>NC_135819.1:58888079-60088079 GCF_964213995.1 Mustelus asterias
TCTCACTGTCTGTGTCGCATTCTCACTGTCTGTGTCGCATTCTCACTCTCTGTGTCGCTCTCTCACTCTCTGTGTCACTCTCTCTCTATCTGTGTCGCTCTCTCTCTGTGTCGCTCCTCTCTCTGTGTCCCTCTCTCGCTCTCTGTGTCGCTCTCTCGCTCTCTGTGTCGCTCTCTCGCTCTCTGTGTCGCTCTCTCGCTCTCTGTGTCGCTCTCTCTCTCTCTGTGTCGCTCTCTCGCTCTCTCGCTCTCTGTGTCGCTCTCTCTCTCTCTGTGTCGCTCTCTCGCTCTCTGTGTCGCTCTCCCGCTCTCTGTGTCGCTCTCTCGCTCTCTGTGTCGCTCTCTCGCTCTCTGTGTCGCTCTCTCGCTCTCTGTGTCGCTCTCTCGCTCTCTCGCTCTCTGTGTCGCTCTCTCGCTCTCTGTGTCGCTCTCTCTCTGTGTCGCTCTCTCTCTCTCTGTGTCGCTCTCTCTCTCTCTGTGTCGCTCTCTCTCTCTCTGTGTCGCTCTCTCTCTCTCTGTGTCGCTCTCTCTCTCTCTGTGTCGCTCTCTCTCTCTCTGTGTCGCTCTCTCTCTCTCTGTGTCGCTCTCTCTCTCCTGTGTCGCTCTCTCTCTCCCTGTGTCGCTCTCTCTCTCTCTGTGTCGCTCTCTCTCTCTCTGTGTCGCTCTCTCTCTCTCTGTGTCGCTCTCTCTCTCTCTGTGTCGCTCTCTCTCTCTCTGTGTCGCTCTCTCTCTCTCTCTGTGTCGCTCCCTCTCGCTCTCTGTGTCGCTCTCTCTCTGTGTCGCTCTCTCACTCTCTGTGTCGCTCTCTCACTCTCTGTGTCGCATTCTCACTGTCTGTGTCGCATTCTCACTCTCTGTGTCGCTCTCTCACTCTCTGTGTCACTCTCTCTCTATCTGTGTCGCTCTCTCTCTGTGTCGCTCTCTCTCTGTGTCCCTCTCTGTGTCGCTCTCTCGCTCTCTGTGTCGCTCTCTCGCTCTCTGTGTCGCTCTCTCGCTCTCTGTGTCGCTCTCTCGCTCTCTGTGTCGCTCTCTCTCTCTCTGTGTCGCTCTCTCGCTCTCTCGCTCTCTGTGTCGCTCTCTCTCTCTCTGTGTCGCTCTCTCGCTCTCTGTGTCGCTCTCCCGCTCTCTGTGTCGCTCTCTCGCTCTCTGTGTCGCTCTCTCGCTCTCTGTGTCGCTCTCTCGCTCTCTGTGTCTCTCTCTCGCTCTCTGTGTCTCTCTCTCGCTCTCTGTGTCTCTCTCTCGCTCTCTGTGTCGCTCTCTCGCTCTCTGTGTCGCTCTCTCGCTCTCTGTGTCGCTCTCTCGCTCTCTGTGTCGCTCTCTCGCTCTCTGTGTCGCTCTCTCGCTCTCTGTGTCGCTCTCTCGCTCTCTATGTCGCTCTCTCGCTCTCTGTGTCGCTCTCTCGCTCTCTGTGTCGCTCTCTCGCTCTCTGTGTCGCTCTCTCGCTCTCTGTGTCGCTCTCTCGCTCTCTGTGTCGCTCTCTCGCTCTCTGTGTCGCTCTCTCTCTCGCTCTCCGTGTCGCTCTCTCTCTCGCTCTCTGTGTCGCTCTCTCTCTCGCTCTCTGTGTCGCTCTCTCTCTCGCTCTCCGTGTCGCTCTCTCTCTCGCTCTCCGTGTCGCTCCCTCTCTCGCTCTCCGTGTCGCTCTCTCTCTCGCTCTCTGTGTCGCTCTCTGTGTCGCTCTCTCTCTCTGTGTCGCTCTCTCTCTCTGTGTCGCTCTCTCTCTCTGTGTCGCTCTCTCTCTCTGTGTCGCTCTCTCTCTCTGTGTCGCTCTCGCTCTCTGTGTCGCTCTCGCTCTCTGTGTCGCTCTCTCTCTCGCTCTCTGTGTCGCTCTCTCTCTCGCTCTCTGTGTCGCTCTCTCTCTCGCTCTCCGTGTCGCTCTCTCTCTCGCTCTCCGTGTCGCTCTCTCTCTCGCTCTGTGTCGCTCTCTGTGTCACTCTCTCTCTCTGTGTCGCTCTCTCGCTCTCTGTGTCGCTCTCTCGCTCTGTGTCGCTCTCTCTCTCTGTGTCGCTCTCTCTCTCTGTGTCGCTCTCTCTCTCTGTGTCGCTCTCTCTCTCTGTGTCGCTCTCTCTCTCTGTGTCGCTCTCTCTCTCCGTGTCGCTCTCTCTCTCTGTGTCGCTCTCTCTCTCTGTGTCGCTCTCTCTCTGTGTCGCTCTTCTCTCTGTCGCTCTCTCTCTCTGTCGCTCTCTCTCTCTCTGTGTCGCTCTCTCTCTCTCTGTGTCGCTCTCTCTCTCTCTGTGTCGCTCTCTCTCTCTCTGTGTCGCTCTCTCTCTCTGTGTCGCTCTCTCTCTCTGTGTCGCTCTCTCTCTCTCTGTGTCGCTCTCTCTCTCTCTGTGTCGCTCTCTCTCTCTCTGTGTCGCTCTCTCTCTCCCTGTGTCGCTCTCTCTCTCCCTGTGTCGCTCTCTCTCTCTCTGTGTCGCTCTCTCTCTCTCTGTGTCGCTCTCTCTCTCTCTGTGTCGCTCTCTCTCTCTCTGTGTCGCTCTCTCTCTCTCTGTGTCGCTCTCTCTCTCTCTCTGTGTCGCTCCCTCTCGCTCTCTGTGTCGCTCTCTCTCTGTGTCGCTCTCTCACTCTCTGTGTCGCTCTCTCACTCTCTGTGTCGCATTCTCACTGTCTGTGTCGCATTCTCACTCTCTGTGTCGCTCTCTCACTCTCTGTGTCACTCTCTCTCTATCTGTGTCGCTCTCTCTCTGTGTCGCTCTCTCTCTGTGTCCCTCTCTGTGTCGCTCTCTCGCTCTCTGTGTCGCTCTCTCGCTCTCTGTGTCGCTCTCTCGCTCTCTGTGTCGCTCTCTCGCTCTCTGTGTCGCTCTCTCTCTCTCTGTGTCGCTCTCTCGCTCTCTGTGTCGCTCTCTCTCTCTCTGTGTCGCTCTCTCGCTCTCTGTGTCGCTCTCCCGCTCTCTGTGTCGCTCTCTCGCTCTCTGTGTCGCTCTCTCGCTCTCTGTGTCGCTCTCTCGCTCTCTGTGTCTCTCTCTCGCTCTCTGTGTCTCTCTCTCGCTCTCTGTGTCTCTCTCTCGCTCTCTGTGTCGCTCTCTCGCTCTCTGTGTCGCTCTCTCGCTCTCTGTGTCGCTCTCTCGCTCTCTGTGTCGCTCTCTCGCTCTCTGTGTCGCTCTCTCGCTCTCTATGTCGCTCTCTCGCTCTCTGTGTCGCTCTCTCGCTCTCTGTGTCGCTCTCTCGCTCTCTGTGTCGCTCTCTCGCTCTCTGTGTCGCTCTCTCGCTCTCTGTGTCGCTCTCTCGCTCTCTGTGTCGCTCTCTCTCTCGCTCTCCGTGTCGCTCTCTCTCTCGCTCTCTGTGTCGCTCTCTCTCTCGCTCTCTGTGTCGCTCTCTCTCTCGCTCTCCGTGTCGCTCTCTCTCTCGCTCTCCGTGTCGCTCCCTCTCTCGCTCTCCGTGTCGCTCTCTCTCTCGCTCTCTGTGTCGCTCTCTGTGTCGCTCTCTCTCTCTGTGTCGCTCTCTCTCTCTGTGTCGCTCTCTCTCTCTGTGTCGCTCTCTCTCTCTGTGTCGCTCTCTCTCTCTGTGTCGCTCTCGCTCTCTGTGTCGCTCTCTCTCTCGCTCTCTGTGTCGCTCTCTCTCTCGCTCTCTGTGTCGCTCTCTCTCTCGCTCTCCGTGTCGCTCTCTCTCTCGCTCTCCGTGTCGCTCTCTCTCTCGCTCTGTGTCGCTCTCTGTGTCACTCTCTCTCTCTGTGTCGCTCTCTCGCTCTCTGTGTCGCTCTCTCGCTCTGTGTCGCTCTCTCTCTCTGTGTCGCTCTCTCTCTCTGTGTCGCTCTCTCTCTCTGTGTCGCTCTCTCTCTCTGTGTCGCTCTCTCTCTCCGTGTCGCTCTCTCTCTCTGTGTCGCTCTCTCTCTCTGTGTCGCTCTCTCTCTGTGTCGCTCTCTCTCTGTGTCGCTCTCTCTCTGTCGCTCTCTCTCTCTGTCGCTCTCTCTCTCTCTGTGTCGCTCTCTCTCTCTCTGTGTCGCTCTCTCTCTCTCTGTGTCGCTCTCTCTCTCTCTGTGTCGCTCTCTCTCTCTGTGTCGCTCTCTCTCTCTCTGTGTCGCTCTCTCTCTCTCTCTGTGTCGCTCTCTCTCTCTCTGTGTCGCTCTCTCTCTCTCTCTGTGTCGCTCTCTCTCTCTCTGTGTCGCTCTCTCTCTCTCTGTGTCGCTCTCTCTCTCTCTGTGTCGCTCTCTCTCTCTCTGTGTCGCTCTCTCTCTCTCTGTGTCGCTCTCTCTCTCTCTGTGTCGCTCCCTCTCGCTCTCTGTGTCGCTCCCTCTCGCTCTCTGTGTCGCTCTCTCTCTGTGTCGCTCTCTCACTCTCTGTGTCGCTCTCTCTCTCTGTGTCGCTCTCTCGCTCTCTGTGTCGCATTCTCACTCTCTGTGTCGCTCTCTCGCTCTCTGTGTCGCTCTCTGTGTCGCTCTCTGTGTCGCTCTCTCTCTCTCTGTGTCGCTCTCTCACTCTCTGTGTCGCTCTCTCTCTCTCTGTGTCGCATTCTCACTCTCTGTTTCGCTCTCTCGCTCTCTGTGTCGCTCTCTCTCTCTCTGTGTCGCTCTCTCTCTCTCTGTGTCGCTCTCTCTCTCTCTCTGTCGCTCTCTCACTCTCTGTGTCGCTCTCTCTCTCTCTGTGTCGCTCTCTCGCTCTCTGTGTCGCATTCTCGCTCTCTGTGTCGCTCTCTCGCTCTCTGTGTCGCTCTCTCTCTCTCTGTGTCGCTCTCTCTCTGTGTCGCTCTCTCACTCTCTGTGTCGCATTCTCACTCTCTGTGTCGCATTCTCACTCTCTGTGTCGCTCTCTCACTCTCTGTGTCGCTCTCTCTCTGTGTCGCTCTCTCGCTCTCTGTGTCGCCCTCTCGCTCTCTGTGTCGCCCCCTCGCTCGCGGCCCGCCCCCTCGCTCGCGGCCCGCCCCCTCGCTCGCGGCCCGCCCCCTCGCTCGCGGCCCGCCCCCTCGCTCGCGGCCCGCCCCCTCGCTCGCGGCCCGCCCCCTCGCTCGCGGCCCGCCCCCTCGCTCGCGGCCCGCCCCCTCGCTCGCGGCCCGCCCCCTCGCTCGCGGCCCGCCCCCTCGCTCGCGGCCCGCCCCCTCGCTCGCGGCCCGCCCACTCGCTCGCGGCCCGCCCCCTCGCTCGCGGCCCGCCCCCTCGCTCGCGGCCCGCCCCCTCGCTCGCGGCCCGCCCCCTCGCTCGCGGCCCGCCCCCTCGCTCGCGGCCCGCCCCCTCGCTCGCGGCCCGCCCCCTCGCTCGCGGCCCGCCCCCTCGCTCGCGGCCCGCCCCCTCGCTCGCGGCCCGCCCCCTCGCTCGCGGCCCGCCCCCTCGCTCGCGGCCCGCCCCCTCGCTCGCGGCCCGCCCCCTCGCTCGCGGCCCGCCCCCTCGCTCGCGGCCCGCCCCCT
This sequence comes from Mustelus asterias, assembly GCF_964213995.1. Taxonomy (NCBI): domain Eukaryota; kingdom Metazoa; phylum Chordata; class Chondrichthyes; order Carcharhiniformes; family Triakidae; genus Mustelus; species Mustelus asterias. Next base: position 58,893,413 of record NC_135819.1, read on the forward strand.
CGCTCGCGGCCCGCCCCCTCGCTCGCGGCCCGCCCCCTCGCTCGCGGCCCGCCCCCTCGCTCGCGGCCCGCCCCCTCGCTCGCGGCCCGCCCCCTCGCTCGCGGCCCGCCCCCTCGCTCGCGGCCCGCCCCCTCGCTCGCGGCCCGCCCCCTCGCTCGCGGCCCGCCCCCTCGCTCGCGGCCCGCCCCCTCGCTCGCGGCCCGCCCCCTCGCTCGCGGCCCGCCCCCTCGCTCGCGGCCCGCCCCCTCGCTCGCGGCCCGCCCCCTCGCTCGCGGCCCGCCCCCTCGCTCGCGGCCCGCCCCCTCGCTCGCGGCCCGCCCCCTCGCTCGCGGCCCGCCCCCTCGCTCGCGGCCCGCCCCCTCGCTCGCGGCCCGCCCCCTCGCTCGCGGCCCGCCCCCTCGCCCGCGGCCCGCCCCCTCGCTCGCGGCTCGCCCTCTCGCGCCCTCGCCCTCTGCCCCCCGCCCTCTGTTCCCCACCCGTCCCTCTGTCCCCCTCTATGTGTCTATCTGTCTGTCTCTGAATCTTTTATACTCAAGGGAAAAGCAGCCTAAACTATATAACACTTCTCGTCCATATGTTGTGTGACAAAATTAGCCAGAGTTGATGTTACTGTCATATTACTTCCACTTTTTTGTATACCAGCCCCCTTAAGATAAAGGCCAACCTGCTATTTGTCTTTTCAGTTATTTATTTGTACTTAAATTGTCCAATAGCTTGAAGTAAATTTAGTACTTGGGTCCCTAAACCACACTGGTTGTCCACAGTTCCTGGCATCTGACCATTTAGAAAGTATTCTGATCTATCTTTTGTGGGTCCAAAATTGACACAGAAATGGATGAGAATGATAGGGCAAGGGGTAATGTCTCTAAAGTTTATTTGGAGTGTTAGGTTTCATTCAAGCTAGCATATTTTTTCACTGCAAGTCAATAATCTTCGGAACAAAATTTTATGACATGAGATATAGAATGACTATGGCCCTTTATATATGAAATAGTACGTTAAGAGTATGAGGAGCTCATTGCTACCTTGCAGGGTCATTAGTTAATTTAGATTGTGATGCTTCATGAGCAATCATGGCATGGAGGTTGCTTGATTGGTGGAGGTGCTTGGTGAGGAATTTTCTGAATTGACTAATATTTTTTTTGTCTCTACTGAGACTTCCTTGCTCGAGCGATTAGGGTTTGATGTCACGCGGTGCATTGCAAGGGCAGTTTCATGAACATGATGAGATTTTAGCACTTTTTGAAAATGTTTATTCTTCCCACCTCATGCAGTAGAACCTTTACCTCTCTAATCATCAAGCTGGGCTTGGGTGTAAAACGTTGCTTGATCGTAGATTCAGTTTCCCCGACTCCACTTTTTAAAAATGATGCATTTGATTTGACCATAACTTTTTTCTTGCCCCACGTATGTTTTGGACTGTGAGCCGATAATTATTGACCCCCACATTGCATTTAGATGTCAGCTGCAATCCTCGTAAAATTACTAATGTGCTGGATTTCCCACCTCCTCCCATTTGGTGGGTTAGAGCAGGCTCGAAACTTGCAATGACAGCTGACTTTGACATCTGATGGGGCTGGCTGTGCACTATTTATATAGTTTTAAAACCCACTAAAATTGTAGAGTTTGTGCTTGTGTCACCAACTTGAACAAATTGGAATTAATTGTCCTTCCTTTTTAGCTTGGATGCATCTGGCAGATTGTAGATAAGATATGGAAAAAATACGGCCTCAAATCCCACATCCTGTGCTTGTAAGTGATGTTAATTTTAAAGCAGAAGAATTTTTAGCACGAAATGTGACGTGATCAAATGAGGACTAAGAATATTAATTTATTGATCATTAAATTGTTAAAATCTTCATGTTACGTATCGAGGTTGTAGGTACAATTTAATTTTTAAAAATGGGAAGTTGAAATTTGAGTGTTTGCAAAGGGAACTTGTACATAAGCATACGGACCACTGGGAATATTTTTGTGAGTGGTGGGGATAGTAAAACCTTGCTCCTGTTGTATTAAATTTGCATGTGAAGGAATGCAGGGCTTACTTTCATTGTTTGTAGAAATGTCTATGACTCTAACTGTTAATTTCAAGCAAAGGTTTGTATTTTAAAAAGTACCAAAACAGACTTGTAGATTTTGGAGCCACAGCTCCTCAATTTGTAGGTTTATGCAGAACAAAATAAGATCTCATTTAATTATTTGACGAACATGTGAGCCATCTTTTACATGACTAATTACAACAACAACAACTTGCATTTTTAAGGCGGCATTATTGCATGAAAATATCCTTGAATGCTTCATAGGAGCATAATCAGACAACAATTGAGCAGTGCAAAGAAGGGATGACCAACAGCTTGGTGAGACATAGGTAGAAAGAGATGGAGAGACTTAGAGAAGGAATTTCAGACCTTGGACACAAAAGATATAAGGACAGAAGAAATAGGAACAGAAGACCATATGGCCCATTGAGACTGCTCCACCATTCAATATCATATGGAGGTGGGTGAAGGTCTGGCCACTAATAATTGGGTGAAAGGAGTTGGGGATGCTTAAAAGGCCAGCGCTGGACCAAAGCACAGTCCTGGAGTGTGATTAGGTTATAGGAGGTTACAGAGATAGTGCTGTGTGAGGATGAGAATTGTAAATTTGAGACATTGGTAGACCCAAAAGCAGTGTTGGTTCATGGGCACAGGGGGGATGGGTGAATTGGGACTCTGCCGGTTAAGATATAGCCAGCAGAGTTTTGAAAACTCAAGTTTATGGAGGGTGGAAGCCAGAAAGTAGAACAGACGAGATTTGAACGAGTTGAGGCTGGAGGTAACAGAAGTACAGATTAGGATTTCAACAGCAGATGAGCTAAGCAGAGATGGACAACGCTATGAGCTGGAAATAGGCAATCATTGTAGTAGAGGTTCAAAAATTTAGTTCCCCAGCGTGTAGGAAAATGAACGATTTCCTAATTTTATTAATATACTAAGGAGAGGATTAGAGAATTCTAGAATTATAGGGTTAATGATTTCTTTTCCACTAGTTTTAACTTCATTGATTTTATTTTGAGAGGAAAGGGAAGAAACATTGGCTAATTCTGACGCATAGGCTTAAGAAGATATTTCTCGTAGAATAAAATAACTTCTGTCCAAGAAAAAGCCAAAGAAACTTGCATTTAATGTGTGGAGTCGATATGTATTCGCGGATCACGTACTGGGGGTTACATTGGTCAGGGCACAAAACACTTCATGTTGGATTTAATGCCAATTATACACCACATTTGACTTTTTCCTTTCCATATAAGGTGGGCGGTGTGTTTCAAAGGCAATTAATTTTCCAACTGTCACTGCTGAATTTCACTATAATAGTCTTTAAAATACTTTGTAAATTGAGAAGAACATTACATTAAATCTGTTTTATTACACTTTGTAGGTCCAGTAGAGAGACAGTAAATCCTGCAGAGTTTATTGTGTTCCACATGATGACTCGTGTTTTGGAAGCCGTTGAAGGACTTTTTCTACCTCTTCCACCAGGTAATGTTTATTGATTTCAAAAACAGAAAATGCTGGAAAATCTCAGCAGGTCTGACAGCATCTGTGGAAAGAGAACAGAGCCACTGTTTCGAGTCCGAATGACTCTTTGACCGAACTCTGTGCCCGCAGTGACGGCACCATCTCATCGGATAGAAGCAGTAAAAAGTCTCACAACACCAGGTTAAATTCCAACAGGTTTATTTGGTAGCAGGAGCTTTCGGAGTGTCGCTCCTTCATCAGGTGAGTGGGAGTTGGGTTCACAAACAGGGCAAATATAGACACAGACTCAATTACAAGATAATGGTTGGAATGTGAGTCTTAACAGGTAATCAAGTCTTTACAGGTGCAGACAATGTGAGTGTAGACAGGGTTAAGTAGAGGTTAAAATTTGCAGATGACACTAAGATGAGTGGCAGAGCAAAGTGTGCAGAGGATGCTGAAAGTCTGCAAAGGGATATAGATAGTCTAAGTGAGTGGGCGAGGGTCTGGCAGATGGAGTACAATGTTGATAAATGTGAGGTCATCCATTTTGGTAGGAATAACAGCAAAATGGACTATTATTTAAATAGTAAAAAATTGCAGCATGCTGCTCTGCAAAGGGACCTGGATGTCCTTGTGCAAGAATCTCAAGGAGTTGGTTTGCAGGTGCAGCAGGTAATTAAGAAGGCAAATGGAATTTTGTCCTTCATTGCTAGAGGGATGGAGTTTAAAAACAGTGAGGTTATGTTGCAGCTGTACAAGGTGCTGGTGAGGCCACACCTGGAGTACTGTGTGCAGTTTTGGTCTCCTTACTTGAGAAAGGATATACTGGCACTGGAGGGGGTGCAGAGGAGATCCACTAGGTTGATTTCAGAGTTCAGAGGGTTGGCTTATGAGGAGAGACTGAGTAGACTGGGGCTATACTCATTGGAATTCAGAAGAATGAGGGGAGATCTTATAGAAACATATAAGATTATGAAGGGAATAGATAATATCGAAGCAGGGAAGTTGTTTCCACTGGCAGGTGAAACTAGAACTAGGGGGCATGGCCTCAAAATAAGGGGAAGCAGCTTTAGGACCAAGTTGGGGAGGAACTTCTTCACACAAAGGGTTGTGAATCTGTGGAATTCCCTGCCCAGTGAAGCAGATGAGGCTATCTCATTGAAAGTTTTAAGGAAGGATAGATAAATGTTTGAACACTAAAGGAATTAAGGGCTATGGTGAGTGGGCGGGTAAGTGGAGCTGAGTCCACGAAAAGATCAGCTATGATCTTATTGAATGGTGGAGCAGGCTCGAGGGGCCAGATGGCCTACTCCTGCTCCTAGTTCTTATCTTCTAAAGAGGTGTGAATTGTCTCAAGCCAGGATAGTTAGTGAGATCTTGCAAGCCCAGACAAGTCATGGGGGTTACAGATAGTGTGACATGAACCCAAGATCCCGGTTGAGGCCGTCCTCGTGTGCGGAACTTGGCGATCAGTTTCTGCTTGGCGATTCTGTGTTGTCGTGTGTCTTGAAGAACGCCTTGGAGAATGCTTACCCGAAGATCGGAGGCTGAATGCCCTTGAACGCTGAAGTGTTCCCCGACAGGAAGGGAACATACCTGCCTGGTGATTGTTGAATGGTGTCCATTCATCCGTTGTCATAGCGTCTGCAAGGTCTCCCCAATGTACCATGCCTCGGGACATCCTTTCCTGCCGCGTATCAGGTAGACATTGTTGGCCGAGTCGCAAGAGTATGTACTGTGTACCTGGTGGACGGTGTTCTCACGTGAGATGATGGATGTGTCGATGATCCGGCACGTCTTGCAGAGGTTGCTGTGGTAGGGTTGTGTGGTGTTGTGGTCACTGTTCTCCTGAAGGCTGGGTGCAATGGTCTGAGATTGCGTGGCTATTTTAAAGCAAGTAGTGGGGGTGTGGGGATGGCCTTGGCGAGATGTTCGTCTTCATCGATGACGTGTTGAAGGCTCTGGAGAAAATGTAGTAGCTTCTCTGCTCCGGGGAAGTACTGGATGACGAAGATAGAAGACGAAGGGGCTCCTCCAATTGGCCTTGTAATCCGAGGAGGGTTGCTGTCATCCCTCCTGAGTTTTGCGACTCTGCCTTTGCGGCTCCAGCAGCTGTGAGACGACTGGGTCCAGGGGCATATCGTTAACTGGGGTTCAGCAGAGTCCTGGGCTCTGGCATCCCTCCGAATGCCAGTTCCTTGGGATATCCCTGCCTCTGCCTGCTGTGGATCATCAGCTGTGAGTGACCCAGAAGCCTGGCTTCTTATTGGCTGTTTTTATTTGAATTCAAATTTCACCATCTGCCGTGGTGGGATTTGAACCCAGGTCCCCAGATCTTGCTCTGGTTCTCAAGATTAGTAATCGAGTGACAATACCGCTACACCACTGCCTTGTACACAGAGAGGTGTGTGTATCTGTGCTGGTGCCCAGTGTGGGTGATAGCTGTGACGCATCTTCCACGGTGGGGTTGGAGAAGTCCCCATCTGTACTGCTGGAGTCCGGTGGTTCCAGGGGGTGTGAGGATGGCCTATTCCGGTGGTTGGCCTGCAAGAGAAAGCACATGGTATTGATGCATTACATGGAACAGGGAGGGAACAGTGATTACTCACTTGAGACTTGAGGAATTACAACATTTGTGTTGAGAATTCTCATGTTTCTTTGCTGCCCCCACATCACTAGCAGCGCAGACATGCTCTTCCTCCTCCCCGGCCAACTCGAGGGCCTGCTCCTCGAAGCGTGTGAGAGTTCGCAACTCGGGTATGACTCCAGCTGGCTGCACCGGACTCCAGCACCCGCTGACGCATGTTGTGCTCTAGTTTGTCCTGCAATGATAAGGATAGGGAGCGCGTAGGTGGGAGTGTGGACATTTTAGATGGTGATGAGGTGTGGCAGGCATGGGGCTTGGGTGGGAGCTGGAATGTGAGGAGCATACAAGCTACTGGGGAAACATGGTGATTGTAGGGGGACCTGATGCCTGGTGTTGGCAGAGGCCAAGGTGGCTGAATGAGAGAAAAGGGGTTGCAAGAAGGCCAGTGGGAGACTGGGGTTGGCTCACTTACCCTGGCTGAGCGAAGAAGGTCATTCATCGTCTTCCGACACTTCTGTAATGCACTGGCACTCACCAGGGCTGCCACTGCACCTCAGGCGGAGGGTGGTCATCCTATTGGACAGCCATCTCTTGGAGGTACAGGGTTTCCCGTCTCTGCAACACTCTGCCAAGCAGTCAGGTCCATGCCCCTCGGTAAAGCCTGGTGGTGGCTTCATGACTGCTATGCCCTGCAGACATTGTGGAACAAGTGCTGGGCAGCCGTTTATATGGAGCTGTCTAGTCTTTGCAGCAGTTAAGTCATTACGCAATGGGCGAATCAGAGGGAACATGCCGCTGGAGCAGCGTGAAACACATGGGAATAGAAATTAATACCAATGAGCTGTAAGATTTGGCCATTGGTGCAAAACACTCCTTGTTTCAGGCCAGAACCAACACTGCCATTTTGGTAAGATTTCTCCCAGTATCTCTGCAGCCAACTCTTTTAAAATCCCAGGATGTCGGCTATTAGTTCCTGCAGAGTTTTTAGCTTTCAGTCCTATTAATTTCTCTCATACTTTTTCTTTGCTGATATTAATTTCTTTTGAGGTCTTTACTCTCATTAGACCTTTGGTCCCCACAATGATCAGTATGTTCTTTGTGACTTTTCATGTGAAGACAAAATAAGTGTTTTAACTTCTTTGCCAGTTCCTTACTCCCCATAATAATTTCTGCTGTCTCTGAGGGACCCATGTTTGCTTTCACTAATTCCCCATTTTTACACCTCTTTCCAGTATTATATTTTCTCCGTTTCTCAATCTCTTTGTCATTTTTGCTCATTTTTAAATGCAGGCTTAACTCTTTCAATCTGATACTATCCTTAATTTCTCTCGTTAGCCATTATACCAGCACTTTTTCAGTGCAGTTTTTATTTCTCAAGAGAATATATAATCATTGACAATTACTAATTACTCCTTTAAAGGAAATGAATATTTTACCATACTAAGTTTTGCGAAGGAACATAAAAATGTGCTTGATTATAAATACTAATTTCCCACCTTTTTGGTTTTTTTCTGCTCCTTGGTTTTAATCCAGGTTATCATACAACTCACGTAATGCTTGGGTTACGCTGCCTTCCTTTACACACCCTACTGCATTACATTGACCTTGGAATGTTGCATCCAACAGAACAATTTATTACCAGGCTACTTGAAGGTAAACTAATTTGAATCATATTTTTAAAAATATAAATTCAAAATAATTGCTGGTAAAGAAACAGTCGTATTGCCCTGAACAGGGATGATTCTACTTTCAATAGAATAATTTCTTATTTCTTATGATGCATGAAAAGATTACTGGCATTACTGGCCAAAGTTTCCATCACTTGACTGTAATATTGTTAAATAATAGCATTCACTTCAGGTGAAAAAGCTGGCATTTTACTAGCTCATATTTCTCTTTATTCCCCTATGATTTTTTTTTTAAGCCAGTTACCAAACTTCTGCGCTGCCCTGTGACCTAGTGCGGTTGAGGAAGATTTAAACTAATTTGACAGGCAGAGGAAACCAGAAAATAGAAGGGAGCAACAATGACGTCAAAGGTTAGAGAGGAATAAACAGAAATAACTCAAAATATGCAGGGCCAGACTGAAGAAAATAACAAAATTGACATAGAAGGCATTAAAATATGTACATCAAAGTCCCAAGTATAACTAATTAAGTTGATGAGCTGCAGGCCTTACTGGATTGTGACCTGGTTACATTAGAAGAGACATGGCTCAAATAAGGCTAGGCATAGATCCTTAATACTCTTGGTTGCCAAGTATTTGGAATGATAGAAGAGGGGATGTAATAATATTGATTGAGGACAATGTTTCTGTAGTAAATAGAAATGGTCGACTAGATTGTTCAAGGACTGGATCAATTTGGCTTGAGGTAAGGAACGTGTAGGGTTTCTGACAAAAAGTGAGGGTGTGCGATGAAGCATATCTTCTCTTTCGAAGAGCTGGTACTTGCATGACTGGCTAAGTAGCCTCCTTCTGTACTTTTATAATTCTACTCTCTACTAAGGTATGCAAATGCCCTGGAGTTTTTGTTTCAAATGCTCTTAAAAAGCCAGCTGACAGGACTCTTCAGAGAATCAGTAAGAAACTATCAGAATTGTTTGTGATCATTCTTGGCCAGAAAACACTTTTGAACTGTCCTGTATGTGCCAGTAGAAGTGAATTATTTTGTATTTTTGTCTCAGTTGTAGAAATGGTGACTCATTTTCATTACTGGTGGAAGGGTTTACATTGAAACATCCTTTGGAAATTTGTACTGGTTTTATGGTGTTTGCAACATTTCTACCTGACAATTGTTCCTCATGCAAAATACAAATAAATTAAGATTGTTGATGTGGAGAAAAACCTGTCTCGTACTTGGCAACATGCAAAAGTTACTAACCTGTCGCACTGCCTTGTTGTAAAAGTAACAGCACTGTTCTGCCTGCAGGAGCAGAGCAGAAAAATGTAGGTCTGGATTTTCACTGAGTTGGGATGATGTAGGAGCACTTTAAAAATGACACCCTGGACTTGATTCCTGACCCATTCCCAAGGTTTCTGATTTTTGGGAATGCCTTTTAAGGGTGCGGGTGGATTTGGGTTAAAGGTCTGCACCCTGCCCTCCCGATCTGGCTGACTACATTGCAGGGACAGGAATGTCCTATTTCTTGGCAATTTTCATGTAGTTCGGCCAAGTTTTCAGTGAGTCGTGGTTCACGGCACCTCGGAGGTGTCATGAAACATAGTCTGCATGAGGGGACCTTTTAAAAGGTAAGTCCATATGACCTCCTAGTGCCCAAATACCATGGTACGAGACCCCCCTCCTCACTTCCAAACAATCCCTATGACTCCTCATGCTCCCTATGCCAAGTTATTTGCTGGGATTCTCCCAAAAACAAATTCTAAGTGCTGAATGCGTGTAAAAACTGGAGTAACTCCCGCTGGTTTTTTCAGCGGGATTTTCAAAACGAATCTCCCACTCCGAGCACTACAGACTGCACTCACGTGAATCAGGATAAAAATCAGTGGGCGGGGCTGTTCCCGCTGATGAGGCCAGCAGCATAGCACTGAGCGGGGCCACTGCGCATGCGCCCTGTCAGCGCCGAGATGCGCGGTGGCCCCGCACTGCCGGCCTCCTGATCGCTGGCCAGCCTCACGACCCCGCAATGCTGCCCCTCTGACCCCCAACCACCGCCCCTCAATCGTTGGCCTCCCGGATGTCTCCGGGCCAGCCTCTACACCCCGTCCCCATCCGCCTCGATTTCCCCTCCTCCCCCTCCCGATGCCCCCACAGCCCCGGCAGGCCGACCCCCCACCCCAATGGCCAGCTCCGATCAATGTCCTCCCTCCTTCTGATACTGATCCCAAGTGCAGAGTGGCAGCGGGACCCCCACAAGCCCCCACCTCCTTGGCACTGACCGATGCCTGGTGGGCAGTGCCAAGGTGCTCCTTGGGCATTGCTACTTTGCCCTTGGATATTGCCAGGGGGGCCAAGCTGGCACTGCCAGTCTGGCAATGCCCAGGGGTCACTCCCCCCTTACCCCCACCTCCTGTGGCGGGGGGGGGCCTCCATTCACTCCAGCAGAGTCGGGCCACTAGCTCCCTGTTAGTGAGGACCTGGTTGTAAATCCTGCTGGAGTGAAACACTCCTGGCGGGTGGGCCATAAGCTAGCGGGCCTGGAGACTTCAGTCCCAGGCCCGATAATGATGATTTAAATATTTTACTCAGCTCTACGCCGATTTCTGGTGCGGAGCTAACGATGCCAGAATTCCAGGGCCCAGAGATGCGTGGAGGTCATGGCGCCCAGCGGGAAGCACGCTAAACAACCTCTGCTTATGTTTCCCAGCCCGCTGCGTTGCTAGAGCAACACGGAGGGCTGGCAGAATCACCCCCATGGTACTTTAATGGCCATTCATCCACTAATCACTGTATAGAACCAGGGATCCCTTTAGCCACAGTAGGATGATTTTCTAAACAAAGCTTTAAAACATAGTACTTTCTTAAAAAAAAAACTCCTATACAAGTGTCAATCACCCAGATCCTTTTAAGTTCTAATAACTGATAATGCAAGCACGCAAAACCTATTTATTTTGTGTAAATAAACATTGTGAAATTGACAACTTAGATTAGAGAGCCAGAGCTGTCAACAAAGCAGTATTTTCACTGGGGCTCAGGTGTTTCAACAGACTAATTGATTTCTGGACTGTCAGCCAAGCCTTATTATGTATTATTGGCCAAGAGTCCCGGTGTCCTTTAGAGTATGAAAACAAATGAGCCCCAGTAAAACCATTGCTTTATTGTCAGTAGGGAGATGTACCTTGAAAAGGGGAGCATGAGGGATCATCAGGAGGCATCCTTGGGGTGGGGATCTTGAAGGGCGATAGGGCGGGTGGGGGCACATTATGGCATAGGAGTGGGTGTGGAGAATAAGATGGCATGGCTGGAGCATGAGGAGTGTCTGAGAGGTGAGGAGATGTGTGAGGTGGGGGATGGAGGGCCTTTTAAATAGCTCACCTCCACACCAGTAAGCAAGGACAAAAGGACTAATGAATCAGGAACATAAGTTCAAATCCCCATCATGCCAGCTTGGAAATTTAAATTTAATTTAATTAATCTGGAATAAAATGCTGGTATCAGTAAAAGTAATCATGAAACTACCGAAGTGTAAAAACCGATCCGGTTCACCACTATCATGTAGGGAAAGAAATCCGCCACCCTTAGTTGTTCTGGCCTTTAGGCATAAACTGACTCACCCACAGGAGGAAAGATCCTCTTAATGTTCACCTTGTCAATACCGCTCAGGATCTTATAAATTTCAAACAAGTCACTCCTCACTTTTCTAAACTCTCATAGAAACAAGCTCAGCCTTTCCAATCTAACCTCATAAGACAACCTGTTTATTCCAGGTATCAATCAAGTAAACCGCTTTTGAGCTGCCTCCAATACATTTATGCTTTCTTAATTAAGGAGACCAAAACTGCATACGGTATTCAAGATGTGGTCTCACCAATGCCCTGCATAACTGAAGAATAACTTCCTTACTTTTATGTTTAATACCTTTCATAATAAAAGACAGCATTCCGTTAGCCATCTTGATTACAAGCTGCACCTGCATGCTAACGTTTTGTGACTCGTGCGTGAGAACGCCGAAACTCCTTGCAGTTCAGCAGTTGGAAGTCATTCTCCATCTAAGTAATATTCTGCTTTTTTATTCTTCCTGCCAACATGTGTGAAGAACTTCATTCTTTCCCACGTTATACTCCATCTGCCAGATTTTTTGCCCACTCACAGCTTATCCATATCTATCTGCCAACTCTATGGATGTGACCTCACGGGCTGTTCATCCCATGTTCCCGCTGCAGCGAGGTCGTAGAAATTGGCGCCCAGCCAAATCCCCATTTACTTTCAGCGGGATGGGAAAATCCTGCCGGCATGAACAGTGGTAACATTCCGGCCAATATGTTTTCTTCACGACATACTATCCTACCTACCTTTGTGTCATCTGCAAATTTAGTTGCCATGCCTTCACTCCCCGGTCTTGAGTTATTAATGTAAATTATAAAAAGGCTGAGATCCATCAGAGACCCTCATGGGATTCCACTCGTCACATCTTTCGAATCAGACAAAGACCAAGCCAGCCAACCTTCAGTCCAGGCTAATATGTTACCCCCTGCACCATGAGGTTTTATTTTTTGCAATAACCTTTGATGTGGCACTTTGTCAAATGCTTCCTGGAAATCCTAATACTGTATGTCTACAGGCTTCTCTCTATACATATATTGCTCCTTCAAAGAACTCTAGTTAAGTTAGTTAAACATGATTTCCCTTTCATAAAACCATGCTGACTCTTCCCAATTACCTTGAGTTTGTCTAAGTGCCCAACTTGAATCCCGCCACGGCAGATGGTGGAATTTGAATTCGATAAAAAATATCTGGAATTAAGAATCTACTGATGATCATGAAACCATTGTCAATTGTTGGAGAAACCCAACTGGTTCATGAATATCCTTTAGGGAAGGAAATTTGCCATCCTTACCTGGCCTGGCCTACATAACTGGTGACTCCAGAGCCACAGCAGTGTGGTTGACTCTCAACTACTCCCGAAGGGCAACTAGTAATGGGCAATAAATGCTGGCCCAGCCAGCGACGTCCATGTCCCATGGATAAATTTTTAAAAATTGCAAACAAACATGACATTACCATCTACCTCCTCATGTCTGACTACCTTAATGTAGCATCTGATACCCTTTGCTTACTTTGCGCAGCTGGTTTTTCTACAGGAGTTCAATAATTCAATATCAAATGTGTTCAAGGAATATCCTGTTTAAAGTTAGATAACTGTTTTGAGCTTGACTTTTTTATGGGTTTCCTTTTGAGCCAATGCTTCCTTTTTGAGTCCAAGTCATACAGATATCTTCAATGAAAGACCTTTCTGGCACAAAATGTAATTCTAGTTTTAAAGAATCACATTACTAGACTGTAATCCTAAAGATAAACCTGGATGAGCGATGGGTAATTAATTGTCTAACCGGATGTAGACTCCCTTTGAGAGGTTCATAGATATAAATTCCAGTCTTTAAAGCAATCCATACTAGAATCAGCTATCTGTGTGTGTGAGTGCAAAGAGGCCAAAAAGGAGAGACATACACATCCGTCCTGGCAGCACATTCCCCTTTGAAATCTCAAGGGAAAACGATGACGGCTGTAGAGTAGTAAGACTCGAATGCAAATGTGCAGGTGGCGCATTGTCTGAGGGGGAAAACAGTGGCATGAAGTGGTAATGTCACTGGGCTAGTATTCCAGAGGCTCAGGCAACGCCCTGGGGACACAGGTTCAAATCCCAAGACAACAGCTGAGGGCAATTAAATTCAATGAAGAAATCTGGAACTGAAAGCTAGTTTCTGTAATGGTGACGTGACAGCATTATCAATTGTTGTAAAAGCCCAAATGGGTCTCTGATGCCCTTTAGGGAAGGAAATCTGTCATCTTCACCCAGTCTGGTCGACATGTGACTCCAGGCCCGCAGCAATGATGACTCTGAAATGGCTGAAGAAGCTATTCAGTGCAAGGGCAATTAGGGATGGGTAACAAATACAGGTCTTGCCAGCGATGCCCACATCTCTTGAATGAATGAATAAAAAAAAAGGTAATTGATCTGACATTGTAGGAGGGATAGTTAGAAGGAAAAGGATATTATATCAGTTGACTACAGAATCACAGAAATGTTACAGCTCAGAAGAATGCCATTCAGCCCATGGCTCTCCGAATGAGTAGTTCCCCCAGCTTCTCACCATAACCTTTTAGATAATCTAATTCCCTCTTGCGTGTCTCAATTGAACTTTCCTCCACCACACCCTCAGGCAGAGTATCCTAGACCTTAACCATTTGCTGAATAAAAAAGTTTCTCCTCATGTCTCCATTGCTTCTTTTGCCAATTACCATGGATCTGTTCCCTCTTGTTCTCAATCATTCCAACAGGGAGAACAGTTTTTTTCCATCCGCTGTGTCCAAGGCCCTCATAATTATCAATACTTCTCTCAACCTTCCCTTCTGCAAGGGGAACAGTTCCAACTTTTCCAAGCCATCTACTTCACGAGTCTCTGGATTGATGCCTGCTGAATGAAACAGTGGTGATGTGTTACATCCTTGGACACAGACACTTATTCGTCGTCTGAGTCCTGACTCCACTCCAGTGTTGTTTAAGGGATGGAGGGGGAAGGGGGGGGGGGGTGCGGAGGTGGGGATCAAATGCCACTATAGGTACAGAACTCAGTGCTCCGTGGACATGCAGGCTCATAACAGTCCAGCAATATATCACCCCTGGGCATATTACTATGATTCTTGATGTCCCACCCCCATGATACTGGTAATGGCACCACAGAACATAAACCTGACGTTCTCTCTCAGGATGACAGCATTCATGTACCCACCACTGCTCCTCTTCAGCAGTGCCTTTGGTGTTGCTTGTCAGCCAGCCAGCCCATACTGCTGCCAATATCTGGCAGTCAGAAGCTGGATCCCAGGCCAGAAGTGAGATTGTGAGATTCATGATGGGATAGGGGGTATTAGCTGATCAAGGGACCCAGTACTGGGAGGGAAGGATGGTGTGGAGCAGCTGCTGAGAGCCATCCCCCTGCCCTCAACCCTCCCTTGTCAGCTCCACCCCACAATCCCCCTGCTGCCATCATTCATCTCTGGCCTGGGAGCCAGCAACTTTTCTAGGCCTCAGATGGGTCTCATATCAGCAGCAGCAGCAGCCACCAGCTGATTGGCCAGCAACACCTGGCAGGTAGGAATTCCTCTGGGGTCCTTGATCCTGCAGCAAGGCCTAGCGCTGGCCTGTCAAGTGCCTGTTTGGCACATGATGCAGTGGGTCTTCCTGAAAAGAGGCAATGAGACCCCCATTGCCTCCACAAGATTCTGAACAGGGAATCTAACATGGGTGAATGGTTGGAAAATGGTGAGTTCATGCTGGAGTCGAGGAGTTCTGTTTAATTGAACTCGGTCCAACTGAAATTGGTAGATGATTGCTACTTGTATCCTTCTCCTCCTCTTCCTTCTCCAACACCCCATCCAGGTTCCTCCCACTCCCTCTCCATCTGCTGACATGGCCTCCAGATCTGAGGAGGCAGTGACTGGGCATAGAATTGATAGGCTGTGGTGGATGCAGCACTTTACACTGATGCTTGGATCTGAGCAGCTGCACGCTCAACTGCAAACAAGTTATGTTTGAGTTATTGCCAGAACTGTATTGTCAAATACATTCTCCAGTTAAACCCAAGCCAGTGCCAACTTTCTTGGGATGTCTGTATTTGAAATCATGCAGAGAAAGCGCCATTAAAGAGTTCTGCTCACTGTCAACTCACTGGAAGGAAAACCACCCAGAGAAATGCCTATGCTTTCCAACTCGGATGATGTAGAGTGAAATCTGAGTTTATATTGCCTGCTGCCTGTGGCTAAAGCAGATGACAATATGTGACCATCTGAAAATCAAATGACATAAATTGTAGATATAAATTGTTGAGGCTGTAATGATTTTACAAACTATTAAAGTTCCATGTTTTTCTACTGTGACTATATTGTGAACCACCTCTAATGAATGCTGCATTTAATAGTTAAGCAATAGTTTTTACGTTCTGTCCATGCTGGGTGAGAAACTGTTGAATATACTTGAAATCCCACGAGTATCCTGAATACATTGCATAAGTGAGGTATACTCAGTATCATGAGTGACATATAAATCACACCATTCAAGTCTTAAATGTATCAGCGTAAATCAATTCTTAACAGATGGTTATTTGCTTTTTGAATGTGTGCAGCATATTTCCTTTTTGGTTTTGTTCCAGCACATCTAGGTGTTGTGTATGTATAGCAGAGTTAGTTTATTGTTGTGAATTTAAGATACATTAAGCATTTTTTCAGATTTTCAGTTGAGTAATTTCTGATGATCACCTGGACACAGAGTCATGAGAGAGATTATCTGCCCAGTCTCTCTATCTGAATGTGGTTTGGGAGAGAACGTTAATTTTGTTTGAATGTATTTTCTTCCCAGTGTCCTGAGCCAGAAGGACATTTTTCTTTCTAGAACTAAACGTGTTTCTGCGGTATATTTTTATTGCAAAAAATGTGTCCAATTACAACGCAATATTTCTTGGTAACTGGAAGGAAAGCTGGGCTGGTGTCCAGCCACAATGATATCATGCTCCCCTAATCATTGCTGCCTTTTTGTTGTTCACATTTTCCTTCTGCCTCTTGAGGAAATTGTGGCTTGCTCTATCATTAACAAATTATGCTTGTTTCCTGACTCTTCCAAGTCTCAGAGTTGCCATCACCCCCTTCTCTTACCTTATTTAACATCGATATTAAGCCAATGCTCTGTGTGAGAAATAACGAGAACACAAAGCATTTGATTGTGGGAGGGAATTTGGATCAGTTTATTGACCTCAATGCCAATAAAAACAATAGAGAGATATCTCACAAGCAGCTGATCTGACATTATCCATTTTAGCCAAAGTCAAACTTCTTCCAGGCTGTCATGATGATGTGTATTTTCAGATGAAGTGGAGATAGAGCTGATCTAATTGGATCAAGATGCATAAATGTGTTCTAGTTGCAATTTTAAAATCATACATTCTGCACTTAAATTTCATCGTGTCCATGTTCATAATGGAACTGCTGATATAAACTTGTGGTGCTGTAAATGCACTCTCGGGAATGAGACACGCTGTTACTATTGAAGTTGTGTACCTCCAGCTGATGAAACATTACTTTATGGGTATGGTGAAGGAGGATGATAGCAATTGCCTCGAGCATTTAATAAATGTTATTGCCCATCATGCCACTTGATGAGCAAATCGAGTCAAACCCTGCAGCCATCTAAGGATTCCTGGAGATTTATTTTAACATGGCGCAGGGAGAAAAAAATTTTAAAACAGGTTTTGCTGTGGACTTAATGAAGTCTCAGATGGCGGACAGTACCTGGAGATGGTCACTCGAAGTTTCTGTTCAGTGAAACAGGGATACAGGAACCCACTGCAAGCTGGGAGCAACCACTTGTTGTAAGGATTGTAATTACATTGTGAATGCAATGTGGGATAAGTATAAAAGAGAAATCCTCTCCGCAGTTTAAAATATAAAGTGCCTTAAAAAAGGAAAATCATGTTTAGTCAATAGTGTTTTTGGTTATTTGTTAACAATAAAAAATTTAAAATGTTAAGTCTTTACATGTCATTCTTTCAGCTATTAATTGGAAGTTCAAATTTCTCTCTAAATTATTGGTTTCTTCGTAACAATTAATTTTGATTGTTCCAGCAATGGGATCCTGTTTCTCAGACGCTCTGTATTATTTTGGCTCGAGGTGATGTTGAAAGTTTAGCAATTATTATCAGGCAGTTTCTGTACCTTTGAAACCAAATTTGGTTGCCAGCTGTTGAGTATTATCTATCCTTTTTTTTTGGAATCAGTTTTTGGTTAATTGCAGAAGTTTCATTTTGGTTATTCCTTTTGTCCCAGTGTGGGTATAAAACACATTTGGTATGTATTTTGCATTTTTGAAGTCTGGTAGCTGAGTCTGAGAGTAAATCTTTGCTTTGCAATTGATGAGTTGGGTCACTGGAATAACTCATTGCTTCTCCCAGATGTGTGTGCCAAGTTTTGAGAATTACTGAAGCCTTGTGACATTTTATTACTTCAAAATGAATTTAAAGTGCTTACAGTTGCTTTTATTTCATTTTCTGTCTTAATAAACCTGACTTGTATTTTGTAGCTCCAAATACATGGCTTTCCAGGTTGTTATTTAACAATCAGTCAGTGGTAATACATCTCATTACCAGTGTGTATCTTCTAATGGATAAACATTTAATTCACCCAAAACTTGAAATGCTTTGAAAGGTGATTGATTTGATTATGTAGCACATCATCAGCGCACAGGTGTAATTTCTGTTCTGACCTTCCTGTCCATACTCTCGATGACTTATTCACAATAATTTATTTTGTCAAGGTATCTATGAGGTGTGAAGGATGCCAGACCCTCAGTAGGATAGAAATGAGGGAGCCGAAGATATTGGTGCATACTGCATGGGTGTAAAATGACTCATTATCTTGTTTGATTTGATTTTTTAAAAAACACCTGCATGTTAAATTTTTAATGATGTATACCTAGGTCACTGTCATCCTATTTAAGATATCTCCATTTGGACTGTATCTCCAGAGAAATAGTACAGTCCAGAGGTTGAGCCTGTCGAGTCTGTGCCAGCTCTTTCAAAGAGCAATTCAATTAGTCCAACAACCCTGCTCTTTTCCCAAATCCCAACAGTTTTTTTCTCCTTCACCTTGCCCCCTCCTATTCCTATATCTAGGGGCAACACCTCACACTTTGTTGCATTGCACTTCACCTGCCATTGTTCTGTTTCCATGTGCATATTCCTGCTTCATCGTTCATTCTATCATACATGAATTTTAGGCCCATTGGAAATACAAGGAAGTGAATTCCTAAAGAAATATTATTCTTGATATGGGTACCTTTATTTTATGTTTGTTTTTTCTTGGTAAATGGAACTTGCTGCTTTTATTTTAAAAGATGGATTGCAAATGTTATTAGCACGCATTTTAATTTGTGTACATTTTTCCTTACTTTCCAGAACTTGATAATTCCGAGACAAATGAAAGTCTCAAGTTTAGCATCGTGACAAGAATTCCAGAGGTAGCTGATCAATTAAAGATGTGTTCTCTTCACATTTCCTTTTCTCACTCCTCTCAGTCTTCATTACTTTCATAAGGAAAGAAATGAGAAAAGACTATTCAGCCGATGAGAGCCATTTCTATTACTCACCATTTATGATCTAATCTATCGCGGCTCTAACCCATCTGCTCAATCTATGAGATGGGGTTCTACATAAACTCTCCCCGACCTTCAATGTTAACACAACTACAAACATCAGCTCGGATTATGTAATCATATTCTAGCTTGGATTTTGAATGTTTAGACGTCTGATTTAGCTCAGTTGACAGTATTCTGGTGCCTAAATTGGTACAGCTAGTGAATAAATGCCTCGTACAACAATAATGCCTTGTACAACAAAAAAGTGCTAAGCGGCAACTTCTGCATAGTCTACTTCAGTTAAACTCTACTTGAGTTAAAAACTCCATAAAAGGATACCTGAACTAATTTTGTAAATCTGGAAGCTTATCACTTGCAAAACTTTTGTTGTGTTAATTTTAAGTAACATTTTGTAAAAGTGCTACCAAAGCGATTGGATAAATATTGGATATTGGTGGTGTGTTCCGTATTATAGACCTTTGGGCAGAAGATCTGTCACCTCTGGGATCATCCAATCAGTTCATCCTGCATTGCAAGGAACTACGTGGAAACCCTCCTGAGAAACCATTGTACTCAACAGGTGAGCAGTAAAGTTTGTTAATGCAAATATAAGAGCCTACTACTACTTCTACTTTTCCAGTGTGTTACGTCCTCCCAATATGTGTACACATCACCATGCTTGTACTTCAAACCAAGCTACATGTGCATACACACACATATATACACACACACACACACACACATTTAGGCCTGACTTAACAACAGGCTTCATTCCGAATCTTCCTCATACATTCTGGCTGAAATAACACATCCCATAAATCACTCCCACACATTCTGCTGCTTGTTCAATTAGAATTACCTTATTGCTTTTTGGATTATATAGAGTTGGGTCAGAGAAGAATCTGGGCCCACAGTGGCTTATCATTTTCTCCTGGTTCCATTAATGAACCAGGTTGGCATGTCACCCAGCTGCAGGGTCCTGGATTATTGCAACCCTGTTTGGCTGAGGATTATATTGTGAAATCTATGAAGAAGCGTTGACTTCGTCTTTTGTATCTTCTTTTCCCATCTTCTTTTGCAGCTGTTAACTTGGGACCAGGGATTCTGCTTTTCCACGTTCTGCTCGACAAGAGAATAGTCATTAGTTGAATGAACTTGCATTTATTTGTCTTTTGTGGGAGGTGAATTTATGGATTTAAAGATGAGGATTAGGGCAACTTTTCACTCTTGTCACCAAAATGTAAGCTTGCCCAAGTAAGTTACAATGGGGTGCCACGGTGGCACAGTGGTTAGCATTGCTGCCTCACAGCGCCAGGGACCCAGGCTCAATTAGCATCAAGGGCCGAAGGGCCTGTACTGCGCTGTAATGTTCTATGTTCTGTGTTCCGGCTTGGATCACTGTGCAGAGTTTGCACATTGTGCAGATTAGGTGGATTGGCCATGCTAAATTGCCCCTTAGTGTTAGGGGGACGAGCTAGGGTAAATGCATGGGGATAGGGCTTGGATGGGATTGTGATCTGTGCAGACTCGATGGGCCGAATGGACTCCTACTGCACTGTAGGATTCTATGATCTTCTTTAACCACCTCCAAGGCCAATTGTTGCTAAACCAGAGTGAATTTTTATTTCTGATTTCAATGTTAGTTGTTTTAGATTTTTCTGAACATAACTGCCAATTAGTGGAAAATTACAGATGTGTTTGTGTTGTAACCTAAACTGATGAGTAATTACTAAAAAGTGTTTGTTGCATTGTTATTAGCACCATGTTTGTGCATAATGGTGTTCTGAGACTTGTTTGGAACTTGAGTAAAGTGAAAGGAAGGTTCATTATGCATTTGACCACTGGTTTGGAAGTGCTTGATGCTTTCAAAGTGAAGGAATATATGCCATGTAATCAAACAGAGTACGGGTCCTTCAGTGGACAATTATTATGAGTTTTGTATATGTAGATTTTATATTATGTACTTACTTGTATGCAGAAACTTCTAATTTCAACTAGTGCAAATTGTAATTTTTTTCTGGCTTTGTTTTATTTGTACAGTAGCCCAGGACATACAATCCATTCAGATAAACAGCTAAAATATTTAGGAACTGATTCTTAATGGCTGATTTGACTTTATGCTTAAATGTAGGATGGATGTATTGATAAGTTACAGATCACAGTGCAATTGATACCACATTTGAGTTATTACATGTTTGAGATGCAATTTACTTGAAATGAAATACACTTAAGAGGTCCTGTTGTTTGAAAGTAATATAATTTTGCACTGGCTTAATTGGAACAATCATTTTAATATTTATTTATAATTCTTCCACCAAACAATCTGGTAGATTAAACTCGTGATTTTTGTCAATTTCTTTTCAGAAATCAAAACACTTTTCTCTAAGGGACAAGACTCCATTTGAGTCTGATTTTTTGCCACTGACTTACCTGGCAAGATTCTTAACGGAAGTGGAAGATCAAGGTGAGTATGATTGTGTGTATGAAAGCAAAATTCTGCAGATGCTGGGAATCTGAAACAAGACGTTTTTGTATGATTCACATGTCTTTGTTGTATCTTTGGGAGAAATGTTGAGACCGCGTTCGCCATCTACGAGGTTGCCGGCAGGGGCTCAAGATCCAGAAGTTGGAGTTCTTGCCAGCGACTTCAGATCTTCCGCTCCCCTCACCATAATGGACCTGCTTTGCATGCATTTGCATGCATCTCAATAGCATTAAACACCCCACCCCCTCTTGACACCTTGCCATTAGATGCTGTTTACAGCAGGTTCACACAGATATGAACCTGTTGTGGGGGTTTCCCCAGAGGCGTAAAGATAAGCATTGGCCCTGGGGGAGAGGGACATGGCCAGGCTGTCCCCTGGTAATGTCCCATGGCATTGGTTGGCACTATCACATTGGCACCATGTCCATGCCAATCTGGCAGTGTCAACCAGTGCCAAAGGGTGGGCCCCAGTGGGAGCTTCATGGGGGGGTGAGAAGAGTGGGGGTTCATGCAGTTGTGGGCCAGGAGCAGTCCGATCAGAAGGGGATGCCGAGGGGTGCCGGCTCCGATTGTGAGGGGGGAGAGGCCCCTGAGATCTCGGTGGTGGGGTGAGGCAAGGTTTATTGCAGTTCTGAGCAGCTGGGTTTTGCCAGCGTGTTTAGAACCCGCCCCCTGTATGATGGCGTGAATTACACCACTTGAGTGTGGTAGAATCTGGAGAGAAATACGCAGGTTTTCTCACCAGAAACAGCATTTGGCCATTTTTTGGTAAGACTCCTCTCTCTCTCTCTTTCTCTCTCTCTCTCTAATATTCCAGCCCTAGAGAAACTGAGGGATGTGTACAGCCAGTGAACTTAGAACATAGAACAGTACAGCACAGAACAGGCCCTTCGGCCCACGATGTTGTGCCGAGCTTTATCTGAAACCAAGATCAAGCTATCCCACTCCCTATCATCCTGGTGTGCTCCATGTGCCTATCCAATAACCGTTTAAATGTTCCTCAAGTGTCTGACTCCACTATCACTGCAGGCAGTCCATTCCACATCCCAACCACTCTCTGCGTAAAGAACCTACCTCTGATATCCTTCCTGTATCTCCCACCACGAACCCTATAGTTATGCCCCCTTGTAATAGCTCCATCCACCCGAGGAAATAGTCTTTGAACGTTCACTCTATCTATCCCCTTCATCATTTTATAAACCTCTATTAAGTCTCCCTTCAGCCTCCTCCGCTCCAGAGAGAACAGCCCTAGCTCCCTCAACCTTTCCTCATAAGACCTACCCTCCAAACCAGGCAGCATCCTGGTAAATCTCCTCTGCACTCTTTCCAGCCCTTCCACATCCTTCTTATAGTGAGGTGACCAGAACTGCACACAATATTCCAAATGTGGTCTCACCAAGGTCCTGTACATTTGCAGCATAACCCCACGGCTCTTAAACTCCAACCCCCCGTTAATAAAAGCTAACACACTATAGGCCTTCTTCACAGCTCTATCCACTTTAGTGGCAACCTTTAGAGATCTGTGGATATGGACCCCAAGATCTCTCTGTTCCTCCACAGTCTTCAGAACCCGACCTTTGACCCTGTAATCCACATTTAAATTAGTCCTACCAAAATGAATCACCTCACATTTATCAGGGTTAAACTCCATTTGCCATTTTTCAGCCCAGCTTTGCATCCTATCTATGTCTCTTTGCAGCCTACAACAGCCCTCCACCTCATCCACTACTCCACCAATCTTGGTGTCATCAGCAAATTTACTGATCCACCCTTCAGCCCCCTCCTCTAAGTCATTAATAAAAATCACAAAGAGCAGAGGACCAAGCAATGATCCCTGTGGCACTCCGCTCGCAACCTGCCTCCAATCCGAAAATTTTCCATCGACCACCACCCTCTGTCTTCGATCAGACAGCCAGTTACCTATCCAATCGGCCAACTTTCCCTCTATCCCACACCTCCTCACTTTCATCATAAGACTCCTACCACGAACCCTATAGTTCCTCACATCTGTGCCACTGCAGGCAGTGTAAGATGTTCGTTCGGAGAGTCGGTGCAGACTTGATGGGCCGAAAGGCCTCTTCCTGCACTGTGAGGAAGTTAATCTGCTTGTTTGCACTTAAGACTGTTTACACATTTATGATTTCTTCTCTGATTTGCATTGCTTCTCTCTTGAACTTTGATTAACTAATATTTTCACTTCTTCATTGTGAGATGTTGCTGTTAGTTTTACTAAATGGTTCAGCTGCAGGACAGAAATAATTTGCATATATGTAATAGCACATCATATCCTTACGATGTCTTGAAGTGCATATAATCAATTAATTACTTTTGAAATAATGTAAGATGTATAAAGAAATAAGATAGCCAGTTGTGGAGAGCAAGATCCTATGTAGGGGAAATAAATTGGTTTTCTTTGGCGATGTTGGTCCAGGTAAGTGTGCTGGCCAAGATATCAAGAGAACTTGCTCTTCTTTGAATAGAGCCTTTGACATCTTTACTTTCATCTGGGCAGGTAGTCCGAGCCCAGGTTTGACATCTTATCCAAAAGGTGACACCGCCCACAATGCAATATTCAATGCTGCATTTAAATGTCCCCCTAACCTCTCTACGATTGCTGGACTAAATCTTCAACCCTGATGGATATTCAAAATTACAAATTGTTAATGAGATAAATAGAGACTACAAATGGAAGAAGATGTTTATATTTGGAAAATAATAAATATAGCTCCTAAAGTCTTGATGCACTGCACTGACGTTCCACATATTCCGGGGATCTGAATACAGTTATGAAGATCTATGCAATCTCTTGTAATACTATTATAATATTTGAAGCTAAGAAATTTGTATTGGTGAAACAAAATTACTTCCTTGGACAATACTTATCTCTCCGGTTCCCCTGATCACACTATTCTAAAGGCTAACTGAATAAATTTGACGGTAATAGCTTGCTAACTCTTGCTGTCAAGGGTTACAGTTAATAACCACCCAGGTGAGTACAGGAGGGCTGTATCCCGAAAGGATTGCTGCTTTCGGAAGAAGGGAGAATGAAAAGAAATATTGGCCGCGATTCTCCCAAAAGCGCTGAATTAGCAGGAAAACAGTTCTAGATCCCGACTGTTTTGTCAGTTCAACTTCTCACTCGAACCTCTGCACTCTGTGCACTGCGGAGGTCCCAATCGTGAAACTCATTAAAAACTCAGGACTTATTCACGCTGGAGTCTGAAAGTTCTGGAACTCTGCGCATGCGCAGTGGCCCCGGTCTGTCAGACTCCCCATTTGCTCGCCGGCATCCCCCCCCCCCCCCCCGCCCCCAACGGCCTGATCGCAGCACAACAATTCCTGGGTCAGCCCTGACCTTCTCTCACCCTGCCCCGGAGCGCCCCAATGTCCAGCCCATCCCCTCACCCTGGCAGAACCCCTCTCCCTCCCCCCCAACCCGGGAGGCAGGTCCTCCGCCACCCCCGGCAGACCACCCGCCCCAATTGCTACCCTGCCTCCATCCCAGGCCGATCGCCATGCAGAGTGGCAGTGGGACCCCACCCCCACCGATCACCCCTCGGCCCCACCCACAATAGGCCCTGCCCCATTGGTGATGCCCAATGGGCAGTGCCAAGGTGCCACCTGGGTATGGGCACTTTGCCCCTTGGGCAATGCTGGGGACACAGGCTGGCACTGCCAGGGTGCCCATCCCCAGGGGATACCACTCCCCCGCCACCTGACCCCCTGGGGGGGAGGCCCAATTGCCCCCGTTCATTCTGGCGGGGTCTCCCGCTAGTTCCCCGAACATGGGGAGCTAGTCTAAACCCTGCCGGAATGAAGTTCTCCTGGTGGGAGATTCAATCGGGACCAGTAAGTTCCTGATAATGAAATGTAAAAGACATTTAAAACATATTAAAAAAAGATTCAAATCACTTACCTGTCTTCCCGCCGGTTTCCAGCGTGGTCTGGCCTGCAGCTGTTCTCCGGCTCTGGGAGATGCGCATGCGTTCCCGGCACATGCGCAAATCCCGGAACAAGGCCGGCGACGCACATCTCGCCCTGACCCGCCAGAAAAGTTGCAGGTCAGGATGGGAGAATTGTGGCCATTCTCTTTTCCTTGACCAAAAGGACAGGCAAGCACTTGCTGACTTCTTCCTATGTTGCTGCCAGTTGATACACAGGAGAATCCCAAGGGACTTGTGTAGATTCTAGAATAGTCTCTGTGGATTGGAAGGTAGCAAATGTACCCTCACTGGTCAAGAAAGGAGAGAAAGAGAAAACGTGGAAGAAAGAAAAGTTAGCTTGGTTGTAAAGAAAATACTACATTTTGTTAAAGACGTGACAATAGTACATTTAGAAAATTACTATGATTCGGCATGATTTTCTGAAAGGGAAACGTTTCTGAGATATAACTAATAGGGTGCGGGGGGGGGGGAACCATTTAATGTAATATATTCTTTTCAGAAGGTATTCAATGAAGTTGAAAACAAAAGAGTCCGTTACACAAGATTAGGGTTCATAGGATTGGGGTTAATATATTAGCATGGATTGAGGATTGATTAATGGACAGAAAGTAGAATAGAAGTGAAGAGTCATTTTCAGAAACGCAGGTTGTAACTTGTGGAGCGTCACAAGGCTCAGTGTTTGGGACACGGCTATTTAAAACCTATCTCAAATTACTTACATGAGAGGCTGAATGTATTATATCCGTATTGGGGCGGCACGGTAGCACAGTGGTTAGCACTGCTGCTTCACAGCTCCAGGGTCCCGGGTTCGATTCCCGGCTCGGGTCACTGTCTGTGTGGAGTTTGTACATTCTCCTCGTGTCTGCGTGGGTTTCCTCCGGGTGCTCCGGTTTCCTCCCACAGTCCAAAGATGTGCGGGTTAGGTTGATTGGCCAGGTTAAAAATTGCCCCTTAGAGTCCTGGGATGCGTAGGTTAGAGGGATTAGCGGGTAAAATATGTGGGGATGGGGCCTGGGTGGGATTGTGGTCGGTGCAGACTCAATGGGCCGAATGGCCTCTTTCTGCACTGTAGGGTTTCTATGATTTCTATGATTTCTATTCTCCATGTGTTAATGATACAAAGCCATGTGGCAAAGTAAGTTGTCAGGAGGATGAAAAGTCTCAACACCAGGTTAAAGTCCAACAGGTTTATTTGGTAGCACGAGCTTTTGGCGTCGCTCCTTCCTCAGGTGATTCACTCCGAAAGCTCATGCTACCAAATAAACCTGTTGGACTTTAACCTGGTGTTGTGAGACTACTTACTGTGCCCACCCCAGTCCAACGCCGGCAACTCCACATCAGGAGGATGAAAAGGAAGACAGCTCTGATGGAGTCATAGAGGTTTACAGCATGGAAACAGGCCCTTTGGCCCAACTTGTCCATGCCGCCCTTTTTTTTTAAACCCCTAAGCTAATCCCAATTGCCCGCATTTGGCCCATATCCCTCTATACCCATCTTACCCATGTAACTGTCTACATCCAGAGTGAAAATGTTTGCTCTTTTCTCTCTCCACAGATGCTTTCGGATCTGCTGAGATCTTCCAGCATTTTCTGTTTATGTTTCAGATTCCAACACCTGCAGTAATTTGCTTTTATTGTAGAGATGTAGTCTAGTTTTTGGTAAGGACATAGTAAATTGAGTACAATATAGGGAGTGTGAAATTATCCACTTTGAAGAATGGAAAATAAGAATATTTTTAAAAAGGTGAGAAACTAGTTAATATTGGTATTCAAAAGGATTCAGGGATCCTTGTACTCAAATCTCAGAAAGTTACTGTGCAGATAGAATCGTAGAATGCTTACAGCACAAAAGGAGACCATTCGATTCTTCATGTATGTGCTGTCTTTCTGAAAGAGCAATTCAGTTAGTGTTACTTTCCCATCTTGGCCCTATAGCCCTGCACATTTTTCCTTTTCAGATGATAATCCAATTCCCATTTCAATGGTTTGATTGAACCTGCCTCGACTCTGCTCTCAGGCAGGGATTCCAGATCCTATCCATCTGCTACTTGATAAAGTTTTTCCTCATGTCACCATTGCTCCTTTTGCCAGTTACCTCAAATCTGTGGCCTCTTGTTTTTGATCCTTGCACCAATAGGAACAGTTTTTCTCTGTTTTCTCCGCTCTGTTCAGATGCTTCATGATTTTGAACACCTCTGTCAAGTTGCCTCTCAACCTTCTATACTCTCCAGGGAAAGCAGTCCTAACTTCTCCAATCTATTTGCGTCACTGAAGTTCCTCAACTATTGAGCCATTCTCATGAATCTTCTCTGCACTCTAATGCCTTCACATCCTTCCTAAAGTGTGGCACCCAGGACTGGATGTAAGGAACTCTTGCTGCAATTCTATAGGACTTTGGTGAGACCACAACTGGAGTACTGCATACAGTTTTGGTTCCCTTACCCAAGGAAGGATAAACTTTCTTTAGAGGAGGCACAACAAAGATTCACTAGGTTGTGTTTGGGATAAGATGGTTGGGGAGAAATCAAGTACAATGAACCTGTTTTCTTTGGAGTTTAGATAAACAAGAGATGATCTCATTGAAACTTCCTGAACCACTTCCTACCGGTGTGGGCTCTATTTTGAGGAGTAAATTCAGATTTCCAGTCCAGTAGCCGATTCCTGCAGACATTCCCAGTTTATTTGGGACACACAAATCTGATGCATGGTCTCGGGTACTTAGGACAGAAATGAGGAGAAATTTCTTCACCCGGAGGTTTGTGAATGATTTGTTAGGGACGGCATGGTAGCACAGTGGTTAGCACTGCTGCCTCACAACGCCAGGAACCCTGGTTCAATTCTGGCCTTGGGTCACTGTCTGTGTGGAGTTTGTATGTTTTCCCCATCTGCGTGGGTTTCCTCCGAGTTCTCTGGTTTCCACCCACAGTCCAAAGATGTGCAAGTTAGGTGGATTGACCATGCTAAATTGCCTCTTGGTGTCCCAAGATGTATAGGTTAGGGAGATGAGTGGGGTAAATATGTGTGGTTACAGGAATGGGACCTGAGTAAAATGCTCCATTGAAGAATGGGTGCAAACTTGATGGACCGAATGGCCGCCTTCTGCACTGTAGGAATTCTAGAATCTTTTGAATTCACTTCCTCAACGGACCGTGAATGCTTGGTCAATGAGTGTATTCAAAACTGAGATTGTTAGATCTCTGGGCCAAAGGGACTCTAGGAACAGACTGGAAAAGTGGACTTAAGCTATACTTTTATTAAATGGCAGAGCAGACTGCAGGGCCACGTAAACTAGTATTGCCCCTATTTCTTGTTTGTTTTTAACTCTCTGATCATAAAGATGTGCTCTCTGAATTATGTGCCACAATAACATGATGGGCAGCCAATCCTGTGAGGAACCAAATCCAACCATTTTTGGCATTGCGTGCTGGAGACTAGGAGGCTGCCTGATGTGCCCTTTGCTAGTTTTCCACTTGATACATATGGATTTTATTTCTCTTTGCAGCATTGAATCCTTTTGAAGATCAGGAAAATGTGGATGCAAAGTTTGTGGAAGTAGCAGCCCTGAAGCAGACATTAACTATTCTTGGTCTTGAAGATGAATAGAATAATAAATTTCTGTGAGGATACATTAAAGGGGAAAATTTCAATACTGGCAATAACTCTGAAGAGGTTTTTGTTCTGTTTAAGGCTATCTGTAAAATTGCAAATATCGTCCATGACTTGTTAGAAAAGAGTTTGCCTCTCATCCCATGGGTACAGATTCCACTTAACTATCACTGCTAATTCTGCTTGTGGAATGGGTCAAGATTTTTCAGATTCTAAGCTGAGCTGTTCTTGTACTATTTAGCACAAATTTCAAAGAATGACTATTTGTTACCACCCGCCGGCATATTCTGGTGGATCGGGAGGAATCGGTGGATGAGACCATCCTATGCTCCCAAATGAAGGAAAAAGTGGCGGGAGGATTTTTAAAAAAGCAAAAACGTTCAACAAAGAAGTGGAATGTAAATGCCATAATAAGTGCAATTTTAGTTCACCAACCATAATGCAGGTGACCTATCTGTGTTTGTTATTTGAAAAACTCAAATAGCAAGATTATGTATTTTCTGATTAAACATACATCCATGATGGCTAACTCTTGAGATATTTAACAATGGATATTGTATCTCCAGGGCTTGAGATATGATTCTGTTAGATATCCTTGTTCTAATGGATGATGTATTGATGAGATAAAGTATTACTTTGAAATGTTTTAGGAATAACAAGAAAACATCGCATCTAATGTAATAGAAATACAGTCTCTTTAGAACATAATCGTGAATCCATGCAGTTGATATTCTACTGTCTGCTTCAGTGTACAGTATTTAACTTGTTTTGCAGTCAATCTGATCAACAACAAGAATTCTCACAACACCAGGTTAAAGTCCAACAGGTTTATTTGAAATCACGAGCTTTCGGAGCGCTGCTCCTTATCAAGTGACTGATCAACAAGACAGATTGGCAATTAACTTCTAAGTAGATTTCTTTCTTGTTGGAAAGAAAACATTGCTCTGGAAGTGATTTAAAGAACAGAGGTTTCTCCAGGAGCTGTTAATACAATATGTACAGTATTTCGCTAATGGTGATGCATTCTTTCACTTGTACTTCCAAAGCTTGAATTTTAGTTATTTCAAATTTGTGAAGGCAATCTCCCATGATAACAAGTCTACCTGTGTTTCTGCAAAAATTGTGAAATTTGATTTGAAACAGTATGTACATATAAAAATTGATGTTTTTTTAACATTGCATTGAGCTGCATTTTGTGTTGCTTGTCACTGTTAGAAAGCCAGTATGTTGCACATTTTTGTCTTTGTAGCTGAATTTAGAGCAAGTTATTTGCCTGATTATTTCTAGTGAAACAAATAAATTTGTACTTTTTCTGAATTTTTTTCTGATTTGAATTTATTGTTTATGTGTAAATCATTCATAAAATTAACTCAACTGTCACAAAATAGGTAAAGCTGTTACCATTTGATTATGCTTCTATTGTAGGAAAAGGGTTTCGCCAGTTTGCTCAGTCACAATAGAACGGAATAAAAATGCCTTCTGATAGTTATTTCTAAATCTATATTACCCATGAATATTCTACTATTGCAGAAACTTTAACAGGTCAGTGACATTTTCTCACAGCCCTTTTTTTCTTTGTTCCTAAAGGTTTTGATAACTTGCGCGGTAGAGTTCCATGGATTCTGTTTGCCATCTGGTCCAACACCCAAGTGACCATTGTTCATGCGTTGGCCTTAGCAGTGAGAGTCAGTCTGCTATTTGGCCATAAGAGTGGAGCAAGGAGAGTATGTCTCAATCTAAGCCCACCCAATACCATTCATAGATACTTCCAGTATGAATTTTTAAAAATGATCAGGACTTGGAAATCTGCTGATTTTTCTCCTTCTAAACCCAGGCCTGCATAGGCTATGAGGTTGTGTTATAGTAACTCGTGCAGTGTGGTGGGTAGCCGATTAACGTTATGGAATGACTAATTATCATGGCAATTTTGCCAGCATCGTCTGGGTCCCCACTATGTCAACAACCCTACAACTAGGAGGAGGTGGCTTTACAACAGTATGCTGGAAAAGTGTGAGAAGCAAAGGGGTTTAAATGGTTGCCAGCAGAAAATGGTAAGTCTGCAGTCTTCCCATGTCATAGCCTTGCCATTGAGTAAGGATTTCCTGGAGCCTGATGTGTCTGATCATCATGGACCTAATGCAGTGACTCCCTTGATACTGATGGTGCTTCCATTATGTCACTGCCATCCCTGCTGTTGAGCCCTCAGCAATGCTCTCACTGCTGACAGTGAGGGCTGTTGACCTCCCATGATGTGGGCAAGTTGTATTCATTTCCTGCTTTCAGAACTCCCCTGAATGAGGAGATGGCCTGATAATTGACTGTCTCCTGAAAAATTAAGCCACGTGCTTGCTGTAGCAGTTGAGGGGGTCAAGACCGAGAAATGCTGTGTTTCCTGAATATTTTCAAAATTGAAAATTTCAGCCCTTAAGAAATTAGCAAAACATAAAACCAAAAGAGAATGTTGGAAAATCTCAGTAGGTCTGGCAGCGCCTGTAAGGAGAGAAAAGAGCTGACGTTTCGAGTCCAGGTGACCCTTTGTCAGTTAGTAAAACATAAAAGGTTGCCGATGTATGAGATCAGTTGGCTCTCTGGTAGAGATTCAATTCTAAAAATACTCAGAACAATGTAAAATGGAAATTTAATGTATTTGAGTGAACTGGAAAATCTGAGTGTAAAATTAATCAACTTCAAACTAATCTTCAGTTTAGAAGGAATATCTCTTCCACCCTGAGCTCTCAATAAATGGAATAGACTGTCAGGTAAAACAGTTAATGCTATCATTTAGTATGTCATGTAACTTTTTGTAACTAATTTTAATATCTGGTTAAGAATGTTACATAAGGACATAAGAGCTAGGAGCAGGAGTAGCCCATCTGGCCCCTCGAGCCTGCTCCGCCATTCAATAAGATCATGGCTGATCTTTTCATGGACTCAGCTCCACTTACCCGCCCGCTCACCATAATCCTTAATTCCTTTAGTGTTCAAAAATTTATCTCTCCTTACCTTAAAAACATTAAATGAGGTAGCCTCAACTGCTTCACTGGGCAGGGAATTCCACAGATTCACAACCCTATGTATGAAGAAGTTCCTCCTCAACTCAGTCCTAAATCTGCTCCCCCTTATTTTGAGGCCATGTCCCCTAGTTCTGGTTTCACCTGCCAGTGGAAACAACTTCCTTGCTTCTATCTTATCTATTCCCTTCATAATCTTATATGTTTCCATAAGATCTCCCCTCATTCTTCTGAATTCCAGTGAGCATAGCCCCAGTCTATTCAGTCTCTCCTCATAAGCCAACCCTCTCAACTCCAGAATCAACCTAGTGAATCTCCTCTGTACCCCCTCCAGTGCCAGTATATCCTTTCTTAGGTAAAGAGATCAAAACTGTACACAGTACTCCAGGTGTGGCCTCACCAGCACCTTGTACAGCTGCAACATAACCTCACTGTTTTTAAACTCCATCCCTCTAGCAATGAAGGACAAAATTCCATTTGCCTTCTTAATTACCTGCTGCACCTGCAAACCAACTTTATGATTCATGCACAAGGACACCCAGGTCCCTCTGCACAGCAGCATGCTGCAATTTTTTACCATTTAAATAATAGTCCATTTTGCTGTTATTCCTACCAAAATGGATGACCTCACATTTACCAACATTGTACTCCATCTGCCAGACCCTTGCCCACTCACTTAGACTATCTATATCCCTTTGCAGACTTTCAGCGTCCTCTACACACTTTGTTCTGCCACTCATCTTAGTATCATCTGTGAATTTTGACACACTCCACTTGATCCCCAACTCCAAATCATCGATGTCAGTTGTAAACAATTGCAGTCCCAACACTGATCCCTGAGGCACACCACTAGCCACTGATTGCCAACCAGAAAAACACCCATTTACCCCCACTCTTTGCTTTCTGTTAGTTAACCAATTCTCTATCCATGCTAATACATTATCCGTAACACTATGCACCTTTATCTTATGCAGCAGCCTTTGGTGTGGCACCTTGTCAAATGCTTTCTGGAAATCCAGATTCACCACATCCACAGGTTCCCCATTGTCCACTGCGCATGTTCTCAAAGAATTCCACCAAATTAGTCAAATATGACCTGCCCTTCATGAACCCATGCTTCCTCTGCCCAATGGGACAATTTATATCCAGATGTCTCGCTATTTCTTCCTTGATGATAGATTCAAGCATTTTCCCTAGTACAGAAGTTAAACTAACCGGCCTATAGTTACCTGTCTTTTGTCTACCTCTTTTTTTTAAAACAGTGGCGTCACATTTGCTGTTTTCCAATCTGCTGGAACCGCCCGAGAGTCCAGTGAATTTTGGTAAATTACCACCAGTGGATTTGCTATTTCCCTCGCTATCTCTTTTAGTACCTGGGATGCATTCCATCAGGGCCAGGAGACTTGTCTATCTTTAGCCCCATTAGCTGGCCCAACACTACCTCTTTCGTGATAATAGTTGCTAGGTCCTCACCTGCCGTAGCCTCCTTGTCATCAATTTTTGGCATGTTATTTGTGTCTTCTATTGTGAAGACCGACACAAAATACCTGTTCAATGCCTCAGCCATTTCCTCATTTCCAGTTACATCCCCCTTCTCGTCCTCTAAAGGACCAATGTTTACTTTCGCCATTCTTTTTTGTTTTATATATTTGTAGAAACTTTTGCTATCTGTTTTTATATTCTGAGCTAGTTTACTCATAATCTATCTTACTTTTCTTTATAGCTTTTCTCGTGGCTTTCTGTTGACCTTTAAAGATTTCCCAATCCTCAATTAGTTTCCCACTAATCTTTGCCACTTTGTATGCATTTTCTTTCAATTTGATACCCTCCTTTATTTCCTTAGATATCCATGGCTGATTATCCCGTTTTCTACAGTCCTTCCTTTTCACTGGGATCTACTTTTGCTGAGCACTGTGAAAAATCGCTGTGAAAGTCCTCCACTGTTCCTCAATTGTCCCACCATAAAGTCTTTGCTCCCAGTCTACCTTAGCCAACTCCTCCCTCATTCCATTGTGGTTTCCTTTGTTTAAGCACAAGACACTGGTATTGGATTTTACCTTCTCACGCTCCATCTGTATTTTAAATTCAACTATACTGTGATCGCTTCTTCCGAGAGGATCCCTAACTGTGAGATCATTAATTATTCCTGCCTCATTACACAGGACCAGATCTAGGATAGCTTGCTCCCTCATAGGTTCCATTACATACTGTTCAAGGAAGCTATCGCGGATACATTCTATGAACTCCTCCTCAAGGCTACCTTGACCGACTTGGTTTGACCAATCAACATGTAGATTAAAATCCCCCATAATAATTGCTGTACCAGTTTTACATGCATCAGTTATTTCTTTGTTTATTTCTCGCCCCACCATATTATTTGGTGGCCTGTAGACTACGCCTATCAGTGACTTTTTCCCCTTACTATTTCTAATTTCCACCCAAATGGATTCAACCTTTTTTTTCCATAGAACCTGTCAAACCATGTTGATGAGGATGAATTTTGATAACTGTGCTTTCTTGCTTTGTGGAATATAATGGTTTCTGAGTTCATTGCTATTTGAAAATGTGGTACCATGTATACTCCAAGAAGGTAGGTTAGTGAAATACTCTCCAATTTTGCTTGAATTACTTTGGGGGTAAGAAGAAACTTTGCAGACCATTCAGATCAAATAGGTTGGGTAGAGTACAGTACAGCAGATATTGGTAAATAAACAAGTTCGATGGGTAAAATTACCTTTATTTCATGCTTTCTGACCAGACTTATCTTTATGTACAGGGAATGTCAAGTTTAGTAGAATACTTGCTTATTCTGTTTGTAGAAAATATTTTGTCGCTATTTACATACATTCTTGGTGTAAGCCATGTGTAGGTTAGAGATAGATGCTAGAATTCTAATTTTGTGACATCCATTTGGAAAATGATACGGTGTGCAGAATTTCCCAAGTGGGAATAATCCCTGTATCTGCATTGACAGTTTCTACCAGCTGCTGTGGTATGATTTGAACCTATATCCCCAGAGCATTAGCCTGGGCCTCTGGATTATTAGTCCAGTGGCATTACCATTGCACCACTGTCTCCCTCAGTTGATTTGTTAAATATTAGGCTTTCTATTCCTCACCCCCTCACACTTACTCTCCATGCTTGTGCAAACCCATCCTTTCACCTACCCGCATAGCCCATTATGGCACTATGTCAACTAGTTTCACCTCATGTCCACACCCATCCCATAGGCCAGCACGTGGCACAGTGGTTAGCACAGCTGCCTCACAGCGCTAGGGACCTGGGTTCGATTCCCAACTTGGGTCACTGTCTGTGCAGAGTCTGCGCGTTCTCCCCGTGTCTGTGTGGGTTTTGTCCAGGTGCTCCGGTTTCCTCCCACAGTCCAAGGATCTGCTGGTTAGGTCGATTGGCCATGCTAAATTGCCCCTTAGTGTCAGGGGGACTGGCTAGGATAAATACATGGGGTTATGTAGATAGGGCCTGGGTGGGATTGTGGTCAGTGCAGACACAATGGGCTGAATGGCCGCCTTCTGCACTATAGGGATTCCATGTAGTTCCATGCCAAATTAGTGCTACTTCATGCGCACCCCAGACACCACCTTTTTCCATTACACTGTCCATGCCAACTTATGATATATATAAATGATTTGGAAGAAGGTGTAACTGGTGTAATCAGCAAGTTTGCGGATGACACGAAGATGGCTGGACTTGCGGATAGCGAAGAGCATTGTCGGGCAATACAGCAGGATATAGATAGGCTGGAAAATTGGGCGGAGAGGTGGCAGATGGAGTTTAATCCGGATAAATGCGAAGTGATGCATTTTGGAAGAAATAATGTAGGGAGGAGTTATACAATAAATGGCAGAGTCATCAGGAGTATAGAAACACAGAGGGACCTAGGTGTGCAAGTCCACAAATCCTTGAAGGTGGCAACACAGGTGGAGAAGGTGGTGAAGAAGGCATATGGTATGCTTGCCTTTATAGGACGGGGTATAGAGTATAAAAGCTGGAGTCTGATGATGCAGCTGTATAGAACGCTGGTTAGGCCACATTTGGAGTACTGCGTCCAGTTCTGGTCGCCGCACTACCAGAAGGATGTGGAGGCGTTAGAGAGAGTGCAGAGAAGGTTTACCAGGATGTTGCCTGGTATGGAGGGTCTTAGCTATGAGGAGAGATTGGGTAAACTGGGGTTGTTCTCCTTGGAAAGACGGAGAATGAGGGGAGATCTAATAGAGGTATACAAGATTATGAGGGGTATAGATAGGGTGAACAGTGGGAAGCTTTTTCCCAGGTCGGAGGTGACGATCACGAGGGGTCACGGGCTCAAGGTGAGAGGGGCGAAGTATAACTCAGACAGAGGGTGCTGGGGGCCTGGAATGCGCTGCCAAGTAGGGTGGTGGAAGCAGGCACGCTGACATCGTTTAAGACTTACCTGGATAGTCACATGAGCAGCCTGGGAATGGAGGGATACAAACGATTGGTCTAGTTGGACCAAGGAGCAGCACAGGCTTGGAGGGCCGAAGGGCCTGTTTCCTGTGCTGTACTGTTCTTTGTTCTTTACCCAAAATCTACTATGGGCAGACCTCCAAAGCCATGCTGAGATTAAATGAAATTAAGTTTGAAATATCTATTACAGAGTTCATTATGTTAAAAGAAATTGTTAATGGAAGCCCATACAATACATTTAATTCCCTTAAATACTTAATCTCTGATTTTAAAAAAACCATATATTCATAACCCCACACCAAAGGCAGCTAATCCTTTAACGACCTCTTTGAGCTATCTGAAACTCTGAACTGAGCAACCTTCCCTCCATCCCCCTCCCTGTTATATCGATGGATTGTTAAAACAGTCGAGCATTGATATTTTCAGACAGCTGATTATTTAATTGACTTGACAATTTGACAGTTCCACAGACCTTATCCACTCTCCATGAGTATTTATATCCATTCTCAAAATTCCTAACACGTAACAGTAGGATAAGTTCCTTCATCCAGCAAAAATGGAATCTGTTTTATCTTGTCACTGAGTTTTTTTTTAGTTTATTAATGTCACAAGTAGGCGTACATTCAAAGAGTTCAAATTACCCGACTTAAGTTTGGGTTTCCCTTATGTGGGAGTCACGTCTAGCTCCGGTTTCCCCAAATAGTGAAAATGGGGAGGAACTACTAGACCCTGGTCACACTCTCCATTTTTAAAGCTCCCTGGAATATGCATAACTCTGGAAAGAATCTAGGCCTCTATGTTTGCAGTGAAACCCTTCCCCTCTGAAAGCCCATGTCCACTGCAGCATGGATCACATGGGTGTTGTAGCTAGGTAGCAATGCTCATTAGTTATCTTGTGATTCCAACTCATTGTTTTATCTTGGAAGTAAAGTTTAAAGCATAACTATTTACATTCGCAACACCTTCCTGGGATGTTGGAAACTAGTTTGACAATTTTTAAATTCATTCCTGGGATGTGGGCAATACTGACCGGGCCAGCAAGTATTTCCCATCCCTAATTGCCTTTGAACTGAGTTTCAGAGGTATTTAAGAGTCAGCCGCATTGCCGTGGGTCTGGAGTCATATGTCGGCCAGACCAAGTAAGGATGGTAGATTTCCTTCCCTAAAGGACATTAGGGACCAGATGCTTTTTACATCAATTGATTTTTTTCACTCCAGTCTCTCTCTCTCCCTCCCTCTACTTAATGCTATTCCAGCTCTAATTGTGGTTCATTTCTGCAGATATAATGTTGGGTGCAAAATCACATGAGTCAGAAAATGAGAATGTCAACTGCAAGATCTCATTTTCAGATTTGTCCCTGATCCTGCTGGTGATGTAACAAGGTTGCCGTCCAGGAAGGTTGGGAATCCCATTTAATTAAATGATGTCATTAAAGGGCTCCCCCGCTTCATGTTCCCCACGTACCCCCCTACCCCCCACATTGGGATCTCCCCTATAAGATGAGGCTTATAACAGGTTTTTAAAAATGGGAACCAGGCAGGAGGAATCCACCAGGGACGCCAAGGTAAATAGACCCCACGGGGAGAGGGGGGCATGCTCGAGCAGCACCTTGATATTGTCCCCTGATGTGGGGGGAGATCTCTCGGGAGCCTCATTTGGCGATGTTTCATGGGGGAGGGAGGGGGGAGTTTCCTTATGTATGTTGACGGAGGGTGGGTGGGGGGAGTTTCCCTGTGTATGTTGATGGGGTGGGGGGGGGGGGGGGTGCGGTTCTTGTTTTTCTTTTATCGGAGGCTGTGGTGCACGTTTTTGGGGTTCCTGGCATTACTGGCTTTTTCCAGCAGCAACCTCTGCAAGATGTGCCGGATCATCAACACGGATGCCATCATCTCACGTGAGAACACCATCTACCAGGTACACGGTACCTACTCTTGCAACTCGGTCAACGTTGTCTACCTGATACGCTGCAGGAAAGGATGTCCCGAGGCATGGTACATTGGGGAAACCATGCAGACTCTATGACAACGGATGAATGAACACCGCTCGACAATCACCAGGCAAGGCTGTTCTCGTCCTGTGGGGGAGCACTTCAGCGGTCACGGGCATTCAGCCTCTGATCTTCGGGTAAGCATTCTCCAAGGCGGCCTTCACGACACATGACAGTGCAGTCACTGATAGCCAAGTTCCGCACACATGAGGACGGCCTAAACCGGGATCTTGGGTTTATGTCACACTATTAGTAACCCCCACAGCTTGCCTCCTGGACTTGCAGAATCTCACTGGCTGTCCTGTCTGTAGACAATACACATCTCTTTAACCTGTGCTTAATGCTCCCTCCACTCACATTGTCTGTATCTTTAAGACCTGGTTGGCTGTAGAGATTCGCATTCTAATCAATATTCTGTAACTTGATTTTGTGTCTCTGTATGCCCTGTTTGAGAGCAGATATCCACTCCATCTGACGAAGGAGCAGCGCTCCGAAAGCTAATGGCATTTGCTATCAAATAAACCTGTTGGACTTTAACCTGGTGTTGTTAAAACTCTTACTGTGTTTACCCCAGTCCAACGCCGGCATCTTCACATCATTTTTCCAGCAGTGCCAGGCTGATGCCATGACGAAGACTCCTTTTTTTAGTGCAGGGTGTTGCACAAGGTGGCGAGAGAAGCCAGCAGCAGCCGGTTTTCTGGCTCCGTACAAAAAAGGGAAAATTCCCCCCGTTATATCTGGTGTTACCTCAAGTACTCCTTATTTCATGCAGATTTTAATAATGTTTATAGTTTGTTTTTAAAGAAGCACGGCTCAGTCTAAAGGAGGAATGAGGTCAACTGAGCATGTTAATAGATCATAGGCTTTGGTAGCTTGTCAGGTGTGCATTTTATCCTGTTTGTTTCCTATAGCTTTCCTCATTGTTCAAAATATGTTGAAGGCTTTGTGAGGGAGTATTGCTTTCCTCAGATAGTTCAGATCAAACTTTCCAAGAGTTCAGATTGATTGTTAAGCCTGAGCTGTTTTTACAAATGCATTGGACTCTTTCCCTTCCTTCATTGCAAGGTTCTTACTTTTCTATCCAGTTTCTTTCTTTTTCACTTGACTTCTCTCTTGCTTCTTTCATATCTCATTCTCACTTTTATTTATTGTCAGTTGTAATTTTTCTTCCTCCGTCACTGTTTTCTTCCTATCTCTTGTGAGTAACTTCCCCCCCGTCACAGTTGATTGATTTTTCTTTCGGTCTTCTATCTCGTGATTAGGCTGCATCATGGAGTGGGTGGACTGAGGATCTGAATTTTGTGGGAGAATTGCAGTTGGATGGGCGTAGGATCTTGGCATTTCAACGATTCAACTCTTATAATTAATTATGTGGTCCAATATGACAAGTGACAATATGATAATATGGTAGTGGCTGCAGAGGTAGTGGGCCCATTGGTTGAAATTTTTTGCAACTCGCTAAATTCCGGCAGGGTACCAGAAGATTGGACAACAGCCAATGTGACTCCTTTGTTCAAAAAGGGAGAAAGGCAGAAGGCAGGGAACTATAGGCCAGTTAGTTTAACATTTACTATTGGCAAAATGCTGGAGTCAATAATCAAAAGAGGAAATAGCTAATCAATCAGGAAAGCTGAATATAATCAAATCTAGTCAACATGGTTTTATGGAAGGTAAATCATGTTTGACAAATTTTCTTGAATTCTTTGACAATGTAACAAGGAGAACAGTTGGAGGGGAACCTGTAGATAAGTTAAAGTTTATTTATTAGTCACAAGTAAGGTTTACATTAACACTGCAATGAAGTTAATGTGAAATTCCCCTAGTCACCACAGTCCGTCGCCTGTTCGGGTCAATGCACCTAACCAGCACATTTTTCAGAATGTAGTCCATTTAGATTTCCGAAAGGCATTTGATAAGGTGCCACATAAGAGGCCTGTGCTTAAAGTAAAAACCCAAGGAATTGGACGAAGTGTGTTAGCATGGATTGAAAACTGGCTGTCACATAGAAAACAGTTTGAATAAATGGGTTATTTTCAGAATGGAAAGATGTAGCGAGTGGAATACCACAAAGGTCACTTCTTGGCCTGCAATTGTTCACTATTTAGTCATAATCAATAATCTCATCACTGATCTCTCAGAAACAATGCATAGTTTTTAGAAAATTAAACAGAGCCATCAAGGACAAAATTTTCCTTTACCATATTAAGTTACTTTATCATAAAACTGAATTAGTTAAAGACAGAACATGGAACACTAATAAATGGCAAAACTCAGTGTACTTATTGTGCTAATATGATATGTTATGGTTTAATTGTTTAGCAAGATAATGGGCTTTCACTGACAATTCGCCAAGACATGGCACAATAATTATAACTGATCACCTTCTACAACAATGACACAACGTGTAGCAAAGTAAATACGTTTAATTTTTTGGCATCTTGCAACATTTTCAATTCAATTTATATTTTACCAAAGAAAATACAAATAACTTGGCAAACTATCCAATTTCCATGGAATAAAAGTGTCTGAGTTTAATCAATATAAACTGGTTTAGATATGTAAATCTATCTCAAAAGAAAACTGAAAATTGTACTTTACCAGAAAATTCTAAGATTTTGTAAACAATTTAAACCTTTCGATGCTTTGATTATTCAGCACTTGTCTCCTTGTTGGGCTACTAATGTGATATTTTTTAGGAAACAGGTAACATCAATATTATATTTCAATTGGTTTAATGACTGGTTTTCTATAATGTCGCATATGTGCACTAGGCTCACTGGGTTTAAATGGAACCATATTTCCATAAGGACGTGGAATAGGTAGTCCAGAGTCATCATCTGGGATATATGCATTAGGTCTTGACTCAGCTGTTGTAAAGACTCCGCCTGGCAATAAATGCTTTTCCTCCTCTTCAGCTTCCTAATTTGGGAACAAAATGGGAAGAGAGTCTTCATAGTTTATTCTTAATCCAGTTGCCGAATACTGAATGATGCAAAAATACATGAATGTAGAATGGTAATGCATTGGAATGCATATAGATAGGTGTTTAATAATATGGACATTGTGTTGAATTTAAGGAGATTGCTCTTAGTCATGGGTCATCAGACTTGTAATAATAAAAATATCTCAACAATGGAGCTCCAATTTATGCTAATAAA
Organism: Mustelus asterias; assembly: GCF_964213995.1. NCBI lineage: Eukaryota > Metazoa > Chordata > Chondrichthyes > Carcharhiniformes > Triakidae > Mustelus > Mustelus asterias. The sequence continues at coordinate 58,934,938 of NC_135819.1, forward strand.
ATGAATTGATTATTAATTCATTGATTACTCTAAACAAGCTGCAATGTTATCATTTTCCAGTCTAACAATGAACAATATTAACAGCACTCCATTTAAATAAATGCTTGGTTTTATAAAAGTGATATTATGACTATACAATAAAGGCAGAATAACAGCCTAGATTTTTGGTTCCTAAATGGTCTCTGAAGTTCCTTTATGGCAAGTAGGAATCCCATACACATTTTCAGCTAGATGTGTGTCATCTGCTGTATTGAATAGACGAGTGAGCAGGTCAGGAACATTTAAGCACAGAATAATTGATTTAAATTTGGGTCCTATGTACCATTACAAACTTTGTTTCAACTAGGGTGGAAATACCCTAGACTTTAACTACGGCCCTTCATTTTCACATTTCAGCAGGTGACATAGCAACTTAAATTCAACACAATGTCCATATTATTAAACACCTATCTATATGCATTCCAGTATTTCCAGTATTTCATTCGTCACATACTAAATACACATTGTGGCCTGTGGCAGTTACTGGCAAGAAGGACTTTATACATCCCTGAATGCAGAGCTAGGAGGAGCAGCAGTGCTCCTGATCCATTATTAAAAGAACACCAGTCACCCCTTGCCATCACTACCCTTTGTGCAGATCACCATTATACCTCCTCACCTCTGCTACCAATCTCTCTGGAGACTTGTTGTCTCCTATCTTTCCCCCTCCCCACCCCAAGACACGCAAACTCTAAACCCGAACTGCAATCTGTTCCCCTCCATACCCATGCAGCCTGGACTTGCATGAGGGCTCCATCTGCCACACCAGCTTAATCTTAATCAGGCTTCAGCCTCGGGCTCCATATGTGTCAATATTTGGTCTGAGAGATCATACCTTGTGGTCCTTCCCTACCCACCCACTCCCACTTGTCCATAAATGGACGCAATTGAATTTGTAAGCTAGTATATCTGCATTTCCTCTTCACATAATAGTTATTTTTCCTGATAGCGAATATGGACAACAGGGTTCATACCTTTGATTTCAACTCAGAATCTCTTTTGTGTCTGCTTTCTTTGAACACTATTTTCGACCACTCATATTCAAACTCTTCACTGGGTGCCATACCCTGCTCCATACGTTGGTGGCACAATTCCAGAAATTGTTGCTTATCCTTGACATCCTGTTGGAGTTGCATGGCGTTGGCCTGTTGCATGGATAGCTCAGAGACCACAGCCATCATTTTTCGCGTAATATCCTTGACCTTTCCTTGCATTTCGTTCACCTGCAAATTTGGATTAGAAATCCCATGAGGATCCTTTAATTTACAGACTAATTTACTCTGTAAAATACCATCTTGAAAGCTCGTTGAAACTCGGTCAATTTTGCATTGGTTTAGATGGATATTTGAAATTGCTGCCGGCTATAGATAGTGTGGACTGCAGTAAACATTCTAAATTTGAAGTAATTTGAACTGTGATTTTAAAAAAAAAAATTGACAGACGTTTATAAAGTTAGATAAAGAGATAATTAGAACATACATAGAACATAGAACATTACAGCACAGAACAGGCCCTTCGGCCCACGATGTTGTGCCGACCTTCATCTGAAACCAAGATCAAGCTATCCCACTCCCTACCATCCTGGTGTGCTCCATGTGCCTATCCAATAACCGCTTAAATGTTCCTAAAGTGTCTGACTCCACTATCACTGCAGGCAGTCCATTCCACACCCCAACCACTCTCTGCGTAAAGAACCTACCTCTGATATCCTTCCTATATCTCCCACCATGAACCCTATAGTTATGCCCCCTTGTAATAGCTCCATCCACCCGAGGAAATAGTCTTTGAACGTTCACTCGATCTATCCCCTTCATCATTTTATAAACCTCTATTAAGTCTCCCCTCAATCTCCTCCGCTCCAGAGAGAACAGCCCCAGCTCCCTCAACCTTTCCTCATAAGACCGACACTCCAAACCAGGCAGCATCCTGGTAAATCTCCTCTGCACTCTTTCCAGCGCTTCCACATCCTTCTTATAGTGAGGTGACCAGAACTGCACGCAATATTCCAAATGCGGTCTCACCAAGGTCCTGTACAGTTGCAGCATAACCCCACGGCTCTTAAACTCCAACCCCCTGTTAATAAAAGCTAACACACTATATGCCTTCTTCACAGCTCTATCCACTTGAGTGGCAACCTTTAGAGATCTGTGGATATGGACCCCAAGATCTCTCTGTTCCTCCACAGTCTTCAGAACCCTACCTTTGACCCTGTAATCCACATTTAAATTAGTCCTACCAAAATGAATCACCTCACATTTATCAGGGTTAAACTCCATTTGCCATTTTTCAGCCCAGCTTTGCATCCTATCTATGTCTCTTTGCAGCCTACAACAGCCCTCCACCTCATCCACTACTCCACCAATCTTGGTGTCATCAGCAAATTTACTGATCCACCCTTCAGCCCCCTCCTCTAAGTCATTAATAAAAATCACAAAGAGCAGAGGACCAAGCACCGATCCCTGCGGCACTCCGCTAGCAACCTGCCTCCAGTCCGAAAATTTTCCATCCACCACCACCCTCTGTCTTCGATCAGATAGCCAGTTACCTATCCAATCGGCCAACTTTCCCTCTATCCCACACCTCCTTACTTTCATCATAAGCCGACCATGGGGGACCTTATCAAACGCCTTACTAAAATCCATGTATATGACATCAACCGCCCTACCTTCATCAACACACCTAGTTACCTCCTCAAAAAATTCTATCAAATTTGTGAGGCACGATTTGCCCTTCACAAATCCGTGCTGACTATCCCGGATTAATCCGCATCTTTCTAAATGGTCGTAAATCCCATCCCTAAGGACCTTTTCCATCAATTTACCAACCACCGAAGTCAGACTAACCGGTCTATAATTACCAGGGTCATTTCTATTCCCTTTCTTAAACAGAGGAACAACATTCGCCACTCTCCAGTCCTTTGGCACCATCCCCGTGGACAGCGAGGACCCAAAGATCAAAGCCAAAGGCTCTGCAATCTCATCCCTCGCCTCCCAAAGAATCCTAGGATACATTTCATCAGGCCCAGGGGACTTATCGACCTTCAGTTTATTCAAAACTGCCAATACATCCTCCCTCCGAACATCTATTTCCTCCAGCCTATTAGCCTGTAACACCTTCTCTTCCTGAAAAACATGGCCCCTCTCCTTGGTGAACACTGAAGAAAAGTATTCATTCATCACCTCGCCTATCTCTACTGATTCCATACACAAGTTCCCACCACTGTCCTTGACCGGCCCTAACCTCACCCTGGTCATTCTTTTATTCCTCACATAAGAGTAAAAAGCCTTGGGGTTTTCCTTGATCCGACCCGCCAAGGACTTCTCATGTCCCCTCCTAGCTCTCCTCAGCCCCTTTTTCAGCTCATTCCTTGCTAACTTGTAACCCTCAATCGAGCCATCTGAACCTTGTTTCCTCATCCCTACATAAGCTTCCCTCTTCCTTTTCACAAGACATTCCACCTCTTTTGTGAACCACGGTTCCCTCACTCGGCCATTTCCTCCCTGCCTGACAGGGACATACCTATCAAGGACACCCAGTATTTGTTCCTTGAAAAAGTTCCACTTTTCATCAGTGCCTTTCCCTGACAGTTTCTGTTCCCATCTTATGCCCCCTAATTCTTGCCTAATCGCATCATAATTACCTCTCCCCCAATTGTAAGCCTTGCCCTGCCGTCCGGCCCTATCCCTCTCCATTGCAATAACAAAAGACACCGAATTGTGGTCACTATCTCCAAAGTTCTCTCCCACAACCAAATCTAACACTTGGCCCGGTTCATTTCCCAGTACCAAATCCAATGTGGCCTCACCCCTTGTCGGCCTATCCACATTAGCTTGCATAACATTGGAGACAATGGCAAGCTTGAGTATACTGGATCATTAAATCTGTCCTTACTACCAAATGAGCTTGTGCTCATATACCATTTGTAAATGCGTGACTTTCCATATTTTGTCAGCATGTAACTTGCCAGCCTAGTTGAATTAAGGCAGCACGAAGAACTGACATAGGATGAAAGGATTGTGACAACTCACAATATAAAGGCACAGATGTACAGGATGTGCTGCCTGTGGTTGAAAACCAGCTGTACATTTATCAGCTGTGAAGAATTTCACTCTCTCAATGTGCCTGGTGATGGGAAGCATGCAAGACAATGTGGATACAGTTTGCACCCTGCATCCATGCCACCTTGTACCTTGTTGAAGCCTGCCATGCAAGCAAAACCTAGATTTTTTTTGTCCTGCCTCATGCTTTCAATAGGGACCCTACCCTGTATTAAGTTGATCTTTCTCTACACCCTAATGATGACTGTAACACTACATTCTGCACTCTCCCATTTCCTTCTCTATCTACGGTATGCTTTGTATAGCATGCAAGAAACAATACATGTATATGTATACTAATACATGTGACAATAATAAATCAAATCAAAGAAAGCCATTTAGTTCCACCTGGCATAGGGCACCTCAGTCACCTCCCTGATGCAACGTTGAGCAGCAGACCAGCAGGTGTTGCTATGTCACCTGCTGAAATGTGAAAATGAAGGGCCGTAGTTAAAGTCACAGGCTTTATAAGTCACTGTTTGTGCCCAGATTCAAAACTTGAATGTGGGTGTAGTAAATGATATAACTTGGTGAAGCGAAAGCACCTAACAGGTTAATCCTCCATAAAGTTTAGGGTATAGAAGTGCTCCCTGGCTGACCCGCTGTTGGTGAATTCTCTGCATGATGCCCCCTCCCTCTTCTCCTAGCTGCTGCCAACATGGCTCCAATGTTCTTGATTGCTTCTCCTCAGCCTCCGATTTCGAAAGCAGCCCTGTAAAACCAGCTCAGTACCAACAAAAGGTTGTTTAGTAGAAATCAACAATTTGTTGTACAAGGCAAAAAACAGGCAAAATAAATGCCAATCAGCCAATCTAATAGAGCAGCAACTAACATGTACAAACTGGATAGGCCCTTTAAATAACACTGCAGAATGGTCCTTCCTGTCAGTTGATGCTACGAGATAGTGAGTCAGGTGCTGGGGTATCATTTTTAGAATTCCTATTAATAATAAGGCCCATGATCAGTACAGTTATCATAGAATCATAGAAAACCTACAGCACAGAAAGAGGCCATTCGGCCCATCGAGTCTGCACCGACCACAATCCCACCCAGGCCCTACCCCAATATCCCTACATATTTACCCACTAATCCCTCTAACCTACGCATCTCAGGACACTAAGGGCAATTTTAGCATAGCCAATCAACCTAACCTGCACATCTTTGGACTGTGGGAGGAAACCGGAGCACCGGAGGAAACCCACGCAGACACGAGGAGAATGTGCAAACTCCACACAGACAGTGACCCAAGCCGGGAATCGAACCCAGGTTCCTGGAGCTGTGAAGCAACAGTGCTAACCACTGTGCTACCGTGTCGCCCGTTATGGAGCAGTCTGATCCAATATGGTGGGTGGCACATTTCTTGTGTAAAATTAGCCTCTGCCTACCATATTTTTAAAAATTTTCTCTCAGGATATGGGCGTCATTGGCAAATGTGTTGCCCATCCCTAATTGCACTCGAGGTGAGGGCAGTTGAGAGTTAACCATGTTGCTGTGGATCTGGAGTCACATATATGCCAGACCAGGTAAGGACGGCAGGTTTTCTTTCCTGAAGGGTATTAGTAAATGAACCAGATGGGTTATGATGACTATCGATAATAGTTTCATGGTCACCGTTACGGAGAGTAGATTTCAATTCCAGATTTATTTAATTTAAATTCCATAAGCTGCTGTGATAGGATCTGAACCCATATATTTGCTGGGATCTCTGGAATGCTGGTCCAGTGACATTATCACTCCACCACTATCTCTCCCATTGGATCCTTAGGTCCTCATTTTACCCAGTCAAGTTAAGGTAATTTGGTGCTGGTTGAATTCGAAAAGAATTTAAAGGTGCATATCCCAGAGGTCAATCTGGTTCTTCATTTTGGCAGCAAAAACAAGGAATGGAAGTATATACTCAGCAGACATTAACCTCAGCCTTTCTCACGGGCTTCCCAATGCAGACCAAGCATGTTGTGGATACCCATCAGTCTTCTTCTGTAGGCTACCCCATAGAATTGCTCATTAGGCTCTGCTGTAACAGAACTTGTGTGCAAATTTGTCCTCTGGTGAGCTGTGATCTTCTGTCATGATGACCTGCCAATCATGCCCATTTTCTCTCCATGTGTGGACTCTACCTCTATACTATCCTCTAAATTACATGCAGTGTCAGTATCTGAGCTGGTTGCTCCAGGTGTGGAATCAAGTGATGCTATTATGTCTTCATCATTACTATCTTCTTGCTGTTCTTGCACTTCCTGAGTATCTGAATGGAGAAAGGCACAAGGGTAAGAATTGAAGGGGCAGAAGTAAGAGGTGCATGCTTACATCATACTTGTAAATCAGAAGAGAAAGTGGATGAGGGTAAATGTAAGAAGGTAGAATAGTTATGAGAACATTGCCATCTTTGCTTTCAGCTGACATAGGCACTGCCAACTGGATAAAGGCCTCTCTCCCCCATGGGGGGTCAGAATATGCAGGTGTACTGGTTCCGCTTCATTTAGCTGATGCTGCTCACCAGTTCTATGCCACCTTGCCCTGCAAGAGAAAGCAGTATGACAATGAGTATGATGTGGGGCCGGATTCTCCGAACTCACCTGCAGCCAGGATTCTCCCGTCCTACTGCAATGAATGGCGATTTAGCTTGAGTGCCTAATTCTCCATTCTTGCTGGTAGCGGCGATGGGGCGTGAACGGCTGGAGAATTCCAGCAGTAATTTCTCTGGGTGATGTAGCTGTCATGTTTGAATAGCTGGCAATGTGGAAGTTGGGAAATGTGGATGCGAGGATTACAGAAGTGCTCGGTTGTGAGGCTCTGATGTAGTAGATGAATATGAAGTATGAATCCAGATTAATAAAGATTGTTGGGAGGTGATGGGGCAGTGGTGATTTGAGAAATGCCTGAGGTCGCTGGTGCAGTTAATAGGCAATGGCATTTGAAGATGACCACTCATGAGTTCATTGAACCTCTTATGGCAGTACTTGCGGTTTGATTTCGGCCATTGATTTCAACGGCTATAGTCTCCCACAGCCTTGTGTGTGTCTGGAGGGCCTGGATACAGATTCCGTTCTTTGCACTTCCTCCTCTAAGATTCCAGGTACAGCTTCTAAAAACCTTAGAGCCTGCTCTCTACCAAGTTGTGCCATTCTTCTGTCTTTCCAATGCCAGTTTGACCTCCTGCATGACTTCCCGTTAAGATGTCCAGGCATATTTAAGTAATGCAGGCTATCTTTAATTAATGCTGGCGCCTCAATTTTGGCCCCCCTGCTGAGGCATGCAGCAACTCAACACTGCGTTTAGTGCTGAGTGCACATTGTGTTCAGACAGCATGAAGTTGACGTGCTGCTTGCATTGTTGAACATTGCGCAAGTTAACTGCGTATTGTGAATCCTGCTTCCTTTGATGGGGCTTCTTGAACTTCATTTCCTCGAAGTGGAAAGGTTTGCATGGTGATGGGTAAAGAGCAGGGAAGTGGCACTAATTGGATATCTCTTTCAAGGAGACAGGCACAGTGGAATCATTCTGATTCTATGATACACCTCCAAGTAATACAATATTTTTAATGCAAAGTTTCACTTGTCACCCATGCATAGTTTATATCCTGGGAAACCTGGGTTTAAGCTGTGCAAGCTAGATATTTCTCAAAAAAGCAACAACTTTTAACCACAAGATTAGTATTTATGTCAGAAGGAAAACTCAGATAAACAATTCCTCCAAAATAAATTCCTAATCCACTGTGGCCTCTGTTTTGTGTAGTTCAAAAAATGCATTCTTTAAAACGAATAGATATTTCAAAAGATTTCAAAATTGTAATGTTAGGATTATGTGGGACCCAGTGGTGCCCAATTTTGGCTGTGCTCCTGCTACCCGCTTACAAGCAAAAACTGAAACTGGGGAATCTGTCAAAGAAAGTTGTGCAATGTTGGTCTGAGGAATCAGATGATCTCCTCCTGCTTAGAGTTAGCAGACTGATCAGTATTTAAAAACTCTGTGACCAGCCTGAACGAGTACGCCACGATAGTAACTGACTTCAGTAGTAAGTGTGTAGAAGACTGTGTACCAAAGAAGCAAATCCGTGTTTCCCAACCAGAAACCATCGATGAACAGGGATATCCACTGCTTGCTGAAGTCCAGGTCTGAGGCATTCGAGTCAGGTGACCCTGACCTATACAAGAAAGCCATTTTTATCTAAGGAGATCCATCAAAGATGCCAAAAGACAATACCGGACCAAGCTAGAGTCCCAAGCTAGCCGCACAGACCCGCGCCGACTATGGCAAGGTCTGCAAGACATAACAGACTCCAAGATGAAGGCAGGTAAAATCGCTGGCACCAACGCACCCCTCCCTGATGAGCTCAATGCATTCTATGCCCATTTTGAGCTCAGTGAGAGCATGCCTTCCACCCCAGAAGCCTCAGACGAACCTGTATCCGAGGTCATCATTGCAGACATCAAAGCAGCCTTCAAGGTCAACCCAGGGAAAATGACTGCCCAGATGAGGTACCCAGATGAGCACTCAGATCCTGCATGGACCAGCTGGCGGGGGTATTCGCAAAAATCTTCAACCTCTCTTCACACCAATCTGAAGTCCCTATTAGCTTCAATAAGATGACCATCATCCCAGTACCTAAGAAAAACCAAGCAGCGTGCCTTAATGACTATCGTCCGGTGGCTCTGACATCCATCATTATGAAATGTTTCAAAAGGTTAGTCATGGCATGAATCAATTCCGGCCTCCCAGATTGTCTGGATCCACTACAGTTTGCCTATCGCTGCAACATGTCCACCATCTAATTGGCCCTGTATTCAACCCGAGAACACCTAGATAACAAAGGCACCTATGTCAGACTCCTATTTATCGACTACAGACTTCAAGAACATTATTCCTATGAAACTCATCTCCAAACTCATGGCCTGGGGTTCGGCTTCTCATTCTACGACTGGATCCTGAACTTCCTAACTCACAGACCGCAATCAGTAAGGATAGGCAACAACACCTCCTCCACGATCATCCTCAACACTGGTGCCCCACAAGGCTATGCCCTCAGCCCCTTACTATACTCCTTATACATCCATGACTGTGTGGCTTAATTCCCCTGCAATTCGATTTTCAAGTTTGCTGATGACACCACCGTAGTGGGTCGGATCTCAAACAACAAGACACAGTACAGAAAAAAGATAGAGAATCTGGTGAACTGGGGCGACGACAATAATCTCCCTCAATGTCAACAAAATGAAGGAGATAGTCATCAACTTCAGGAAGTGTAGTGGTGGACATGCCCCTGTCTACATCAATGGGGATGAAGTGGGGATGGTCAAGAGCTTGAAGGTTTTAGGTGTCCAGATCATCAACAACCTGTCTTGGTCCCCCCCATGCCGACACTATAGTTAAGAAAGCCCACCAATGCCTCTACTTTTTCAGAAGACTAAGGAAATTTGGCACTCATCAACTTTTACAGATGCACCAAAGAAAGTATTCTTTCTGGTTGTATCAGAGCTTGGTATGGCTCCTGCTCTGCTCAAGACCGCAAGAAACTACAGAGTTGTGTACAAAGCCCAATTCAACACTCAAACCAGCCTCCCACCCACGGACACTGTGTACACTTCCCGCTGCTTCAGAAAAATAGCCAGCATATTAAGGACCTCACGCACCCCGGACATTCTCTCTTCCACCTTCCGTCGGTAGGTACAAAAGTCTGAGGACACGTACCAATTGACTCAAAAACAGCTTCTTACCTGCTTGCCTTGGACCTACCTCGTGTTAAATTGATCTTTCTCTACACCCTAGCTATGACTGTAACACTACATTCTGCACTTTCTCCTTTCTTTCTCTATGTATGGTATGCTTTGTCTGTATAGTGCGCAAGAAACAATACTTGCCACTGCATATGAACACGTGACAATAATAAATCAAATCAAAGCACAGAATTGGCCATTCAGCTTAACTGGCCTTTGCTGATATTTATATTCCACATGACCTTTCTCTCATTCTCATTTTTTCCAATTCTGCTGCCATAATCATACATTCTTGAAGGCTTTAAGCCTTCCATTCATGTGCATTATTGCCTCTTGCTTCAACCCTACTGTGTGGCAGCGAGTTCTGCATTCTCACCACTATGTAAAGAATTTCCACCCAAATTCTTTTCCTTTTCTGGTTATTATGGCCACACGTCCATCCAGTCAAACCCCTTAACTTTAAATGTCGATGTCAGGTCTCTTGCGAGTTTCTTGTCCATCTCAATCTTCAGATTGTATCCTCTCAATTCTGGTAATATTCTTCCTCATTTTTGCCAGTGTTTCAATATCCTTCATGTTGTAAGGAAACCTGAATAGCACGCAATACTCCGAATGGAATTCAATCAAATTTTTATATAAATGATAATCTTCAAATGATGAAGCAGCTTAAATATGAATGCATAAGATCAGGCTCATAATAATGCCAGCAGCACGGGGTTCAATTCCCCGTTCTGGCTGAGTCCTGCCCTGTAGTAAAACCACGGTATAAAAGCTGTGTTGAGCCACCCTCAAATGATCATGGATGGAGAAGGAGGCTGTAGTTTTGTTTTTAGCAGGTATTTTATTGGTTCATATAACCTTTTCTATTCTGATAGGTCTGTATCTGCACTTTGATATTTTACTCTCACCCTTTGCTTCCTCTTAACCTCGGCATACTCATAGAGCTCCATTCTGAGCTGTTACTGGTGCCAGTACTCCATGAACTGGAATCCCTCCAACCCAAACCCCTCTTCCAGCCAGGAATTCACTTTCCAGATCTGTTTTCCTCTAAGATATTGAGCATGGTTTGGGCAGCAATTTGAAGATTATCACTCTTTAGGTCCTGCTTTTTAAAATTTTGCTCCTCGTTCACAAAACTCTCTGGGAAAGTATCCAGGTGGCAGGATTTAAAATCTGTTTCTTAAGATTGAAGATAATTTGTGCTGAAGCATTGGCGGCAGCTACAAAGCATTTCAGTACACTGGTGCAGAAAAGTCACCACGATTCTGTTTTATTTCTCTACCTTTGAAAACTCTTTGGTACCTATAAAATTCGACTTTGAGTGATGGAACACTTTCTATTTCAGGCACCCAATGTTAGCAGTAAATATTCTTCCAGTGAGTTATAGTATGTCTACATGCAGAATACTATACTGTTAAGACTACTTATTTAATTTCATTTAAGTAGCAGGAAAATGTTCACATTTAAGCATCTTTGGTTCCCTGGGAAACGTGTCTTCGATGGAATGACACCTAATCTCCTAAATGTAGATGGTACATTTGCTATATTTATATCCTTGCAGCATGTAGTAATTTTCTTACTTGTCTTAATGGGTTCCATCCTGTGCTCAAATTCATCTTTGAAATGCAGCAGTCAAATGAACTCCCTTTCCTTAATGCACTGGTTGAGAAATCTGCCAGGGGATTCTCCACCACGGTCTACCACAAACCTACCTTCACTGGTCTATACATGCGTTAGGATTCTTACATTCCACATGCTATAAGATTGGCCTTCTCAGCAACCTTGTAAATAGGGTCGAAGCCACTTGCTCATCAAAGACATCCTGCTGGATAATGGCTACCCTGGTAAGATCATTTTGCGCTATATATTGTGCAAGCTCATGAATGAACCTAAGGCTGTCACTTTCGACCCTGAAAAGTGCCCTTGCCACCTCATATTAGCCTGGAAGAGCAAGGTATCTTAATCTGTACAACAGGTGAATCTAGCTGTTTCATGCTGCTACTTGCAGTAGCATATAAGTGGTATTCACCACAAACAGGATGCTGCTGACAAGCATAAAAGATGTTCTTCCTATCACACAAATGAGCAACATGGTACATGAATTTCAGTGCCAATGTGATGCTAGGTATGTGGGCCGTATGTCCCAAAGATTGGTGGATCGTATCACACAGCATGTCTCTTCATCTGTTTGCAACGGGCAAGGTATAACCGTATCCAACTAGCCTGAGCTTGCAAAATTCAATCAGTGTCCAACATTCAATGTGATTCTGCGATTAGACAACATTTGCTAAATAAGTCTCTGTGTGCTAAAACTTATACTGACAGCCAATTTAAGATTTTCATGTGGGTTCGCAGTGTATATATGTTGTGTGGAAGCTACATACATTAATACACGGGGCCCTGTTCTTTATAGACAGAAACATACACATTGTTTCAGCTAAATAAAATAGGTGACAGCCATTTGCTGGTTCATTCCTCAGGACAATGTCTCGACCAATCAGAGTCAAGCTGCCTCATTTAAATTTTCAAACAATGCTTAGCAATTAATTGTCAGTAACTGTTAACTGTGCATTCTCCATGGCAGCACCTCTACCAATCAAAGTCCACTTGCCAAACAATCGGCACTCTCCTCATACAGCATACAGTTGTTGTTTCCCCTAAAATTGGTATTCTTGTGATTGTCCTGATGAGTGCAAAATGAAAAGTTTTGACAAAATTGTTTTTTTTTCCAGCAATTTGATGACATTTAAAAACAAGCCAAGATGGGTTATTTTTCTAAGTCAGACTTAGCACTGTACAAGTTTAATGTTTCATTGTACCTTTTTGGCTAAGGCCAATGTGTCCTGTTTACCATTCATCGCTTTGGCACTAATTCGTTCAGTAAGGCGGGTCACTTGATCAGCGATAAGATCCTTTTCCAATAATTGCTCCTCTTTACTTACCAGTTTCAAGTCCATCTGCAGCAATAAGAGTTAAATTAGTGGAATAATTGTGAACAGCAAACTGAAACAAAGTGCATCATGAATCCAAAAAAAAAATGTCCAAAATGGAAGTTTCTGAACTGTCAATGTATTTAAAACTTGTGACCAGCTTGTCTTAGTTTAAATGGACTTGGAAACACTGGAGAAACTGGTTTATAAAGATAATACCAGAACTGAGACCATACAACAGCAGGAAAGAATAACAGCCCATAACTCTTTTCTCTAGAAAAAATAAAACAAAAAGGTGGTAAGGTCTCTGAAATTATCAAGAGGTTCAACAGGGAAAATGGAGTGAAGAGGTTTTAACTTTTGGGCAAATCCAAACCAAGATAGTCACTAACATAAGGAATTTAGAAGAAACCCTTCTACTCAGTGAATGGCGAGAATATGGAACTTGCTACTACAAGGAGTGGTTGAGGCAAATAGTATCGATGCATTTAGGCAGAAGATAGGTATCTATATGAGGGATGAAACAATAGAAGATATGTTGATGTGGTTGGATGAATGAAGGTGGAGTGAAACTAATGGAGGATAAGCTCTGGTCAAATGATCTGCTTCTGGGCTTTACATTTTTGAATAATTTTGTAGGTTGGCATGGGTGTTAACATATTCTTGTCTGTATTTTTATGGCCCTGTTTTACCCAAAGAAAGTAGATAAATGGAATTGATAGTTTCCTTATTTGGGGAAAGAGTGTCACAGCAGCATGGTGTGGTGAGCTTTGTTGTAGGGTGTTGGTTATACTCGGTAGGTTTAAAGGAGTCTTTGTAGCCATATATAGGTAAAAAAAGTCTTTGTAATCATACGTAGATTAATGGTAATTCTTAATTGACTCTTAAAACTATATACAAATATACAGTAAAGGATACAAGCTCGGAGCTATCTCCATGCTTGCTGGTAGACACAGTTCAGTTCAGCACTCGAATGACTCTGGGTGTGTGTCATGTGCTCTCTTACATCACTGTGTGGGCAGTACTCTATCCAGTCCTACATTAACCCTGTATGTACAAACTGGGTCCTCTTCATATGATCAGCTCCATGCTGAGACAATTCCTTAAATAATAATGCCATAACATTTGCCAAACATATGCCATTGATGCCTGTATTCATAAAACACTATGGGAAAATGTTTTACAAAGCATATAAAAAAGGCATTGTTTTCAATTAGCAGGAACGTGTAATTTCTGACTAGGCTTGGAGTTGCCAGAAAAATATTTGTGATCTTTTACATGTTTTAGACAGCAGCTGAACTTTATTAACAAGAGTAGATGTAGATGGGCATTGTAATTTTGATTGGTGTAATACAAACCACTAAATCATCCAGCTAGCTTAACCTCAGCTGTTTATACTAATACAAAATAGCTACTTGCCAAGAATTTTTGAGATGGTGGACTTTCTCGTTCCCATCATTGGAGTTGGCAGCGAATGCTGACTGCCCATACAGGCAGCTCCGATGATCGTCAGTTGACAGGACATAGGACTTCTGCCCCTCACTCAGGAGGACGTCCCGCCTCCAAGAGCCGCCAGCCAATCTGATTGGCTGGCTGGTCTCGATACCCAGCAGTGCCAGAAGCTGCAGTGGACTGTGAATGCAAGCAGTCCTCAGAGTCTAATCCCAGGAAACCAGGACTATGTGAGTGTGGGGGGTCTCAGAGTAAGGAGGGGAGGTGAGGCCTGCGGTTTAGGCTGAGGCGGCTGCGGGGGTGTTGGTGGAGAGGCCTAGGGGAGAGGGAGCACCTCTGGAAACCAGACCTTTGGGGTGGAGGCACCCAATGTTGAAAGGAAATGTTGATGGAGGCACCCACCCTTTTACAAATACGACAGTTCAATGCTTTCAAGTTCCAACATTGCTGAACCACTGGTTTTCATGGTGCAAATCTGTGCCCATGATTTCTATCATGGTGATTCTTCCCATCTAAGGTGTTCATTGAGAAGGCAGACAGAATCCCCAGTTCTTTTTTAATTTAAAAAAAATGTATTTATTAATGTCACAAGTAGACTTACACATTAACACTGCAATGAAGTTACTGTGAAAATCCCCCAGTCGCCACGCTCCGGCACCTGTTTGGGTACACGGAGGGAGAATTCAGCATGGTCAATGCACCTAATCAGCACGACTTTCAGACCTTGGGGGGGAGGGGGAGGGGGGGGGGGAGAAAACCGGAGCACCCAGCGAAAACCCATGCAGACACGGGGAGAACATGCAAACTCCATGCACAGAATTCAGGGACAAAATAAGAAAACAAATGACAAAAAAGATAGAAATAAACCATCAAGTTGCTCCATAGTATGATTGTGAAAGAAGGTGTCGAAATGTAAAAGCTCTTTCAACACAATGTTTACCAGCTGGGTGATTATTTTAATCGTTTCAAACAGGATTTTCCAACTAGCATTTATGGGCATATTAGTATTTTTAAATAAATTAAACAGCTCTGAAATTTGAATGTCTATATTTTACATGTCTTTTTATTTAAGAATTAAGCCATCTTTACAAAGGAACATAACAATGCACAGAATTTAAGAAGATTGTTGCATTCCAAAAATGTCAAGGTTCAATACAGTTCTATTTCTTATATTTTTCAGGGTTTTTGTTCTGAAATTGAATTGATAACATTGCAATACGTAGGTGCACACTGCACGCTCAGAGTCCTTATCCCAAGAATTACAGAATCAGACCTAATTCACCTTATTCTAAATCTAACCTACATTGAAATGTTAGTTTTATCAAGCAAACTCAGCCTAGTTTCCCACACCAATAATGTGTGCTTTGAATTGCCCGCATTGGGATGATCTTTGAGTTCAAGAGGTGATGATGTTTTGTACATCACAACCTGAATGACCAAAGCAATATAAACTTCAAGGATTTGCTCGTTACCTCATCTATTCTTTTAGTTAGTTCATCAAATGATGGATCATCTCCTCCCAGTAATCTTGATCTGTTCTCACTTAACGGGTCCACTAAGGTCTTCTCAAGACTCTGGACATTGTCCTGATACATTGCAAGCTGAAAGTAGTTGAGAGAAAAGAGGAAAAATTAACATTTGGATCGAACAAACGATAAAACTATATACAAGATGTAACCGTTTCTTATAGACAATAATCAAAATGTCCAGGCTAAGTTTTGAACTGGTGCCAACTGAATTTGCTTACGAAAATACAAAGACAATTACTAAACAGAACAAACTGGAAAGTGTCTGTTATAGCGGCCATGAAGGACATGGGCATAATTGATAGATCTTCCTGTGGGCTTTGTGGATTAAGAGTTACCCTATTAGACCATAAGACCATAATACATAGGGAGCAGAATTAGGCCACTCGGCCCATTGAGTCTGCTCCACCATTCAATCATGGCTGATTTTTTTCTCATCCCCATTCTCCCGCCTTTTCCCCATAACTCTTGATCCCCTTATTAATCAAAAACCTATCAATCTCTGTCTTAAAGACACTCAAAGACCTAGCCTCCAAAGCCTTCTGCGGCAAAGAGTTCCACAGATTCACCACTCTCTGGCTGAAGAAATTCCTCCTCATCTCTGTTTTAAAGGTTCGTCCCTTTAGCCTGAGGTTGTGCCCTCTGGTTCTAGTTTTTCCTTCTAGTGGAAACATCCTCTCCACGTCCACTCTAACCAGGCCTCGCAGTCTCCTGTAAGTTTCAATATGATCCCCCCTCATTGAGTGAGCAGAAGTGGGAGTTTCAGACCTGCACTCACAGCCTGGACCGGGGTGGTGTAGGTCCAGAGCACAGGCCTTGATTTGCTGTAAACCATGGACACCGCCTTTCCTTTGTTTTAATTAAGCAGTGTTATACCAGAGGACTGGCCTTGGCGAGGTTATTACATTGTCCCTGTAGATACAACCCCAACCAAGGTAACTTCAAACATTAATTAATTTTTCAAACATCCCTTCATGATTTATAACCATGTTCATTAAAATCAAGTCATTTAATATATGATTTTAATAATACATTGCATTTAGTATACCATAGATATTAACAATGCTTTATTGCCTAATTAGTATCTCTTGATTTTGATGTGCAAGTGCATATTGGAATAAATTGATGAAGATATTGCTGCACCACTCTTGCCTTGCACTGAAAAAGTAAAATTCTGCTCTCCTAGCCTAAGATGTTCCAAATGTTAACAAATGGAAAAGCATCAGTTGGGACTGCACAATTTTATGATATTGTACCCCAGCACTCCCCAACTCAGGAGAAGAATGCTGGAATATAGAGGAGTGAAAGATTTGCCTCTCCTTCTCTGTTCCTGTTGAATGAAGAATCAGCTTTTTCAGCACAGAAGAGGCTTTATAACTTGTGCTTGTGTCAGTGCTAGTTCCACATCAGAGTTATTTGCTTTCATCTTATTTCTTGCTCTTTCCCCATACCCTTTAATCACATGCTCATCTAATTCCAGGTTAAATCCTGTGATTAACTCAACTTCAAAAGCCTAAATTCATGCCTCCTCACCAATCCTGAGCAGAATTTTCTGAGTTTCCTTGCCACAAGAAGGGTTATGTATGATGGAGAATCACACATTTTATGTCCTAAGGATGCCCAAAGCACCTTACAATGCATTAATTACTTAATGGTGGATACTATTGTTGGGTCGCACAATGGTTAGCATTGCTGCCTCACAGCGCCATGGACCCGGGTTTGATTCCCGGCTTGGGTCGCTGTCTGTGCGGAGTTTGCACGTTCTCTCCGTGTCTGCGTGGGTTTCCTCTGGGTGCTCTTGGTTCCTCCCACAGTCCAAAGATGTGCAGGTTAGGTAAATTGGTCATGGTAATTTGTCCTTAGTGTCCCAAGATGTGTAGGTTAGATGGATTAGCCATGGGAAATGTGTGGGGCTAAGGGAATAGGGTGGGGGAGAGGACCTAGGTAAGATGCTCTGTCAGAGACTCGGTGCAGACTTGATGGGCTGAATGGCCCCCTTCCACACTAGGGATTCTATGAATAGGTGCTAATGTGGCATCCAATTTATACACACAACGATATGAAAGATTGGTTATGAAAGCAGAAATTCTGGAATAGCTCAGCAGGTCTGGAAGCACCTGTGGAGAAAGGAGCAGGATTTCAAGTCTGTGGGTGGGATTCTCCTGCCATTCATGCCAGTGAGTTTCTCCCATCCCACTGCAGTGAACAGAGATATGGCTGAGCGCCAAATTCTCCATCTTCTCTGGCAGTGGAGCGGAACCAGAGAATTCCAGCCAGTATGAATCTTCTTCAGAGTTAAAGAGAGGGATTAATGTGCTGGATTTTATACTGTTTAAGACGGGGTGGAGCAAAGTAGATGGGTGAGAGATTAGACAAGGGTTTTTTGGGCACAAGACAAAGGAAGTGTTAATGGCAGTGTGTTGGTTGTGGCATAATGGTAAAATAACGTAATGTGTTACTAGCAGAGCATTAAAATGTTAACTCTGTTTCTCTCTCCACAGATACTGCCAGATCAGCTGCGTTTTTCCAGTATTTTCTGTTTTTATTTCAGATTTCCAGTATTTTCATTCTTTTGCTTTTATGAAAGATTGGTTGATCAGTGTCTCAGGGTGTTGGTTGAGGGAATGCTCAATGAACTTCCTCTTTATTTCTTCAAATAGCACTATGGAACTCCAGCATGTGACTAGAAATCCTAGTTCTGGATAGTGTCACCAAGGCAAGAGTTTCTCTGGTAAAGTAACATGCACGGTCAATAGGAGAGAGGATGACATCATGCAGATGGACTATATCCATGCCAACTGTACTGGTCCTGGATTTAAATGCCCACTGATTAGGGGGAAAGAAGATGCAAAAGTAGTAAGAACCCACAGGCTGTGAGGAGAGGTGTTTTAAATCTCTCAAAAGAGGGTTGCTAATGTTCTTTCCAAATGGCGCCTTAATAAAACGGTTAGTGATAAAAACATCCAAATTGGATGCACTGTTTTATCTGGAGGCTTCTCTGACAGGGAGACAGATCCAGATGTTCCTGGTGGCGCCATTTGGTCCAGGTTAGCTCTACAGAGTGTCATATCCATCTTCTATCTGAGCACAGGACTCCACTGTAAATCCTGACATCTATCTCAGGTTCTCCAACATGTTCCTCAGCATCCCCATTGAGTGCATCGCTCATCCAGGAACAGAGTTCTGAAGCATCAAACTCTGGAGTCCATGACTAACTGACAAAGAGTTTCATATCCTCAATGTCAAATCATTCTTTCACCTTTGGTCCTCTCGTGTGTTTTGTCTCACCCAGTGAAAAGTTCTTGTTAGTTCCATCTTTATCTGCCCCATTGTGGACCTTTCTGAGCTGGTGAGTGATGTAGGTGAACAACACACCTTAGAAGCGGTTAGAAGCGGAAGACCACCATCTTCCTCCCTCTGCTGCTCAAGGCTACTAGCTTGGGCTGTTTAGCAAAACTCAAAACGCTGAGACATAATCTTGTTGTTCAGCTGCTGTAACAGTAGCTTTGGAGTTGCTCAACAATGTGACTTGCTACTCTGTGCCAGAACCATAACAAACACAAACTCTAGGTGGTCCAGACAAACCTCCAACTGTAAACGGTGTTTTACATTTCTTTCCGTGATAGGTTCAACCACATGGCTACCCAGGATCTCCAGGACTCCTGTTTCATCTAGGATTAGAGGTTGAATCATGCCGAGTGCATGCATGCATGTGTGCGGGGTTGGAGTGGGGGGCGGGGGGGGGGGGGGGTTGCAGGAACTAACTAAAATCTGTTCTGAAGTTTATATCTACATTTCCTGTGAGAGACATGCATATTGCTTTGGCAGGACATATTATGACAATTTGACATATCAAATATTTGAGAGATAAATCAGGAAATGAACAATTGGAGAGGTGTTATCAAGCATGCACATCATACAAGAAGGTAGAATGTGAAAGTACCAGGTGATACAGAATGGGAGAAAGAATCAAAGGTTCAGAGTACAATTCCAAAGTATTCTGCAGATACTGAACAAAGGAATGACATGCATACGGGAATAAGGCCTGGGTGGGATTGTGGTCGGTGCAGACTCGATGGGTCGAATGGCCTCCTTCTGCACTGTAGGGATTCTATGTAAAAAGAAATTGGGGAAGTGGTGGTTTATTGTGACCATGTTAGTGATGTAATTGAACTTGCAACACTATAGAGCAATCCTGGGAGACACTGAAGTAGTAAATACTGCTACAGTCACTTCCCCCCGTTGTGCAAGTTGCATTGTTGACAGGTTTCCTATTCCTAGTACCAAAAAGCCCATATTTCTGTGAGGTGGGCTTCCAAGTTAGACTCTGAGGTCTGTGGCTCTTTTTTCAATTTGACTGTCATTCTTTGTTAGAATGGCTACTTCCTCAGTGCTGCCATTTCCCCCATAAGCAGCTTAGATATTGGGTGGCTTCTTGCACTCTGTGCACAGAGTGTTGGCTGGGGCAAGGGAACAGGCATATCTCTCTCCAGCTGCTCAGCTGAGTTTTCTCTCCAGATTCTCTGGCACTCTGGGGGCATAGATTCTGCCATCACACTGGCAGGTTGGGGCCTGATCAGTAATCGGGAAAGGTCATTCTCATCTGCATTAAAAGAAGCTAATACAGGCACCAAATGTTGCCAGTTGTGCTGATAGTGAACGGCGAACATGGGTGCAAAATTGCCACCATTATGTTTTCTTGACATGCAGATCTCTGCTTTTCCCATCTCTATTTTATCCAATCTGATTCCACCCCAACAATTTTGGACCCTAGGTCCAGTTCATTTATTATTTTCAACCATTGCTCCATAGTATCTGACGAATCACAGGCAGAATTTACACACTTCTCCAAATTCTAATTACTTGATTCCATAATTTAACACTGGACCAAGACTGAAGCATCGTGGTGGCTAAACGATCCACCTTAATTCCAGAGGCACCATATTCTGTCAGAATTTCAGTGGCAATATGTTTTATCTTTAGGAACAAAAACAAATGCGACAGAGAAATATATTAAAAACTCTGACCATATTTTGTGAAAAGCTGGCCCTTTAATTTCAAGTGGCAGTCTGGATTCCATCTCTAAGTTAAGAGGCTTTCCAAATACATCAGCAGAGAAGCATGCACTCAATTGTGAAATTGGCAGCATTAAGATATATTTTTTGTCCTACACTGAAATAAAATTAGGATTGTCTTGCTTGGGTGTCCAGGGGTACCTTGCCAGAGATCTGTACTCAATTTGGGAGGAGTTGACTTTGTGATTATTTACTGCTGTATCCAAAAGTCAAGAGGCCAGAGAAGGAAACTGTTTAATAGCCTGAACAAGCCTGCGAAGATAAGATTCGCTATTTTTTGTATAAAGACAAAACAGCGTGCCACTAATCCCTTCTGAACCTGTACAACTTGACTAAGACTGCATGTTCTCAGAAACTCTTTTAGACAAATGGAGACTTTCAGAACTACAACATACTTGCCTACTCTGCATCACGGCACATTATTACTGTTTTTTGTTAATTGACTGTTTTTTGTTGCTTTTGCATTTAGAAAGATGACCCTACAAAAGAAGCTTTCAATATAACTAACTGGTTGCAGTTAGTTATATGTATTTTCACTTCCTTTCATATAAGTTGCTAGGTAGTGGCTGATCACAGAAATAGAATCATGCAAGTTTGTGCAGGGTGAATAAGAAGCTGTCATGATAAATTTATTCTGTGACAGTGTATGATTCCCTCAATATTCAACCGCTCCTGTAAGACTGTTGATGAACAAGGCATATTCCCTGTAGCTAAAGAAATTCCTCTGGAACCCAACAATGAATGCAACACATTTATAACCAAAGTTGGAGGGGAGGGGGCAATCAGGATAGTTATTGAACACAACAGAGAGCTGCTCAGGTAGAACATTCAAGAATCTCAATAGATGTGGAGGCAGCCTGCAGCAGGGTCTTGCATTTGGAGGGGGAACAGCAGCAGCAATTCTCACTAGATGAGGAAAACAAGGTGAATACAAAAAGCAACAGAAGAGGGACAGCCACCTCAAAACATTGCAGCAAGAGATGTCAGCAGTATGACCTACTCATTCCCCTGCCTTAAAAATGATATCTCTTTCCTCTTTTAAGACTACTTAAAACCTACTTTTTGGACCAAGCTTTTGGTCATCAGCCCTATAAACGGCCTGTCGCGGCCCGGTGTCAAAGTTTGTTTAACTTTCATGTGAAGCACCTAGGGATATTTTACTATGTTAAAATTCCAATATAAATACAAGTTATTTTTGTGTTCTGATATCCTGATGGCAGTGCGAGTGCTGCACCTGAGTGCTGCTGTGGAGCTTAAGGAAAGTCAGCCGTTGCTTTAAATTCCTAATCTGTCTCCTGTTGATTGTTGAGATCAGTGAGGAAGATCATGTTTTAGTTAGACCTGCCAAACAGTGCATTTGTGATCAGCTTAATATGTCTGTGTATTACAGACTAGGAGATGCGACTGAACTCTAGGTAACAGACTAAAAAGAGCCAGGCACAAAAAGTATAACCAGGTTCTTAGAGTGCAATGAAGGCTGGGTCATTGAATACATTCAAGGCTGTTAGGGCACACATATGACATGCAAGGCATAAAGGGTTATGGAGGGCAGGCAGAAAAGTGGGGTTAAGGTCACAATTGGATCAGCCATGACTTTATTGAATTGCGGAGCAGATCAAGGGACCATATGGCCTACTGCTCCTATTTCTTATGTTCTAGAGGATGCAAAGGTCTGAAACGACATGTCTGGAGAAGCTCAGCCTCCTGAAACATTGTTCTTTGTATAGGTCCAGGAACTAAGTTTCTATACCATATATGCTGATTATGGCCCTATGAGAAGCTTCCTTCACCTGTTCCCTTCTAGTAGACGCAACTGCTGCTTGTGCTGGTTGCATAATAGAACAGATATCCTGTGAACCAAGTATCTGCAGTTTCGTGCCCCTATAAATAATAGGTCAGAGAGACCAATCTCACTGGGTTGTGCTGACTGGTAGGTGTGAAGCAGGACTTCTATGATTTAATGTAAAATGATCACTGTATGACAAGATAAAGGCACATTACTGCAGATGTTGGCATCTGAAACAAAAACAAAATGCTGGAAAATCTCAGCAGGTCTGACAGCATCTATGGAGAGAGAATAGTGCCAACGTTTCGAGTCTGTTTGAAGAGTCATGCAGAATTGTATAAGATCCTGATTAACATGCATTCACAATATCCCTGCCTGACTTTCACAGGACTATATTGCTATTTCAAACGCCTATTTGCTCATTTTCTGTTGAGCAAGTAAGGTTAAGGTCAGTCCCTCTAGCTGGATATTAACTTTACATATAGAATTATTACTTGCAAATGAGCATGTTTCTCCAACAGTGATTTTACACAGTCTGGTCCATGGGGTTTCTAATCTACCCACTGGAACTTTGGCATAAGATTGGTTAAAAACCCTGGAGAAATTCTCGATTTTTTTTTACAAAATGAACTAGAATTATTCCATTTCAAATGAGCAATTTGGCAAACTATTTTACTTAAAGGAGAGCAAAATAATTTGGATTCTCACCATTACAAGATTTCTTACTCTGAGATTAAGCCAATACATTACAACTTCCAAACCAAATCTTGCAAAATAATATGCATTTTTTTGCTATGCTGAACTTGACCATTTAAACAATTGTGACTCACACACACAGGAACTGTACTTACACAAAGTCTACAGAACAGAATCATATTGTGGCAGAAAGGGCAAAAGAAAATGTCAAATATGATCAGACAGTTCAAAGTGCCACTATGATCCATGATGCTATATGAGTATTGCACTGAATAGTAATTTTCACTCGTACAAAAGCTGACTAGTGTCACAAAACTTCCAGTCATTTGAGTTGTGTAGGTGAGGTAATGCACCAACCCCTCTTCCTTTAATTTTTGAGACTCTAGGCATTTGCACACTTTTCATCCTCTAAAATTAAGAGCCATACAACAAAATGAAAAGATTCCACTACTTAAGGGCTTTCATGACCACAGGACAACAACCTTAACAAGGTGAGACTACCAGGTAAATCTGCATCAGCTGCCAGATACCAGCCGTCGGATTTGAGCCTAAACCGATACTTCAAAAGTACTTAATTGGAAGTGAAACACTTTGGGCCTGATTTTACCAAAACCAAAACGGGCGTGAAATCGCGGTAAAGTTGGGCGTCGGGCCTATACCGTGATCTGCACCCGATTCAGAGCAGATTGTGGCTTTACCGACACCCGATTTGGGCGCGGGTCCAGCGCGCGCCCGAATTGGGCAGCCCGACGATTTAAATGCATTGCATGCATTTAAAGCGACTTAATGAACTGCGCACCCAACTCTACCGCCAAATCCCACTTTACCGTCTTCTGGCCCGATCCGCGTCCGCGCTGTTACCGACCTGCAAAATAAAAGTCTGAAGTCGCCGCTGCAGCCTCTGAAGAGGGGGGTCAGAGACTGCAACGGCTCCCTGACCCAGGTCATCCTCTGGTCGGGGCGGGAGGAGGAGAGGGGGTGTGACGTCTCATCCTCTGGGTGGTTGGGGGGGGAGGAGAGGGGGTGTGACGTCTCATCCTCTGGTCAGGGGGGCTCCGCTTCCTATCTGCGGCCGATCCCTCCTGGCACCATCACTGGTACACTACCAGCCACAGATTACTCTTCCCTGCAGGTGCGAGAGAGCGGGAGAGATGGCTGTGGCTGGTAGTGTACCAGTGATGGTGCCAGGAGGGATCGGCCGCATACAGGCAGCGGAACCCCCCCCCCCGACCAGAGGATGAGACGTCACACCCCCTCTCCTCCCCCCCCCCCCACCCCCAGGGGATGATACGTCACCCCTCCCGCCCCCCCACCCGACCAGAGGATGAACGTCAGAGAGCCGCTCTCTGCTTATTTTTTCGCGCCCAGGCGCGCTGTCAGATTTTTTTCAAACTGCGCATGCACGGTTCAGAGCTCCGATTGGTCGGCCAGCGCTAAGCCCCGCACATAGCGCGGATCGGGCCGGAGCCGGCAAAACGCGTATGGGCGCGCTGGAAAGAGGATTCCAGGCGTGGATCTATTTGACGCCCAGATCCAGCACTTAGACTCAAAATGGTAAAATTCCCCCCACAGTCTTGTCCTGAGATGATGAAATCCATTATATAAGTACTACATGAAAGCAAGTTTTTCCCATTAAAGACGTAGTCATGTAGGAGTCAATAAATCTGATGTGATATTCAAGCATGAAAATTAGTTTGAAAAAATTGTCCTTTGAGGAAGTTAAGGCAGCAATGACAATATAGACTGTTCAATAGAAGAGAAGAATAAACTGACCAATTGTGAACTAATTCCCATTGCAGCAATCATTAGGGTTGCCAACTCTAGTGTATCTATTGAGGTTTTGGCACACATCCCTATGAATCCAATCACTCCACCCAGTAAAACAGCTTTGTCACTATCTCCAATATATTTCTAATAAATAAATTGTTCAAAGGAAATTAAATTTAGGGAATTCCCCAATGATGTGCCTCCTGAATTGCTCGCAACAGTGCCGAGGAGAATAATCATGAATTCCTGGAGATGGTTGGAGAGTCGGTGCAGACTCAATGGGTTGAATGGCTGCCTCCTCCACTGTAGGGATTCTATTCAATGAATCATGGAGGATTGGTAGCCCTAGCAGTCATTGAGGGGGTCCTCTACTGATGACCATCCTGATGTTTTCTTCCATGTAGTTCTACTTCCAAGGCAAGAATGTCCATGGCCATCTTTTTGGATTACAGATCTGCATATTGTATAGCAAAGTTCAACTAAGCCAAACACATAGGCTTCAGAATAATGTAGAGGTCCTTCTGACTCATTAAGTCAGCAAAATCAGCCTTTTAAGATTCCAATTGCTCATTTGATGGCCAGTCTGATAGTTCTGTGTTCCTCGTTGTTGGAGTCCTCTGTTGCTACTTGTACAACTCTTAGTGGGTTGGCACATGGTAAAAGGGGGTGGGGCTTAGTGGGGGAGAGGCTTTGAGATATCTTGCGATGCTTGAAGAGCTTAGGTAGCATTGACTTATGACTGATGAATGCATTGTGACAACTTCCAGCTCTTTTTCTTTGATAACTCTATCCCACCAGAGATTATTCAACACACCCCTCAATCTTTCACGACATCTTCTTGCGAACTCTGCTTTGTACTTTTTAAACCTGGCACCTAACTTGAGTTCCAGTAGTTTTATGAGTAAGCCATTAATTTTGAAATTTGTCTGAGGCCTTTTGAAAAATTTAAATATTTCACCGTCTATGCTATCTATTTATAATGTCTTCAAATAAGTTTGTCCTTTTCAGTAACAAGGAACAAACTACGGATTTTGTTCTTTTCTTACCTTTTTCTGTAACATGATCAAGTTTGACTCCATTTCTTGTTTGCTTGGCACATCTTTGCGAACCTTTTCAATCTGTCTCTTTTCCTCTGACAGTTGAATATTCAAGAATCGTATTTCATCCTCCATACTGTGCAATTCCACATCTCCATTACTATTCAATGAATCCTGAATGCTTAGTTTCTCATAGAAAATACAAACTTCCTCTTCCCTTTCAATCAAACGTATTCCTCTATAAACAATAAGACACAAACACTGCATCAGATTATTGTTTTCTCATTTCCACTTGTCCTTTGTGCAGTTGTTTAGTTACAGATCCTTTAGTTAACTCAAAATAACTAGATACCAGTTTGTCACATTCTGAATAAAGTAGTAAAATGCACGGAAACAACATAGTCTTTTGTGGAATTGCTCACAAACATTTTTTAGAAGAATATTTATTTTCTTAATATTGGCAGATACTAGTGGCATTGCTTACAGATAATGGCTGGAATTCTCCAGCCGTTCACACCAGCGAGATTCTCTGGTCCCGTTGCAGTGAATGGAGACTTGGCTGAGCGCCAAATTCTCTGTCTTTGCCTGCAGTGGTGGCAAGGTGTGAACGCCTGGAGAAATCCAGTCAATATGTGGTTTAGCAGATAGTTGTGTGCTAAAATTTTCTGGCCCTTCCTGCCGGCAGGATCAGCTGGTCCCACCGATGACAACGCCCCGTGGTACATTCTCTGGCAGCAGAGGGTGTGGGGCGGGTATGTAAAATCCTGTAAACCCACCGCTGGAAACTACATAATGGGGGGGAGAAAGTCCCACTCTACTGAACTTCACAAGCTGCCTTAAGACTCAAGTAACAGTTCCAAAACCTCTTATTTTGTTTGTTACAGAATGGAATTTTTTTTCATCATTTTCATAATGAAAAAATATTCATATATTTAGATATAATACAGTGCTTAAAATATTTAAATCCACCAGAAACGCTCTTGTCATATGGGGAGTTCTTTATAGCAACATAGAAATTGTTCTATCCTTGAGATAGACCTACACAAGGATTTGATCCTAGGGATAGAGCAGTTTCTCTGACACGATGGACTCTGGGTAAAAATCTTCCCATTTCATCGTGGACATCTCTTCCGCAAAATCCTCTACCACCTTGTGACTAGTCTAAAAGGGCTTGGTATATTGAAGGCTGTCCCTTATCTCCGAGTGTGTCTTGTATATTTTACCATGCAAGTTATTTGAATGTCTCAATTAATTACAGTTTTTTCCAGATGTCCATTTGGACAGGTTTCATTATGTGCATAAAATATAATGCAAACTTTTCCAATCACAAATGAGAATGCTATACATTTATAAGAAACCAGGCCACTTGAACATTATCGGACCTATCTTACATGTGAGCAACGATACAGCGAAAAGCTCAGCCAAATCATAGGATTCAGCATGATAGCATGCTGCTATCATGAATCTCCATTGTGTTTGAGGAGTAATGAGACTTAGAACATTAGAACATTGCAGCGCAGTACAGGCCCTTCGACCCTCAATGTTGTGAAACCAATCTAAAGCCCATCTAACCTACACTATTCCAATATCATCCATATGTTTATCCAAGGACCATTTAAATGCCCTTAATGTTGGCAAGTCCACTACTGTTGCAGGCAGGGCATCCCACGCCTTTACTACTCTCTGAGTAAAGAACCTACCTCTGACATCTGTCCTATATCTATCACCCCTCAATTTAAAGCTATGTCCCCTCGTGCTAGCCATCACCATCTGAGGAAAAAGGCTCTCACTGTCCACCTTATCTAATCCTCTGATCATCTTATATGCCTCTATTAAGTCACCTCTTAACCTTCTTCTCTCTAACGAAAACAGCCTCAAGTCCCTCAGCCTTTCCTCATAAGACCTTCCCACCATACCAGGCAACATCCTGGTAAATCTCCTCTGCACCCTTTCCAACACTTCCACATCTTTCCTATAATGCGGCGACCAGAACTGTATGCAATACTTCAAGTGCGGCCGCACCAGAGTTTTGTACAGCTGCAACATGACCTCCTGGCTCCGAAACTCAATCCCACTACCAATAAAAGCTAACACACCGTACGCCTTCTTAACAACCCTATCAACCTGGGTGCCAACTTTCAGGGATCTATGCACATGGACACCGAGATCTCTCTGCTCATCCACACTACCAAGTATCTTACCATTAGCCCAGTATTCTGTATTCCTGTTACTCCTTCCAAAGTGAATCACCTCACACTTTTCCGCATTAAACTCCATTTGCCACCTCTCAGCCCAGCTCTGCAGCTTATCTATGTCCCTCTGTAACCTACAACATCCTTCCGCACTGTCCACAACTCCACTGACTTTAGTGTCATCCGCAAATTTACTAACCCATCCTTCTACGCCCTCATCCAGGTCATTTATAAAAAGACAAAGAGCAGTGGCCTCAAAACAGATCCTTGCGGCACACCACTAGTAACTGAACTCCAGAATGAACATTTCCCATCAACCACCACCCTCTGTCTTCTTACAGCTAGCCAATTTCTGATCCAAACCGCTAAATCACCCTCAATCCCATGCCTCCGTATTTTCTGCAATAGCTTACCGTGGGGAACCTTGTCAAACGCTTTACTGAAATCCATATACACCACATCAACTGCTTTACCCTTATCCACCTCTTTGGTCATCTTCTCAAAGAACTCAATAAGGTTTGTGAGGCACGACCTACCCTTCACAAAACAGTGTTGACTATCCCTAATCAAATTGTTCCTTTCTAGATGATTATAAATCCTATCTCTTATAATCCTTTCCAAAACTTTGCCCACAACAGAGGTAAGGCTCACTGGTCTATAATTACCAGGGTTGTCTCTACTCCCCTTCTTGAACAAGGAGACAACATTTGCTATCCTCCAGTCTTCTGGCACTATTCCTGTAGACAATGATGACATAAAGATCAAAGCCGAAGGCTCTGCAATCTCCTCCCTAGCCTCCCAGAGAATCCTAGGATAAATCCCATCCGCCCCAGGGGACTTATCTATTTTCACACTTTCCAGAATTGCTAACACCTCCTCCTTATGAACCTCAATCCCGTCTAGTCTAATAGTCGGTATCTCAGTATTCTCCTCAACAACATTGTCTTTTTCCTGTGTGAATACTGACGAAAAATATTCATTTAGCGCCTCTCCGATCTCTTCGGACTCCACGCACAACTCCCCACTACTGTCCTTGACTGGCCCTAATCTTACCCTGGTCATTCTTTTATTCCTGACATACCTATAGAAAGCTTTAGGGTTTTCCTTGATCCTACTTGCCAAAGACTTCTCATGTCCCCTCCTGGCTCTTCTTAGCTCTCTCTTTAGGTCCTTCCTGGCTAACTTGTAACTCTCAAGCGCCCTAACTGAGCCTTCATGTCTCATCTTTACATAAGTCTCCTTCTTCCTCTTCACAAGAGATTCAACTTCTTTAGTAAACCACGGTTCCCTTGCTCGACCACTTCCTGCCTGCCTGACAGGTACATACTTATCAAGGACACGCAGTAGCTGTTCCTTGAACAAGCTCCACATTTCAATTGTGCCCATCCCCTGCAGTTTCCTTCCCCAACCTATGCATCCTAAATCTCGCCTAATCGCATCATAATTTCCTTTCCCCCAGCTATAACTCTTGCCCTGCGGTATCGTAACCGAATTGTGGTCACTATCACCAAAGTGTTCACCTACCTCCAAATCGAAGACCTGGCCTGGTTCATTACCCAGTACCAAATCCAATGTGGCCTCGCCTCTTGTTGGCCTATCTACATACTGTGTCAGGAAGCCCTCCTGCAAACATTGGACAAAAACTGACCCATCTAAAGTACTCGAACTATAGCTTTTCCAGTCAATATTTGTAAAGTTAAAGTCCCCCATAACAACTACCCTGTTACTTTCGCTCCTATCCAGAATCATCTTTGCAATCCTTTCCTCTACATCTCTGGAACTTTTCGGAGGCCTATAGAAAACTCCCAACAAGGTGACCTCTCCTTTCCTGTTTCTAACCTCAGCCCATACTACCTCAGTAGACGAGTCCTCAACAAACGTCCTTTCTGCCACTGTAATACTGTCCTTGACTAACAATGCCACACCTCCCCCTCTTTTACCACCTTCCCTGATCTTACTGAAACATCTAAACCCACTTATAGCATAAGAACATAAGAACACAAGAACTAGGAGCAGGAGTAGGCCATCTGGCCCCTCGAGCCTGCTCCGCCATTCAATATCATGGCTGATCTTTTCGTGGACTCAGCTCCACTTACCCGCCCACTCATCATAGCCCTTAATTCCTTTACTGTTCAAAAATGTATCTATCCTTGCCTTAAAAACATTCAATGAGATAGCCTCAACTGCTTCACTGACCAGGGAATTCCACAAATTCACAACTCTTTGTGTGAAGTTCCTCCTCAACTCAGTCCTAAATCCGCTCCCCCTTATTTTGAGGCCATGCTCCCTAGTTCTGGTTTCACCTGCCAGTGGAAACAACTTCCCTGCTTCTATCTTATCTATTCCCTTCATAATCTTATATGTTTCTACAAGGTCTCCCCTCATTCTTCTGCATTCTAGTGAGTATCGCTCCAGTCTACTCAGTCTCTCCTCATAAGCCAACCCTCTCAACTCCGGAATCAACCTAGTGAATCTCCTCTGTACCACCTCTAGTGCCAGTATATCCTTTCTTAGATAAAGAGACCAAAACTGTCCACAGTACTCCACGCGTGGCCTCACCAGCACCTTATACAGCTGTAACATAACCTTGCTGTTTTTAAACTCCATCCCTCTAGCAATGAAGGATAAAATTCCATTTGCCTTCTTAATTACCTGCTGCACCTGCAAACCAACTCCTTGTGATTCTTGCACAAGGACACCCAGGTCCCTCTGCACAGCAGCATGCTGCAATTTTTTACCATTTAAATAATAGTCCATTTTGCTGTTATTCCTACCAAAATGGATGACCTCACATTTACCAACATTGTACTCCATCTGCCAGACCCTTGCCCACTCACTTAGACTATCTATATCCCTTTGCAGACTTTCAGCGTCCTCTGCACACTTTTTGCTCTGCCACTCATCTTAGTGTCATGAATTTCAAAAATGTGTAAAACTTTGTTTAAATCCGGAGAACAGTGAATCGGGAATGCCAGCTTCTGCAATCAATTATCCTACTTGCACCCAAGTACAATGAGTTAAATACAGCTTACATACTAGACTAGCTGACATTGAAGGAGAATACCGAATATTTCAGTGTCTTGTTGAATAACTCACACAATGTTGTCATGGGGTTTAGTAATACCAGTAATTCTAATAAGGGTACAACACACAGTTTAAAAATATTTTCTTTAAGGATAATCACACCAGTCATGATACATTTTTTCCATCTATAAAAGTTATCTTTAAAAATACAGATTTTTAAAAATCTTTAAATCCTGAATATTGCATTACAAATCACAAATTGTCCAGCCATTGATTTAGAAAAAGATTCAGCCAGAGAATTTAGCAAAATAGAGAATTTATTAACATCCCTATGATGTTTTATGCTCTGTTGTCTGTTAATAACCTCAGGTAATTACCTATTTCAGGTAATATTATACCCTAATACTGCTTCCATTTTAATATAATTTAGTTTATTAGAGGTACTGCATTTAGAGTGAAAAACAAAGCTAAATAACATTTTCTCACTTAAAATTGTTCTGTAAGTATGGGACGTTGGTGGTGGGAGTGGGGATTCCTCTTATAATGAAAAACAGGAAACTGCCAGCTTTTCTCTGAAATTAATTACTGACTACTATATTTGCAGCAAAGTGCAGCTTTTAATTTGCCATTTCTGAGAAACTGATCTTGTCAGCACATTATCAATAACAGAGAATAGCAATGTGAAGAAATATCATTGTGATTAATATGTTGGGACATCTGTAACTCTCCCCTACCTCAGAGATTTGAAACTGTCATACGATGGAAGCATATAGCTTGTAATGTATAGATGTATTTTTCTGTGCTCAGTATTTTAGCAAAAAAGGAGATGTGAGTACAAACCACTTTATACTCACAGCTGCTTTTCTGCTTAGAATAGTAAGCAAGAGAATATATGTTAATACATGCTATTAAAATACATGCTAGTTGTAAGTAGTAGTAAATGAGAAAGAGGAAGTGAGTGATATGCATACAACAATAATACATTTCTACATTATTTCCTTTTTCAAAATCCCCTTTGTTCCTGTTTTGTTGACAATTTTTCCTTTTATCGAGATGTCTCAATTTTATGCAGAGCAATCCTAATGCAAGTCAATTTTTCAAATCTATCACTTGATCGTTGAGCAGGTATGGCCAAGAAGGTGCAAATATCTTTCACATTACATTCTTCAGTCAACTTCCTCTTTTTCTGATCAATCTCTGTTTAAACAATTAAAAAGTAAATACTTATATATAATTAACAACCATTTTGACAGATTACCTTTCATTGCGAACCTGAACGACATTCTCATATTTTTTGCGTAGCTGTATCATTTCTTCTTCAGCCTGGTTAATCAGAGAACTAAGTTTGACAATTTTTATCTTTTGGCCTTCTCTCTTTTCTCCCAAATCACGAAGCACTTGGTCAATTTTGCAAATAGCCCTCCGCAGGCTATCTCTGATGACATGGCTGTTAGAGTGCTTTAATTTGAATTTTTGCAGTTGGCTGTTGTGGATAATGGATTAAGTTACCGGGTGAATATCTTCATTTATTTTGAGTAGCATTTAAGGTACACATGAACAATTAAAGTGTTAAATAATATGAGACCAATTTTAAATCAGTGGGAAAAGTTCACTTCAGTTCCTAATGCCTATAAGTTACATTTTGATGTATACAAGGTAACATAATTTTTGCATTGGGATACAGGTTAATATTGCCATGATAAGATATGTGTCAGGTAAAACTAAGAACTAAGGTATGCAACATTACCGAGGGTATTTTCACATATTGGATTCTTAGGCATCTGTTTGATGTATGAAAAATGGACGCCATCAAACTTCTAGCCCATTGTCTTCAACTATGTCTGCTTTTTCTGAAGGTTAGAGGTCCCACAATGTAAAATTATCCTAGTGTCCTATCCAACATTCCCCTTTCTGTTATCACCAGAAACAGATTAATTGGTCATTAGTTATTTTGACGTTTATGTGTTGTGTGCAAAATAGCTGCTACATTTCAAAACAATAAACAGGATGTGAACAGCTTTGAGGTGTTTCTAGGATGTGAAAAGTGCTAGTGCTTTTTCTTCCTTGAGGATAATCATTAAATAACATGTAGGTCTTTTCTGTGGTTCATTTGAGTAAACTTGAAGTACAGCTTATTTCATACACTTCACATAAGGAAGAGTTACATCAGCGAAGGACACCGAATAGATTTAAAATAATTTTGGAAGTGGTAATAAATGTCAAAAATAATATTTTTTTTTGACTTTTTGTACTGATATTCAAATATTATCAAAATTATAAATTTATAAGTAATATAGAAACTGTCAGTCCATGGTAATGTTCTGGGGACCTGGGTTTGAATCCAATCTACTGATGACCATGAAACCATTGTCGATTGTCAAAAAAACCCATCTGGTTCATTAATGTCCTTTAGGGAAGGAAATCTGCCGTCCTGACCTGATCTGGCCTACATATGACTCCAGAACCACAGCAATGTGGTTGACTCTCAACTGCCCTCAGGCAACTAGGGATGAGAAATAAATGTTGGCCCAGCCAGCGACACCCATGTCCCATGAATGAATGAGAGGTAGAGACCACAAATTATTCATGTTAACACATACTAATCTTTGTTTGTTAAATAAATAAATATTATTTTTTCCATTTCAAAGCACAATTATGCACTTTGTATACACAATACAGTTTGTTTAGCAGTGGGAGTGACAGACATGCGCAGACATTCCTCCCGATTTAACGATATAGCTAGATCTACGCTGCTAGGAACAGCCCTAAATAAATCAACATAGATCTGGGAAAAGCTTGGTAGATCTGGGAAAAACAGTCCAAGTATATGTGCTGACATGTCCAAGTGGGATCAGCAGTTGGGCTTTCCAGAGCCATTTCTGGTGAACTGGAGGTTTGGGGTTCCAGGGTAAGCTGGTTTCTCAGAACATCCAATTCTGTTGGTTAGATTGCATATTTTGAGTTTACCTGTCTTTGAGCAGCGTAGTCGTCCTGAGAATTTCCATTTCATTTTGTAGAATCTTGATCTTTTCTCGCATTTCTGCAGATACCTGTGCTGCACTTTGTATGAGATTAACGTACTTGTTTCTCTCATTTTTGATGACCTGATACACTTTAACAAAACCCTTTAGGCTACAACACAAAGCAGAACATTAACATTTTCCTTTGATTAAAATGTGATATGATCAATGATAATTTTCTCGCTGAGCGCTGGCAGAGACACAGCATGTCTTCCTTCTGTGCTTTAATCATTCTGTAATTCTATGACAGCTACATAAAGTTATTTGCAACCTCTAATAAGACTTTAGGAATATTTGACTGAATGTGGCAGTGACTGTCTCCATATACTGTAAAACAGTATAGTAGAAAGTAGTAAGAGGATATTCATCCGATAAATGTTGGTGTGCAATTAGATCATTACCACTGTATTGAAATGTTATTTTTTCGATCATGGGCTAGTTTATAGTTGGGCTTTAACCTGGTGTTGTGAGACTACTTACTGTGCCTACCCCGTCCAACGCCGGAAACTCCACATCAGTGCCGCAATAAATAGTGGCCCAGATCTTCTGATCCTGAAAGTGGTGAAAGCTGAGACGTTTACTGCTATTGAGGACCACAGTTCTGGGGGAGCCAACTTATACTGGAACCCTGAACATCTAGTTAACCACAATTAGCTCATGGGAACCCCAGTGGTGATCTCTCTGGCAGCTGTTAGCATGTAAACTTGGGCAGCGAGCCCCATAACTGCTGAGTTACTTGGATTTATTTAGGGCTCCTAGGGTTCCTCGCAGGCATATAGGGCTTTCTAACAGCAGCCCCTTAAATCATCAACTCGGGAAGGTTTAAAAAGGTTTGGCAGGGGAGTGGGACCCAAAGCAGTAGGGAGACAGAAAGTTGAGGACAGCATGGAAGTTAAAGAGAGCACGTTAAATAGTAAAGGCAGTGTCAGTAATCTTAGTACTGGACAGGTCAGGCAAGAGCAGGGCAGAGAGCAAGGGAAATCTAGATTAAACTGCATTTATTTCAATGCAAGAGGCCTGATGGGCAAGGCAGATGAACTCAGGGCATGGATGGGCACATGCGACTGGAGTATTATAGGTAGTACTGAAACATGGCTAAGGAAGGGACAGGACGGCAACTCAATGTTCCAGGGTACAGATGCTATAGGAAAGATGGAACAAGAGGTAAGAGAGGAGGGGGAGTTACGTTTTTGTTTAAGGAGAACATCACAGCAATACGGAGAGGGGATATTTCTGAGGGTTCGCCCATTGAGTCTATATGGGTAAGACTGAGAAATAAGAAAGGGGAGAGATCACTTGGATAGGATTGTACTACAGACCTCCAAATAGTCAATGGAAAATTGAGGAACAAATATATAAGGAGATTACAAATAACTCCAAGAAAAATATAGTAGTAATAATAGGGGACTTTAACTTTCCCAACATTGACCAGGACAGCCATAGGATAGAGAGAAATTTGTTGAGTGTATTCAGGAGGAATTTCTCATTCAGTATGTGGATGGCCCGACGAGAGAGGGGGCAAAATTTGACCACCTCTTGGGAAATAAGGAAGGGCAGGTGACAGAAGTGTTAGTAAGGGATCACTTTTAGACCAGTGACTATAATTCCATTAGTTTTAAGATAGCTATGGAGAATGATAGGTCTGTCCCAAAAGTTAAAATTCTAAATTGAGGCAAGGCCAATTTTGATGGTATCAGGCAGGAACTTTCAAAAGTTAATTGGGGGAGTCTGTGGGAAAGCAAAGGGACGTCTGGTAAGTGGCATGCTTTCAAAAGTGTGTTAACCAGGGTTCAGGGTAAACACATTCCTCTTAGAGTGAAGGGCAAGGCTGGCAGAAGTCGGGAACCCTGGATGACTCGGGATATTGAGGCCCTGGTCAAGAAGAAGAAAGAGGCACATGACATGCATAGGCAGCTGGGATCAAATGGATCCCTTGAAGAGTATACAGCATGTCCGACTAGACTTAAGAGAGAAATCAGGAGGGCAAAAAGGGGACACGAGATTGTTTTGGCAGATAAGGCAAAGAAGAATCCAGAGAGCTTCTACAAATATATAAAGGGCAAAAGAGTAACTAGGGAAAGAATAGGACCTCTTAAGGACCAACAAGGTCATCTATGTGCGGATCCACAAGAGATGAGTGAGATCCTAAATTAATATTTCTCATCAGTATTTACTATTGAGAAAGGCATGGATGTTAGGGAACTTGGGGAAATAAATAGTGACGTCTTGAGGAGTGTACATATTACAGAGAAGGAGGTGCTGGAAGTCTTAAAGCGCATCAAGGTAGATAAATCCCCAGATCTGATGAACAAAGAACAATACAGCACAGGAACAGGCCCTTCGGCCCTCCAAGCCCGCGCCGCTCCCTTGTCCAAACTAGACCATTCTTTTGTATCCCTCCATTCCCACTCCGTTCATATGGCTGTCTAGATAAGTCTTAAACGTTCCCAGTGTGTCCGCCTCCACCACCTTGCCTGGCAGCGCATTCCAGGCCCCCACCACCCTCTGTGTAAAATATGTCCTTCTGATATCTGTGTTAAACCTCCCCCCCTTCACCTTGAACCTATGACCCCTCGTGAACGTCACCACCGACCTGGGGAAAAGCTTCCCACCGTTCACCCTATCTATGCCTTTCATAATTTTATACACCTCTATTAAGTCTCCCCTCATCCTCCGTCTTTCCAGGGAGAACAACCCCAGTTTACCCAATCTCTCCTCATAACTAAGCCTCTCCATACCAGGCAACATCCTGGTAAACCTCCTCTGTACTCTCTCCAAAGCCTCCACGTCCTTCTGGTAGTGTGGCTACCAGAACTGGACGCAGTATTCCAAATGCGGCCGAACCAATGTTCTATGCATCTGCAACATCAGACCCCAACTTTTATACTCTATGCCCCCTCCTATAAAGGCAAGCATACCATATGCCTTCTTCACCACCTTCTCCACCTGTGACGTCACCTTCAAGGATCTGTGGACTTGCACACCCAGATCCCTCTGCGTATCTACACCCTTTATGGTTCTGCCATTTATCGTATAGCTCCTCCTTACATTATTTCTACCAAAATGCATCACTTCGCATTTATCAGGATTGAACTCTATCTGCCAGCACTGATCCCTGAGGCACACCGCTGGTCACAGGCCTCCAGTTTGAAAAACAACTCTCTACAACCACCCTCTGGCTTCTGTCATCAAGCTAATTTTGTATCCATTTAGCTACCTCACCCTGGATCCCGTGAGATTTAACCTTATGCAACAACCTACCATGCGGTACCTTGTCAAAGGCCTTGCTAAAGTCCATGTAGACAACATCAACTGCACTGTCCTCATCTACCTTCTTGGTTACCCCTTCAAGAAATTCAATCAAATTTGTGAGACATGATTTTCCAATCACAAAGCCATGCTGACTGTCCCTAATCTGTCCTTGCATCTCTAAATGCCTGTAGATCCTGTCTCTGAAAATACCTTCCCACAACGTACCCACCACAGATGTGAGGCTCACTGGCCTGTAGTTCCCAGGCTTTTCCCTGCAGCCCTTTTTAAACAAAGGCACAACATTTGCCACCCTCCAATCTTCAGGCACCTCACCTGTGACTATCGATGATTCAAATATCTCTGCTAGGGAATCCACAATTTCCTCCCTAACCTCCTACAATATCCTGGGATACGCTTCATCAGGTCCCAGGGATTTATCTACCTTGATGCGCTTTAAGACTTCCAGCACTTCCTTCTCTGTAATAAGTACACTCCTGAAGACATCCCTATTTATTTCCCCAAGTTCCCTAACATCCATGCTTTTCTCAACAGTAAATACTGATGAGAAATATCCATTTAGGATCTCACCCATCTCTTGTGGATCTGCACATAGATGACCTTGTTGATCCTTAAGAGGCCCTACTGTCTCCCTAGTTACTCTTTTGGCCTTTATATATTTGTAGGAGCTCTTTGGATTCTCCTTTGCCTTATCTGCCAAAACAATCTCGTCCCCTTTTTGCCCTCCTGATTTCTCTCTTAACTCTACTCCTACACCCCCTATACTCTTCAAGGTCCCAGCTGTCTATGCAGTCCAAAGATGTGCGGGTTAGGTTGATTGGCCAGGTTAAAAATTGCCCCTTAGAGTCCTGAGATGCGTAGGTTAGAGGAATTAGTGGGTAAATATGTGGGGGGTAGAGCCTGGGTGGGATTGTGGTCGGTGCAGACTCGATGGGCCGAATGGCCTCCTTCTGCACTGTAGGGTTTCTATGATTTCTATGTCATGTACCTCCTTCTTCTTCTTGACTAGGGCCTCAATATCTCAAGTCACCCAGGGTTCCCTACTTCTACCAGCCTTGCCCTTCACTCTAAGAGGAATGTGCTTACCCTGAACCCTAAACATGTGACAATAATAAATCAAATAAAATCAAATCGGTCCAGAGGGCATTTTTTTCACACAGAGGGTTGTGAGTGTCTGGAACAAGCTGCCAGAGGTAGTGTAGAGGCGGGTACAATTTTTGTATTTTAAAAAATATTTAGACAGTAACATGGGTAAGATGGATATAGGGGGATATGGGCCAAATGTGGGCAATGGGGACTAGCTTAATGATACA
Source organism: Mustelus asterias (assembly GCF_964213995.1). NCBI lineage: Eukaryota > Metazoa > Chordata > Chondrichthyes > Carcharhiniformes > Triakidae > Mustelus > Mustelus asterias. The sequence goes on from NC_135819.1 coordinate 58,973,876, forward strand.
AACTGGGCGGCATGGACAAGTTGAGCTGAAGGGCCAGTTTCCATGCTGTAAACCTCTATGATCTTATAAGTGTCTTCACACTTTTGCCACCCCTGGTGCTGCTCATCCATCCGTCATCTCTGCCCTTCCCCACCGCAGGCTCAGACATCAACCAGCAACCTCCCCCTCACGCCGCGCCCCCCCCCACACCCCCAGTTCATCCTCATCCTCCCACACAGACATCAGTTCACCCCACCTCCTGCATCCTGTCCTGTTACCACACCCCTCATGCTACTTCCCCTCTTGTCCTTGTCACCTACACCTCACCTGCCCCTCTCCCTTCCGCAGTCCTGGTTCACATTGTACCTTCTTTGCCCCAGTAACTTCCTTTTCTCCTTCCAGTGCATCCTTGTTACTCTAGTCCCATCAATTTTGGGAGGTGGGTGCTGGGGGGGGGGGGGGGGGGTGGGGAGGGGGGGGGGGGGGGGGCCTGGAAGGGGGGGGGGGGCGGGGGGGGGGGGGGGTGTCCCTTTGATATCAATCCATGCTGCAGCCGCAGGTGAGAATGTGATTTAAAATCTAGTCAGAAGCATAAGCCATGGCTTTATCACCAACAGGAAGATCTGAGCCATTATTTCTAATAATGCAGATGGAAATTTAACTACTGACACCGAGGAGTTTTTATAAATTTGTTCTCAGACTCCACCATTCAATATGTTATTAAACACTCTAGAACTGAATTTCCTATTTTACAAATGTGATTGTGGGTTCTGACATTGGTTTATTTTTCAGTATTCAGGGCCAATTATATATTACAAGAGATAAATACGACAGATGTTGGAAATCTGAAATATAAACATAAAATGCTGGAACTACTCAGGTTTGGCAGCATCTTCAGAGTAAAACAGAGCCAAGAATCACTGACTTGAAACAATCGCACTGTTTCTCTCTCCATGATTGCCAGACCAGCTGAATATTTCTTAACCACTATTTTCTCCAATTATATATTATTTATGCTGTGATGATGCTGTGCCTTTAAGAAATGTATTTATATCATGTTTCTTGTAAGGGGTATGTTTAAAATTGATCTCTGTTTTACACAGTGTCGATTTGTCTGCACCAGGCAGCTCACATGCTGAGAATGCAGGCTAATGATAGATTTTAGCTGGGGAAATGTTGTTTTAATCTGAGTTAATGCATTTTTGTTTATTTGTTTTTTCCCTGGGGTTTTTAGAGTAGGATTTTGATTAGGTTGATTGACAGAGTCATGTGCTTAAGAGGAGGAGCTAAGCTTACAGGAAAAAATCAGGCAGTTATTGCTGGGTTCTGAAAGAATCAAGAAGTCTCTGTCTCTCTCTTTCTCTCTCTAGAAGTTGCTGTTTGGGACCTGCTAGGAGAAATTGGTCTCTATCTGACTCTCTCCAGAGGTGTTTTGAAGGCTCGAGGACTGGCAACCCAAGCACCAGCATCTAAGTTTGTGTGTTAATAGCTGATTTTGAAGAGGAGTTTAAGTCTATAAGAGAAATATTGCTTGAATTTGAACTAATAGAGATATGTTAGCAGTTAAGAATCGTACCTAGTCATGTTTAAGTATTTCAATTGATAAAAGTTAAGCTAATTTATTTGTTATAGTTAAACTATATAAGAGGCAATGCCAGCACATTCCTCACCACCTGGGGGTTATACTTACCTATGCGTCACTGGTATAATCACCATGACTGGTTTTCATTTTTAAATAAAGTTTGTCTTGATAAAAGGTACCTAGTGTGTCAATCAAATTACATCTGTAGTAAAACACCTTATCCTCACACAAATGCCAAAATAGAAAAACTGTTAGGTTCTAGTCAGACTTCATAACATACTTTGGAGTTTCTGATCCAGACCCGAACAAGATATATTTCTACTTTTGAGTGCATTTAAAATAGTGCAGCGCTGGCCTTGTGATAACTGCAGCTACAGAAAAAATTGTAACACTTTTTAAAATAGATCTAATATAAAAACATGTAAAATATTGTGAACAAATTATTGTAGAAATTATTTTGTACATACTTGAGAACTGTTAGAAGTCACAGATAAACATATCATAGCAAGGGTGCAAACTTTGCTAAAACATGAACAGGCTATGAGAAATGTAACTGACACTTGGAGTACATTTTCCAGTCCTGCCTGCTGCGGTAATCGTTACAGGCAGGATGGACAATTTGATGGACCATTTAAAGGTCTGTTGAACTCAGGCAGGAATTTCCAGCCTTAGGGCGCGCACAAACGGAAAATCCCACCCTCATGTTTTGAAATCCTTTCTAAATCGAATATTACTTTATTGAGTGGACTGAAGCCACAGAATGAGATTTAAAAAGACTCCGGTGAGTCTCAAATTGTTTGAATGTTTACATAACTGCAACTGGCAATTTACAAAGCTACCGGAATGGAGATGGGCAGACTGAGAGGAGCCCACCAAGAATGATGAGCTTAAATGAGTGTGAATTGCTATCTCCTGAACTACTCAAAGGCATTCAGACAAAATCTAATTATTCAGGTAGATGAGGACCATGCCGATAAATTCAACTGCTTTGGACAATTGATCTGGCCTGGGAATGGAGGTCCTCACTGACTATCTTAACCCAATCACAATGGACCTGAGTGAGCTTGTAATGGCCAAGTTAGGTAACTGATTAGTCGATGAAGGAAGGTCCTTTGGGCTGCTTTATGTAAAGAGACTCCATTGCCCAGAAAGCCATTCAGTTCAAAGGTAATTAGGGTTGCGCAACAAATGCTGGCCTTTCCAGTAATGCCCGCATCCCATGAAAGGATTAAAAAATTGCAAGGTTTGGCTTGCAAAAAGACCAGAGTGTATTTCCCCAGCTGCACAGCCAAGTTTTCATTCAGATTTTCTGGCACTCTGGGGGCATGGTTTGCACCGTCACTCTGGCAGGCCAGGGTTTGATAGAGATGACAAGGTAGGCTCCACAGAGATCGGGGTGCCATCTTTAAAGGGCGCCCTGATCTGCGTTTAAAATAAACTTCCCTCACCCACCCTCAGACAGGAGGACCCTCTCTCCCCCCCAACAAGCATTGGGATATTTCCCCCCTCCTCACGCAAGTATTGGGACACACTTTTCCCCCTCCCCGCCCAACCACACATGAATCGGTCCACTTTCCTCCCACTGCTCAATGGCATCAGCCCATTCCACCCCATCACACATACGGGGAACCCCCGCCCACCCCCCCAGGGAGCTCCCCCAGGTGGCATTGAGGGAGTGCCAGAGGCAATGCCAGCACATTCCTCACCACCTGGGGGTTATATTTACCTGTGCGCCACTGGTATAATCACCATGACTGGTTTTCATTTTTAAATTATCTCAATGCAAAATCAGGAAAGATCACTGAACCCAGCCTGGAACCATCCAAGTCATCAATCCACAGGAACCGTATAAGATTGAATCTCTTTGGGATACTTAAACCATTAACTTACCCTTCAGTTTTGGAACGTATTTCTCTGCGCGCGTGTATGAGAGTCAGAGTGGTTTAAAATTATTTTTATCTGGTATTAAATACAATAAATACAATTTCCTTTTTTAAAACTTACAAGAATACATGTCTCTGTGTCTTTTACAGTAACAGCACTTCAACAGTTAGATACTTACTAAATTGACAAGCAAATTCTTCTAAAACACTTGTCAACTATGAGGTGTACAGTCGGGGGTATATTTGATTTGATTTGATTTATTATTATCACATGTATTAGTATACAGTGAAAAGTATTGTTTCTTGCACACTATCCAGACCAAGCATACCGTTCATAGAGAAGGAAACAAGAGAGTGCAGAATGTAGAGTTACAGTCATAGCTAGGGTGCAGAGAAAGATCAACTTAATGCATATATGTATATTTTCCAGTCCTGCTGGCTACGGTAATCATCACAGGCAGGACGGACAATTTGATGGACCACTTAAAGATCTGTTGACCTCAGGCAGGAATTTCCAGCCTCAGAAAGAGAAGGGAACCATTCTCACCTGGACATAACACTAGTCCATCTCCTGTGAATTGACTAAAAGGCAGCGCTCTGAAAGCTCGTGATTCCAGAGAAACCTATTGGACTTTAACCTGGTGTTCTGAGACTTCTTACTGGACTAAAAGGTTGGCCGTTTTTTGAAACAACATTTGAGGGAGGTGAATCAGAACAAGGTCTGCTTTTGAGTTATTGTACAAGAATAAATGTTGACTGAAGTTTGAGGTATTTGGAGGTGGATAATAGGTAGGCCTGGAAGAGACAGATGAAAACATTGATAAAAATTTATTCATATAATGGAAAATATTCTTACCTGATCAACATTTGTCTGTGTTTCTTCTGAGAATCCTGTAAGGACAGTTTTTCTTCTTTCAGCTCTTCAATAGTTCGATCACGCTTTTGCTATTTGACAAGCAAAATGAAATAACTGATTGATCTTGTGAGCAAAAGGCATTTTTAAAAACATGTTTTTTCCTGCAATTTTTTTCTGCCTGTGTAATCTGTCTTTTTGTTCTTTTTCATTCTATCTCTTTCTCTGGAACTGATTTTAACCATTCACCCGTAATGATGGCGGTGCACACAGGGGATTGCTATGGCACTCATGGGTAGAATTTTTTAACTCCCCTGGTTTCAGAGGGCCTTTGCAAAAGGCAGGGAAGAACCTCAATAAAGATGTCCATCAGACATTTAACCTGGGCCAGGATTTTCCAGCCGTTCATGCCGGCAGGATTTTCTGGTCCCGCTGATGGCGCAGCCCTGCTGTGTGTTTCCCAGCGGTGAGGGGTATATTCAACGGGAAACCCCAATGACAATGACCAGAAGATCCTGCCACCAGCCAATGGCGTTTTGCGGCGGTTGAACAAAAAATCACTCCACTGGTGTTGTGAGGTTGATGCCTGATGCCTGCTTGCTTGGATCAGCAGGCTCAGAACAGGGCAGAAAGGGTTAATAAGATCTACTTATGGGCTAGAAGGGCTCCACATAGAAATTTAGGGCTGAGAGACTTTCGTGCTCCTTCGCATTCTCTCCAGCACTCAGGTGGTTGGGAGAGGTTTCATAAGAACTCCACAGTTGGGAGGTCGCAAAGGGTGAGGTGGGGGAATTCTTGGGCTGAGAAGTGTAATCTTTTGTTTAATCCAGAAGAACACTCTACTTTAATGTTCTGAGCCTCTTCTTCAAAGACTTCAACTCTTGTACCCACACAGGACGCTAGTTAAAATGATCTTCATGCCTCATCATTATCTCATCAGTGGCTGATTTGTATCTGAGGAAGGATGCTGCTGATATCCCTCTCCTCTGCAGGGATGAGCAGGTTCAAATGAGACTCCTGTGCAAAACAATGGGACTCCAGCCACGTTGCTGCCAAAACCATCCACTCGCCACCCAACCGCCACACCCCCCAACCCAGTTTCTGCAGGTGAGTCGGATTAAAATCGCCCTGTACAATTTGATGACTGATGAGCAGAACACTATGAAATTTGAACCTTAATATTTGATGGTTCTAGAAATGTTTTACCCTGATTCCAGAATTTGCCCTCTGATGTTTTGACTTGTTAATCATCTTCAAAAGAAGAATATACCATTTTTCTATTTATATATATATATATATATCTTTTGTTGTTTGCTAATTTATATTAAGATAAAGCAAATAAATGCCGGACTGATGCAAGCACTTCTAGTGCTGTACCTCAGGGGCCAGCTAATTAGGTAAGCTGGTTAAATCTGGTTCCTGAAGCAGGACAGGCCTAAGGGATATAAGCAAGGCTTAAAGTGCAGAGAGTGAGACACTGGGAGTTAAGTATGGGAGGGAGATATTGCTGTTCTCGTGTCCCTTGCTACCTCCACAAGCCCAGTGAGGGCAGGAGTTGACCAGACATTACAGTTCAAAAAGTGACATGTGACCAACATGTGATCGGTGTGTAGATCCTGGTGGGTATTTCCAAACCATATTAAATTGTAAGTCATTGTTTAGGTAAGGGTAGGGAATTATTTTATTTATTTTTTAAAGAGTCTTAAGTTTTTAAACTTAAAAGGGTTTAGTAATGGCAGGAGAGCTCGAAGCTGTGGTTTGCTATTCTTGCTCCATGTGGGAGGCTGCGCACATTTCCATTGCCCAGGGCCAGGAATGTGCAGGAAGTGTGTCCAACTGCAGCTCCTGGAAGCTCGCGTTTCAGAGCTGGAACAATGGTGGGGTACACTGTGGAGCATCCACGAGTCTGAGAGCATTGTTGGTAGTACATTTAGAGAGATGGTTACATCACAGCTGAAGGGACTTGAGGAATGGAGGCAATGGGGGACCACCAGGCAGACCAAGAGATATAGGCCGGTAGTTCAGGAGTCCTCTGGAGTCTCACTCACAAATTGGTATTCCATTTTGGAGGCTGATGAGGGTGCTGGTTCCTCCAGGGAATGCAGACAGAGCCAAGCTTCTGGCACCACAAGCAGCCTGTATGTACAGGAGGGGGGTGCGGGGAGAGGCAAGGAAATAGTAATAGGGGATTCTATAGTCAGGGGTACATATAGGCACTACTATGGCTGTCAACGTTATTCCAGGTTGGATGTTGCCTCCCTGGTGTTTGGGTCTGTGGTGTCACTCAACTTCTGCACGGCATTCTGAAGGGGGAGGGTGATGAGGCAGAGGTTATGGTACATGTCGGTACCAATGACATAGATAGAGGGGTAAGGTCTTGCATCAAGAATTCAGGGCGTTAGGCAGCAGACTACAAAGCAGGACCTCTTTGAGCTGTAATCTCTGGCTTACTCCCAGTGCCACGTGCTAGCGAGCACAGAAATAGGAGAACAGTACAGATGAATGTGTGGCTTAAGAGTGCGGGAGGGAGGGTTTCAGATTCCTGGATCACTGGGACCATTTCTGGGGAAGTGGGACTTGGACAAGCAGGGCAGTCTACATCTGCACCAGCGCGGGACTAACATCCTTGTGGGATGTTTTCCTTGTGCTACTGGGAGGAGTTTAAACTAATTAGGCAAGGGAGGGGACACAGACTGTTAGCAAAATAAAGGCCCAGAACCATACAGTAAAACAATCAAGTCAGAGAGAGCGCAGCTGTACTAAGTTTCAAGGGAATAAGGCAAGGCTAGATGGCCTCTACTTTAACGCCAGGAGGTAAAACTGATGAGTTGAGGGTGATGATTGACGCATGAAAGTGTCAGATAGTAGCCATCACAGAGAAATGTTTGAAGGAAGGACACGATTGGCAACTCAACATTCTGGGATATAGAATCTTCAGGCGAGGCAGAGGAAGAGGTAAAAGAGGAGGAGGCGTTGCATTATTAGTTAAGGAGTCAGTTACAGCAGTAAGGAGAGATGATATCTTGGAGGGGGCACCGAATGAATCTTTGTGGGTAGAGCTTAGGACTAGAAAAGGGGCAGCCACATTGTTAGGTGTTTATTATAGACCCCCAGATAGCGGGATATCGAGGAGCAAATATGTGCACAATTCATGGAGATGTGTAAAAACAATAAGGTGATATTATTATAATATGAATCAATATTAGGTGATTTCAGCTTTTCCAAAATTAACTGGGATATATATATAGTGTTACAGGCTTGGATGGTGAAGATTTCTTGAAATGTGTACAGGAAAACTTTTTCGATCAATATTAGAAGATCCAACAAGGGAAGGAGCTGTGATGGACCTAATTCTGGGGAATGAAGCCTGACAGGTGGTTGAGGTGGTGGTGGGGGAGCACTTCAGTGATAGCGATCACAACATGGTACAATTTAAACTTGTTATGAACAAGGAAATAGACAAGCTGCAAAAAAACGTTTTGGATTGTGGGAGAGCGGAGTTCAGTAAAATAAGGCAGGATCTGGCCAAGGTAGACTGGGAACAGCTACTAACGGGAAAATCTACAGAAGAGCAGTGGGGGGCATTCAAAAAATAAATGGGGAGAATGTAAGCCCAACATGTTCCCTCTAGGGCGATAGAAAGGAGTAACAAGCCCAGAGAACCATGGGTGTCCAGAGATATTCAGGATACGATGTAAAGGAAAAGAAAGGCTTTTAACAAGTACAGGGGAGCAAATCAGTGGATGCATTAGTGAAGCATAGGAAGAGCAGGGTGGAGCTTAAGAAATAAATTAGGAAAGCAAAGAGGGGATATCAGAAAGGAGGGAAAATCCCATGATATTCTATAAGTATATCAATGGGAAGAGGATAACCAGGAAAAAAGTAGGGCACATTAGGGACCAGGGGGCAATCTGTGGGTGGAGCTAGAGGACATTGGTAGAGTGTTGAATGAATACTTCACATCCGTCTTCACCCAAGAGAATGAGGATCATGTTATGGAATTCAGGGAGAGACTGCAAGGTTGTTGAGCAAATTGACACAGGGAAGTACAAGGTACTGGAGGTGTTGGCAGTCTTAAAGGTGAATAGATCTCCAGGTTTGGATGAATTGTGCTCTAGGCTGCTGTGGGAGGCAAGGGAGGAGATTGCAGGGGCTCTGACCCAAATTTTCAATTCCTCTCTAGCCACCGGGGAGGTACCAGATGACTGGAGAAAAGCTAATGTTGTTCAGCTATTTAAGAAGGGTTGTAGAGATAAACCAGGGAACTACAGACCAGTGAGTCTTATATCTGTAGTCGGGAAACTGTTGGAGAAACTTCTGAAGGAGAGCATTTATCTCCACTTGGAGAAGCAAGGCTTGATATGGGATAGTCAGCATGACTTCATCAGAGGGAGGTCAGGCCTAACAAATTTGATTTAATTTTTTGAGGAGGTGACCAGGTGTTTTGAAGAGGGTAGTGCAGTTGATGTAGTTCATATGGATTTCAGCAAAGCCTTTGACACGGTCCCACATGGGAGGCTTGTAAAGAAGGTAAATGCACAGGGGATACAGGGTAATTTGAGAAAGTGGATTCAAAATTGGTTCAGTTGTAGGAGACAGAGGGTGATGACATAGGGCGGCACGGTAGCACAGTGGTTAGCACTGCTGCTTCACAGCTCCAGGGTCCTGGGTTCGATTCCCGGCTCGGGTCACTGTCTGTGTGGAGTTTGCACATTCTCCTCGTGTCTGCGTGGGTTTCCTCCGGGTGCTCCGGTTTCCTCCCACAGTCCAAAGATGTGCGGGTTAGGTTGATTGGCCAGGTTAAAAATTGCCCCTTAGAGTCCTGAGATGCGTAGGTTAGAGGGATTAGCAGGTAAATATGTGGGGATAGGGCCTGGGTGGGATTGTGGTCGGTGCAGACTCGATGGGCCGAATGGCCTCCTTCTGCACTGTTGGGTTTCTATGATTTCTAAGGCTGCTTTAATAAATGGAAGCCAGCGTCCAGTGGCATACCACAGGGACCTGTGTTGGGTCCCCTATTATTTGTGGGGATAGGGATTAGTAAGTTTGTTGTTGATACAAAGATTGGCCAGGTGGTTAACAGTGAGGCTAAGTGTCTTGGGCTACAGGAAGATATAGACAGAATGGTCAAATAGGGAGATAAATGGCTGATGGAATTTAACTCTGAAAAGTGTGAGGTGTTACGCTTTTGAAGGAAGTTATGTGGAACAAAGGGACCTTGGCGTGTTTGTCTCTGAAGACAGAAGGGCATGTTGGTAGGATGGTGAAAAAAGCGTATGGGACACTTGCCTTTATCAATCAAGGCATAGATTACAAAAGCAGGGAAGTCATGTTGGAGTTGTATAGAACTTTGGTGAGGCCACAGCTAGAGTACTGTGTACAGTTCTGGTCGCCACATCACAGGAAGGTTGTGATTGCACTGGAGGGGGTGCAGAGAAGGTTCAGCAGGATGCTGCCTGGGATGGAACATTTAAATTATGAAGAGAGAGGTTGGATAGGCTTGGGTTGTTTTCATTGGAGCAGAGTGACCTGATTGAGTTGTAAAAGATTATGAGGGGCATGAACAGAGTGGATAGGGATAGTTGAAGGGTTAGTCATGAGGGGATATATATTCAAGGTGAAGGGCAGGAGGTCTCGTGGGGTTGTGAGGAAAAACCTTTATACCCAGAAGGTGGTGACAATCTGGAAGGCACTGTCTGGGATGGTGGTGGAGGCAGGTTGCCTCATATCCTTTAAAAAGTACCCGGATGAGCACTTGGCATGTCGTAATATTCAAGGCTATGGACCAAGTGCTGGTAGATGGGATTAGGTAGGAGTTCAGGTGTTTCTCACATGTTGGTGCAGACTCGATGGGCCGAAGGGCCTCTTGTGATTCTATGATTCTTCTTCAACTCTTTTGAATATAATTTTCAAAATGAAAATGAGAAATTAGCGATTTAGAAGTACCTGAATATTCATAAGATCCCTTGCTTTTTGATCTTTCTCATCAGACCTGATCTGGGCAAGGCGAGTTAGATTCCCAACCTCTTCACGGGCACGCCTTTGCTCTGCGATGAGATTATCTTCTTCCAGCATATACTTACGTAACAAAAGAATCTCTACCTCAGTCAATGCAAGCTGCATGTAAAATAAAGTTGGTATTATAATGGTGATATTTCAGAAAACAATAAAATAATTTTGTTAAAGTCCTTTGTGAATCATTCACTTCATTATCAATCATTTTAGGAGTTAACAAAAGAAACTAATTCTTAAACAAAAATTCAGAATACAAAATACTATAGTTAGTCTTATTTTTTTTAATGGTAACCAGGTTCCCAATCCACAGCTCGCTCCATGTTTGTGAGCAGGTCCATTTCGATAAAATTACACCAGTGTCACTCGGTTAGGGAGGAGGATGAAGCTAAAAAAGTTATCCATTCCTGAATGCTACCTATGATCATTCTAGGGTTATCACTGACAGAAAGACTGCAAGAGTACAAGGTTAAGGCCCACCTTCTCTTTCTTGGCAACTAGGATTTGGCAATAAATGTTGACTTGCCACCATGTATATCCCAAGAATAATTATTTAAACTGACAACTTACCTGATCTGCTAGTTTTCTTTTCAGGCTTTTAACATCACTTTCCAGTTCATTTCTCCTGTCCAATAATGCTCCCCCATCAGGAATAGATTCCACCTGCAATTAAAAGAAATGAAAAATTTAAAAAAAAATCAGCTGTGTTGAAAACACAGTCAATCATAAATTGCATGAAATCCTGTGGAAGCCTTCCTCTTGAGGTGATGGTTTGCATCATGGTGGGTGGTCAACTCTGTTAAACATTGGATAAAAGCAAATTTCTGCAGATACTGGAATTTGAAACCAAAAGAGAAAATGCTGGAAAATCTCAGCAGGTCTGGCAACATCTGTAAGGAGAGAAAAGAGCTGACGTTTCGAGTCCAGGTGACCCTTTGTCATCTGGGCCCTTTGACAAAAGGCCACGTGGACTCAAAACGTCAGCTCTTTCCTCTCCTTACAGATGCTGCCAGACCTGCTGCGATTCTCCAGCATTTTCTCTTTTGGTCTGTGTTAAACATTGCTTGGTGTAGCTCAGGAACCTCACTCTTGCAAGGCAGTGCGTGCTGCATTTGCTGCAGCGGAAGACAGGGGCTGAGAAGATGCACAATTCACTGACCTCTGTTTTCACTTCTTGGTCAGCTGAACTTTTCATTTATTTCAATGCCATTCTAAACAGTCAGCCCCCAGAGGTCACAGCCATCAGTGACAGAACCCTAGTTCTCAGTATCAATATCCACGATCTTCATATCATGCTTGCAGCTGACCATGTAGCACAGAAATGGCTGTTAAGAGGTCATGACCCAGGGGTCAATTCACTACAAAAGATCTTTGGGTATATGGCCATCATCCATCTGATGAACAGAGCCAATTTCCCTAAGTTCCCTAACATCCATGCTTTTCTCAACAGTGAATACAGATGAGAAATATTCATTTAGGATCTCACCCATCTCTTGTGGATCCGCACATAGATGACCTTGTTGGTCTTTAAGAGGTCCTACTGTCTCCCTAGTTATTCTTTTGGCCTTTATGTATTTCTAGAAGCTCTTTGGATTCTCCTTTGCCTTATCTGCCAAAACAATCTTGTGTCCCCTTTTTGCCCTCCTGATTTTCTCTCTTAACTCTACTCCTACACCCTTCAAGGAATCCATTTGATCCCCGTTGCCTATGCATGTCATGTGCCTCCTTTTTCCTGACTTGGGCCTCAATATCCCGAGTCATCCAGCCTTGCCCTTCACTCTAAGAGGAATGTGCTTACCCTGAACACTGGGTAACACACTTTTGAAAGCCTCCCACTTACCAGACATCCCTTTGCCTTCCTACAGACTCCCCCAATTAACTGTTGAAAGTTCCTGTCGGATACCATCAAAACTGGCCTTGCCCAATTTAGAATTTTAACTTTTGGGCCAGACCTATCATTCTTCATAGCTATCTTAAAACTAATGGAATTATGGTCACTGGTCCCAAAGTGATCCCTCAGTAACATTCTGTCACCTGCCCTTCCTTATTTCCCAAGAGGAGGTCAAGTTTTGCCCCCTCTCTAGTCGGGCCATCCTTATACTGAATGAGAAATTCCTCCTGAATACACTCAACAAATTTCTCTCCATCCAAGCCCCTAATACTATGGCTGTCCCAGTCAATGTTGGGAAAGTTAAAATCCCCTACTATTATCACCCTATTTTTCTTGGAGCTATCTGTAATCTCCTTACATATTTGCTCCTCGATTTCCCGCTGACTATTTGGAGGCCTATAGTACAACCCTATCAAAGTGATTTCCCCCTTCTTATTTCTCAGTTCAACCCATGTAGACTCAGTGGGCGAACCCTCAAATATATCCCCTCTCAGTACTGCCGTGATGTTTTCCTTAATCAAAAGTGCAACTCCCCCTCCTCTCTTACCTCCTGTTCTATCTTTCCGATAGCATCTGTACCTTGGAACATTGAGCTGCCAGCCCTGTCCCTCCCTTAGCCATGTTTCAGTCATTGCTATAATATCCCAGTCCCATGTACCATCCATGTCCTGAGTTCATCTGCCTTGCCCGTCAGGCCTCTTGCATTGAAATAAATGCAGTTTAATCTGGACTTCCCTTGCTCTCAGTCTTGCTTTTGCCTAATCTGTCTAGTACTAGGATTACTGACACTGTCTTTACTATTTAATATGCTCTCTTTAACTTCTGTGCTATCCTCAACCTTCTCTTCTGTCTCCCTACTGCTTTGGGACCCACCCCTCTATTTAATGGAAAACCGGTTACATATCAACATATTTCTATCTTTACCGATATAGTCTATTAGTGGAAAACAAAATTTCTTGATAACATAGGTAATAATCTTGGTTAATATTGCATTGATTTATTACATTATAAAATTCATAGTAATATCATAATAAAGTTATAGTAATGACTTTTAGATCCATGCAAAAGATTAGTCAGACCAGTGCTCAAGTTCCAGTTGATGAAACCTGCCTGAAGGTGACAATGACAAACTGAACTTATAGTTTTTCTAAACTATGCTTTTGTGTAAAATATGAAGGAAGGATCCAACAATTTTAAAATATTAGATGAGATATGGATGTTATCTCAATGTCAACGGCAGACCTATAACTTAAAACAAGAATGCAGTTTTGTAATGCATTACAAGAAAGAGAGATTGGAGGCTTTTACTTTCTGATGCAGGGCCGGCAGTCTATAGTGCATGAACTCAAATCTCATCATGTCAATTTGAGAATTTGAATTGTTTAAAAAACTCTGGGAATTAATAGAAAACAGGTTACATAACATATTTCTATCTTTACAGATATAGCCTGATCTACATATCTACATATTTAAAGAAAGTACAAGGTGCTTTTGCTGTGATTAGTGGCCAGAGGTGTGCTTGCTGTCCAATTAAGGATGACAGACAAGTTCATGAAGTTGGGGCAGCACAGTGGCACAGTGGTTAGCACTGCTGCCTCACAGCGTCAGGGATTTGGGTTTGATTCCTGGCTTGGGTCACTGTGTGAAGTCTGCACGTTCTCCCTGTGTCTGCGTGGTTTTCCTTTGGGTGCTCCGGTTTCCTCCCACATTCCGAAAGACGTGCTGGTTAGGTGCATTGGCCATGCTAAATCCTCCTTTAGTGTACCTGAACAGGTGCCAGAGTGTGGCGACTAGGGGAGTTTCACAGTGACTACATTGCAGTGTTAATGTAAATCTACGTGTGACTAATAAATAAACTTTAAGTTGAGGAGGCTCTCTAGCACAGATTCCATTGCATCAGAGCCTGCCTGAAACAGTGGCCTCCTGCTCACCTGCCAGGAAGCTGGAAGAGTCGAGCTGGCCTCCAATCCAGAGCCTTAATTGGCCTTCCAGTAAGCTTAATAAGTCACCCACCACTTTGTCAGTGGGAGCTAGCTGCCCCAATAAACTGGCATACCAGCTGGTGGCATGAAATTATGCACCCAACTGCCTCTGTTCTCATCCTCAAAACAGGAAAAATATGCTGCCACATTTCAACTTTAAAGATTAGGTTGGATTGGATGAAGTAAAATTTAAGGCATATAGAATCAAAATATGATTTTGCTTGTGTGGAGTGTGAACATTGACATAAACTAGTTGGGTCAAATGGTCTGCTTCCATATTATAACCTCTGAGTTTATGTATCTGAGATGTAACAACCAAATAGTTTTAACTAGAAGGTAAATACATAGATTGCAATGATCTAACTGAAACATACCTGTGCTTTGATCTTTTCATAGGTAAATTCAGCATATGCCACGGTATCCATTGCAGACTTCAACTGTTTATCTTTCTTCTTTATTTTTCGGAGCTCTCGTTCCTTTTCTCTTTGCTTCACAACTATTGTGTCAGATAATATTTTCTTTTCTGTTTGGATGTAACGTAAGTGCATGTCCAGGGAAGCTCTGTTAATATTGAAAAAGGGTTTTTCAAACTTCTTTGACACGTTAGGGCGTGGTCTTACAAAGAAATTCTAAGGGTGAAGTGTGAGAAAACAGGAGAGAATTGTGCTGTTTTTTTTATGGCAAGCCGCAAGTTACAATCTTATGGCATTTGTGCAAAAAAAGAACCCGGATGCGATTCTTGCCAGTGGGGAGGGCAGAGCCTAAGTTTGTGGATGAAGCCAGGTGCATTGGGAGATCTCCTGCCACCTCCGCCGCCCCCCACACTGATCTCCGTTGGCGGAGACCAGCTGTGATTGTCGCTGGTGTGAAGCTCGACTGGCAAGGAGGTAAGTACAGGTGAGCCCAGACGATTGCGTCCGGGACTCACTAATCACATGTAAATCATGTCATTCATATTGAAATTGGCTTTGCGTCCTATCTAGCGCATAGCAAAACAAGGCCGGTAAGATCTGGGGAGGCACGAAACCAGGTGCGAACCGTATTTTTCGTCTCTCATCCAATCTTACCACCTCATCTCTCCAAACGACAGCAGGACGAGGTCATAAGAATGCACCCTGAAAATCTTTTTGGGAGGATCGCCCCTATATTGTTTACAGACAAAGAGACTAACAAACAGAAGCGAAAACATTAGCTCTGTAATTGCAGAGGTAACTAACTATTTTTTAAAGACTTACTACTTTCTTTGGAAGCCCATGAACCATAAAGCAGGTCATTTGTCTAACCTCACTAGGCATACTGGACACCAAGGGTCCATCGTGCCTAAGAAGCTAGAGAAGTGGCACACTCGGATTTGGATGTCCCCAAATCCCTACATTCATTGTCCATGGCCATGTTGGGGCAGGGAGAAGCACTTTCCCATCAAAGGAAACACCGATTTCAGTACTTCTGGAAGAGCTCAGGATTTTCAACCCCTTCTTTAAATAGCAGGTTTAAACAATGAACATTTTTATGTTGTAGCAGGATTGCTTTATCAGATCTTGATCTTGGCAGGAGAAAACTGAATTGTGAATAAAAAGGAATGGCAAAAAAATATGAAATTATAACACTTAAAAACTGCTGTGGTTTCTTCCAATTGCACAGTTTAGGAAATATCATGCAGAGAAAACAGGTGAGACCTTCCTTCTGCATCACATGCCACTTTCCGATTCAGGAATTACCATTCACAATTTACTTTTGTAAATACAGATAAGCACAAAGCCCTTTGTAAGTACTATGCCAGCAGGGGCAAAATTCAGTGCTGTTACAAACCTTTCTCCCATTAACACAGATTCATTCTCCTTGCCCAGCTCAGTCATCTTCACTAGCTGGTTGTAGTCTTGTTCTTTGCTGTCCAGTGTCGCCCTTTTTTCATCCAACTCTTTAATTACCTCCAATTTCTCATCTTCTATCATTCTGCATTTATTTTCTATTTGTTGTACTAAACCAAGAAGTTCATTGCGTTGTGAATCTATATCTGCTTTTACTTTCTCCAAATTGCTGCAGTAAAAAAGAACATTGCATTTTAACAAACTACAACTGCAAAGTTTTGAAATTTTCACCGTAACTGCGATAAATTATGGGTGGGGATTCTCCGGCCGGGCTCACCTCAAAACTGGAGAATCCCGCCCGAGGACCTTTACATGGTCCAACCCCGCCCACTACAATTCCCGTGGCAGGTGAACTGGGAGAATTCCAGCCTATATTTCTATTTTATTTCATCTTAAGAAATTACCAGGATCAACACAGACACTCCTCTGCAAGCTTTCATTCACAGACAATGGAAGGAGAGAATGGTATAACATTTCTTGTGCCAAACACGATGAATTATACGTAAGCAGTTACAACTACCACTGATTGTAATGTGAGAGGAACCGAATAAACATAACCAATTTTATTTACTTTTTAACTATTTTGAGCTTTATTAAGAGTGGAAACAGCAAGCAGTCTTTACCATCTTCCAGTTGGAGGGACAGAAAACTAGATAATTAGGTATGTAGTTCAGTTTCTAGCTCAGTTTTCACTCTGGATTCTGCTGCTATATAAAGGACTGTTTCAGCAACTATTTCACAAGAAAGCAGCTACTTAAAGATTGGCTGCATTTGTAGAGCTCTAAATTTTGGATGGAAGTAACTTTTTGGTCTGGCAAAATAACAGGGAAACAACAAAAGAAGTCCATCAAGAAGTGTTTGGAGGCCCTTAACTGAACTCTTTGTTTGATGATTAGAATTGCCTGGGAGAGATCAGCCATGATCTGATTGAATGGCAGAGCAGGCTCGAAGGGCTGAATTTGTCCACTTCTCCTCCTAATTCCTATGATGTAATGAGTGCTACCCTGTTTGGCACTTAGGCCTTAGCAAGTGGGTGCAGTAGCACCATGCTTATATTACTGGACTAGCAATCCAGAGGACTAGAATCACCACTAGAGCAGTGAAATAATATTCTCAGAACAAATACTATGGGCACAAGGCTTTCACATAGCCAAGCTACCACCTATACAGTTTTGCCTTTTAAGATTCTCAAGCCTATTCGTTTCAACGATCAATGACATGCTGTTGTGCTCCCACCTTGTTGCTCCTGATCAGTTCCACACAGCTCAGAAAATCCTGTGCGCTGGCTGTTAAAACAAGAATCCTGAGGTATATGTTTGTTTGCATATTTAAATAACTGACCCAACAACTCCATCACAATTTCTTGATTGCCTAGAAACATGTTCCAGTAAAACGCAGAAGTGGGCAGGATGCTGTTACATTGCTGGGTTGCGGGTATTTTTCAGTCATTTATCTCCCCATCCACACCCAAACCTCTGCCCTCAGTGGTTAAAATGCTGTCCCCAAATATCAAATGTGGCTGGTTTAGACAGCCTGGAATTTTTGGGAGCTGGCAGGTTAAGGGTATGTCTAAAAAAAAGGTTTTAAAAAGTGAGTAGAATGTCCTGTTGTGTGTTGATAATTGCTATCGTGAAGAGAACTACTTTTACAAATGAATTGAAATTTTAAGTTGCAACAATTTTTGTCTACATTGTTGAGTCTAACATTAGGCATGGTGGGGTGAGATGTTAATCTCATTGGACTCGTAATCCAGAGGCACAGGGTAATGATATGGGTTCAAATCCCACCATGGCAACTGGTGGAACATTAATTTAGTTCATTAATAAAGCTAATCATTAAAAATCCATCTGGTTTGCCAATGCCCTTTAGGAAAGGACATCTGGAGCCTTTACCTGGTCTGGCCTCCTTGTGACTCCAGGCCCACACTGACTTAAATGCCCTCTGAAATGGCCTGACAAGACATACAGGGAAATTAAGGCAAGGAAACAAATGCTGGCCCACAACACGTGAAGGAATAAAAAAAATACAAATCATTCTCTTCGTGACAGGCAAGATGTTTCAAAATATTAGCAACGTAGGCTGATTACAACATTCAAAACGTCATGGAAGCACAAAGCCACAGTTCCCAGGAAATGAGCAAGATTCAAAGCAATGCCTGTGGTCGATGCGATCGTCACACAATGTAGTTTCACATCATTTAAGTGTAAATTGTAACCATTCGCTTTCAATTTTCTAACGAGAACGTACTTTCTTTTGCGGTTTAATTTCTGTATATCTTTGGCCAGCTGACCAGGAACAGTATGCAATTGGACCAGATCGATCTATCAACAAAGAACAAAAAAGACACAAGTTATTACTTATTGGAAAACAGTTTATATGTGATTTGTGCAGATAATTGAAATACCAAACACAGTGCATCAATACTGACCAATGGGTAAACTAAGGGTAGAATTTTACAACCCCTGCCACCAGCGGGACTTTCTGGTCCTGCCCAAGTCAATGGACTTATCAACACCTCGCCACTTAAGTGACCTTGCTACGACGGGGCTGTAAAATTCCACCCAATGTTCTTTTAGAATACTGCCTCTCTTGGAGAGGAAGAATTGGTCATATCATAAATAACTGGCTTAGATGAACGTCGACTGGTCTATTATTTCATTAATGCAAGAATGAAAGGGACAGTTTTAACCAGTGGCAGGTGCATCTAAACACCACCCCCCCCCCCCCCCCCCCAACCCTATCCCCACGTACTTAGCTTGCTAATGCCCCTAACCTACACATCTTGGGACACTAAGGGGAATTTTACATGGCCAATCCATCTAACCTGCACATCTTTGAAATGTGGGAGGAAACGCATGCAGACACGGGAGAAGGTGCAAGCTCCACGCACACAATCACCCAAGGCTGGAATTAAACCTGCATCCCTGGTGCTGTGAGGTAGCAGTGCTAACCATGGGACACTGAGGCTGAGGGCAGAATTTTACCAGACCCTAGCTGGCAGGTTAGGAGGCTGGTAAAATGCTGGAGAGCCACATTAGGAATGGAAGTAGTAACTAATTTAAATAATTAAGGGCGCTTAAAGAGGCCATTTAAGAGTGCATTATTACAGAAAGGCTGATTACGATAGATAGACATCAGCTTAAAGATTTGTTTGTTGCCATACTTCAGTGATTCAAAGATCATGCCGATGAAAGGGAATTGGACTTTCCCCGCTCCACAAAATGGAGCATCCATCATGCAAAACCAGTGGCCTTGGGGTCATGGTTCCTCACCTGACAGAACTGTGACATGAGCATCTGTGTCTAATTTAAAATATGCCAGATGACCATTTACCAGATGTCAGCAATCCAAAATGAATAACTTAATTCTTTAAGCTCAGTCAAGAAAGGCTGTGTCTTCTGGGTGTTCGGGCTTGACCTCGTGGACTACCTTTGGTTGTCTGTGCGGTGCTGGGGTTTTGACTTGCGCAGTTTACCAAAGTGTCGCTGTCCTTTGCAGTGGAAGCATTGGGCTGTATTTTCAGGATACTGATCATTCTGAGGGCGCTTCGCACTGCAGTGCTGGCAAGGTCAGTCTGCTGGGTGTTCGCAAATTGCTTTCCTGGACTTGGATTGTCCCTGCATTTTTGTGACCTGATAAGCTGCACTGAGGATTGGTTTCATCCACATGTGTATCTTTTGTGGGCAATACTGTACTCAGTCCCACATTAGCTCTGCATTTTCCTGACCCTTATGCTCCAGGCTCTATGGCCCAACAAGGGGGGCGGCAAGGGAAAAGCTGTCCCCATGGCTCAAATGTCGCCACTGGAGGGGTTATCTCTCAAATTGCCCGGGTTTGTCTGTCTGTCCCTAACAGAGAAAAAAACATTTCTGGCTCCCCTGAGAGTGCTTCAAAACAGTGGTGCCCCTTCACTCTCCTTGCATCCTCAGTGGTGACCAGCTCTCTCAGTGGTTTACCAGGATGTTGCCTGGTATGGAAGGGCTTAGTTATGAGGAGAGTTTGGGTAAACTGGGGTTGTTCTCACTGGAAAGACAGAGGATGAGGGGTGACCTATTAGAGGTGTATAAAATTATGAAAGGCATAGATAGGGTGAACGGTGGGAAGCTTTTTCCCAGATCGGTGGTGACGTTCACGAGGGGTCATAGGTTCAAGGTGAGTGGGGGGGAGGTTTAACACGGATATCAGAAGGACGTATTTTACACAGAGGGTGGTGGGGGCCTGGAATGCGCTGCCGGGCAAGGTGGTGGAGGCGGACACACTGGGAACGTTTAAGACTTATCTAGATAGCCACATGAACGGAGTGGGAATGGAGGGATACAAAAGAATGGTCTAGTTTGGACCAGGGAGCGGCGCGGGCTTGGAGGGCCGAAGGGCCTGTTCCTGTGCTGTATTGTTCTTTGTTGGTACTGCAGAGTAGTTGGTCCTCTGATTATGTTTGCTCATGGAGAGTCAGCTTGCAATCGTCAATTAAATGGCCAACTTAGGTAAGATTGCCGCGACAGTCCTGCTACCCACCCATTCAGGGTTGAGGCCCAAGATCCTGATGTCAGGATTTACCCACTTCCAAGAAAATCCCGTTCCTGGGGCAGGTCCTAAAATCCTGTGGCTTTGACAGTCTATGCATCTGGTGTGCATGAGACACTATGGCCTTGACAATTATTAAGTCACCTGGAGATCTGAACATTGCCTCACAAACACTTACCATATCCATTTAAAAAGCTTCTCGCATTTTGGAAAAAATTGACTTATTTGTTCGGACTTTGAAAATTGCTTATTTGTTTCCTATTATTTCAGTGTTTGCTTGGTATTAAGCTGTTTAACTATTTTGCAGCAGCAAGCTTACTGAGAGCTCCTTAAAGTTCAAACCTATTTCTAACCCTGCCTGTTTCTAAGGGTTATTTTGTCACAAGTGCCTTTATTTCTTTTTTATGGGCGGCACGGTAGCACAGTGGTTAGCACTGCTGTTTCACAGCTCCAGGGACCTGGGTTCGATTCCCGGCTTGGGTCACTGTCTGGGTGGAGTTTGCACATTCTCCTCGTGTCTGCGTGGGTTTCCTCCGGGTGCTCCGGTTTCCTCCCACAGTCCAAAGATGTGCGGGTTAGGTTGATTGGCCATGCTAAAATTGCTCCTTAGTGTCCTGGGATGCGTAGATTAGAGGGATTAGCGAGTAAAAATATATGGGGGTAGGGCCTGGGTGGGATTGTGGTCGGTGCAGACTCGATGGGCCGAATAGCCTCTTTCTGTACTGTAGGGTTTCTATGATTTCTATGAAGTACAAATATGACAAAGACATTTTCAATATTTGTCTAACAGCCAAGTGGATCAATGTGGCAATACATGTGTTTAAGGTAAATGGTTATAATGTTTCTGAAGTGTAACACAGATAATCCAAAAATGGGAGGAAATGCACATTTATTGAAAAGCAGCTTCAGGCTTTTTTACCTTCAAGTGTTGTTCTTCTTCCAGCTTATCTTCCAGTTCTTTTTGCTCATTTTTCACTTCTTCCATTTTGTTTTCCAACTCTTCTTTTATTGTTTTAATTTCGCGTTTCCTCTGTGAAGTCTCTCTACTTAGTTCAATACAACTTTCTCTCAACGCTTTTGTCTTCCTTTCAAAGTCCTGCAAAAACAAATCAAAACCAAGTCAAAAAAGTAAAAGATAGCTCGACGAATAAAAAGTGTCTTTAATACAATTGAAAGTTTTTGCAAATCATTAATCGACATTGATTACTGATATTTATTGATGACCAGCAGATACTTGTCTCCATCAGACATTAGGAGTCATGGACCTTTCCATTTTATGGTGAACAGCAAAGATTCACTGCGATAATGTGAAAAGCATTGTTTCTCTTGTTTCTACGACACTACACCTTGAGGTATAATATTCACTTTATCCACTTGACAAAGTTTCTTGGCCCAAGATTGGCACTCAGGTTTCTGACAATAATGTAGGAATTTCTCATCAAGATGACCTATGTTCATGCCTTAGAATTATGCCATGTCTTAGGGCTGGACTTTCCTCAGGTAGTCCTGTTTGCTTGATATTAAGCTGTTTAACTATTTTGCAGCAGCAAGCTTATTGAGAGCTCCTTAAAGTTCAAACCTATTTCTAACCCTGCCTTTTGCAAATCATTAATCGACATTGATTACTGATATTTATTGATTACCAATAGAAGATTACGATACGGAATTATTGGTGGAATATTTTCTTTGTAATGCATTGAAATCACTAACAGTGATGAGCACAGACAGTCTCTCTTGAGTATTTTCACTTTTCTATCAGTAGTTCCACTTGACTTTGTTTTCTGTTAGCCTGGACTAGATATGGTTACAAATCAAGGAACTGAATGATAGTAACTGAGCAGAGCTTGATAACTTGATAGAGTGGAATTGGTTGACTAACTGCATGATCAAGCTTTCTTCAGAGTTGATAAGCTGGTCTTCTCAACATTTATAAACCTAAATCTATCTCCATGCATCACCAGTTAGCAAGTAGGTACGGCAAGCAATTAGGAAGGCCAATTGGATTCTGGCATTCATTGAAAAGAGAATTGGAGAGCAAGAATAAGGATGTCTTACGACAATTGAATATAACGTTGGTGAGACCATACCTGGAGTACTGTGGGCAGTTTTGGTCTCCGTGTTCATAGAAGTTATACTTGGATTGGACGCAGTACAGTGAAGGTTCACTTGATTGGTTTCTGGGATGAGGATTGTCGTATAATGAGAAGCTGAGTAAATTGGGGCTATTTTCTTCGAAGTTTGGAATAATGAGTGGTAGTTCCATTGAAACAGACAAGTGTCTGAAGGCAATTGAGATGGTAAACATTTAAAGATTGTTTCCTCTGATTACAGAATCTAGAACACAGTAACCAGTCTCAGGATAAGAGTTGATCATTTAGGACTGCGATGAGAAGAAATTCTTCACTCAAAGGTCTGTAATATTTTAGAATTCTCTAACCCAGAGGGTGCGGATGCACCATGTTTGAATGTGTTTAACCCTGAGATAGACCGACCATTGATCTCTCAAAGAAATTGAGGGATATGAGGAGCAGGCAGGAAAGTGAGTTGAGGCAGAAGATCAGGTATTATCATATCGATTGGTGGAGTAGGCTCTATTTTTATTTGATTTTTTATTTTTGCTTCTATTTTTTAAGTTATAGTTAGGGTATTTGGTTGCAGGTCCTTGAGATGGCAAATGAACTGTTTTGTAAGGGATGATGCTAATAATCAAAGAGAAGTTACTTTTGATGAGATTCAATATATTACTGATAACAATAAAAATCAGGGAGGAACCAACTTTTCCAGAGCCTCTGTACTGCTGCAATAAAATGAATACATTGGATGAGAAGGCTATCTACACTATTCTAAAGCTACATTTTGTTGACTCTCGAGACTACTTAAATTATATTTAAATAATCGATGGTAAGAATTTTAAACTCTACTCTCTTCTCAATGTATTACTACTAACTGATTTAGTATAATTTATGTATCATGTGAATTGGCAACGATCTGTGTGTGCACTGTATTTCTGTATTGGCAATTGTTTTACAAGAAAAACAATTAGTGAGTTACGGACAATAAATCCTTTACTAAGAAATGTTTACAAAGAACTGCTGTTGGTTAGAACATTACTTCTACATGATTTTTTGCCTAACATTTGGCATTATATGCTCCTCCATAGTGCAGTAACACTGAACTACTGAACTCCCAGCTGGACCATCAGCACAAATACTTCTGTTTGAAATCCTTTGCTGAATGACTAATGGACAGATTGTACATGGTTTTTACTGGGAAAGGACTTGGTTGACTGACTATCTGTATTGTTTTAATACATTTGCACCATAATCTATAGCTCAGAATGCTTCACGACAATCAGGCAGCTTATAGACAAATGCAACATTTAGAAAAACAAGAACAAAACACTGCGGATGCTGGAAATCTGAAATAAAAAGAGAAAATGCAGGGAATTTGCAGAAGGCCAGACAGCATCTATGGACAGACAAACAAAGTTAATGTTTCAGGTTGAAAGATCATGGACCTAAAATTCTGTTTCTCTCTCCACAGATGCTGCCTGACTTGTTGAATATTTCCAGAATTTTATATTAAATAGGAAAACACTTCTGATGGGAGAGTGTATTCGACATAAAATGACAGCTTTATTAAGGAATTATAATTGTGATATGTCATAAGTTAAAGATGGTACTACATTGAAAGAATAAGTGTATAATTCCGCAAAGATGAGTGGCAGGTCACAAGATTGTTCAGAATATAAAGAACAGCAGAGAATGACTACAATATTAATAAGGAGGGAGAAATTATAGTACAAGAGAAAGCTAGCTAGAAATATAAAAACAGATAGCAAGAATTTCTACAGGTATTTAAAAAAAAAAGTAAGGGGGAGTTCTCAGGCTTCCAAGCCGTGTGTTTCTCGGCAGTGGGAGGTGGTGTGCTGTTCACTAGCAGTGGGATTCTCTGGTCCTGCCGTTGTCCATGGGATTTCCCATTGACATCACTCCACGCAGGAGAGTGTGCGCTGCCAGCGGGAACAGAGAATCCCACCAGCATGAAAGGCCGGAGAATTCACCCCTAAATCCGCCCCCTCCCCAAGGGCGGCACGGTGTCATAGTGGTTAGCACTGGTGCCTCACAGCTCCAGGGACCCGGGTTCAATTCCCACTTGGTTCACTGTCTGCGTGGAGTTCGCACGCTCTCCCTTTGTCTGCGTGGGTTTCCTCCGAGTGCTCTGATTTTCTCCCACATTCTGAAAGATGTGCTGGTTAGGTGCATTGACACAATTAGGCGCTGGACTATGGCGACTAGGGGAATTTCACAGTAACTTCATTGCAGCGTTAATGTAAGTCTTACTTGTGACTAATAAATAAACTTTAAGTAAAGTGGACATTAAAGAGTGAGAATGAGGAATTAATATTGTAAATTAAGGAAATGGCAGATGAATTGAACAGATATTTTGCATCCGTCTTCAATGAAGTGGGTACAAATAACATTCCATAAATACTTTTGAATATGGCGATGAAAGGGAGGGAAGATCTTAAAATAATTGCAATCATCAGGGAAAGGATACTGAGAAAATTATTAGAGTTAAAAGCCGACAAATCCTCAGGTCTTGGTGGACTTCATCCTAAGGTCTTAAAAGAAGTGGTTGCTGAAATAGTATATTTTCCAAAATTCCCTATATTCTGGAAAGCCTCCATCAGATTGAAAAATAGTGAATGTGACTCCTCTACTCAAGAGTTTGTAAGGAGCATCCAGGAGGGCTTCTTGAAACAATATGTAGATAGTCCAACTAGGGAAGGGGCCATACTGGACCTGGTATTGGGGAATGAGCCCAGCCAGGTGGTCGATGTTTCAGTAGGGGAGCAGTTCGGGAACAGTGACCACAATTCAGTAAGCTTTAAGGTACTGATCTATGTTCTATGTTCTATGATGGATAAAGATAAGTGTAGTCCTCAAGTTAAGGTGCTAAATTGGGGGAAGGCTAATTACAACAATATTAGGCAGTAACTGAAGAATGTAGATTGGGGGCAAATCAACATCTGGCCTGTGGGAGGCTTTCAAGTGTAAGTTGATAGGGATTCAGGACGGCACATTCCTGTAAGGATAAAGGATAAGTATGGCAAATTTTGGGACCCTTGGATAACGAAAGATATTGTGAGCCCAGTCAAAGAGAAAAAGGAAACATTCATCAAAGCTAGGAGGCTGGGAACACACGAAGCAAGTGTGGAATACAATGAAAGTAGAAAGAAACTTATGCAAGGAGTAAGGAGGGCTAAAAGAGGTCACGAAAAAGCATTGGCCAGCAGGATTAAGGATAATCCCAAGGCTTTTTATACATATATAAAGAGCATGAGTGGAGCCAGGGAGAGGGTTGGCCCACTCAAGGACAAGGGAGGGAATCTCTGCGTGGTGCCAGAGGAAATGGGCGAGGTATTAAATGAGTACTTTGCGTCAGTATTCACCAAAGAGGACTTGGTGGATGATGAGTCTGGGAAAGGGTGTGTAGATAGTTTGAGTCATGTTGAGATCAAAAAGGAGGTGGTATTGGGGTTCTTGAGAAACATTAAAGTACTCAAGTCCTCAGGGCCTGATGGGATGTACCCTAGAATACTGAGAGAGGCAAGGGAGGAAATTGCAGGGGCCTTGAGAGAAATCATTGTATCCTTACTGGCCAAAGAGGAGGTGATGATGTGGAGATGCCGGCGTTGGACTGGGGTAAGCACAGTAAGAAGTCTCTCAGGTTAAAGTCCAACAGGTTTATTTGGTAGCACAAGCCACAAGCTTTCGGAGGGTGCCCCTTCATCAGGTGAGTGGGAGTTCTGTTCACAAACAGGGCATACTGCCCTATTATATGCCCTGTTTGTGAACAGAACTCCCACTCACCTGATGAAGGGGCAGCGCTCCGAAAGCTTGTGGCTTGTGCTACCAAATAAACCTTGGACTTTAACCTGGTGTTGTGAGACTTCTTACAGAGAAGAGGTCCAATAGGATTGAAGAATAGCCAATGTTGTTCCTTTGTTTAAGAAGGGTAGCAAGAATAATCCAGGTAATTACAGGCGGGTGAGCCTTACATCAGTGATAGGGAAATTATTGGAGAGGATTCTTTGAGACAGGATTTATTCCCACCTGGAAATAGTGGAAGTATTAGTGAGAGGCAACATGGTTTTGTGAAGGGGAGATCGTGTCTCACTAACTTGGTTGAGTTTTTCGAGGAAGTGACAAAGATGATTGATGAGGGTAGGGCAGTGGATGTTGCCTACATGGACTTCAGTAAGGCCTTTGACAAGGTCCCTCATGGCAGACTGGTGCAGAAGGTGAAGTCGCATGGGATCAGAGGTGAGCTGGCAAGGTGGATACAAAACTGGCTCGGTCAAAGAAGACAGAGGGAGCAGTGGAAGCGTGCATTCCTGAATGGAGGGCTGTGACAAGTGGCGTTCCTCAGGGATCAATGCTGGGACCTTTGCTGCTTGTAATATATATAAATGGTTTGGAGGAAAATGTAACTGGATTGATTAATAAGTTTGCGGACGACACAAAGGTTGGTGGATTTGCAGATAGCGATAAGGACCGTCAGAGGATACAGCAGGATATAGATCAGTTGGAGACTTAGGCGGAGAGGTGGCAGATGGAATTTAATCCGGACAAATGTGAGGTAGTGCATTTTGGAAGGTCTAATACAAATAGGAAATATACAGTAAATGGCAGAATCCTTAAGAGTATTGATAGGCAGAGGGATCTGGGTGTACAGATACACAGGTCACTGAAAGTGGCAACTCAGGTAGAGAAGGTAGTCAAGAAGACATACGGCATGCTTGCCTTCATCGGCTGGGGCATTGAGTTTAAAAATTGGCAAGTCATGTTGCAGCTTAATAGAATCTTAGTTAGGCTGCACTTGGAATATAGTGTTCAATTCTGGTCGCCACACTACCAGAAGGATGTGGAGGCCTCAATGAATTACAATTCATATCAATCTCTTGGATGAAGGGACTAAATGCATGGTTGCTGATGACACAAAGATAGGTAGGGAAGTGGTTATAAGGAAGTGCAAAGAGACATGCTTAGGTTGAGTGGGCAAACGTTTGGCAGATGGAGTATAATAAAGGGAAATATAAACTTGTCTCCTTACACAGGAAGGATAGAAAAACAGCATATTATTGAAATGAAGAGAAATTGCAGAACTCTGAGATACGGAGGGATCTGGGTGTCCTGCTATATGAATCAGGAAAAGTTAGCATGCAGGTATAGCAACTGATCAGGAGGGCAAATGGAATGTTGTTGTTCATTGCAAGGGGAATGGAATATGAAAGTAGGAATGTTTTGCTACAATTGCATGGGGCATTTGTGAGACCATGGGCCCTATTTTACCATTTTGATTCTCAGTGCTGGGTGGACTTGAAATTGGGAGTGTTTCAGATCCGACTTTTGGACCCGTTCTGTGGAACCCCCATACGCGCTCTGCCTGCAAAAATATCAGCGAGTCCAAATCGCGCTGCACAAGCCTGTGGGTGGGGCTTAATGGGCCTGAAGCCCTGCAGCCACGATCAACACCTCTGCACATGCGCAGAAAAAAAAGATAGAATGCTGCTCCCCTGCCACATTCCTCCCGGGCCGGATAATGTCTCCCCCTGGCCCCCACAGACATTGCCCCACCCCCACACCCCCGCCACCCAGATCGATCGTGGGCCCTTCCCCTCCCCACTGATCTCAGACAGAGTGGCAGCAGTCCCTCCCCCGCCCCGCAACTCGATGGTAAAATCGGGCCCCATATCTAAAGTACTAGGAACAGTTTTGGTCTCCTTATTTAAGAAAGGATATAAATGTGTTTGAAGCTGTTCAGAGAAGATTCAAGTGACTGATACCTGGGATAGGCAAATAATGAGTCAGTAATCTGTTAAAGATAATGGTTGGTTGAAAATGGAGTGCGCCAATGAGTGCAACGATATGCATACACAAAAAAGTCATAAGGAAAAGGCTGCAAATAAAAATGTAAAAAAAAAGAACAAAACACAACAGATTTGAACAAGACAAAAGATGTTGTGATGCTGTCCAAAGACTCAGGCACGATTTTACCTGCCATTCATGCCACTCTCCCATTGCAGTGAAGTCGGAAAGTTTGGCAGCCAGCCAAACCTCCATTCACTGCGGTGGAACGGTAGCAAAATTCCGGCCTCAGACCTGGTAATACCGATTCTGTTAATTGTTGATTGATGGTTGATTTTGGTACTGTTGCAATCAAGTCTAGTTACGTCCAGTTGGGACTGCCAAGCTGAATCATTGGCAGGGTAACCTAGGACTGAGCACTGCTAATACAAGTGGACCTTATAACAACACATGGTTCAAGTCAAATTCTTAATTATACACAAAGTTTTAAGCATTTACTTTGAACAGAATTAATCTTAAAAACTCACTGCAGCTTTTGGCAGTCTCTCAAAGTCTTTTTTAAACATTGCCAGTTCTTCTTGTAAACTGTAAACAAAACAGAATTAGTATTCAATCCATTGAAATACCAACCACATTAATCACAAGTTCAATTTATGCTTCGTTCAAGGTCCTTTCATTTGAAATGTATAATTGTACTAATTGTTATTTTGTTTTACTTAAGTTGTTTAACTCAAATTATTCAGTAATCCAAATGTTTGTTTGAGCAGGAATAACCTAAAATGGGTGAATTGGAGGGTGGGGATCGAGTCGTGGGGTTGGACATGGGGGGGTGGGTGGGAGGGTCAGACACTGGGGGATAGGAGAGTGAGATTTGGGCGGGGTATGGTGGGTTCAGCTATCAAGGCATGGGGGTGGGGTGGGTTGGACATCGAAGTGGGGGGTAGGACATTAGGTGGGGGTAGGACAGGTAGTATTGAGGAAGCAGAGGGATTTGGACAGGTTAGGAGAGTGGGCAAAGAAGTGGCAGATGGAATACAATGTGGAAAAGTGTGAGGTTATGCACTTTGGAAGGAGGAATGGAGGCATAGACTATTTTCTAAATGGGAAAATGCTTAGGAAATCAGAAACACAAAGGGACTTGGGAATCATTGTTCAAGATTCTCTTAAGGTTAACGTGCAGGTTCAGTCAGCAGTTAGGAAGGCAAATGCAATGTTAGCATTCATGTCGAGAGGGCTAGAATACAAGAGCAGGGATGTATTTCTGAAGCTGTATAAGGCTCTGGTCAGACCCCATTTGGAGTATTATGAGCAGTTTTGGTCCCCATATCTAAGGAAGGATGTGCTGGCCTTGGAAAGGGTCCAGAGGAGGTTCACAAGAATGATCCCTGGAATGAAGAGCTTGTCATATGAGGAACGGTTGAGGACTCTGGGTCTGTACTCATTGGAGTTTAGAAGGATGAGGGGGGGATCTTATTGAAACTTACAGGATACTGCGAGGCCTGGATAGAGTGGACGTGGAGAGGATGTTTTCACTAGGAGGAAAAACTAGAACCGGAGGGCACAACCTCAGGTTAAAGGGACGATCCTTTAAGACAGAGATGAGGAGGAACTTCTTCAGCCAGAGAGTTGTGAATCTGTGGAACTCTTTGCCGCAGAAGGCTGAGGAGGCCAGGTCATTGAGTGTCTTTAAGGCAGAGATAGATAGGTTCTTGATTGATAACGGGGTCAGGGTTTATGGGGAAAAGACAGGAGAATGGGGATGAGAAAAATATCAGCCATGATTGAATGGCGGAGCAGACTCGATGGGCCGAGTGGCCTAATTCTACTCCTATGTCTTATGATCTGATAGGTCATCAGAGAGGTGGGGTTGAGTTGGGGGGTCCAGGTAGGTCAGGGGGTTGGTGGTCAAGTCAGGTTGGGGGGGGGGGAGGGGGGAGTCCAGCTGGATTGGGTCAGGGGGTCAAGTCAGGTTGGGTTGTGGGGGTATTTAACTGGATTGGACCAGGTGGTCAGGTCGAGAGTGTGCTTAGAAGTGGGAACAGGGAGAAAGTCTCCTCTGGGGTCAGAGGTGTGAGGGGAGTACTGTGCAGAATCTGAAGTTAGAAGAGGTTTTACTTCTTCCAACTTTTTCAGAATAACTATTAGCTTAACACTGTCGGAACCATCCGAAGTTAGCAAATTTGTCCAGGGGAAGTTCGTGCTTCTGGACAATTGCCATGTAAACCCTTACCTGGGAACTTCCAAGAGGGATTCCTGAGTGCATATTTGGGGTACTCCCCAAATCCAATAAAGGGGAGCTAAGACTTTTCCCTCATAAAATAGCAATTCACTGGGGACTCAAGTATTAACATTGGATTAAATATGGAGGGAACGCTGCACATTTAATCCTGAAGGTTTAAAACAGATGAGTAGAGAACTATCATGGATCATGTGAATTCAAGACATGATAATGATTCTGTACATAGGGGGATGAGTTTTTTAAGCTTTTGTAAACTGACAATATCATAAAAGCTCAAATAAAGAGTCAGAGGACAAGGAACAATGGATATGTGTGCCTTGGGTTCCGAAAATCTCCCATCAATGAAAAACTTCCTTTGTAACCACATTAAAGGATAATTTTGCCTTTTAAATCAGTGGGGGTAAAATATGTTCTCTACCATATTGTAAACAAGCTCTAACTAAATTCTTCGGAATGCAATGGAATCAGATTTAATAAAAATTACTTGCATCATTATTTTTCATAATTTACAAACCATTAAAATTTGAATTATCTTGTAAGGAACAGAATATCACATATAAATTTTGGTAATTACTTTCCTAGTAAATAAAACTCTACAATTCCAAGGATGCCACTAGGCATATATTTTTCTCAAGAACAGAGAGAAAGAGCTTTTGATCCCTTGAGATTGATATTTTGTTGTTCTGCAGCAACATGTTTGGCATCAAAACTGTATGTCTGATGCGCGACAATCAAGCACGAGGTACAAGGCTTCAGCTATTGAAGGCTTTTATTAGCAAACAATGGAACTAACTAACACGAGTACACCAATTCAGACTGGAGGGGTCCCGCCTGAGCAGAGGGTCTTATACCTCTCCCCAGGAGGCGGGGCCCGACCGGGATGTGCCATAACAACATCTACCACAGGTAAACACCCTAACCCAACAACATTATACAACCCCCACAGTGGCAACACCCTAACCCAACAGTAACATAGGAATAACCCACAGTGGTAACCAACGATGGTTCACCACAATGTCCCAATGTGAAATATTTCCAGCACAACTGGAAGTCACATATAGAATAAAAACATGCTTATAAACTATTTTAAAAAGCTTTTGTCTTGTGGGCTTCTATTCAGCAAACGTACATTATAAATTTCCTTGATACTCTTCATCAACCCTGAATCAATCTCTTATCCTATTCTTCAACCCTGACCAACGATGGTTCCATTTCAGGGACTTCTGAAATGCTACATTCAGCATGTTACTCCACACGTTACTCCGTACTCATTCAACTTGGTACAGTTTGTGCATGTGTGACCCTGATGTAAAACAATCATGCTTTGAAAGATCTCTTAAACTTTGTCACTAAATTGGAAGTTTTCTCCTCCTCAACCTTCAAACCATTTCCTTTTCATCGAATCAGATCCATCAAATCCCTACAGTATAGAAGGAGGCCACTCAGCCCATCGAGCCTGCACTGACAACAATTCCACCCAGGCCCTATCCCCGTAACCCCACGTATTTACCCTGCCACTCCCCGTGTCACTAAGGGGCAATTTAACATAGCCAATCCACCTAGCCCACACATCTTTCGGACTGTGGGAGAAAACCAGAGCACCCGGAGGAAACCTATACAGACACGGGGAGAACATGCAAACTCCACGCAGACAGTGACCCGAGGTCAGAATCGAACCTGGGTTCCTGGCATTGTGAGGCAGCTGTGCTAACCACTGTCCCACCATACTGCCCTAGAGAATGGATTTAAGAGCATATTTTAATCTGCTGCTTAATCATAGGGCACTGTTAAAACATCATGTGCTGAGTGTAATAGGCAGAAGTCCCTTCACCAAAATCCCTTTATTTACAAACTCTAACAGTAGTACACAGTGCTATCAGCTAGCAGTCTCCCTTCGGGGGTGTCAGAGGAACTGACACTCCTGGTTAAGTACAAGGCAAAGACTCCCTGATTGGCCCATCAATTGGATCCTTAATCAGGGAGTTCATACTCCATTAGGCCAACCTCAATGGCCTGATTGAAGTCATTACACTGAGCAAAAAATATTTGTTATGAATTGATCTTGAATAAAAAAGAAATAAAGTATTGCACTTACATAACGGTTTTCGTGACCACTGATATCCCAAAGGACATAACAGCCAATGAAGTACTTTTGAAGTGTAATCATTGCTGTAATGTAGGAAACACGACAGCCAATTTGCGCACAACAAACTCCTGCAAACAGCAATGTAATAGGCTGTTTTGTGTCATTTGTATTTTTTTGATTGAGTGATAAGTATTGGTTAAGGCACTGGGGATAACTCCCCTGTTCTTTTTCAAAATAGTATCATAGGATTTCTTACATTCACCTTAACAGGCAGGTGGAAGTTTGATTTAACATCTTATCTGAAAAACAGCACCTCCAAAAGCGCAATTCTCCCTTGCTACTTCACTTGACTTTTCTGCTCATTCCCTGGTGTGCGACTTGAATCCAGAACCATGTGATTCAGAGATGAGTGTGCTACCAATAGAGCTTCAGCTGACATTTATAGCATGTATGATAGCATGCAATCCATTGGATTATATAGTGTCTGAAATACATCATTCCTGTCTAAACACCTTTGTTAAGCTCTATAAAGGAGCAAATTGCATATGAACCATTGAACTAAAGAGTCTAACTGCCCAATTGATCTTTCTTCACTGCATACTTTGGACATGAAATTGGACACTGTTGTGTTGCTGGAGCTTGTGCTACTGAAGTCAGAGCCCTTTCAAATGCCACAACAGCAGCCAATTCTGGTGTGGTCCCTAATGTTGGGAATTAGCATGGGCATGCTGTGTGTGCACCAGAAACTTCCCAACTGGCCAGATCATAATGTTAAACAGGTGTAGCGGCTGATTTGACACACAATTTACATACTTGGATAAATGCAGATATACTCAACCTATTTTCTTGTTACTTATCAAAGAACATTAATACAGATGCAAGGGTCATGACCCGGGTCTAGGGTCATTGACTCGGGTCCAATGACTAGGGTCATTTAAAATGCCAGGCACTTAACTTGCAGGTAAGGTGATTTAGATTAACTTATGATATTGTAAAGTTTCTAGATGTAGAGTGGAGTGCTTTTTGAGGTGTTACGTTGAGTTGCTGGATTTGACAGGGAATGTTGCTACTTTCTCAGAGGAAGGGCAGACGATTTGATGACTTGTCCATTCAAAGGCTGGGAAAGTTATGGGATCTGCTGTTTCAGTGTCTTTAGGTGATGTGTCCACCACATCTATATCTGGAAAAATGAGGAAACAGTGAGAGCGAGGTGTGAGGCTGGGATCACTGGAATGTTTCTGAGAGGGAGATGGTCTATCTGGATATTATGTGCGAGTCCTGAGTGCCAGGTGAGTGCTGCTGATGGGTGAGTGCTAGTGTGTGCTGTATTGAGAAGTGTAAGACGTTGATAACTTTTGAAGATGCATTCACTGACCTTGACCACCTAGTGAGGTCATTAAACCTCTTGTGACATCACTGTCATGTCATTGTGGTCAGATTCCTTGCATTGGTCTCTGTGGTTACCTTTCCCCACTTCCTACAAAGGGTGGTCCTTGAGAATCTCCTTCTCCACCCCCACAGAACCATGGCCTCTCTCCTTCTGTCAACCTCCATGATTAAGGCTCCAATGCTGCATCTGTGAACCAGGGGCCCCTCTCTCTTCCCTGGTGCTCCATTTGTGCAGCTCCTATGCAGCCAGTGTCAGTCAGTACAGGCAACCAGCAACAGCTCCCTTGCATTGAGTACAAATCCCCTTGAAGAGGGGCAAAATGCCTTTAAGAGGAGTAACCTAGCTGCAACATGTGAGATAAGATCATTGTTATGACCAGGTGTGAAGGAGTGAACCGGCTCCCCTCTATTTAGCCTCCTCTGTTGGTCACAATAAAGGTTTGAGTTTCTTTTTCATGAAGATATGCCTTTTCTAAATCCAAATATATGTAACTATTTATGTAATGAGCAATAAGGAGCTAATCAAACGAGGTTTTCCTGAGTTAAAAAAAAATCAAATTTATTAACTAAACCCAAGAAAAAATAATAAAAACATGATGCACACAAACACAGGTATCAGAAATAAGGGAAGTTAGAGTCCAACATAAAAAGTTAAAATAATAGATGGTTAAGTGTCCTTTGATTGTTCGTCCTTGAGGCATAGATTTTTAAGTGATTTGGTTTCGCTGGTTTCATGGATGTGGTCAGATGTTGTAATTATTACAAGATCTCAGTTCGTCTGTAGACTTCAAGTAAAGTTGTCTTCTGAAATGGGTAATATACTTATTCTGAGAGAGAGAAAGAGAATGTCCAACTATCAGCCTGATTACTCTGCTGAAAGCTTTCTTGCATTCTCTATGTAGTGGCTGCAGCCTGGCCTATTATAATTCACCCATTCTGTATTTATGAGAGGTTTTTGGTGGCTCTGTCTGTGACAGCAATTGTTTCAAAACCAGCAATTTGCCATTTAATGTCTCTTCCTTAGACGGTGACAAGTTTTGATGGCTCTCTGAAGGTCTCTTGAAACAAACTATGTTTATTTTTCATCTTCAACTTGGAAGGTGGCCATGCATTTTTACATAGTTTGCTCTGTCTCATTTCAAATGACAAAATTTGCAGTCAGTTGAAAGTTGAAAAGTCATATAAAAGGGGCATAGCCTTGTGACAGCACGTTGCACGGGTATCCTGCTGATTGTTCAGGCAGCCAGCACCCATGTTGAGCTCAGGTCAACATTACCGGTAAATGAGGAACCCTAGCTGATTTCCTACTCTTGAGTCTAGTCACATGAAAGTCACTTTTGGTGACCCCCCAGATGAAAATCGGTCAACTCCGCACAAACTGTGAATCAAGCCGGGCAGGTTTTGGGCTCTATCCCCCTCCCCATGCTCCTGCACATATATTCGATTAATCTCCCAATACAAATCATATCATTGATGTACTTAAGATGCAATTATGGATGCATTTAAGGAGAAACTAGACAAGCATAAAAGTGAGACGGAAATAGGAAGAAGGGTAGATTTAGATGAGCAAAGATGGGAGGAAGCTTGAGCGGAGCATAAATACTAAAGGCACTGGTTTGGCTGAATGGCATTTTACTGTGCCATAAATATTCAAAGTAATTGACTCTTTAAACCAGGAGGAGGGTGGTACTGTTTCCAGGCTGCATCCAGGACCCTGGCTGCATTATGACAAGAAATTCAATGATCTGACTAGAACTGCTAAGGTAACACTACTACTCATATGTCGCTTTCTCTCTGTTTATCCCTGTAACCTCTCTCATTTGGTGTCAATTTCTGAGCTGTGTTTCTGCAAAGGTAAAGTTGAACGACTTTGTCACTTTACGTAAATGTCGTCTTCAATCTCTCCTACAACTGTGCCCTTTACTTTTGATGGACCTAGAAAGAGAAGAGATGGTTAAGGTTTATCAGTTAGTGATAAAGTTAGAAGAGACAAATGGGTAGCAGTTTAACATTTTGTCCTGAGGTGTGTATGTGGGTGAGAGTTCAGTGAGCTGAGGGAAAGAGGGTGAAGTGGAAAAATGATCTGCGGAAGCTATCCTCCGACCTTGTTAAAAGCACATCTCAAATGTTGCAAATAAACTACTAAATTCATTGCAATCTGTTACAATTGGTGTTGGAGTTTACTAGATGGTGCTCCTTCTCCTGTCCTCATCAGCTCCCTGGTATTGTGTACCAGCTTGTCTGGAAGTAAAAAATGATTATGTTAAAGTGTTCTCTGCTGAAAGGTTGTAAAGGTGTGTGTAACATTGCAGAATAGTGTGGATGGTGTGTGAAAGCCACAGATGTGGGAAAATAAAGGAGATATTTTTGAGGACAGTAGCACCAATTGTGGCAGATTGCAATGAATTTAGTGGCTAAAAAGCACATCACAAGTGTTGCAAATAACAAGGTTCGAGGATAGCTTCCGCAGAATGTCCAAGTAGCAGCTGAAGGAAATTCAGTGAAATTTGTTGCTTTGATTGTAGGGGATTGAGGAGAAGTGAGAGAGGTTACAGGGATAAACAGAGAGAAAGCGACATATGAGTAGTAGTCTTACCTTAGCAGTTCTAGTCAGATCATTGAATTTCTTGCCATAATGCAGCCAGGGTCCTGGATGCAGCCTGGAAACAGTACCACCCTCCTCCTGGTCACCTCATAGGTAAGGGTTTCCAGAGTGGTGTCCGAAAATTAAGGAGCCACTGTAGAATATTTTGTAGCTGCCATCTTAACTTTGCAGGAATGACCCAAGTAAATAGTTCATAAACTGGACTTCCCCTTTAAGAGGCGTATGCTGCTTTTAATTGCCATCACAACAACCTAATGACCCACCACTCCCTTTTTATTGGTGAACTGCTAATTCACAGCTGGGATAGCACTGTACATGTGCCAGTGATAAGCAGCTGAGGCATAAACACCAAATTAGCTCTTGCAGCATGCAGAATGATTGCAATGCTCATTGTGTGCCCATTTCCAATTTATGTTGAATGTTTTAACCTATGATTCAGTTATACATTGCCTTTGCCATTTAGGGAACGTCATTTATAATTTCCAAGGGTATTACTTTAGTAATTGATGTCTATTCACTGTGAACTAAAATATTTTACAGCCCAAGTCATAACATTTGCTGCTTACAAGCATGGAACATTTTAAAAGTTGCATACTGACTAAATCTGTAATTTGAAATCAGTCCAATTTTTTGACCTTTCCTTGACTGTTCATTACACTTTTTAACAAATGTGTTTTGTATAGTTAGAAGAAATTCCCTTTTGTTCACTCCAATGCATGTCATTTCTTGAAAGTCTTATTCGCTGATCTGTTGCTGAGTTCCATGTTGCTGAAGAAACACATCTAACCAAAACAACATGGGAGGATTCACTGCCCAGGCAATGAAGCTGAAAATCCACCCCTGGGAGGGAAATAAGGACAGAAAATAGGACGTAAATGGAGAGAACTTAACAAAATACTAAAAAGAACAGTATTCTATAACCTATCAATAAAAATAGAATTATCAAGTGGGATATGTGATCCCTGAGAGGAGAGGATAATGAATTATTAGAGAATAAACAGAAATCGGCAGAGATAATTAACAAGTAATTTACATCAGTGTTTACAAAAGAGAAAGATACTGGGGAGAAGATAAATCCTGACTTTTATATACACAAGAAGGCAAGTACTGTAATAAATATAAGAAGAAAATAAGAGAAGTTTGTAAAGTTAGTCTAAGAAATTTCCTTATGCTTTGAATGGAGGATGGCTGGGTGATGTGGTAGTGTAGAGGCATTTAGCGGTTCAGGTTTACAAGACATTAAAAGTAGCATCTCAAGTGGATAGGAAATTGCTTTATATTCTTTGGTTTTTAAAAGGAGTGAATGCTCTTAAAAGAGATAATTATGAAGAATTTTGAACAACTTTAACATCCTATACCTCTTCTGTGTATTTCAGCAGTTTCCCACATACATATTTCAACAAGGAATGGAGATTGAAAAGTAACCAGATTGACAGCTACAGAGTAAATTTCCACAGACTTTGGGGGATTTCTCCAGAGCCACTAGCCCCAGCCAGGAATCGCAATAGCCATTGAATCAGACGTGAGAGCCAAAACGGAATTCCCACCTGGCGTCAAACCCATTGCAAGTCTTCGGGCCCGCTGCACCTGGCCCAATCAAGTTCTCGCTGGCTCTGATGATTACTAATTTGAATGCAATTAGCAGGCTGGAAGCCCAATTCACGGTCTCCTGGGATGCACCTGCCAGCCCAGCGAGAAGTCATGTGAGCTCCAATTAGTGCAGGTCTTGAGGGTCCAGGGATGGATGAGCTTGCTGACTGTCTCTCCCTTTCACCACCTCCTCACAGATTGAAGTTGAATTTTGCATTGCAGCTCGCCCAGCTTGCAATATTCCTGGTGACTGCTGCCAAGGCAGACAGATGGTGGTGAGAGTGCCAAGGCAAGCCCAGACTTGACCCAGCACCACTTGAGTCAGCACTCAAACAATGGGGCCTCCGCTGAGGCTCAAGAGCTGGCCGCCCATCAGGCTGAGGAGGGGGTTGTAAGACAGCACTACTGTAGGCCACAGATCTACAGGAGGTGCTGGTCTTTTAATGAGCTGTCGATCAACTTGTGTCGATGAAGACTCTGAATTCACAGGGAGAGAGTGTGGCACCTGTGCAAGTACTCGCAGATCTGGCACCAACAGGATGAGGAAGACACCCACTCCTGGTGGTTGAGAATGGAACCACCCTTCCTGCTGGCTGCCTGAACTTTTTTCACCTCTGGCTCTTTCCAGGGCTCGAGTGGGGACCTGTGTGACATCTCACAGACATCAACCCATAGGTGCATTCGCAAGGTGACAGATACCCTGTATGCATCGGATTACATCACCTTTCACCTGGTCCAGGCCAACCAGAATGCCTGGGCAACAGGATTCTCAGTCCCAGGTGAGGGGTGGGGGGGGAATCAATGGTACCCATGTTACCCTTACTGCACCATCTCAAGAGCGGGTGGCCTTCATAAACAGAAAGGTGATGCATTCCCTGAACATACAGATAGTGTGTGACCATGAGCTGAACACGAGGCACGCCTGTGCACACTATCGTGTCAGCGTGCATGACACCTACATCCTGAAGTACCCAGCGTCTTCGAGAGTCATCCTGGGCTGAAGGGTTGGCTAGTGAGGGATCCGGATACCCACTAAATTCATGGCTAATGATGCCAGTGCAGAGGCCCGAGACTGAGGTGGAAACCCGATACAGTGAGGTCCACTCTGCCATCAGGAACGTCATCGAGTGGAGCATTTGGCTTCTCGAATTGCAGTTCCGCTGTCTGGACCCCTCTGGTGGGGCATTCCAAGACAGCCCCCAGAGGGTCTCGCAGTTCATGGTCGCGTGGTGTGTCCTCCACAACCTGGCACAGCAGCGGGGCGATATGATGGAGCGAGGAGGAACATGCAGCCTCATTGGAGGAGGAGGATCAGAATGGGTTCAAGGAAGAGTCTGAGGAGGACCAGGAGAATGGTGGACAGGTGGCAGCCATGGTCCAAAGGCCAGAGGATCAGGGAGGCCCTCACAGCCTCCAGAATCACCACCAGTAGGCTCTTTGCCAGCAGCTCTATCCACCCCACCCCCTTACTCTCAAACCCTGCATGGCCTGATTCTTCCCCACTTTCCAGAACCCTTGTTACCAACCTCCCCACCGTCAGTAACCTGCTCTACCCCCATACATCCTAACCTTGCCACCCCTTCCCTTCAACCCTTTCCCCGTTCCCCCTTGGTTGGTGTACTCTGGAGGGCCTGGACCTGGAGGGCTCTGGCTGACTTTCTTGTGTCACAGGTGTCGCCGTATCACCCTGTTCTACCTGCTGCCTAGGAGATGCGCAGGTGTCAGGAGGGGAGGGATTTCAGAAAGGCTACAGACTGCCAGAGTCTGCTTGGTGGAAGGCACTGTGATGGGTTTCAGCACTTCCTCCTCTCTTGGGATGCTCGCTGACCCCTGGGCTACTCCATGGGATGGAGAGGCAGCTGGAGTGAGCTCCAGAAGCCTCTGAGTCTCTTGGCATTGCCAATCCAGGAGGCCCACAAATGAACGAGCCATGGTGCCGAAGCCCTCAGTCATGGTCATCCATGACTGGGACATGTTGCTCTGCGAGTATGCCTTGCTCTCGATGCCTTCAGCCATGGTCCTCTGTGATTAGGCCAAGCTCTGGTTTCCAACTGGTGGCAGCACTTAGATTTTTTTTGGGAGAATCGAGGTCTTCATCTTCTTTCTTCACATTGTCTAGCTCAGAAAATACAAACTACTGTTTCCAAAATGTCATCAATATTTCAATAATGTAAATATCTACAAAATTAAACAGAGGATGCAATATTTAGTTGTCTCCGACAATCTAATTGATGGATCATAATGATGTTATTCTCCAGTCTATCTCTATGTTTACAGATCTTGACATAGTTGTAAATGTTTTATTGTATATGCAGACCATTTATCAATATTGTTTGAGGAAGACTGTATCAAAGTACGAATATAATGCCACCAAATCAAATGGGGCAAGTAATAAAGCTTCTTACTATATAGTTCTGTGCTTCTGCTGAGATATGCGCTCTTCTGTCTGGTTCAGCTCATTCTGACAAAGAAGTAGCTGCTGTCTCAGTTTGTTGACCTCTGTATCATAGCTGTCAGGAAACTGATCAGCTTTTTCCAACTCGTGCCTTTGGCGTTCCAGTTGAGCAGTAAAGGACTTAGCATCCTGCAATAGCTTGATCTTGGACTCCTGTGTCCTAAATATATGAATAAATTCTTCCAGTTATAAGTCCATTACATACAAATTTTTTATAGTACTGAAAGAATATAGAAAAGCATAAATGAAAACGAACTACAGGGTATAGTTGACTATCTGAGATGTTGCACAGAATATTTCAGAAGTTCTGAATGGAAAAGAGTATTATTTAAAATATAAATTATACTACACCAGAAAATCCAACCATTAACACCACGGACAAAAGGTGAATCAAAATATGGTACATGACAAGAAGTGATCCTCATGTACAATAAGTAAATTTAATGATTGTCAGAAATGATGATGAATCTTTTATTTTATTATTTATTTATTGGTGTCACTAGAAGGCTTACACCACAATGAAGTTTCTGTGAAAATCCCTTAGTCAGCACACTCCGGCGCCTGTTCGGATACACTGATGGCCAATGCACCTAACCAGCACATCTTTGGACTGTGAGAGGAAACCGGAGCACCAAGGGGAAACCTACGCAGACACAGGGAGAACGTGCAGACTCCGCACAGGCAGTGACCCAAGCCAGCAATCGAACCCGGGTCCCTGGCGCTGTGAGGCAGCAATGCTAACCACTGTGCCACCATGCCGTGCATTTGCTATCTATTGCAAAACAATATTTCTCTGTATCTGTTTTTCAGATTGTACACTGTAATCTGTGGATTTAGTGCTTTTTTCCCAGCATTATTCCGATTTATCTAGAAAAACTTTGATAGGTCTAACCATGCCATCAGGATACATACGTGCCTTGAATCTTATTGTAAAAATTCAGAATGTGCATATGGTGTTTGAAAAACAAAGATCTTCTTACCATTCATAACATGGGCCGCGATTCTCCCATTGCGACCCGCAACTTTTCTGTCGGGTTGCGGTGGGAGACACGCGTCTCCGGCCTTGAACAGGGATTTACGCATGCGTTGGGAACGCCTGCGCATCTCCCAGAGCCGGCAAACAGTCACCGGTCAGACCATGCTGGAAACCTGCGAAAAGGCAGGTAAGTCATTTAAATCTTTTTTGCATGTATTTGAAATATGTATATTAGTATATTATCGGGACCTTTTAGGTCCCGATTGAATCTCCCACCCCGCCAGGAGTACTTCATTCCAGTGGGGTTCAGACTAGCTCCCCACGTTTGGGGAACTAGCGGGAGTCATAGGATCATAGAGGTTTACAGCATGGAAACAGGCCCTTTGGCCCACCTTGTCCATGCCACCCATTTTTTTTAAACCCCTAAGCTAATCCCAATTGCCGCATTTGGCCCATATCCGTCTGTACCCATCTTAACCATGTAACTGTCTAAATGCTTTTTAAAAGACAAAATTGTACCCGCCTCTACTACTACCTCTGGCAGCTTGTTCCAAACACTCACCACCCTCTGTGTGAAAAAATTGCCCCTCTGGACCCTTTTGTATGTCTCCCCTCTCACCATAAACTTATGCCCTCTAGTTTTAGACTCCCCTACCTTTGGGAAAATATATTGACTTTCTAGTTGATCTATGCCCCTCATTATTTTATAGACCTCTATAACATCACTCCTCAGCCTCCTACGCTCCAGAGAAAAAAGTCCCAGTCTATCCAGCCTCTCCTTATAACTCAAACCATCAAGTCCCGTTTTAATCCTAGTAAACCTCTTCTGCACTCTTTCTAGTTTAATAATATCCTTTCTATAATAGGGTGACCAGAACTGAACACAGTATTCCAAGTGTGGCCTTACCAATGTCTTGTACAACTTTAATAAGACGTCCCAACTCCTGTATTCAAAGTTCTGACCAATGAAACCAAGCATGCTGAGTGCCTTCTTCACCACTCTATCCACCTGTGACTCCACTTTCAAGGAGCTATGAACCTATACCCCTAGATCTCTTTGTTCTGTAACTCTCCCCAGTGCCCTACCATTAACTGAGTAAGTCCTGCCCTGGTTCAATTGACCAAAATGCATCACCTCGCATTTATCTAAATTAAACTCCATCTGCCATTCGTCAGCCCACTGGCGAATGATCGCGTTGCAATCTGAGATAACCTTCTTCACTGTCTACTATGCCACTAATCTTGGTGTCATCCGCAAACTTACTAACCATGCCTCCTATATTCTCATCCAAATCATTAATATAAATGACAAATAACAGTGAACCCAGCACTGATCTCTGAGGCACACCGCTGGTCACAGGTCTCCAGTTTGAAAAAAAACAACCCTCTACAACCACCCTCTGGCTTCTTGACAAAATCAAGCCAATTTTGTATCCATTTAGCTACCTCACCCTGGATTCCGTATGATTTAACCTTATGCAACAACCTACCATGTGGTACCTTGTCAAAGGCCTTGCTAAAGTCCATGTTGACAACATCAACTGCACTGCCCCCATCTACCTTCTTGGTTACCCCTTCAAAAAACTCAATCAAATTTGTGAGACATGATTTTCCACTCACAAAGCCCTGCTGACTGTCCCTAATCAGTCCTTGCGTCTCTAAATGCCTGTAGATCCTGTCTCTCAAAATACCTTCCAACAACTTACCCACCACAGATGTGAGGCTCACTGGCCTGTAGTTCCCAGGCTTTTCCCTGCAGCCCTTTTTAAACAAGGGCACAACATTTGCCACCTTCCAATCTTCAGGCACCTCACCTGTGACTAACGATGATTCAAATATCTCTGCTAGGCGACCCGAAATTTCCTCCCTAACCTCCCACAATGATGATACGCTTCATCAGGTCCCAGGGATTTATCTACCTTCTCTGTAATATGTACACTCCTCAAGACATCACTATTTATTTCCCCAAGTTCCCTAACATCCATACTTTTCTCAACAGTAAATACCGATGGGAAATATTCATTTAGGATCTCGCCCATCTCTTGTCTATCCGCACATAGATGACCTTGTTGATCCTTAAGAAACCCTACTCTCTCCCTAGTTACTCTTTTGCCCTTTATGTATTTGTAGAAGCTCTTTGGATTTTCCTTTGCCTTATCTGTCAAAACAATCTCGTGTCCCCTTTTTGCCCTCCTGATTTCCCTCTTAGCTCTACTCCTACACCCTCTATACTCTTCAAGGGATTCACTTGATCCCAGCTGCCTATGCATGTCATGTGCCTCCTTCTTCTTCTTGACCAGGGCCTTAATATCCCGAGTCATCCAGGGTTCCCTACTTCTACCATCCTTGCCCTTCACTCTAAGAGGAATGTGCTTACCCTGAAACCTGGTTAACACTCTTTTGAAAGCCTCTCACTT
Organism: Mustelus asterias; assembly: GCF_964213995.1. Classification (NCBI taxonomy): domain Eukaryota; kingdom Metazoa; phylum Chordata; class Chondrichthyes; order Carcharhiniformes; family Triakidae; genus Mustelus; species Mustelus asterias. The sequence continues at coordinate 59,018,081 of NC_135819.1, forward strand.
ACCAGACATCCCTTTGCCTTGCCACAGACTCCCCCAGTTAACTCTTGAAAGTTCCAGCCTGATACCATCAAAATTGGCCTTGCCCCAATTTAGAATTTTAACTTTTGGGCCAGACCTATCATTCTCTATAGCTATCTCAAAACGAATAGAATTATGGTCACTGGTCCCAAAGTAATCCCTCACTAACACTTCTGTCACCTGCCCTTTCTTATTTCCCAAGAGGAGGTCAGCTTTTGCCTCCTCTCTAGTCAAGCCATCCACATACTGAATGAGAAATTCCTCCTGGATACACTCAGCAAAATTCTCTCCATCCAACCTTCTAATACTATGGCTGTCCCAGTCAATGTTGGGAAAATTAAAATCTCCTACTATTACCACCCTATTTTTCTTGGAGCTATCTGTAATCTCCTTACATATTTGCTCCTCAATTTCCCATTGACTATTTGGGGGCCTATAGTACAACTCTATCAAAGTGATTTCCCCCTTCTTATTTCTCAGTTCTACCCATATAGACCCCGCGGGGCAATGGGGGCCCCCCAGGGGGTCGAGCGGCGGGGGGGTGGTGCCCTCTGGGCATGGGCACCCTGGCAGTCCCAGCCTGTGCCCCCTGGCACTGCCCAAGGGACAAAGTGCCCATACCCAGGGAGTGCCAAGGGGGCGGGGTCTATTGTGGACGGAGCCTAAGGGTGATCAGTGGGGGTGGAGGGTCCCGCAGCCACTCTGCAGACAGGATGAAGGGCAGTGATTGGGGCGGGCTGCCTCCTGGGCAGGAGTCAGCAGGGAGGCGTCTGCTGGGGTGAGGGGATCACCACTGTTTGGGGGGGGGGGCGGGGGAGGCTGTACATCGGGGCGCTCCAGGATGGGGGGGTCAGGGCTGGCCTGGGAATTGCTGTGGGGTCGGGCAATTGGGGAGGGCTGGAAGGGCAGCACTGCAGGGGTCCCAGGCTGGCCGGCGATTGAGCTGGCCAGCAAACGGGGAGTCTGACAGATCGGGACCACTGCGCATGTGCAGAGTTCCAGAACTGTCAAACTCCAGTGCGAATGGGCCCCGCCCCCCTGGGTTTTTAATGAGATTCCCGACTGGGACCTCTTCAGTGCCCAGAGTGCGGAGATTCGGGTGAGAAGCTGAACTGACAGAACAGTCGGGATCTAGAACAGTCGGGATCTAGAACAGTCGGGATTTAGAACAGTTTTCCCACCAATTCAGCACTTTTGGGAAAATCGCGGCCGTGGTTTCTCATATTCAAGAGAAATGCCAAGATTTCATTGGGGAGAATTCTTCCATTCAGCAGATGATCAAGGAAACCCACTATGGACATGTAAATGGGGTTTTCACCCTTTGCCAACGTTCTGGCAGCCAATCAGGATAGTCCATGAAGAAATTTCATCCAAAAGTAATCGTCAAAGAGATTCTTTGTAGAATTTTACAAATGTAAGTGTGCATAAGCTTAAAAATTCTCTGTACGAGGTCACTGATATGGTCATCAAATGAAAGGAGGGAGTACTAGTGTTGTGAGTAAGAGGAAAGGTTCAGTATAGTATTTCCCTCATAATGTGATGCCTTACAGTTTTGATAACTCACAATACTTCTGTGCCATGTTCTTCCTTTGCACCTTCTGGTTCCTCACCCCTTTTTTTGTCTTCCTGCTTCACTTTTATTTCATGGCATCTCCTCTTCGTACAACAGGATTGCGGCACGTGTGTGTTTAGGCCCTGCCCCTCCAACTGACAGTATGATCCTTGCCAGCACTTCAGTGCTGTTAAATCAAGCAAGAAAAGCCAGTGAGTTTCACACGGCTTTTCTCACCTGACCCTGCACTTTGTGCAATTTTGTCTCCAGCAGCCAGCCTACAATGTTATGGGTGAAACAGAGGAGGCATTGAATTTTGGGTTAAGACGTCATGGCTACTCCCAGGAAACCATGAACAGACTGGTTTGATTCACCATTGTCTACAGTCACAGTCAAGTTGAACATTGTGGGAATGAAAGCCCTTCCTGTTGAAAATCAGTGCTGCTTCATGAGGATGGGTTTGTGCCGTCTAAGATGCCCTGGACCTGTGGGAATCCAGCAATGCGGGCAAATTGCAATTCTTTCTTCTTGATTGTCAGCCTCTATGAGATAGTAAATGAACTGGTAATGCCTGAAAAAAAGAGTCCTGTTGTATTCCTATGGCACAGCAAATTGACTGGTTCTGTGAATGCTGTTGACGCCAGATGGAGTTTAGGACAAACCAAGGAGTCAAGTGCTTCTTATCCCTGCTGGGAAATGTTGAAGGCTACAACATTATCCAGAATATTCTGCCCAGAACAGATCATCCTGATGTGTTCAGCAGAATGCCCAATTCTGGCTGTGGAAGACACAACTTCTATAGCAAATCTAATGAATTAATCCTCGAAGGGTGGAGACTGATTTTTCATCTCATGTAATTAACAGAGGCATACTCTGGCAAAGATCTGGGTTCCTTTCCTGAGAGAAAAGGTAAAGATTATCTTCCCTAGTTCTTTGGGCCTCAGGAACCCTTTACAGGGATGGCACAGCATGACTCTGACTTTCCATTTCCAATGGGGCAGAGCCACTACTGAGTTGCTATAAGTTTGGACACCCACTCCAATCAACCAATACTCAACTACCAGGATTTAGAATGGGGCAACATAAACACCAGCAAAATGGAAGGTCTACCCACCACACTACTATCCTCTCAAAATGATCAGTGAAGTTACATACACCACTACCCCCATCTCTCAATGAAGGAACAGAGATATAATTCCAAGTCAGGATGGTGAGGGGCTTGGAGGGGAACCTCCAGGCAGTGATGTTCCCAATTATTTGCTGCCCTTGTCCTCCTAGATGGTAGTGCTGTTGGTTTGGAAGGTGCTATCTAAGGAGTGCTGGTGACATCCTACAGTGTATCATGTGGATGGTACACACTGCTGTACGGTGGTGAAGGGAGTGAATCTTTATGGATGGGGTGCCAAACAAGTGGGCTGCATTGTCCTGGAGGGTGTCAAGCTCCTTGAGTGTTGTTGGAACTGCACTCATTCAGGTAAGGAGAGTGTATTTCATCACTCTCCTTATGTCTTGTAGATTGTGGACAGGCCTTGGGAGTCAGGCAGTTACTTACTTGCTGCGGAATTCCTAGCCTCTGACCAGCTCTTGTAACCACAGTATTTAAATGGCTAGTCCAGTTCATTTTCTGGTTCGTGGTAACTGACAGTAGGGGATTCAGCAATAGTAAAGCCATTGAATGTCAAGAGGCAATGGTTAGATCCTCTCTTGTTAGAGATAGTCATTGCCTCAGACTTGTGTGGCACAAATGTTACTTGCCACTTGTCAGCCCAAGCCTGGGTATTGTCCAGGTCTTACTGTACTTGGACATGAACTGCTTCAGTAACTAAGGAGTCATGAATGGTGCTGAACATAGTGCAATCTTCAGCGAATTTCCACTTCTGACCTTATGATGGAAGGAAGATCATTGATGAAGCAGCTGAAGACGGAGGGGTCTAGGACACTACCCTGAGGAACTCCTGCAATGATGTCCTGCAACCAGGAAGACTGATCTCCAACAACTGTAACCGTCTTCCTTTGTAGGGAATTCTTCCCTTGATTCCTATTGACTTGCTAGGGCTCCTTGATGCCATCCTTGGTCAGTTGCTGCCTTGATGTCAAGGGCAGTCACTCTCACCTTACCTCTGGAATTCAGCTGTTCTGTCCATGTTTGAACCAGGGCTGTAATGAGGTCAGGAGCTGGGTGCCCCCAGCAGAACCCAAACTGAATATCAGTAAGCAGGTTATTTCTAAGCTACTGCCACTTCAAAGCACATTTGAAGATCCCTTCCATCACTTTACTGATGGTGATGTAATTAGCCAAAAATAATTTCCCCTAGGACGCACAAAATGGCTTTCAACATAAAATGATTATCAATGTAACAATTAATTATGAACAATTATCAGTTAAACAATGCTGTACCTTTTTAAAGCTTCGTGTAATAACATATATTTGGATTTCAAATGGCCAATTTGAGTTCCTCCGATTTTTCCAGCAGAAAACAACTGAAAGTTAGAAAAGAAGGTTAAAGCTTTAGTAATGGTGCTTTGTAATATGTTCTGATTATTGCTTTTTACTTTCATATCATTAAGTAAAGAAAATGAATATTTCCCATCTTTGTTAAAGTCAAGTTTTTAGACTTGTAATACTAGCAAACATAGAGGCCCCGGAAATCTGCATGTCGTAACCATAGTAGTTACGCTTGGATTGCAGCTGATGGTTTCCCCCAGACCTGATCTTGAGAAATTGTGCAGGAACATTGAGATGACTCCAATTTCCTTTGAAGTTGATGTGTGCCCAAGTCATTATGGATGAATTTTGGACACGCCCTCCCTGCTGACAGGAAGTTCTATGTTCTCCAGTTCTTCTCTCAGACCTTTTTGGTTAAGGGGATTAAATTTTAACTATCTTTAAAAAAAAAAATCAACCTATCTTCAGGTTACTTCCCTTGCTTGGACTTCGCCCACACTCCTTTGTGGAGGAAGTGTGACGCATCTCACTAACTGAACCTTCCTCCAGTCATACATGTGATCTATTATGGCTTGCAAAGTAGCGCCCACAATGTGTATCGATTTTCTGCTCCTGTCCTTTCCATGAGCACTTCTGATAGACTCGTGCAAGAATTACTGAAGAACAAAGGAAGAAAAACCAACAAGATCTGACCCTGTATAATCTAAAACAATGCTAAATCTGCAAACATCCCACAAATCAGTGGTTTTCAAACTGGGTTCCATGGATCCCTGAGAGTCTGCAAAGAGTTTCCAGGAGTCTGTGATATAATGTGAAAGTACTTGCTAATCAGTGCTGGCCTTACGGGTGGGAAATGTGGGTGAGCTCCCAAGCTATCAATGTCAGATCTCATTCTCCCTCAGGTAGTGAATCAGTGCTCTTCCATGCTGAACACCCTTGGGAGAAAAACTGAGAGTGTCAAGGGCAAGAGTAGATAGCACCATTACTGACCGAGTTGGCCAAGTCTTGAAGGGCATGACTGCTAGACTGGACCTGTAGCAAATGATAAGTGAATTAATAAATGGAAAAAAAAACTACTTGACCTCATCCTCATCAATCTACCTGTTATAGGTGCATCTCTTAATAACAGTAGTGACCACGCCACAGTCCCTGTGGAAATGAAGTCCCATCTTTGTCGTGTGGTGCTAAATCGGACACACTCAGAACAATTTTAACAGCTCAAAACCAGGCTTCCATGAGGTGCCATGGACCATCAGAACAGCAGAACTGTATTTGTTTTGTAAGCTCATAGCATATCCCTCACTCTACCATTACCATCAAGCCAGGGAACAAATCCGAAGAGTGATGGAGAACTTGCCAGGAGCAGGACCAGACATATGATAATGAGATTCCAACCCGGTGAAGTTAAAGCACAGGATTACATACATACTAAAAGGTGGAAGCAGCATCCTATAGACCGAGTTAAGTGATCTGACACCCTATAGGATTAGAACAAAGCTCTGATGTCCTATACAGTCCTGCCACATCCAGCAATGCACTGAGGAGAAAGCTTCAAAAAACTACCCATTCTTAACGATAGTAGAGTCCAGTATGTCAGGACAAAAGACAAGACCATTTGCAACCATGTTTATCTCTAAGTGTTGTGTTGATGGTCTATCTCAGCCTCCTCTGGAAGTCTCTGCCGTCATAGCTCCTACTCTTCAGGAAATTTGATTCACTCTATATAGCATCAAGAAACCACTGAAGGTACTGGGTCCAGCAAAATTGGCTCTGATATCATACCAACTTTAATAGACTTCTGAAGACTTGTGCTCCAGAGTAAACTATGTCTTGAGCCAAGCTGTTTCAGTAAAGCTATAAAACTGTCATCTAGTCGACAATGTGCAAAATTACCCATTTGTGTCCTGAACAAAAAAAAGGGCAAATCCAATCCAGCTCATCACTGCTCCATCAATTTACTCTCAATTGTCAACAAAGTAATGAAAGGTGTTGTCGACAGTGCTATCAAGTGGCATTTACTCAGCAACAACCTGCTCAGTTTTGGTTCCATTAGGACAACTTTCCTGCTGACTCCAATCCCATATATCATTAGCCGCTGCTTAAAATGCTGTGCTCTTTGGTTAAAAGCCCTGTATGGATGAATATGGCAAATGTTAATGGAGTCTGCAGATTTTTGCGATGGTGCAGTGTCATATAAGGAGGTGCATATATAAGGAGGCGGCACAGTGGTTAGCACTTCTGCCTCACAGCGCCAGGGACCCAGGTTCGATTTCTGGCTTGGGTCACTGTCTGTGTGGAGTTTGCACGTTCTCCCCGTGTCTGCATGGGTTTCTTTGGGTGCTCCAGTTTCCTCCCACTGTCCGAAAGACGTGCTGGTTAGGTGCAGTGACCCAAACAGGTGCCAGAGTGTGGCGACTGGGGGAATTTCACAGTAACTTCATTGCAGTGTTAATGTAAGCCTTACTTGTGACTAATAAATAAACTTTCACCAAGCTGTCAAACAAGTCTGAGATCATCCTTGAGCTGGTGTGCCTGTGCTCTGGAGGGCTACTGCTTTGTCAGACTCAGTAAACCAAATTCTTTTTTTAGCTTCATGGAATATTGACATGTATGTTTGGGGGGGCAACATTCTGCAACTCCAACCTTTCTCTGAGAAACTAGAAAAAGTGGGTTTTCAATAGAAGGATTTACAAATGCTACTGTCAAACATCGTACAACGATAGACAGATTCAGCAGTGCAAAGCAGGCACACCCATCCTGATGACATCTGTAAGTTATTAGCTGTTTTCTGGAAACCATAGTTAAAGTACTCCTTTTATGCTGCATTCTAACTAATTGAGTCTAACTAATATTGTATAATGTTACAATTTTGATAAGAAAATCTGTCATTACTAATCAATTTATGAAAGATTCAGCCAAAAACATTTGAAACCACTTCACTAAATGAGCTTGATATTCCAAGTCAAATATACCCCACACAAAGTGGAGTATTGGGGCACTTTTCTACATTCAAGATACTATATAATTGTAATTTGTCGTTCATTTCATGTGTAATTGGTTTTAAAGTTTAATCCAATCTATTCATGTATAATTCATTAACTGCCACCTATCATGAAAAGTATGCTCCAAAATGGCTTAAATCTCATGTATTAGAGTTTCTCATTATTTTTAATAATATTGCAAATAAAGCTGCAAATTGCTGACAAATGACAAACTTGTACAAATAATCAGGAATAGTTACATTAGGAACAATCCTATCTGAAGGGAATAGAAGCAGATTTGTCTGATATTTTTGGTCATAACATTTGTATTGTTATTCCATGAATTTTAAGTATCGTCATGTGTAAGACGGTGACTCAGTTGTGGAATTGCTTATGGCTTAGTTGTACAGGCTATTGACATAACACTGAAGGATTGCAGGAGTTATAGCCTGCATTAAGAAAAATTATTGAAGTTCAGAATTGCCAAAAATGTTCAGTAATGTTAGTACAAGGGACTAAATCCATTTAATATTATTGAAAAAACTGCAGCACTGCCATAGTCCATTACCATGTTGATGGGTCGTGTGGTTCTTTTTATCAGGTATTTAAGCATTGCTATTTTACACCCACAATGCAAAATATATGTTGTTTGTTCGAGTCCTAATGACAGAGCAGAATGAAACACAATGCATGGTTAAATTTTCCAGCAATACAAACATTTCACCAAATTTCATTTGTGGTTGCACTGAATTTCAGTTGCAGACAGATGGACAACACAAAAAGACTTTCTGATCGGGGTGACTTCCATCCACCACAGTGATGTTCCTGACAATCTTTTTTATCCTACATTATCTTTAAACTGGAAAGATGGTCCCCAACATCTGCCGGGTGGTTGCACTGAACTGGAACTGGAAACTTGTTGAAGCGAATCTTTTAGACTGCTTCAGGAAGTAAAAGAAGGTAACCTCCAAGCTGCCTTGAAAATTGTTTTTGTTCATTTAAAATTTTGCTGCTGTTCCTGGGCCCCTTCATGATTATGCTTTGAGTGGAATTACAAGGATCCATCTCCAAAAAACCTCTGCTGACCTTTCAATTCTCATCGGCAAGGTTTAACAGATAGCTCTTGTGTTTGATGTCCACAGCCAAATTCCTGCAGATACAGCAGAAGCTTTGGGTGGAATTTTATCTGTGCAGTGGAGGGCTGGTAATGGCTTAAAAAACCTGTTTGTCATTGAAACTGTTTTGCTATGATTCATTAACTCAGCCATGTATTAGCATCCCAATTCCAGGTTGCCCAACAATCAGAAAGGGCAAGTGGACAACAAGCCAAATTCATAAAAGGAAGGATTTCCAGTTAAATGGACCCTTGTCAGGGTCAGAATGACTAAAGTGCCATTCAGCAAGGACAGAAATAGATAGGAGACGATTGACATCCTACACAGTCTCTGACTCTTACATAGAGGACCTGCTGTGGATCTGAGGAACTGAAGTGGAGTGATGTTTCTCAAGGACAGAATTAAGATACCAACCTCTCAAGCCAAGCAGTCATGGATGGAAGTGGCTGTAGAATTGAGCTGAACAGGAGTGCATTCCCTTAAACAAAAAGGTTCAAGGACCTCAGGAGAGGACAGATGAAGAGAATAAGAGGTGACAAGCCTCACACTCTGACTTTCCCAGCATTATCCTACACAATACGACTCACACCTTATAGCTCCACTTATTCCTATCTCTCCAGACACCACCTCACATCCCCATCTGGGTGTCTACCACTGACATGCCCTCAAATTTGTGGCATCTCCCACCCATGCCTCACAGTCACCCTCCACAAATGCTGACCTTCACTCCTTCCACACAATCCATTTCTCAAACTCAAATTCCTGCTTTCTTTCCTTGCAGAAAAAAATAATTCAGAATTCTAGAGAAAGGCAGAGAATCGGGGCTGGATTTCCAGTGACAGCCACCTTGACAACACCGGCAATGCTTGGCCACTTGGTCCACTGGGAAGGAGGCCTTGTTCCAGAAGGCTGCCAATATCTGTAATGACCTGCCATAAAAATATACCTGAACCTCCTGAGGCACCGATGCTTGTATATGATTAGACAGCCGATCTTCCACCTATAGACCCTTTGTTGCGGGATTCGCCTTTGAGGTGAACCTTCAAATCCAATCACTTCTGTCCTTTGGAACAACAAGTGGCTGAGGAGAAGGCAGCTTATCTTGCTGCTTGTGTTGTTCCTCGTGCTGTTGCTGTTGGAATTGTTGCCTTCCTTGTTCCGCAATTGAAATCGAAGATAGCTGCATAAGTGAGGGCTCGCAGCAGGGAAATGCAGATTAAGGTGATTTAAGTCAAAAATAAGTAAACTGACTTCCTAGATATTGGAAATGACCTGTCACGCAGTAAGAATACATTCTCCAAATAAGTGCTGTGAGCACTAACCTCTCACTTAGCATGGCTGCAGCTCTTCATTTACACTCTTTGAAGGTTTTCCAACCTGTCAATTTTACTGAACAAGCATTCCCCATTGCACTCTCACCTGGTTAATCCTTGTAAGTTCCACACAATCCCGAGTTAATTGGGTATTTAAATATTTTCTTTAATTTCTGACTGCTCCAAAGAGGTTTCCCACTTGTCTGCACACTCAACTGGGTTAAAATGAGTGGGATCCTGTCAGGACCCTGACCTGATCCTATATTTAGGGCTTTAAACCTGACTGTTGAGTTATGGGTTCAGTTGATGTCTCAATGGTGTGATCTTGAGACTTATTTGTTTAAAATGAATTATTTACTGTCAACTTTTAACTATTTACAGGTCCCAGTTACTGTTGCGCATGATGCTACTGTCCCCATATAGGTTGCTTCTAGGGTGCTCTCTGGAGTCCATTACCGTGTGACATCATACCACGGGTGGTGCCACGTTAATCATTACTCTGCTGAGCACCTTTACATTATAATGGCATACAGGCACACACATCATACAACATCCCCCTTTATTCTCAGAAGGAAACTTTCCTCCCTTCGTGTGGTATAACTACTTGTAATACAATCTTTATTTGCTATCTCATCTCCCCCATCTCAATACTCTGACTTTATAAATTCAAACAGTCTTGAGATTTGATGGTTCCTCAACATCTTGTGTGTCATGTTTGGATGAATGATATTAGTACTCTGTGTTTCTGACATTTGGATTTCTCCATTTGATTCGCTTTTTGTGCTCTTTCGTGTTACATTTCTCTGTTAATAACTTGTTTTTTTTCAGTTTGTCTCATTCCTTCTGAAGAGAATTGGCACTCTGTTCATTATTGGAGTGGACTCTTATATTCTTTTTCCATGGTTTCTGCCATATTCTTACCAGATGTATACATTTCCCATTTTGATTAATTTCACAAATTCAGCCAAACATTCGTTTGCTGTTGTATGATCAAATTTATAATCAAAGTAAGCTTATGAATCTTTTCATTTGGCTCAACATTTTCTGCTTCCAGTTCCTTCAGTGTCAGATTTACATTTTTCAATCTTATTTCTGTCTTTCCTTCCGCTGTCTGCAGCATAACTTTGTTCTTGTCCTTCATTTTGGTTTCACTGTTGGCCAGGTCTGTCTCTGATGAAACCTTAACTTGTTTTAATTCTGTAATTGTGCTACTCATGGCATAATTACCATTTGCAGCCTGGAAGTTCTATGGCCTTTTCTCCTTCATTTTCATTTCGCTGGTTCTTTAGCTCTTCACTTTGTTTCTTGTAGCTTTCAGATTCTTCCTGGAATATTGCACATTCCTGAGTCCTCTCTGCCGACTGGTTCTTCCATTTGTTCAGAGTGATGTTAAATTCACTTTGCTTCTCTTCATAATTTTCCAGTGGAACAGACTTTGACGTGAGGGATTCTTGTAGCTTGTGAAAGTCTTTCAACAGGTTTTCCTTCACTTTGTGAAGCTTGCTTGCTTTGCCTTGGGCTTTCTTGTAATTCAGTAGAGTATCCTCAAATTTCTTCTGCTGTGCTTCCATTATGTTGTTTAAGACAGTCTTCATTTCTTCATGTTGCTAAATGGTTATGCATTCCTTTTGCATTTGATCTTGAAGGAAAATTAGTTTTTTTAATTGTTTATTTTCTTGTTGGCCTCTTGCCAACTCACTCTGGGGTTCAGTGTATTGTTTCATTGCTACTGATGGATCCAACTCAGCTTTTTTAGGAATAATATTTAATGTCCTTTTTAGCTCCCCATGTTTTTCCATGGCTACATACGGATTCTTCATGAGTCTTTGAGTGTCACAACTTCTCTGTGTGCCTTTGCTACCTATTGTTTTCCCTCTGGTTGAGTTTTCTTAACTCCTGCTTTGACTTGCCAACTATGGAATTGAAGGTTGTTTTGTTTCTGAAATTTGTTCAGATCTCAAACAGGTTGATTCATTGAAGATTTCAGTTTATTGTGCGTCTTTAAAGATAAATTTGAATCTTGCCCTTCAAATCTTCCAGTTCAGCTCTGATGTGAATATTTTCTTGTAGAACTGCTTCATTTTCAAAAATCCTTTTGGCTGCTTCTCAGCAATTTCTTTCTTCAGCGTTAATCTCTTCGGCTAGTGCATTTCGTTGCATTACGTGGTTGGCAACCATCTGGTGATTTACTTTAATATCATCTCCCTCGCTCCGGTGATTTGTTTCTCTCATTACTCTGCAGCTTTTCTTTTTAAATTTTAGACTTTGTTTTATAAGCTTCAGCCCGGTCACCATGTGCTTTGGTGCCTGCTGTAGACTATTTCTACCACTCTCTTTCAGCTGCCCTCTGAGGGACTGCCACCTAGTCTATAACATAAGTACAGTTTTCTCTTTGCATTTTGTTCATCTATTTTTGTGATGTGACCAGTTTTTTTACTCTGTGCCACTTGGGGTCTTGCAATGGACCTCCACTCACTCTAGTGGATTCATCAATTTCTAAGTCTGTAGTGAAGTTTCTTCAATTATTTCATTAATTTTCCTTCTTAGTCTCTTGTTTCTTAGTCCTTGTTTCTCTAGTCTAGCTTCAGCTGCTTTTAAATTTTCATATCTTGGGATTCTATCTGGCTTAATTTGTTTAAAATGCCACCTTTCATTTCATCACTGCCACCATGTTGTGTTCTGGATTCATTTGATGTCTCAATGATGAGAACTTTGTTCAATATTTGAACCTGAACTATTTACTGTTAACCTTAAATTATGTACAGATCCCTGTTACTGCCATGCATAGTGCTGCTTTCTCCATGCAGGCTGCTTCCAGAGTGTTTTCTCGAGTCCATTACTACATGGCTCTACACATCATACCACGGGCAGTGCTATTCTCCAGCCTCACATTAAGCTTTGCTCTGCTGAGAACCTTTACATTACAGTGGAATGCAGGCACACAACATTGACCACATCTCCCATCCTTGGTGGTAAAACTTCTGTCCTATGTTTTCCTAATTAAATATAATTGGAATAGGTCTGTGCTGCTTACATATAGGTGGTAGCAGCTTACGCGACAGAAAAGAAGGGTGGAGAGGAGGTAATGCTGCAGAGTGTATTCCCAAACAGTTTTCCAACATTATCTCCAAGATACTCTCAAAAGCCAGGTGGAGGGACTGGAAATCTTAAGCCTGTGTATGAATTAAGATTACTGAATAGTTTATTTTATTTATTAATGTCACAAGTCGGCTTACATTAACCTGCAATGAAGTTACTGTGAAAATCCCCTAGTCGCCACACTCCGTCGCCTGTTCAGGTACACTGAGGGAGAATTTAGCATGGCCAATGCACCTAACCAGCACATCTTTCGGACTATGGGAGGAAACCGGAGCACCCAGAAGAAACCTACGCAGCCACAGGGAGAACATGCAGGCTCTGCACAGACAGTGACCCAAGCCAGGAATCGAACCCCAGTCCCTGGCACTGTGCCATCGATAGCTTATAATAGTGCTGGTTAGGTGCATTGGCCATGCTAATTTCTCCCTCAGTGTACCTGAACAGGCGCCAGAGTGTGGCGACTAGGGGAATTTCACAGTAATCTCATTGCAGTGTTAAAAGCAAAAATAGAACCTCTTTATTAATTTTCTACCACAGGTTAACGTGTCTGAATGGCGTATCATTTTGCACTATTGTACGATTTTTCTCCTTAAGGATAAACACATTTTGGAGCACACTATTTCTTCAATTCCATTGTTTAAATGACCAGCCACAAATCTGTCCAAGAGCAGAAAGCTCCATTTGTTCAGCTTGAAAATGTCAGAAGTTCATAACATTGCTTTGGCATAATGACATAAAGAGCAAATTTATCTCCATAATTCTGAAAAAAAACTCAAATTGCTTTACAGGAAGTAACAGCATGACCTGACTTACATACTGCCATCATAGAAATTAATGCTTGTGGCATTTGGAATTAATGTTTATATCCAGACATCCAGGAAGACTAGGTTTTCCAAAGAGCTAGCTGTCATGGGGAAAGCGACAATGGTCTCTTGGCCTGTACTGAACGAGTTGAAAATATAGGATCCACTTGAAAATTAAAATATATCAAATATTATACTTTGTTTTCTGTCTTCCAAAGTATATTTGAATATGTCCAGTGTAACATTGTTTGGATGATGAAGTCTCTTCTGGCACAAAAAAAGGCTCACTTTCAAAACTGTCAGTTATATTCTATTCTGGGATTGTAATAAACAGAAAGTAATTGTTTTGTATAATAACAAAAAGCATTAGGAAGCCATGGAAGCTTCTTTCCTCCCCATGTTCTGTTTTAAAGTATTGAAGCCCTTAATGAACATATGGGGTTTATTTTTAAGTTGTCAGTTCAAAAAGAACTTGCATTCCTTTAATTCACTCGAACAGAGTACTTGGCATCGCACTCATTCGCTGAGTCGACACTGAGTTGGAGGGGAAGGGGAGGAGGGTTAGGAGTAGGCAAAGTGGTCGAAGAAATAGCTGCTGAGGTTAGAGCAGAGAATGAGAAACGGGGTGGTGTTAAAACTGTTGGATATGTTCAGACACATGTGACTGGGACTCATTTCAAAGATAGAAAAAGCCATGCATTTGTAAGCAAGGATAAAAATCTTCATCAACTCCCTGGAACTCAGGGCCAAATGAGATTTGAGAATGCGGGCCCTGGTGTGGGTGTGAGGAGACAGGCCATAATATTTTTCAATGTTGATGATTTGTAGTTTATGGATGGTAAATGTCGAGAGACTAGCAAGACAAATGCTGGAACAATGGAGTGATGAGATAATAAAAGCACGGATCAGGATTGTTCTGTTTTCCTGACTGCATGTGCAGTTCCCATTAAGGCCAGCTAGGATTCCCATGCGCTGATCTTTTAAGCCAAAAATGTATTTTTCAATCACATTCTGGAAAGCTTTTTGTTGATTATTGGATGTGAGCATCACTGACAATTGCCCTCAAGAAGATGGTGGTGTACTGCTTTTTGAACAGCAGCAGTCCATGTGATGTAGGGAGTTATTAGGAAGGGAGTTCCAGGACTCAGACCCAGCAACAGTGAAGGAATGGGGTGGCACTGTTGCTAGCACTGCTGTCCCACACGCCAGGGACCTGGGTTCAATTACGGCCACGGGTCACTGTCAGTGTGGAGTTTGCACATTCTCCCCGCGTCTGCGTGGGTTTCCTCCAGATACGCCAGTTTCCTCCCATTGACCAAAGATGTGCAGGTCAGGTTGATTGGCCATGCTCAACTGCCCCTGTCAGGAGGATTAGTAGGGGTTACGGGGATAGGGCCTGGGTGAGATTGTTGTCGGTGCAGGCTCAATGGGCCAAATGGCCTCTTTCTGCACTGTAGGGATTCGATGATTCTATGATAGTTGTGTCAGGATAGTGAGGAACCTTGAAGGTGATCCCAAACGTATGCTGCCCTTGTCCTTCTAGGTGGTAGGTAGGTCATGGGTTTGGGAGACTATGTGGCAATGTTTTTGGGACTACCGCAGTGATGTTCTGGGGTTGAGATGATTGACATGAACAACCACAATGATCTTTCTTTGTGCTAGGAGTGACTCCATCCAGTAGGGAGCTTTCCCCATGATTCCCATTCTCAATTTCACCAGGGGTCCTTGATGCCACACTTAGTCAAATACTACCTTGATGTCAAAGGCACTCATTCTCACCTCACCTCTAGAATTCAGTTTTTTTGTCTATGTTTGGACCAAGGCTATAATGAGGTCTGAAGTCGAATAGCCCTTGCAGAACTCAATCTGAGCATTGGTGAGCAGGTTGTTGTTGAGTGTCACTTGATAGCAGTGTCAAACACATCCATCACTTTGCTGATGATTGAGAGTAGGCTGATGGGGCAATATTGGCCAGATTGGATTTTTTTCTTTCATGGGATGTGAGCGTCGCTGGCAGGCCAGCACTTACTGCCCATTCCTAACTGTCCTTGAACTGAGTGGCTTGCTAGACCATTTTACAGGGCAGTTAAGAATCAACCACATTGCTGTAGATCTGGAGTCACACACAAGATGGACTGGGTAAGGATGGCAGATTTCCTTCCCAAAAAGACATTAGTGAACCAAATGGGTTTTCATGACAATTGACAATAGTTGTAAGTTGGCTTAAACACTTTGACATTTGATAAGGCCTGATAGCAGGTATGGGGACCATGATGCGCAATTACTCCATGCCAGTTGCAAGTGATGCATGCAGCATGCAAACTTCATGCTGTCCGCCCATCTCCATGATTGAAGTGTGCAGCCCAGTGCTAAATACACTGCTGAGTAGCTGCATGTTCAGCAGAGGCCGAAATTCATACAGGGTTAGCATCAATTAAAATTAAATTATTTGCTTGTACTTAGAAATATTAATTCAAGAAACAATCCTTTACAAATATGGTCAAGTTGAAATGTGTTGGGAAACATCCAGGCTGACTCTTCACCTTTTCATTTCATATCAAAGAGCCAGAAGGTATGTTTCTAGGGTGAAGATCGAATTCTGGGAAAATGCCAGTTCAATTCCTTTAATGATCATAAATCTAAATATTTAGACTTGTGTGCTTGAGTTATTTTCAGTACTTTGTGTAATGAATTAAACTTAAGTATTTTTGAGTGAAGAGAATGGAGCAGATAGATTTCCATAAAAGGATTCAGCAAAATTGATTAAACAAATGCCAAATAATATGAGGCTATCTTTCAATTGTCAAAGTTTTCAACAGAGTACAGAGAGTTCTGTGATGGGGTGGGGTGAGAGACACTGGGGAATCATACAATCCTACAGTGCAGAAGGAGGCCATTTGGCTCATCGAGTCTGCACCGACCACAATCCCACCCAGGCCCTATTCCCATAACCCCATGCATTTACCCCAGCTACCCCCCCTGACACTGAGAGGCAATTTGGCATGGCCAATCCACCTCACCTGCATATCTTTGGACTGTGGGAAGAAACTGGAGCGCCCGGAGGAAACCCATGCAGACATGGGGAGAATGTGCAAACTCTACACAGACAGTGACCCAAGCCAGGATTCAAACCTGGGATTCTGGCGCTGTGAGTCAGCAGTGCTAACCACTATGTCACAGTGCTGCCCTGAGAGGATCAAAAATGTATTTTATAACTGTGTTGAAGAAGAATGGAAGCCAGAATGTATAATCAAAGCAGCACTCTTTGAATTTGTTTAAGAACAAATAACTATGGCTGGTTGCTAGATAAAAGTGATTTGAATCTTGTCTTTTACAAAGAGGGTGAAGTAAAGGGCCCATTTTGGTGTATACTCCTTCCTGCAGTAAATGGATGATAGTTATGGCGAGTAAATTATCTCATTGCAGTTGAGATTCTCTCACATTCCAGGATGTATCGCCAATGACTTTGTATTCAGCAATGGGATTTAACCTAAAAGGCTCAATGAAGTAACACAATGAGGTAGATTCTTCAACTTGTGTCCAGGCATAAAGCTATTGTGAATCATCTGCCTTTCATTAAAACTACTTCATTTTCATTTTGGAGCAATCTGTAAGCCCAGTTTTGAAAATCTACCCAATTATTTCAACAAAATTCTTTCCGATTACAGTAAAACTCAGGCAATATCAAATTGTTTTGTTTGTAGAAAGAAACCAAAGCAATGTTTTCATCAAAGAATTTGTATCAGATGGTTCTATTCATTGTTTAAAGTGCTTAAGAGATCTTGAGATATCTCAAAAAACATCATTGGGGGCTTTCTTCTTTAAACTAATGTCATCATTTTTGGTTGTCGTTCATAAACCACAAGACACAAAATTGCTTGTTTCATTAAATATTTGAATGCCTGGAAATTGTTAGTTCCCTATATATTTTCTCGGTTTGAAACATGATGAAAAAAAAATTCTAAATGTGGCTTAGCAAATTTGTGACTGGGTGGGACTTAACCCATTAAGTAATTAGTTTACTTTTGTGCAGGGCTTGCTAAGTTGTACACTTGCACCTATGTTTCTCTAAGATTATAGAATTTTTAGTTAACATAGAATGCCCACAGTACAGAAGGAGGCCATTTGGCCCATAGAGTCTGCACCGACTCTTCAAAAGAGCATCTTAAACAGGCTCACCCCTTGCACTATTTCCATAATTCTGCACATTTACCATGGCTAATCCACATAACCTAAATATCTTTGAACACTAAGGGACACATTAGCACGGCCAATCCACCTAATCTGCACATGTTTGGACTTGGAAACTCCCCTGAAGGAGATAACAAGCAGATGAAGGAAGAAATTAAGTTATTCTGTCAAATCAGTTCACACTTGTGCATTTCTTAGCAGCCAGTTAAACAGTGACAACAGTAAAGGCCTAAGAAGCAAGTTATATGTCTGCCTTTTCAGTCATAGGAATATTGCTTGATCCCTGAGAAGGAGGAATCAAAAAGCACAAATGTGTGCTGAGAAAAATGCACCTCTTCACAGCAGGAGACCCAAAGCAGGCCGGGCACCCTGGGTCTCGACCCTCTAGTGGACATCTGCCAAAGTCAACAAAGACAACAGGACATAGCAGTTAACGTCTGCCTCCAAGTCTTCTGAGGATGTTGACGATGCACCAAGACCTAGTGGTTGGGTTATTAAAATTAAGAAACTTTGACATCACTTCTGAGTCATGGGTTTTCGATCGCTGTAAATTTCATGTACCTTTGTAAATACGTTTGCTGTTCATGAGAATGGTCTCGTCATTTGAAAGCATTTGGTATATGCATCGATGTGCCCTCTTATTGCGAGGTGACCTAAACCACCCTTTGTGAGCCTCACATTCATACAATGTATAGCAAATTCATGATCGTTACTTGACCCTTGTGTTCTGTTAGGGAGATGGGTCAAACTCTTTACTGGAAATGTTTGCAAAATACATTAGTAATCTCTACTCCTTAGAAGAGAACATGGTGTTGGGTGTGCTCAATAGCCTTGGAGGGTTAGCTATAATTGTTTCTTCATTGGTGGTGCCAAAGCACAAGAACTGCAGCCATGACGATCTCTCCAACCAAGGTCTGCAAGGTGCAAGTCCCAATACTGTATTTGCTCTCAACGTGACTTTTTGTAAAGGCCTTTCAACGCAATGGAATGGCACTAAGGGACAGGAGGAATATGGCATCACTTTACTCCTCCTGGAACCTGTGGCTATCGGAATGGCATGGGCACATTTTCTCCATGCTTCTTCGATGGCATCCTCACATGTAAGTTCACCATCATCTGTCTTTAGATTCATGCCCAATTTCTGCTCTTACTCATCCAAAGAGCTGTCAGCCTGTCTTCCTCTGGTAAAGGATTACCCCTTTAAAGCACCAGATTGTGAAGAGTGCCACAGACCACGTTTATGCAAGACACCCTCTGTGGAGAGTACTGCAGAGCCCCACCTGAGCAGTCCAAACATTGGAAGCCAAATGTCTGTTCGATGATCAATTGTGTCAAGCTGTAACGCCACATTATACCGCTCTTCCCCTGTATTTGCTGAGGCCCTCTCTATATGTGAGGTACCTGGAAGTGACTCAGGAGACATGTCAACTCTAAAGGTACCTGGCATAAATGTGCTTCTGATGATTGTACACCAGTTGAACATTCAAAGAATGGAACCCTTTCCTGTTCATGAACATCAGCGGCTGCTGACATGGAGCTCTCAAAGCCACATCTGTGCAATCAATTGTGCTCTGTACGTTAGGGAATCCTGAAATAGTTGCAAAGCCCAGATATCTTACAGTCTGGCTAGCTTTATCAAGTGTGAACTTCACATAATGATGGCCTTACTGTAGAAGACATCTGTCTCCTGCTTGATAAATGTATGCATTGAGAACTGTGGTCCCCTGTGGATCCCTGCAATGATCTGCAGGCACAATGGTGACCTTCAGGGGATGTCCTCCCTGTTCACGATGCGTTAGATTCTCCTACAAAATATGGCAGATATGATCCACCACAGCTTCTGACAAGTGTGGACGTGATGGCCATTGTCTTTCCTCATCTCCAGATAGGAAAATTTTTGTTGGTAGATCCTTGGTCATGTGAGTCGCCTCTATGGGATGGTTCAAACCTCCTCATACTTTGGGTCTTGCTGGGGCTCCCCTAGCCTTGGACCTCAGGTCGGGCTTCCGCTCAAAGTTGTATTGGCGGTGCCAGGCCCTTCTCCCCCTCAATTGGATCACAGCCATCAAGTAGGCAGCATTGAGCTCAGGCCACATTATTCAATCCTCCTTCTCTTTGGGTCCTGATAGATGCAACAAATTAATGAATACTGGGCAAATATAGTCGACCTCCCACTCAAACAGCAACTGCCGTGCCCCTGGGGCTGCATCTGTCCTATTAGCTTTTTGCTTGTAACTGAGGCATGAACTAACAGATCCAAGTGACCAAGATGCCAATCCTGATACTCGACATCTATCCCACAGTGGTTTGGACATATTCATTAAATATCTCACCTTACCAAAGGCACTCCTGCAATCTCTGATCTGGTATGTTGATTAAGCTCAATTTGCACTTCAACAATGACTGGATGCCCTTTGGGCAGTTACACATGGCAATTGGAAAAAGCACATTACAGACTTCCATTGATGATCCGGCAGATATTTAGCAGCTGTATTTCCTTACTAGTTGCTCTCTCTGTTAATGTTCAAATGAAGCAACTGTATTGGGAAGCCAATGACTCCTGCAGTCTTTCATTAAAGCATGCTAAAAGCCAGTGCTCTGACGAAGGGTCATTCTGGCTCGACATGTTAGCTCTATTCCCTCTCCGCAGATGCTGCCAGACCTGCTGAGTTTCTGTAACATTTTCCATTTTTCTCTAAAAGATAGTGGCTCCAATTGCACCTTCTCGAGGAAGTCTTCCTCTTTTCTCTTAGCACTGACTCTATTTCAATGTTGTGACTCAAAGCAAATTGAGGGTGCCTCCTGAAACGGCCTCTTAGTCCCGTCGTGGGCAACTCCCACACTGCCTTAGACCCATCCTGTGCAAATTATTTTCCAGTTTCAATTTTAAACTGCGCAATAACTTCAGGGTTTCAATATAGTGGTGTTGTACTTTTTACTTTGAGCCCTGCTTTGACTCTCCTCCTTGTTACTGTTTGGGTCTCTCTATGATGTGCAGCTAGACATCCTTCCAGTTATTCTCCAGCCTCCCCCAGTAACCTTGGATCCCATTGTCATTGTGGTTGACATACCAGCCCTCCCCACTGAACCCGTCGCTGTTGAGGTCCCCATATCTCATGTGGAATCTGTGCAACCTGTTCTTCATGTCCACCACCTCCATGAGTCTCTGTGCAACCCTTTCCCCTGCGGTCACACTCACACAATTACAACCTCCCTCCTATTCCAGAGCCTGTGTGCATTCTCTCCCATTCATACAATTCAATTTCTACCCACCTGCTTCTTGGTGTGCATTCTAATCTTCCATGTCAGGGTACCACTTCCCCACCCTTGGTCTTCTCTCTACCTGCCATCATCCCCACGTCCCTCCACCTCCCCCATACCCCATTGTCCTCCATGTTTCAGTCATCCTCCCCCATCCCTCCCCCAACCTCTCCAGTTGTAATGTTATTCTCTGTTTCAGAGTGCAGCCCAGCCCTGACATTGTCCTCCAGAGTATGGAGGCACCCACCTTGAGCAGACCAAACCTACACCCCACCAGTGTGGCATCACACTGGCATTGCTGAGAAACCAGAGCAGCACTGTTGCAGGTAGGCTTTAAATGTCGTATTCACTTTGAAGTCACATGTCAAGTGATTTATATCTGGTTGTGATTTAGACTGGTTTAATTTCAATGGCATAGCATGTAATAAGGAGGTGGAAGCCAGATTCCAACAAGCAGCATTTTTAATGATTATTGTTATGGTACTATGCTATTTTGATGTATTTTATGTGTAAGGTGGGTTTGTTTTAAGAGAGAGTGTTTTGTTACAAGAGTCAATTTGCCTGGTAAACATGCAGCAGATGCTAAGAATGTAGACTAATTGATTTTAGTTAGAATGTGTTACCATGTAGAGTTAATGGACCTTTTGTTTATTTAGGTTCTCCTGGGGTTTCAGAATAGAGTTTTGATTAAGTTGATTAACAGAGAGAGTCATGTGATGCTTGAAGGAAAGAAAAGGTTTCAGTTTCATTTTAAAATATAAGCAGTCGCTGCCTGGACTGCCAGAAGAAAGCAGTGGCTCTCTCTCTGAAAATACCTCTCTGAGAGCTCCAGGGCTGGTAATTTACAACACAGCAAATATGCCTGTGCTTTGCTAACAAATTTTAAAGAGGGGGTTTAAGTCTTTTAGAGGAATATTGCTTGAATTGGAACTTAATGATAAACTTGTATCTTGTCATGCTTAGGTATTGTTCAATTTTAATGGTTAAGCTAATTAATTTGTTAGAGTTAAACTGTATTGTTAAATAAATTTTGTTTTGATAAAAGCTTCTAGTTTGTCAGTAGAATTGTGCCTGGAGTGAAACAACTTATCCTCACGCTAATGCCAAAATAGAAAATTGTTGGGGTCGAGTCTGACTTCATAATATCATAGAAATCATAGAAACTCTACAGTACAGAAAGAGGCCACTTGGCCCATCGAGTCTGCACCGACCACAATCCCACCCAGGCCCTACCCCCATATCCCTACACATTTACCCGCTAACCCCTCTAACCTACGCATCTCAGGACACTAAGGGGCAATTTTTAGCATGGCCAATCAACCTAACCCGCACATCTTTGGACTGTGGGAGGAAACCGGAGCACCCGGAGGAAACCCATGCAGACACGAGGAGAATGTGCAAACTCCACACAGACAGTGACCCGAGCCGGGAATCGAACCCAGGTCCCTGGAGCTGTGAAGCAGCAGTGCTAACCACTGTGCTACTTTGGGGTTTCTGATCAGATACCCTAACAATATTCATGGCATGGTAACGTATGCGAATGGCATTCCCAACATGAATCAGCAGGACACCCGACCAGCCATCAGTCTGCCATGGAAGTGATAAGGGGAAAATTCTTAACTGATTTCCTGTTGGCAGGAATCCAACTTTTGGCCTCTCTCTGAATTTGCTGCTCCTGCCTGCCACGCAACCTGTCGCTGGCAGGACTGGAAAATGATGCCCTATATCTCTGTTTATGGATCTAGCCTCTGTCTTCTTCAGCCTGCCTGTATTATCCCACTGGAATCATCATCATCTATTCAGTTTATGAGATTTGTTTCTCCTCATAGGTTTTGGTTCAATCGCAGTTTCAGTCTTAATTTTTTCAGAAACTGGAAGGATCAGTTTCTTTTCTTAGTTTCCCTTTTCAAAGAACAAAGAACAAAGAACAATACAGCACAGGAACAGGCCCTTCGGCCCTCCAAGCCCACGCCGCTCCCCGGTCCAAGATTGAATCCTGAATCCAGGATCCCCACCCAATTTTCCAGCCTATCTACATACTAATATCCTATCCACCGAGCTGTCCCTCACAGCTACGATGCTTTGTTCATCACAACCTAGTAACTCACCCCCACCCCCCCATTCCAGACCATGTGATCTCCAGGGAGAGGCGAAAACCCAGAGTGAAAACCCCAGGGCCAATATGGGGAAAAAAAATCTGGGAAATTCCTCTCCGACCCCCTGAGGCGATCGAAACGAGTCCAGGAGATCACACTGGCCCTGATCGGAAAATGCTTCCCAACCCTATTCATTTCCACTTCCACGAACACCATATGAATTCCCTGCCCCCGAGACAGGTTCCCAACTATCCGCAGTCTCGCTCTGTACTGGCACCAGCAAGATGATCATAGAATGAAGCCTTGAAACGAGAAACAAAGAATAATTAGCTCGCGCCGCTCCCTGGTCCAAACTAGACCACTCTTTTGTATCCCTCCATTCCCACTCCGTTCATATAGCTGTCTAGATAAGTCTTAAACGTTCCCAGTGTGTCCGCCTCCACCACCTTGCCCGGCAACCCATTCCAGGCCCCCACGACCCTCTGTGTAAAATATGTCCTTCTGATATCTGTGTTAAACTCCCCCCCTTCACCTTGAACCTATGACCCCTCGTGAACGTCACCACCGACCCGGGGAAAAGCTTCCCACCGTTCACCCTATCTATGCCTTTCATAATTTTATACACCTCTATTAAGACTCCCCTCATCCTCCGTCTTTCCAGGGAGAACAACCCCAGTCTACCCAATCTCTCCTCATAACCAAGCCCCTCCATACCAGGCAACATCCTGGTAAACCTCCTCTGTACTCTCTCCAAAGCCTCCACGTCCTTCTGGTAGTGTGGCGACCAGAACTGGACGCAGTATTCCAAATGCGGCCGAACCAACGTTCTATACATCTGCAACATCAGACCCCAACTTTTATACTCTATGCCCCGTCCTATAAAGGCAAGCATGCCATATGCCTTCTTCACCACCTTCTCCACCTGTGACGTCACCTTCAAAGATCTGTGGACTTGCACACCCAGGTCCCTCTGCGTCTCTACACCCTTTATGGTTCTTCCATTTATCGTGTAGCTCCTCCCTACATTATTCCCACCAAAATGCATCACTTCGCATTTATCAGGATTGAACTCCATCTGCCATTTCCTTGCCCAAATTTCCAGCCTATCTATATCCTTCTGTAGCCTCTGACAATGTTCCTCACTATCTGCAAGTCCTGCCAGTTTTGTGTCGTCCGCAAACTTACTGATCACCCCAGTTACTCCTTCTTCCAGATCATTTATATAAATCACAAACAGCAGAGGTCCCAATACAGAGCCCTGCGGAACACCACTAGTCACAGGCCTCCAGCCGGAAAAAGACCCTTCCACTACCACCCTCTGTCTTCTATGACCAAGCCAGTTCTCCACCCATCTAGCCACCTCCCCCTTTATCCCTTTATTTTCAGTTAGGGACTTGTTTATTAGTAACATGCTTCCCATCAGAAATCATAGAATGCAAGCAGATAAGTGTACTGAAAATCAGCGAATTGTGAATGGTAACAGCACAGAAGGAGGCCATTCAGGCCATAGTGTTTGTGCCAGTTCAATGCAAGAGTAACTCACCTAGTCCCACCCACTTGCCTTTTCCCCAGAGCCCTGCAATTTCTTTTTCTCTCCAAACAATTATCCAATTCTGTTTCGAAGGTTTCTATAGAATCTGCCTCCATCATACTTCCATGCCATGCATTTCAGATCCTAACCACTCACTGTATAAAGTAACTCTACGTGACTCTATGACCTGAATTTTGCACACATCATGTGTGCACAAATGGCGAGCCCAGAAGCAGCCACACTTTCCACTTCCAGGCACGATCGGAGTCTGAACACGATTTCACTCTGGCTGGCCAATTAAGGGTTGGCCGGCCTGTGTAAATGGGACCAAACAAGAGCAATGGCTCTGAAATGGCTGCACTGGTGTCAAATCAGTATGGCGTCATGATCTGCTTGGTCTGCATACTTGCAGCGTGGTTTATTACTCATGCATTAACGCCCTCGCCAATGTGGTATTTTCACTGTGACTTGACACAGAAGTGTGTGCTTCTGGTATATAAACAATTTTGGACACCAAACAGTACCTTTTGATCCAAATAATGCATGCTACCAATCAGATTCTGTGGCATAGATGTCTGCAACGGGAATGTCCAGTATGCATATTTACAGCAGAAAAATAACAGTGACATTCTGGTAACTCTAAAATGTTACACCATACTGTATTGTAACTGAGGTCATTTTCAAGTTCTGTAGGCAGGCTTAGGAACTGTCAGTATTGAAGACTGACAGATATGATTTCACAACTGAACTGCCCACCTAGAGTAGAATATTAATATCCCTAGCAGCGAATAGCAGCTTGAGCACTAAGTTCCTTGTCAGTCAGTGCTGGGGTACTGACACAGCACAGTGTTACTTTGTAATAGTTATAAAGCATTCTTGCATTTAACTGTTCGTGAAAGATTTGCAGACATAATGAAGACTGCCATTGCATTCCTTCTCCTGAATATTGGATTAATATTATGTTTGGAAGTTCCTGTGGAATATAACAGTACCAGCATATACAAGAATTCCACAGAAAGACATGCAAACGGAGCCTGCGCCATCAAACTGAAGCCCACTGAGTGTGATGATGAAGGTGAAGTCTGTGGTTATCAGGTAAACATCCCACCTCTTACCATTCAGCTACCTAAGCAGACAAAACTCCTCAAAAAGACTGTCAAACAGGTAAAAAGTCTAACAGCAACAGTAAAGAAGATGAAGACTAGGTGGCTGGAAGGAAACCAGAAGAAGTCTTTCATTTATGATCAAGTTACTGGAAGTACAGAAAATGACAAGGACGATGTCAACAGGATAACGGCTTTGGAGAATAAAGTTTCCAAGCTAACAAATTTACTACGGCAAGCCAGAAATCAAATCCATGCGCTTCAGGGTCGTTTGGAAGAGATGACTGTTCTGAATATGGACACCATTTTGCACTACATTAACAATGAGCTTTCAAATATTAAAAACACTGTGGATACGTTGAACAACAAGTGTTATACAACGTGTTCAGCTGTAGGTCAACCAGGTAAGTTAATCAATGGTTGAAAAATAGAACACAAAATAATAAATAATACTTTTTAATGCAATTATAACAGTTGTAATTTTCCACTTTCCATTTACACAAAGTCAGAATTTCTATTGTTATTCAAAATTTTAAATTACCTTTTTCTTTCTAAATAGACATAAACTTGAAATTTTGCAATTATACTTTGATGCACAAGCTAAACAATGCAATATTTAGATTCAAGGTGCTTATCTGTCCTATAAATTGGAAAGCTTTTCACCTAATAAATTGTCAGTATTAACAGGTCACAATTTGAGGCATATTTCAAGTTAAAATCCCTCTCGATTTTAAAGCAATAGTAAGACCATATTTAAAATGTGGTGATATGTGTTTTTGCAAAATACTTACCATTGCAAGTTGTTATTTTTAAACAGTTGTTATAAAGTTATCCACAGATTTAAAAGTCTAATGTGATGTATTTTCCAATCTTTACTCCCTTTCACTTTTTAAGTAAAGCTTGTTTGGCTGATTGTTCTTTCTGAATAAGTTGCATTCCTAATAAACAGTAGAAATTATCTTGCTAATCTTAAACAATGAAGTGATGAAAAATTAAATATTACAATAATGCATATATTAACCTTAGCTAAAAATTCCACCAACTTGGTTAATTTTAATATCAGTTGTACTGCAGACATTAATAACAAGTACAAGTTAAAGTGAATATTTTTGAATGTAAACATTTTGCACATCATGCTATCCATTTTTAACAATACAACTAAAAATAGAGCAGTCTGAAGAAATGTTGAGGCAAGCTTTTTTCAACCAAATCTTTCTATGTAATTATCTTGCTCTGATCCCTAATTTTCATACACTATACTTTTGCAATGCTGTGATCTATGGCACATTGTCAGTAAAGTGTAAAGGACTAGGTGATCTGAGGGCCTGATTTCAACTCAGAACATGATTCATGTAGACAAGGGTGTCTACATGAATCCTGGGAGATTGAGAGCGAGATAGGTCCTATCAACTCCTACCCAAAACTTCCAGGCAGCATCACAAGTTGGATAGCAGGAGTAAAAATAAATGTAATATAAGCATTTAAAAATAGACCGATGACTAAGAAGGAATAGATATGTACATTGCTTTTGGTGAAGTTATCTGTTAGCAGGCAGTTACTGTAATGTTCAAACTTTTGCTGAGGCATAATCATACACACTCTCTCTTTAAAAATGAAATGCTTCTTCTTCAGATGAACTGTGGAATTAAACTGTTAATATTAAAGAATATTTTGAGGCATAGAAATACCAAATTGCACCCATCACATCCTGTTTACATTTAATTGTGGAGAATGCCTTTGTTGATTTTCCCCACATGCAGTCAATCGTAATCCTATTAAAGAGCCACCCTAATCTTTAAAATGGTTAGCATTTTTTTGTTTTATTTGCAAACATACAAATATTCTGCATTATCGTATTGTAAGTGCATAACTTACTAGTCTCCTCCACAACCGGTAGCACAGTGGTTAGCACTGCTGCTTCACAGCTCCAGGGACCTGGGTTCGATTCCCGGCTTGGGTCACTGTCTGTGTGGAGTTTGCACATTCTCCTCGTGTCTGCATGGGTTTCCTCCGGGTGCTCCGGTTTCCTCCCACAGTCCAAAGATGTGCGGGTTAGGTTGATTGGCCAGGTTAAAAATTGCCCCTTAGAGTCCTGAGATGCGTAGGTTAGAGGGATTAGCAGGTAAATATGTGGGGGTAGGGCCTGGGTGGGATTGTGGTCGGTGCAGACTCGATGGGCTGAATGGCCTCCTTCTGCACTGTAGGGTTTCTATGATTTCTATGACAGCCAAATAATATTTGTCAAACATGTTTTCGTGAATATTATGCTCTTTTAACACCACAGAAATAAGAAATTAATCAACATAATGTTTACTGTACAAATGAATAGCACAGAATTAATTGTTCGTAAAAAACTGAAAAAATATGCAATTTGGCCCTATTTGAGTAATTCATCCTTCCTTGCTTTCCAAATCATTTAATTTTGGGAAGTAGAATTCCTACAATTTAAAACACAACCAAAACACAGATCACTGTCCATTAAGACTTTCTTGGAGAATTTTCTGAGATCTGACTGAGCTGCATTGTATTTAATGTTGTGATAGATTAGCAGTAATATATATGTATTAATAGTTAAAGCTGATATGAATGAATTCATCTTTTGATGCAATAGATGAAGTTGATAACCTAGTTTTATACTTCCTTTCAGTGGGTATACAACGGACACCTCAGGATTGTTCAGACCATTACAAAATAGGACATCAGAAAAGTGGCATCTATGAAATTGCCAGAGGCTCGAATAAAAGTTTTTCAGTTTATTGTGATATGGAAACTCTGAAAGGTGGCTGGACAGTATTGCAGTCTCGCAGAGATGGCAGTGTCCATTTTAATCGCACTTGGGCAGAGTACAAAAACGGTTTTGGAAATCTATCAACAGACTTTTGGTTGGGAAATGACAAAATACACCTTTTGACAAAATCTAAAGACATGATCTTGAGAATTGAATTTGAAGACTGGAATGGCAACCAAAAATATGCCTCATATGATCAGTTCTCAGTTGAAGGTGAAGATCACTATTATCGCCTGACAATTAATGGTTATTCTGGCACAGCTGGTGATGCACTGCATAACGGCAAGAATTATAACCATGATCAAAAATACTTCACCACCAAAGACAAAGATAATGATAATTATGCTTCAGGTAACTGTGGGGCTTATTATAGTTCCGGCTGGTGGTTTGACGCTTGCATGTCTGCCAATCTCAATGGCAAATATTATAAAAAGATGTACAAAGGCATACGAAATGGTATTTTTTGGGGCACTTGGCAAAATGCTGCCACTGGAACTCTGAATAGCTACCGCTATTCTTTTAAGTCAGTAAGAATGCTCACCAGGCCTAAAGCATTTGAGCCATAGGTACATGACGACAATAAAAGTTTCAAAAAGATTATACAAATGCTACTGGAGAGCTTTCTTTATGCACATGCTTAGTCTATAAATATAAATACCCAGCTCTAAGTTTCTATCATTTCACATAAACCCACCACTACTTCTTTGTCAGTCAGAGGTGAGTCAAAGCTTCCTTCAGGCAAACACTGGGAAGATTCAAGCCATCATTTCCGACCTCACTATGAACTTCACTCCTTTACCACCAATTGTATCATTAACTATTGACTCAGGGTGAACCAGATTGGGCAAAATCTTAATGTCCTGCTTGTTCCAGCACTAAGTTTCAACACCCTTATCTGAAGACAGGTCATTGCCATAGAACATAGAACAGTACAGCACAGAACAGGCCCTTCGGCCCACGATGTTGTGCCGAGCTTTATCTGAAACCAAGATCAAGCTATCCCACTCCCTATCACCCTGGTGTGCTCCATGTGCCTATCCAATAACCGCTTAAATGTTCCTAAAGTGTCTGACTCCACTATCACTGCAGGCAGTCCATTCCACACCCCAACCACTCTCTGCGTAAAGAACCTACCTCTGATATCCTTCCTATATCTCCCACCATGAACCCTATAGTTATGCCCCCTTGTAATAGCTCCATCCACCTGAAATGTTAACTCTGTTTCTCTCTCCAGATTCTTCCTGACCTGCTGGGTATTTCCAATTTTTTCTGTTTTTATTTCAGATTTCCAGCATCCGCAGTATTTTGCTTTTGCTTCAAAACCCATTTCATCTTCACCACTGATTCTGCTTATTTCCACCTCTGCTCTAAAATCCAGGCTCTGTTGTCACCAAAAACCTCTTGCATACTTTTGTCATCTCTTGAGTTCAGTTCTTCAATGGCTCCTAGATGATTTCCCATCCTCCAAGTTACAATAATTACAACTCTTCAAAATGCCAACCATTTGTATCAGTTGCACACTAGATACTAATCACCTATCGCTTTGTCCTTGCTGATCTACATTAGTTCCCTCTCCTCATCTTGAGATCCCTCCAGGGCCTTTAACTTAAAGCCTCTCCAACACCTTTCAGTTTTCTGACTAGCCTCCTGTACATTCCTCTGTCACTTTTCCCTCACATTGATTACAGTTTCTTCAGCAGTTTCAGTCATACTCTATGGAACTTACTCCCTGTCTCTTACACACTGTCTCTCAATATCTCTTGTCTTTTAAAATTTCTCAAACCCACGAGGGGATTTTCCAGGTCTGTCCACCGCACGTGCAAATCACATTATGGCGGGAAATTCTTGTGAGAGGGCCATAATGGGATTTGCGATGGGCTGGTGATGTAATTAATGAATGTAAATTAATTGATATCTGATTAAACAGCTTAATGACATATCTTCCAGGAACATCAGATGTTGCCACCTACTGGCGTGACCTAACACCAGCGGGAATCACTACTGCTCTGCAGCAGATGAGATGACCACTCCGGGGCGCGGAGGCCAGTGTAGCCCCTGGGTGGTCAGGGACATGGCTGGGCAGGCCCCCCTTGGCATCCTGGCAGTGCCAATGGTTGGTGGCGGTTCCCACTGGGGCGGGGGGGGGGGGGGGGGGTGCTGTCTCTTCACTTTGACATCAGGATGTTCTTTAAAAAGAGTGCCAGGTCTCTGAGGAAACAGACTTGCTGGGGTCTTTAGGCTCCACCCATCAGCTATGCTGGCATTAAACACATCCCCCTGCTTCTTTTTGTCAAAGTCTCAGAAAATCTGGAGAGAAAACCTGCGTGTTTCTCTGGAGAAAAACATGCCGGTTTTCAGTATGTGGGGAGAAAATCCCTCCCCACATATTTTCAACCAATGTTTTAGTCATCTATGTTTCAACATCTGTTCTATATACCTATGAAAAACATTCTGAAATATTGTGGGTGATTCTCTGGCCCCATGCGCTCATGCACAGATCACGCAGGTGTCACGTGGAGTTGGACAATTGCAAGGGACGAATGGCAGGAACCACCTTTGGAATTCTCCCAGTCCCTGAACATCTGAGAGCAGGAACCACAAATTGCACTGGTTTTCTCGCCCAAAATTTCACTTTTTGGGAAAATTCGACTCATTGAGATATCAATGCAAATTCTTGTAAACAGAGAAGAGAATATGTAAACGAAATATATGTATATGTGGGTGTAAAGTATTTCTAATGGTTATTAGTGTAGTTGAGGGGCAAAAGGTACTGGCCTGTATACCAAACAATGAAATAGAACCCCAAGGTCCAACTTTAGGTATGCCTTGGACCTCAGTTGGGGTGTGGGTTACCAAACCAATTTAAGCCCATAAATGGGTTCAAATGAATTTCTACATCCTCATCTTTTTAAGGAGCTGGATGGAAACAACTGGAGGATATCTATTTTCTATTCCTTTTATAAGCATTTCAGATTTCAGGTAAATAATTATATTGGCTTTTCAATTAGAAATAATTGTTAGAAACTTAGCAAGAATTAGCTTCAGAGATATACTGTAAATGCTGGTTAATCATTTCATAACTTCAATAGCAGTCTTTGAAAGCAGACAAAAGGAATTCATTTAGTAGTGCTATATTAACAAATATTAACATTGATTAGTTTAGCTTTAAGTATATTTTTCTACTAGCCACGCCTAATATTGTATGTTATTGGAATGCTCATCCAATGTTAAACATATTAATTTGCACAAATTACTTAGCAGCTGAATGGTAAGGCCAGAGAATTGTAACACTGTAAGTCTGCCTAATTATTAGAGGAGTGCCATCGAAATAATAAAAATAACTGCACTGTACAATATTGTTTTGAAAGATGTATAAAAAAATAAACTTGGATATTAAGTATTCTCATTAAGATGTATTTATCATAAGCACTGAGACCTGTTCCAACTGTAAAACTGTTCAAAATAAATTTCTATAATAAACCATTCAATATTCAGATAATAGTGTATGGTCTTATTTCATTTACATGGATATTATTTCAGAGCAGTGAGTTCTCCCTGTATCTGAGCCCAATTCCTCCCTCAACTAATACCATCAAAATAAATTAACTAGCTTTTTATTGTCTTTGTGCTCATGATGTGTGTAAAATGGCTGCATATTTCTCTATATAAGTCTTAAAAGATTGAAAAGTAACAGTGAGAGGTGATGGCCGAGTGGTGTTATCGCTGGACTGTTAATCCAGAAACTCAGCTAATGTTCTGGGGACCCGGGTTCGAATCCAGCCACGGCAGATAGTGGAATTTGAATTCAATAAAAAAATCTGATTTAAGAATCTACTGATGATCATGAAACCCATTGTCGATTGTTTATAAAAACACATTTGATTCACTAATGTCCTTCAGGGAAGGAAATCTGCCGTCCTGGTCTGGCCTACACGTGACTCCAGAGCCACAGCAATGTGGTTGATTCTCAACTGCTCTCTGAAATGGC
Source organism: Mustelus asterias (assembly GCF_964213995.1). Lineage (NCBI taxonomy): Eukaryota > Metazoa > Chordata > Chondrichthyes > Carcharhiniformes > Triakidae > Mustelus > Mustelus asterias. Next base: position 59,050,366 of record NC_135819.1, read on the forward strand.
CTAGCCAAGCCACTGAGTTCAAGGGCAATTTGGGATGGGCAATGAATGCTAGCCAGCCACCCTTATCTCATGAATGAATAAAAAATATAAATTCAAAACACAGCATTATTTGTCAATAGATAAGTAGATTTGTAAAGTGATAGGTAGATATAAAGATGAATGATAAAGTTAAGTGGTTGAAGATGGTCTTGCTATAATTAAGGCCACTGGAGTAGAAAAGCTGAAAGAGAACATGGCAATTTTCAGTTTTTCCTCATCTGCAATAAATTGGAATGCTCTTTCCTCCCCCACCCATTATAGATGAACATATGATCTCACTAATATCACTAATTCTCAGAAATGAACTGGCTATAACAGAGGTTCAGGCAAGGTCTCTCCTCCTCCTCTCTCCAGCAGAAGTGAAAATCTGGGATTGATAGAGGGACTGGGAAACCATTCTTTACTGAATTCCCCAGGTCCACCCGCTTTTGATTTTCTTTGGTGGATCTGTCATGAGTTACGCAACTTGATATTCAACTCCTGCTGCTGCAGCATGTGATTTTAAACATTTCCTTTAAGAGAAAGTTGGCCCAATGCTGGTATTCGTAAACATCATCACCCTGTCTTGACCGATGAGATTGTTTACTGATCTTGTTCCCATGATCTGGGCTGTCTTCCACTGCATGTGCTTGTTGAAAGCATTGAGATGGTATCTTGACATCATCCTCTCTCTCCAGCCGTGACCATTTTCCAGCTTCACTAATCATTTTCCCTTCCCAACCCAGAACCCCTCCTCCACTTGTTCTCTCCTCCCATTCTATCTCCTGCATCTCCTTCACATCCCGTCTTCCCCTTATCCGTGGTCAATACGAATCAATAGGAATGGAGAAGATGAAAAATGGGCTGCTGATTTGCTATCAAATCTTATACTGTTGCATAAAGTCGAAATGACCTCTATGGATTTCAGACCAAGTATTGTATTCAGTTCAAACAAAATTATCCCCCATCTATGAAACACCACAAAACATCAATATGGAAATATAGAAGGAAACTTACTTCATCCAGGCACTGAAAAGCAGGACTTGTCGTCACATCTACAAGTTGCTCCCCTTGAAGGTCTACTGCTGGAGCTACAGCTGTGATAATTTCTTCCTCATCTTCTTCAGTATCCTCTCCAAACAGATTAAAAGGAGGTTTTTCCTCTCCACTCATGTCTCCTGGAGTATAAATATTAAAGTTTTATTATATGAAATATAGAATGGAAATAGAAAGAGAAATTGGGCAGAGTATATAATGGATGATCAATCACAGAGGGAATGGTCGGCAGCAAGGGTAGGGAGGTGTCTCTCAGTGCTCTCCACCACCCTTTGCCCGATGCCAGATTCCAAATCCTGGGAAGCCCACAAATAATACCCACAGGATATGCTTTTCAGGCTTTCCACATAGCATGTCCTCCATCTGTTGATGTGTAAATACCAGTTGCGGCAGAATGAGGCTCAAAGTGGGCCATTGGGCAGTGGGATAGGAAAGCCATCCATGAGCCTCCCTTAATTGGGGTAGAGGTGGGAAGGCAGTGGGGTTCCCATCTGTCATCCTCTTGCCAACTAAATGTCCCTTCCCCTGCCACCAAACCCGTCACTGGGAAGGGCATTAAATTCTGACCATTGTCTTTGATCTCATTCAACTGACACGATCAAAACGCATTGCATAATAAGAATTTGATATTGTTCTACTGTACAGCTGACAGAATGAAAGGTATATGAATTACTTACCTGATTCAGCCAATCTGTAAAGATGTTAAAATGATTCAAACTAACAAGCCTATAATTCGCTGGGTAGGCACCGGGATGCCCAAAGCAAGTGGTGAGAGGGGGATTAGCTGATCCCAAAATGGGGATCTCAAAAAGCAGCCAGTAATAGAGGCCTTTCCTTCACCTCCGTCACCTCTCTCCCACTCGAGGCTCAAGCAGGGCACCCGGCTGGGCTTGCCAATCATCCCTGAACTCTTCCTGCTCACCTCAAAACTAAGGCTGGCATTGGAAGCAGCCTTTGGTGGCACTAGGATCTAAAGGATTAAAGTGAAATGCAATTTTCTGACAATAGTAAGAGGGCAGTCTCTCAGGCCAAGTGTGGATGAAAGGAGCCAAGGGGGTCAAAAGCAGGCGTATGGTCCTTTGAACCTGGATACAGGGTACCAAGGGGTCCAATAATCTCCTCAGAGCAGGAAAAGTGAATAGTATACCATTTTCTAGTGCTAACCCCACACTGACCTCCCCAGCATTCTCCTGCACAGCCCTCCTCAGACCAACACACCTTGTAGCTTCACTCATTCTTTTTCTCTGGGCACCTCCTCACATTCCCATCTGAATGACGAATATTGGCACTGATTTTACTGATACTTCTTATTCATCTTCTGTAATTGTTATCATTGCCTCCTCTCTGCACAATCCATTTTTCGCGTAACACTGTTTTCTCTCCTTGCAGAAGAAGAGAGCACGCAATTCCAAGGAAAAACAGACACAGGCCAACATGAAGAGGGCTTCTTCACCAACCACCATCCCCCAGTCCCTTAACAGTGGAGCCCCAGTTGCAAGGACCACCTTTAATTTAAAGTCTGAAAATATTGGGAGAGGATGCCTCCATTTTGAAGCGCCCTCTCCCTCACTTACCACCATGACATCCTGCTGCTATTTTCAAGCAGCAAGGCCTTGGTGCTTCAGTGTTGACATCCCACCTGTATCTGCCCGCTGGCCATTATATGCCCATTTCGGGGAAATTCACATTGAGTGACTATTTTCCTCACAATGTGAGTTTCTGATGCCAGTTGAGCCAGATGGTAGGGCTCATCAACCCCACTGCACTCATAAATATAGTAAGAAGTCTCACAACACCAGGTTAAAGTCCAACAGGTTTATTTGGTAGCAAATACCATAAGCTTTCGGAGCGCTGCCCCTTCGTCAGACGGAGTGAAAATCTGTTCTCCAACAGTGCACAGAGACACAACATCAAGTTACAGAATACTAATTAGAATGCAAATCTCTACAGCCAGCCAGGTCTTAAAGATAAAGTGGGTGGAGGGAACATTAAACACAGGTTAAAGAGATGTGTATTGTCTCCAGACAGAACAGCTAGTAAGATTCTGCAAGATCAGGAGGCAAGCTGTGGGGGTTACTGATAATGTGACATAAATCCAACATCCCGGTTTAGGCCGTCCTCATGTGTGCGGAACTTGGCTATCAGTTTCTGCTCAGCGACTCTGCGCTGTCGTGTGTCGTGAAGGCCGCCTTGGAGAACGCTTACCTGAAGATCCAAGGCTGAATGCCCGTGACTGCTGAAGTGCTCCCCCACAGGAAGAGAACAATCTTGCCTGGTGATTGTCGAGCGGTGTTCATTCATCCGTTGTCGTAGCGTCTGCATGCTTTCCCCAAAGTACCATGCCTCGGGACATCCTTTCCTGCAGCGTATCAGGTAGACAACGTTGGCCGAGTTGCAAGAGTATGTACCGTGTACCTGGTAGATGGTGTTCTCACGTGAGATGATGGCATCCGTGTCGATGATCCGGCACGTCTTGCAGAGGTTGCTGTGGCAGGGTTGTGTGGTGTCGTGGTCACTGTTCTCCTGAAGGCTGGGTAGTTTGCTGCGGACAATGGTCTGTTTGAGGCTGCGTGGTTGTTTGAAGGCAAGAAGTGGGGGTGTGGGGATGGCCTTGGCGAGATGTTCGTCTTCATCAATGACATGTTGAAGGCTCCGGAGGAGATGCCGTAGCTTCTCCGCTCCGGGGAAGTACTGGACAACGAAGGATACTCTGTCCACCGTGTCCCGTGTTTGTCTTCTGAGGAGGTCGGTGCGGTTTGTCCAGTAAGAATGAACACCGCTCAACAATCACCAGGCAAGACTGTTCTCTTCCTGTGGGGGAGCACTTCAGCAGTCACGGGCATTCAGCCTTGGATCTTCAGGTAAGCGTTCTCCAAGGCGGCCTTCACGACACACGACAGCGCAGAGTCGCTGAGCAGAAACTGATAGCCAAGTTCCGCACACATGAGGACGGCCTAAACCGGGATGTTGGATTTATGTCACATTATCAGTAACCCCCACAGCTTGCCTCCTGATCTTGTAGAATCTTACTAGCCGTTCTGTCTGGAGACAATACACATCTCTTTAACCTGTGTTTAATGTTCCCTCCACCCACTTTATCTTTAAGACCTGGCTGGCTGTAGAGATTTGCATTCTAATTAGTATTCTGTAACTTGATGTTGTGTCTCTGTGCACTGTTGGAGAACAGATTTTCACTCCATCTGACGAAGGGGCAGCGCTCTGAAAGCTTATGGTATTTGCTACCAAATAAACCTGTTGGACTTTAACCTGGTGTTGTGAGACTTCTTACTGTGCTTACCTCAGTCCAACGCCGGCATCTCCACACCATAAATATAGGCATCCAATAATTTCAAGCACATACTGCCACCTGGTGGGAGTGTTTAGAATTATAAATTGCATCAGAAAAATATCTATTCTCCCAAAAGAATTCTGAGTGTCAAATTCGTGTGAAAACTGGCGTAATTCACACTGTTTTTTTCAGTGGGAGTTCAAAGAAGAATCTCCCACACTCTGTGCACTGCAGAGGCCACCAGTGTGAATATCATTATAAACTAGGGGGCTATTCCCGTTGGAGAGGTTGAAATCAGCACCCTGAGTGGGCCATTGCGCACGTGCCAATCTGTCAGTGCTGAGATCGGCGCATGCACAGTGGCCCCACACTGATGGCCTCCTGATTGCTGGCCAACTCGATCGCTGGCCAGCCCCGTGACCGCCACAACTCTGGCTGCACTGCCCCATGCCTGATGGGCAGTGCCTAAATGCCCCCTGGGTATTGGCACTTTGCCCCTTGAGCAGTGCCAGGAGGCACATGTTGGCACTGCCAGGGTGCCCATGCCCAGGGGGCAGCACCCACCCAGCCCCCGACCTCCTGGGGGGCCCCCGATTGCTTTCATTCCAGCAGGGTTGGGCCGCTAGCTCCCCAAAAGTGGGGAGCTATTGTAATCCCAGCTAGAGTGAAATACTCTGGCCGGCTGGGAGACACTAGCGGGCCCAGAGACATAAGTCCCAGGCCCGCTAATCACATTCAGATAATATTGAAATGACTGTTTAAATGGTCTGTGCGTTTCTTTCTGGCATGGAGCAGATGCTGCGGGAAATCCGGCACTGGGAGACACAAGTGGGACACGAATGCTTGTGCAAACTCCACAAATCACCCGCCACGGGAATTTTAGCGCAGCAGAATGGGAGAATCATGGCCCTGGACTGGGATTCTCCCAAAAGAATTCTAAGCCCCCATTTGTGGAAAAATGGGAGTAACTCCTGCTGGTTTCTTCAGCATGATTTCCAGAATGAATCTCCGACACTCTGTGCATCACAGAGTGCCCAAGCGGGATTCCCTCTGAAAATCAGAGGGCAGAGCCTATTCCTAGCTAAACAATTAAAAGGCCACAAGAGAATTGGACAATATTCTTGCAGTGTAAATTTGTAGGTAAGGCGGTTGAAGTATATACATCTTTGAACAAAAGGAGAGGTCGAAGGACAATGAGACGGTCAAAAGAGCTATTTTTTATGCATTTAGGTTGTTCCTGAGGCACACAGGCAGAAGTTTCAAAACACAAGTAAACAGCCTGGACAAAATCATCTTGAATCAGAATGACTAAAGGAAAACTATTTTGATCATTGAATATGGGCTTCAAAGATCCTGAATAGATCCTAGGACACATGTGGAGGAACGAAAGAGTTCAGACTGCTAGATGGGTTACAGGGCTGGCTGATGAATACGAAATGATCTACAGAAACAAACCTTTTTTCCGTAATTCTTTTAAATCGGAAAACAATGGGAAGATGTGAGAAGTCAGTCAAGGAAAAGAAGGGGTGGCTGAAACTTGCAAAGAATTTTCACCACCATGAAGTAAAGACAATGTTAAAGAGGTTTCACCCTTCTGAAAGAAGTTAAGAGGGTTAGATGTTACCATTGTAATAAGTTGGCCACATGAAATCAGACTGCGGGTTATTAAAGGGAAAACTGGATAGAGTTATCAAAATTGAAAAGGGAAATAATGAAATCAGAGAATGGAGAACAAGAAAAGCAGGTCGGAATTATGCATAGAGTGAGTGAACGAGCACCCAGTGGAGATGGACACGTGTGCAGAAAGTGTGCAGGGGCAAAGTGACCAGGATATCTTTAAGGATTTTGTGTGTTTAGGAAACAGTTTTCCATGTGGACAGGATAGAATGGGGAAGGACATTAACGTTCTGAGAGATACAGGGGAAAGTCAATCCCCAATGTTGTGGGATAGCGATAGTTGTTGTCCCGGAGGGATGCTAAAAGAGGAAGTTCTGACCACAAGCATTCATGGGGATAACAGGAAAATTCCTCTAGTCGAGGTGAACTTGAGGATCGGTTTTAAGACGCGAGAAGTCACTGTAGGGTTGGTAGAAAAATTACCTATTGAAGCGGTTCAATTTATTTTGGGGAATGATTTGATAGGATCACAGGTAGTGGTGAACAGGCTGTATGCAATCTAACTACTGAGTCCTTACCAAAAGAATTTCCTGGAACGTTCTCAGATTGTGTTCTGATGAGCACACAAACGTAAAGAACAATTAGAACTGAAGGAGCAGGGTGAAGCAAATAAAATTAGTTTATTGAATACAAATTCTCACAAATTGACTGCAGAGGGAGCAGGTCAAGATAAAGAGACAATTGTGTTTACTTCATAGAGTCAGAGAGGTTTGCAGCATGGAAACAGGCTCTTCGGCCCAACTTGTTCATGCTGCCCTTTTTTTTAAACCCCTAAACTAATCCCAATTGCCCGCATTTGGCCCATATCCCTCGATACCCATCTTACCCATGTAACTATCTAAATGCTTTTTAAAAGACAAAATTGTATCCACCTTTACTACTACCTCTGGCAGCTTATTCCAGACACTCACCATCTTCTGTGTGAAAAAATTGCCCCTCTGGACACTTTTGTACCTCTCCCCTCTCACCTTAAACCCATGCCGTCTAGTTTTAGACTCCCCTACCTTTGGGAAAAGATATTGACTATCTAGCTGACCTGCGCCCTTCATTATTTTATAGACTCGACAAGATCACCCCTCAGCCTTCTACGCTCCAGAGAAAAAAGTCCCAGTCTATTCAGCCTCTCCTTATAACTCAAACCATCAAGTCCCGGTAGCATCCTAGTAAATCTTTTCTGCACTCCTTCTAGTTTAATAATATCCTTTCTATAATAGGGTGACCAAAACTGTACATAGTATTCCAAGTGTGACCTTACCAATGTCTTGTACAACTTCAACAAGACGTCCCAACTCCTGTATTCAATGTTCTGACCAATGAAACCAAGCATGCTGAATGCCTTCTTCACCACTCTGTCCACCTGTGAATCCACTTTCAAGGAGCTATGAACATGTACCCCTAGATCTCTTTGTTCTGTAACTCTCCCCAACGCCCTACCATTAACTGAGTAAGTCCTGCCCTGGTTCAATCTACCAAAATGGATCACCTCGCATTTATCTAAATTAAACTCCATCTGCCATTCGTCAGCCCACTGGCCCTATTAAGATCCCATTGCAATCAGAAACAATTTTCTTCACTGTCCACTGTGCCACCAATCTTGGTGTCATCTGCAAACTTACTAACCATGCCTCCTATATTCTCATTCAAATCATTAATATAAATGACAAATAACAGTGGACCCAGCACCGATCCCTGAGGCACACCGCTGGTCACAGACCTCCAGTTTGAAAAACAACCCTCTACAACCACCTTCTGGCTTCTGTCAGACTGATTGAGCTACAGCAAAAAGATTCAAAATTACACCAAATTTATCAAACAGCCTTTCCAACACTGGAAACACAGTGCATTCCTGAATGTTATTGTCAAGGATAAGGTCTTGATGATAAAATGATACCACACGTGAGCACAAATGATACATGGGCAGAAGAACATCAGATTGTATTATCTCCTGAATATAGAAAAGAGATTCTAAGAATAGAATCATAGAAATCATAGAAAACCTACAGTGCAAAAGTAGGCCAGTCGGCCCATCAAGTCCACACCGACTCTCTGACGGTGCATTCAATCCAGACCCTATCCCTATTTACTCCGTTAATTCCCCCTAACCTACACATCTTGGGACACTAAGGGGCAATTTAGCATGGCCAATCAATCTAACTTGCACAACTTTGGACTGTGGGAGGAAACAGAAGCACCTGGAGGAAACATATGCAGACATGGGGTAAATGTGCAACCTCCACACAGACAGTCACCCAAGGCCAGAATCAAACCCAGGTCCCTGGCACTGTGAAATAATGGTTGGAATGCGAATACTTACAACTAATCCAGTCTTTAAGAAACAAAACAATGGGAGTGGAGAGAGCATCAAGACAGGCTAAAAAGATGTGTATTGTCTCCAGACAAGACAGCCAGTGAAACTCTGCAGGTCCACGCAACTGTGGGAGTTACAAATAGTGTGACATAAATTCTGATTCTAGGATCGCATGATAAAGACTCAGGAGGAAAAAAGCAGAAATATTTATGTGAAATAGTGTGACATAAACCCAATATCCCGGTTGAGGCCGTCCTTGTGTGTGCGGAACCTGGCTATCAGTTTCTGCTCCGCGACTCTGCGCTGTCGCGGAGCAGAAACTGATAGCCAGGTTCCGCACACACAAGGACGGCCTCAACCGGGATATTGGGTTTATGTCACACTATTTCACATAAATATTTCTGCTTTTTTCCTCCTGAGTCTTTATCATGCGATCCTAGAATCAGAATTTATGTCACACTATTTGTAACTCCCACAGTTGCGTGGACCTGCAGAGTTTCACTGGCTGTCTTGTCTGGAGACAATACACATCTTTTTAGCCTGTCTTGATGCTCTCTCCACTCCCATTGTTTTGTTTCTTAAAGACTGGATTAGTTGTAAGTATTCGCATTCCAACCATTATTCATGTAAATTGAGTCTGTGTCTTATAAGTTCTGTTTGTGAACAGAATTCCCACTCACCTGAAGAAGGGGCTCAGAGCCTCGAAAGCTTGTGTGGCTTTTGCTACCAAATAAACCTGTTGGACTTTAACCTGGTGTTGTTAAACTTCTTACTGTGTTTACCCCAGTCCAACGCCGGCATCTCCACACTGTGAAATAGCAGTGCTAATCACTGTGCCATTGTACTGCCCAATTGATGTAATTAGTGATCAGAGTGCTGTGAGCCAGAAAGCAGTTTAGACACAGATGAGGTGTTGAAGAAACAGCAGCGAGAGAGAGAGGCAGCCATCCCCAAGAACCAATTCAACCAGAAATTGGAGGGTTAAAGGTGGGGGGCAGCCATTGTCAGCAAACAGCTCAGCGAGAGATAAAGTGCTGAAGGCAAAAGCCAGTTTGTGTATAAGATAATTTTCTTCGCTGAACTGAATACCATTCCCAAGTCCTGGTCACTTAAGCTGTACAGTGTGGCAATTATTGGTTAGATTTGACCAATAGGTTTATGGTTGTTGTTTGGGAAATGAGGGTCTCAACAGAGTTTAGGATTACGGCAGGAAAGAGATACTTTTGGGTTTTCAGTCTTTGAGGGACTAAATGGTTCCTTCATTTGGCGAAGTATAAGATTTTTCTTTGTGGCATTTTTATTACTTCTTCTACTTTCTCATTTGCTGTTTAATGAGAGGTTTGAGTTTTTAGTATTTCTGCGAAGGTTTCTCACTAATATTCAAATATAAACACCATGGAAACCAGTGTTTCAGGTTGGGACACTCGCACATAACATCAGTGGGTTTTCATAACAAGATCTGGTGGCAAGAATGAGAATAAGCATGTTAGCTAAAATGTAGAGAGAGTGAGGTGTTGGCCCCAGTCATCACCATCATTATCAATGATGGTAAAGATAAAAGCCTGCAGGAGGGCACAGGTATGGAAAATGTGTCAGTGCGGTTCAGAGGTTTGATTGGGGAGCACGGGAGTCTGAAGGCTTGATGGTGGGAAAGGTCTTTTAGCTTTAAGAGTAATAAGACAAGGTATTACAATGTGGAGGTATTGAGAATCAAAGACATTGACGGCTGATCCACCTAACCTATGCATCTTTGGACTGTGGGAGAGAATCAGAGACCCAGCGGAACGTGCAAACTCCAGACAGACACTGATCCAAGACTAGAATCAAACCCAGGTCCTTGCTGCTGTGAGGCGGCGGTGCTAACCACGGTACTGCCTTGCCACTCACTAACAGGGGCCACTGAAGACAATTCTTTTTGTGCCAACCAAATAAACCAAATCAAACAAACTCAGTGACAAATCAAGAAGGGCAGTCCCCAAAAAGGGAACCACCCAAAACAAAAGACAAAGTGTAAAGGAAACTTAAAACATCAAATCAAAATGTGATTAAAGGGGTCAATAATACACCCCGGGGGCAAACGGGCATGGAAGGCCTCAGGGGTCAGTGAATTCAGGACAGGGGTCACTAAGGAGAAGGTTTAAGTATTATTATTAGTGTCACAAGTAAGCTTACATTAACACCGCAATGAAGTTACTGTGACACACTCCGGCGCCTGTTCAGGTACACTGAGGGAGAATTTAGCATTGTCAATGCACCTAACCAGCACGTCTTTTGGATGTGGGAGGAAACTGGAGCACCCGGAGGAAACCCATGCAGACACAGGGAGAACATGCAGACTCCACACAGACAGCGACCCAAGGCTGGAATTGAACCTGGGACCCTGGTGCTGTGAGGCAGCATTGCTAACCACTGTGCCGCCCATGGTCAGGATTCAGGACAGGGGTCACTGAGGACAAGGGTCAGTGAGTTCAGGACAGGGGTCACTGAGGATAAGGGTCAGTGAGTTCAGGACAGGGGTCACTGAGGACAGGGATCAGTGAGTTCAGGACAGGGGTGATGGGTGCCCCGGACTTGGTGCGAGTTAAGGGACGAGCTGCAGGATTTTCCCGACACAATAACCATGTAAACAAATGACTTTCCGGCCTGTGTATAGCTCGGTGCCCTCTAGCCCCGGGCTTTCAGCTGTACCTCAGTCAGGAGCCGCTTCTCCTCAGGGACGGGGAGATCTCCGCACAATCTCTCCGTTTGTGGCCAACAAGCTCCATCACCATGGCAACCCCACTCTCCTCAATCCTGCCCACCCATTGGTTACACAGTGCCCACTTTGGACCAATAGCAGAAGCACTAGGATAGCCCCGCCCCCCACAAGATAACCAACAATTATTATTCCAGGGTTGGCGCAAATCATTGAGGCTGCTGCAACCTGAAACAGAACATGCTGGATAACCTCAGCAGGTGTGACAACATCTGTGGAGAGAGAATAGAGTAAGAAGTTTAACAACACCAGGTTAAAGTCCAACAGGTTTATTTGGTAGCAAAAGCCACACAAGCTTTCGGAGCTCTAAGCCCCTTCTTCAGGTGAGTGGGAATTCTGTTCACAAACAGAGCTTATAAAGACACAGACTCAATTTACATGAATAATGGTTGGAATGCGAATACTTACAACTAATCAAGTCTTTAAGAAACAAAACAATGTGAGTGGAGAGAGCATCAAGACAGGCTAAAAAGATGTGTATTGTCTCCAGACAAGACAGCCAGTGAAACTCTGCAGGTCCACGCAACTGTGGGAGTTACAAATAGTGTGACATGAACCCAATATCCCGGTTGAGGCCGTCCTCGTGTGTGCGGAACTTGGCTATCAGTTTCTGCTCAGCAACTCTGCGCTGTCGTGTGTTGCGAAGGCCGCCTTGGAGAACGCTTACCCGAATATCAGAGGCCGAATGCCCGTGACCGCTGAAGTGCTCCCCAACAGGAAGAGAACAGTCTTGCCTGGTGATTGTCGAGCGGTGTTCATTCATCCGTTGTCGCAGCGTCTGCATAGTTTCCCCAATGTACCATGCCTCGGGACATCCTTTCTTGCAGCGTATCAGGTAGACAACGTTGGCCGAATTGCAAGAGTATGTACCGTTTACCTGGTGGATGGTGTTCTCACGTGAGATGATGGCATCTGTGTCGATGATCCGGCACGTCTTGCAGAGGTTGCTGTGGCAGGGTTGTGTGGTGTCATGGTCATTGTTCTCCTGAAGGCTGGGTAGTTTGCTGCGGACAATGGTCTGTTTGAGGTTGTGCGGTTGTTTGAAGGCAAGAAGTGGGGGTGTGGGGATGGCCTTGGCGAGATGTTCGTCTTCATCAATGACATGTTGAAGGCTCCGGAGGAGGTGCCGTAGCTTCTCCGCTCCGGGGAAGTACTGGACAACGAAGGTTACTCTGTCCACCATGTCCCGTGTTTGTCTTCTGAGGAGGTCGGTGCGGTTTTTCGCTGTGGCGCGTTGGAACTGTTGATCAATGAGTCGAGCGCCATATCCTGTTCTTATGAGGGCATCTTTCAGCGTCTGGAGGTGTCTGTTGCGATCCTCCTCATCCGAGCAGATCCTGTGTATACGGAGGGCTTGTCCGTAGGGGATGGCTTCTTTAACGTGTTTAGGGTGGAAGCTGGAGACGTGGAGCATCGTGAGGTTATCCGTGGGCTTGCGGTACAGTGAGGTGCTGAGGTGACAGTCCTTAATGGAGATGCGTGTGTCCAAGAATGCAACCGATTCCGGAGAGTAGTCTATGGTGAGAGAGAATAGAGCCAATGTTTCCAATGGATGATCTTTCGTCAGAGTTTTTATTATTAATAATATAAGATGCTTGATGCGCTACTCAAACACGAGGCCTGAAGCTCAGTAAATGAAAGGCTTTTATTTACTGTAATGAAGCTGCCAGAACTTATATACACTATCCCAGACTGAAGGGGTCCCGGCCAGAGCAGGGACTCTTATACCTCTCCCAGGAGGCGGAGCCCGACTGGGATGTGCCACAACACCACAGTACAAAGGTGTAACAACCCCACCCTAACCCCAACAGCAACAATAGCACAACCCAACAGTAACATATGTACATCCTTGTAGTACTGGCCAGCCCCTGGCTCAGTACTATCCAGTGGGAACCAACGATGGTTCACCACAATGCTATAAAAATATTATAATTATAATAATGATCATTTATTAATAATTATTCCAATCAGGGACGGTGAACGATTTACCCTCATATACACTTTAACTATTCAGATGGCTACAGGTTACTTTATTGCTGTAGCATTATATTTTATCCAACTACTCTTTATGTTATTACAATAGAAAATGCTGAGATGGGTCAACATGTTTTTAAAAAGCATTTCAGCACAGAGTCTGCAATAGATCCTCATCAAAGAGTTTTTAAAACACGTATATTGTCTATTAATTTCCCTTTGAATTAGGTTAGGTAGCCCATTAGCCATCTATCAATGAGTGTAAGGCAGGCTATCTGGTCACTCTGCTGAGTCTGATGGTTCATTGTACATTGGTACAATGAGGAACCATTGGGGTACATTGGGGAAGCCATGCAGACGCTACGACAACGGATGAATGAACATCGCTCGACAATCACCAGGCAAGAGCGTTTTCTTCCTGTGTGGGAGCACTTCAGCGGTCACGGACATTCGGCCTCTGATCTTCGGGTAAGCGTTCTCCAAGGCGGCCTTCACAACACACGACAACGCAGAGTCGCTGAGCAGAGACTGATAGCCAAGTTCCGCACACATGAGGATGGCCCAAACCGGGATCTTGGGTTCATGTCACACTATCTGTAACCCCCACAACTTGCCTGGACCTGCAAAATCTCACTAACTGTCCTGTCTGGAGACTTTACACATCTCTTTAACCTGTGCTTAATGCTCCCTCCACTCACATTGTCTGTACCTTTAAGACTTGATTAGCTGTAAAGACTTGCATTCCAATCATTATTCATGTAAATTGAGTTTGTGTCTCTGTATGCCCTGTTTGTGATGATGTGGAGATGCCGGCGTTGGACTGGGGTGAACACAGTAAGACTTTTAACAACAGGTTAAAGTCCAACAGGTTTATTTACACACATTTCTTTACACACAAATGCGTGTTTATTTACACACATTTACACATCTCTTTAATCTGTGCCTAATGCTCCCTCCACTCACATTGTCGGTATCTTTAAGACTTGGTTAGCTGTAAAGATTCGCATTCTAATCAGTATTCTGTAACTTGATTTTGTGTCTGTGTATGCCTTGTTTGTGAGCAGATTTCCACTCCATCTGACGAAGGAGCAGGGCTCTGAAAGCTAATGGTATTTGCTACCAAATAAACCTGTTGGACTTTAACCTGGTGTTGTTAAAACTCTTACTGAGCCCTGTTTGTGAGCCGATCTCCCACTCCACCTGACGAAGGAACAGCCTGTTCCGAAAGCTAGTGGCATTTGCTGCCAAATAAACCTGTTGGATTTTAACCTGGTGTTGTGAGACTCCTTACTCCGATGGTTGGCCAGCCGCCACTGCTCGCGTTGCACTGTGGGAGTTGTAGTCCGGCACCGGGGTTGTTTAGAGTGCGCGTGCGCGGACTCCAACTCCCGACAGCTCCTGCGCTGTCCCGCGTAAACAACAACAACAGCAGCAGCAGCAGCAAGTGGCGTTGGAGCGGGAGTGAGGGCGGCGCTGGAGCGGGAGTGAGGGCGGCGCTGGAGCGGGAGTGAGGGCGGCGCTGGAGCGGGAGTGAGGGTGGCGCTGGAGCGGGAGTGAGGGCGGCGCGGCAGCAGCGGGAGTCCCCCCCGAGGGGGGCTCTACTTCACCCCGGCTCCAGCATGACTTCCCTGGCTGCCTTTTGCCGTCGGGGGTTTGGGCTGAGGGAGGGCGCCCGCTGTTTCCTCCCTTCGGCGGCCCGCAGGTGGGTGTGCGGCAGCTGGCGCCGCCTGGGCCCCCGGCCCAAGGGCAGCCCCCTGAAGCGCTGGACGCTGCTGGTGGATCCTTTCGGCTCTTTAAAGGTCCGCCTGCCCTGCGATGTGACCGTGAAGCCGCTGGACCCGCACGGCTACCCGGCGGCTGACCGCGCTTTCGTCGAGCTCGTTTCCCCGCACCAAGGGGCGAATGTGGACGATGTGGTGGTTCAGTATGACAAGGCTTCGAGACAGATGGTAGTGAGCTCTGACCGTGTCAGCAGTGATACTCGCGTGGATCTGGTAACTCCGGTCAAGTTTGGTGAGTGGTTATCTGCACCTTGAACATCAATTACTGTTTTTCTTCAGAAAGAAAAGCCAAACTTAATAAAACCCTGGATTAAAAATTGGGTCGCTGTCTGTGTGGAGTTTGCACATTCTCCTCGTGTCTGCGTGGGTTTCCTCCAGGTGCTCCCGTTTCCTCCCACAGTCCAAAGATGTGCGGATTAGGTTGATTGGCCAGGTTAAAATTGCCCCTTAGTGTCCTGGGATGTGTAGATTAGAGGGATTAGTGGGTAAAATATGTAGGGATATGGGGGTAGGGCCTGGGTGGGATTGTGGTCGGTGCAGACACGATGGGCCGAATGGCCTCTTTCTGTACTGTAGGGTTTCTATAATTTCTATGAAAAAGTTTGTTTATTAGTGTCGCAAGTAAGGCTTACATTCACACTGCAATGAAGTTACTGTGAAATTCCCCTAGCCACCACAGTCCGGCACCTGTTCGGGTCAATGCACCCTAACCCGCACGTCTTTCAGAATGTGGGAGGAAACCCACGCAGACATGGGGAGAATGTGCAAATTCCGCACAGGCAGTGACCCAAGCTGGGAATTGAACCCTGGCGCTGTGAGGCAGCAGTGCTAACCACTGTGACACCGTGCCGCCAATCCAAATTACTGCAGATGCTGGAATCTGAAACCAAAAGAGAAAATGCTGGAAAATCTCAGTAGGTCTGGCAGAATCTCTAAGGAGTGAAAAGAGCTGATGTTGGGTCATCTGGACTCGCAACGTCAGCTCTTTTCTCCCCTTACAGGTGCTGCCAGACCTGCTGAGATTTTCCAGCATTTTCTCTTTTGGTTTCAATAAAACCCTGTTTTGTAGTTAAGATCAAAAAGTGATTATTGTGATGGAAGTGATCTGACTCCTACTGGATGTGTTGCTCCTGTGTATCCTTCCCTACACCTGCTAATTATTTCCTTGTGTAAAAATTGAACTTTTTTTCAGAAAGCTACAGGAGATATTTTAGAACCAATAAAAAGACCAATGGAAATAATAACACATTCTCAATCCACCCTTTGAAGGGCAGTCTCTGTTATACAGGCCATCATCGTCTTCTTCAGTTCTCTGATTTGGATGTAGGTTTTACTATGAAGCTATTATATCTATTCCATATTCATGAAGAGGAGGAAAAACCTTCTGTCAGTTTTGTTTGTTTGTTCAGGTTCTCTAGTTAGGAGTTCATAAGTCAAAACAATATGCCTACTTGCGTGAATTTTATAGACAGGTAGTTGTGGACCATAATTTCTGAGCTCCAGGACAGTATAAATGGGGAGTGTCCTAAAGAGGTGCTGGGGAAGTCCTCCTCCTCTCTCTCTCTCTCTCCCTCCCCCCCCCCCCCCGATATTCCCAGATAAGGATTGAAAAAAGTTTATTTATTAGTCACAGGTAAGGCTTACATTAACACTGCAGTGAAGTTACTGCAAAATTCCCCTCGTCGCCACACTCTTTCAGACTGTGGGAGGAAACCCATGCAGACATGGATAGAATGTGCAGACTCCGCACAGACAGTGACTGACCCAAGCCAGGAATTGAACCCAGGTCCCTGGCGCTGTGAGGCAGCAGTGCTAACCACCATGCCACCCCACAGCAGTTGCCTGGAAAGTTCAAGCTTCCTTTGGGCAAATGCCCTGCACTGGGAACCATCAAAAATGTGATTTAAATCACAAACCTCCAATGGTTCCGGCTGCCATACAGCAACTGTTTCCCTGGAAAAGTGAGAAGAATTAAAACCACTTCTAGCTTCTGGGTAACAATAGCACTTATCCTTCTCCATCCCACCCCTGAGGCCTGTTTTCCTTAGAGAAGAGAAGGCTAAGAGAAGGTCTGATGGAGGTATTCAAAATCATGAGGGCGGGTTGGACAGAGTGCATAAGAAGAAACTGTTTCTTATGAAGAGCAGCACGGTAGCACAGTGGTCAGCACTGCTGCTTCACAGCTCCAGGGACCTGGGTTCGATTCCCGGCTTGGGTCACTGTCTGTGTGGAGTTTGCGCATTCTCCTCGTGTCTGCGTGGGTTTTCTCCGGGGGCTCCGGTTTCTTCCCACAGTCCAAAGATGTGCAGGTTAGGTTGATTGGCCAGGTTAAAAATTGCCCCTTAGTGTCCTGAAATGCATAAGTTAGAGGGGTTAGTGGGTAAATATGTAGGGATATGGAGGTAGGGCCTGGGTGGGATTGTGGTCGGTGTAGACTCGATGGGCCCAATGGCCTCTTTCTGCACTGTAGGGTTTCTATGATTTCTATGATTCTATCATTCCATTCATGAAAGAAGTGAGAACAAGAGGGCACAGATTAAAAGTAATTGGCAAAAGAAGCAAAAGTGATACATGAAAATTTTTTCCATGCAGTGAATGGTTAAGATCTGCAATGCATTGGCATTGGTGGAAGCAGGCACGATCTAAGCATTCAAAAGGAAATTAGACCGTTCCTGTTCAAATATCAAGGTGTGAGGTTATGGGGTGGGGGGGGCAAAGGCAGTAAAATGGCACTAGGTGATTGGTTAATTAGGTGAGCTGGTGTAGACATGATGGGCTGAATGGCCTCTTGTGCTGTAGCAATGCTGTGATTGTGACCTTAACTGTTACCTCCCTTGTCGACTAAAACTCTGCCTAATTTAGCTTTGAATGCATTCAATGACCCAGCCCCTTCTGCTCTCTGTGGAAGAGAGTTCCAAAGACTTAAACAACCCACTGAGTGAAGAAATTCCTCCTTATTCACATCTTAAACGTAAGGTTCCCTCATGATCGGAAACATCCTCCCAGCCGTGTCACGCCCCCTCAGAATCTTGTGTGTTTCAATAAGATCACCTCATTCTCTTAAACTCCAATGAGTATAGGCTCAATGTTTCTCCCTAAGACTGTCCCTTTTTCCCAGTCTACTGAGCCTTCTCTGATGATGATGACATTAAGGTAAACTTTGTCTTTCCAGGATAGGGACAAAATTATCATATTTTCCCATTTTTGCCTCCTGGATCTATGTGACAGATTTCTATTGGTAATGTAGGGAAACTTAAATATGACGTGCCTTGCATTATGGAAAATATTTTATGAATGCACTATAATTACGTAACTCGCCCAGCATTTAGAATAAATAGGCACCTGGTTTGGTATGTTGTGACTAGTTGATTTAAAAATATTTATTTAAATTTTCACATTTCTGTTTGCAGACCTGGACATTAGCACATTTCATAAAGGATGTGTTAAAATAAAAAAAATGGAGGGTGATAACTGCTATGTAGAGACTGAGAAAGGGCACAGTATCCTGAACTCATTAAAGGTACAAAACATTTTTCTCAAAAAATTGTTTGAGAGTTTTTCATTTTGGTGTTTTGGTGACATTGTCAAAGTTACTGGGCTTTTCAACATTAAGGAGCTGAATTAGTTTATAGAGTTTAATTGACAAGATTATCAAAATACTTTTGGTTAGTTTAGAATATTCCTTAAAATGCGATAGTGTGCTTTCAATATAAATTATTTCAAAATCTGAGAACAATATCCAAAAGTAATTTTGTTAGGAGATGTCTGTTTTTCATCCCTGTCTGTGAAAACAACAACTTTGTATTTGTCTAGTGCCTTTAGATAGTAAAATGTTCCAAGACGTTCACATGAGGGTTATATAAAATTTGGCACCAGCAGGCCTCATAAGGCGATATAGGACAGGTGATGATCAAAGAGGTAGGTTTTGGGGAGTATCTTACATGATGGGGGAGTGACAAGAAGCTTCAGCAGGGAGTTCCAGAATTGAAGCCAAGTCAGAGAAAAGGCAGAGCCACCAGTGGTGGTATGGTTAAAATCTGGAATGCACAAGAGACCAAAAGTGGGGGCGAGCGGATACAAGCAGAATTGCAGCAATTTGTGATGGAATAAATGGACACTGCTACTTCATTTGAAGAAGAAATAATATAAAAAATTATACCTGTTTGTGTGTGTATAATAATCCTTGGTTGGATACTGGATTACTATTGAAAACTAAACGTGATACTAATGTCTTCTACCAAATGAGAAATCTTTGCCAGTGGATACATTGCTGAACAGTTTTGACAGTTAACATGGTAGGTCTTCAGCAGGCTTTCAATTAATAAAGGTGATTCTCTGGAGATGTCTCAATGTAATGGTTATAGGGTCCAGTTTAGGGCACATGTCTCAGGAAATTTGACGTGACAGCAATAACTTGTGTCATTACTTCAGTAAAGTGCAGTGTTCTCAATGCAAATGGATTTTGGAAATCTAATCATTTTGTATTTAAATACCCAAAGTTAGTTATGTAGGATATGTCCAAAGTTTGTACTTGAAGTAGAAAGGTTTAGCTCTTCTGTGAGGAACACATGTTTGTGTATTGTCTATTGGCTGAGCCTCTACTGATTTACCCTTTTGCTTTTTCGAAGTACAAAATCAATAAAGTTTGGAGTAAGTCGGCAACTGTGAGATTGTTGCGCAAAATGTACGTGTACATTGCTGATCTTGCTGCTGAAGAAAATTTTGCCCCGAGGTGAATGGCAGAGGATTAAAAAAAATATTGTCATTTGGTGGCACAAGACTTGTGTACTGCTAAAAAAACAGAGTTGCTGTCAAAGCTTTTCGTCTTGCAGTCATCAGGACAAAATTACAAATACTAAATCTCGAAGGGAACAGCAGTTTATTGCTCTCTGTATATTGCGCAAACTTATTAATGGGCCTAAGGCTGTCACTCTCACTCCTGAAAACTACCCAGCCTACCTCATTACCATGGGAGGATAAAGTGTCTCAAAAAATGTGGCAACAGGCGACGCTAACTGGTTTTTCTGCTGCTAATATGTAGCAGCAACATGAATGGTAACTGGATGCTGCCATCAAACGAAAAAGATTTCTTCTACCACACGAATGAGTAATGTGGAATCTGAATTTAGTGCTGGTGCGATGCCTGGTATATATATATTCCAAGGACTGGTGGATTATATCAAACAGCAAGTTCATTTGGCTGTTTGCAACAGACAAAGTACAGATTGTGCTCAACTAGCTTGTGGTTGCAGAACTCACAGCATAATATCCAACATTAGGAGAAGGCTGAGGGGAGACTTAATAGAGGTTTATAAAATGATGAAGGGGATCGATAGAGTGAACGTTCAAAGACTATTTCCTCGGGTGGATGGAGCTATTACAAGGGGGCATAACTATAGGGTTCGTGGTGGGAGATATAGGAAGGATATCAGAGGTAGGTTCTTTACGCAGAGAGTGGTTGGGGTGTGGAATGGACTGCCTGCAGTGATAGTGGAGTCAGACACTTTAGGAACATTTAAGCGGTTATTGGATAGGCACATGGAGCACACCAGGATGATAGGGAGTGGGATAGCTTGATCTTGGTTTCAGATAAAGCTCGGCACAACATCGTGGGCCGAAGGGCCTGTACTGTTCTATGTTCTATTAGATGTGGTTCCGAGATTGTGCAACATCCATGATTATACAACACTCAAAATTGTGCTAAGAATTACACTAATAACCAATTTAAGATTGTCAGGTTCACAGCTTAGTTTACTTACACAAGCTAGAAATTAAATATATTCACACAGGGCCCCTGTCCACATCTGTGAATGTGTAAATGTGCTGCGCTTTTTACAACTGAACAAAAACTTGGGGGATGGCCATTCCCTGGTGCATTCGCCATGGCAATGCCTTGACCAATTAGAGTCAATTTACCTGGTTTGAATTTAAACAAAAACTTGGCTGTTAACTGTTCCCTGGTGCTGTCTCCATGGCAAGGCCTCTGTCAATCAGAGACCACTTCCCAACCAATTAGCATCCTCTTCTCATACAATATATATTGTTGTCCTCCTTTTAAGATTTGGTATTCGTGTGATTTTTGTCCTGATGAGTACAAGATGAAAAGCTTTGACAGCACGTCTCTTTTTGCAACAGGAGAAACATTATAAACTATCCCTGAGGATCCACTTGATAATGAAACCACCCCTTTGAAATTCATAGGATCCCTACAGTGCCGAAGAGACCATTCAGCCCGTTGAATTTGCACAGATTCTGACGAGTATCTTACCCAGGCCCTCTTCCCTCACCCTATCCCTGTAACTCCACACCTTTACCATCAATCTAACCTACACATCTTTGGACACTTAAGGAGCAATTTAGCATAGCCAATCCACCTAACCTGCGCATCTTTGGACTTGGGAGGAAAGCAGAGCACCCAGAGGAAACCCACTAGCTGAGGTCAGGATAAACACCAACCAACAGCTTTAGTATTTTAATTTTCAGCTAAAACAAATAAACAAAAAGCATGACTCTAGTTCCTGTAGGCACTGCATGCTCTAAATCACAAATTTATTTGAAATATTCTATGAAGTTTTGCTGTGGTAATCCCACACGATCGTCTGCCAAGAATGTGATGTTTAAACTTCTGATACAAAAGTTATATCAGTTGTCATTTATTTGTTAACCATGTCCCCACAGAGAACGTGCAGACTCTACAAAGACAGTGACCCAATGCTGGAATTGAATGCATGTCCCTGGAGCTGTGAGGCAGCAGTGCTAACCACTGTGCCATCAATTTTGCCAATAATAAATGTGAGCTGAATTAAGTCACCTGTTGATTTTAAACAAAGTATTCCACGCCCTGTACAAGCATACAGGATTGACTTCCTGAGCAAAGCACAACCTAAATCAGTATTTACTGTTGAGAAAAGCATGGATGTTAGGGAATTTGGGGAAATAAATAGTGATGTCTTGAGGAGTGTACATAATACAGAGAAGGAGGTGCTGGAAATCTTAAAGCGCATCAAGGTCGATAAATCCCCGGGACCTGATGAAGTATATCCCAGGACATTGGGGGAGGCTAGGGAGGAAATTGCAGGTCCCTTAGCAGAATATTTGAATCATTGATAGTCATGGGTGAGGTGCCTGAAGATTGGAGGGTGGCAAATGTTGTGCCTTTGTTTAAAAAGGGCTGCAGAGAAAAGCCTTGGGAACTACAGGTCAGTGAGCCTCACATCTGTGGTGGGTAAGTTGTTGGAAGGTATTTTTAGAGATAGGATCTACAGGCATTTAGAGACACAAAGACTGATTAGGAACAGTCAGCATGGCTTTGTGAATGGAAAGCCATGTCTCACAAATTTGATTGAGCTTTTTGAAGGGGTAACCAAGAAGGTAGATGAGGGCAGTGCAATTGATGTTGTCTACATGGTCTTTAGCAAGGCCTTTGACAAGGTACCGCATGGTAGGTTGTTGCATAAGATTAAATCTCATGGGATCCACGGTGAGGTATCTAAATGGATCCAAAATTGGCTCTTGACGGAAGCCAGAGGGTGGTTATAGAGGGTTGTTTTTCAAACTGGAGGCCTGTGACCAGCGATGTGCTTCAGGGATTAGTGCTGGGTCCACTGTTATTTGTCATTTATATTAATGATTTGGATGAGAATATAGCAGGCATGGTTGGTAAGTTTGCAGATGACACCAAGATTGTGGCATAGTGGACAGTGAAGAAAGTTATCTCTGACTGCAGCAGGATTTTGATCAATTGGGCCAGTGGGCTGATGAATGGCAGATGGAGTTTAATTTAGATAAATGCGAGGTGATGCATTTTGGTAGATTGAACCAGGGCAGGACTTACTCAGTTAATGGTAGGGTGTTGGGGAGAGTTACAGAATGAAGAGATCTAGGAGTACATGTTCATAGCTCCTTGAAAGTGGATTCACAGGTGGACAGAGTGGTAAAGAAGGCATTCGGCATGCTTGGTTTCATTGGTCAGAACATTGAATACAGGAGTTGGGACGCCTTGTTGAAGTTGTACAAGACATTGGTAAGGTCACACTTGGAATACTATGTACAGTTTTGGTCACCCTATTATAGAAAGGATATTATTAAACTAGAAAGAGTGCAGAAAAGATTTACTAGGATGCTACCGGGACTTGATGGTTTGAGTTATAAGGAGAGGCTGGATAGACTGGGACTATTTTCTCTGGAGCGTAGGAGGCTGAGGGGTGATCTTATAGAGGTCTATAAAATAATGAGTGGCACAGATCAGCTAGATAGTCAATATCTTTTCCTAAAGGTAGGGGAGTCTAAAACTAGAGGGCATAGGTTTAAGGTGAGAGGGGAGAGATACAAAAGTGTCCAGAGGGGCAATTGTTTCACACAGGGGCTAGTGAGTGTCTGGAACAAGCTGCCAGAGGTAGTAGTAGAGGCGGGTACAATTTTGTCTTTTAAAAAGCATTTAGACAGTTACATGGGGATAGAGGGATATGGGCCAAATGCAGGCAATTGGGATTAGTTTAGGGGTTTTAAAAAAAGGGTGGCATGGACAAGTTGGGCCAAAGGGTCTGTTTCTATGCTGTAAACCTCTATGACTCTAAATTACTGAAAGTTACCACAAGGGGGCATGGTTAACAAATAAATGACAATTGATATAACTTTTGGAGCAGAAGTTTAAACATCACATTCTTGGCAGACGATCGTGTGGGATTACCACAGCAAAACTTCATAGAATATTTCAAATAAATTTGTGATTTAGAGCATGCAGTGCCTACGGGAACTAGAGTCATGCTTTTTGTTTATTTGTTTTAACTGAAAATTAAAATATTAATGCTGTTGGTGTTTACCCTGACCTCCCCTAGTACTTTCCAAGTCCTTTTATTCCACAGCTGAAGGAGAAGAGTAACGTTATAGACCCCAGTTCATACTGTTACAGTGAGACATAAGCTGTCCATTCTGTCAGGAGAATGTTGATCCTATTCTGATATCACAGCCATCCTCATGATTTCACAAAAGTTAATTTATGCAATTAGTTAAATAATGCAATTAGTTAAATAAAGTGTTATTTTAACTATGTGGGCAAGCCTTATGTTTGAGTGTAATTACAAAAAATGGACAAGTCGATGAAACAACACCTTTTTTTGTTTCTGAACTGAAATACCTTGGGTCATGCATTAACATTTCTTCTGTGTGTATTTAAGAGGAAAAAAAACCTATTTTTAATTGTATCAATAACGCTCACATGCACAGCTCTCAATGTGTTGCTCACAATTGACTCAATTATTCAAATATAGGTGAACACAGGATTTTTTTTAGCAGTTTATTTTTTAATGTACAGTGTCCAGCAAAACCTAAACACTTGGTGCAGTTACATATATTTTTCTGTTCCATCAAAATCTCTATAATTACTAATTTTGCATGCATATACTTTTATCCAATTAGGCATTCTTGTATACATTTTTCTAACTGATACTGTATGCAAAATTGTCATAATGGGATTACATCCTTCTCTGTAAAAAGACTACAGTGCTGCTGGAATCATGTCATTACACTGACAAGGTTAAATGTTGGCAAAGGAAATAGAAATAAGAACAACAAGGCTGAATGACCCTGTAGTTGGAAATGGATCACATTTCCATGTCTAATCCATTGTTCTCAGACTAATCCCTTTTACTGAAAAACTGTACCTAGTTACTGTCCCTCTTGCGTAATTCCTGTCAAGTATCTATTACTTTTTCCTGTCACTCTCTTCCCCATTGTGCCACAATTAAATCTACCTATTAATTTTACTTGACTCTGAATCCTTCAAGCTTGATCCCCAAGATTTTGTTGCTTCCAAGATATGTGATGGTGTTATTGGTGGTGCAGGCTCGATGGGCCTAATGGCCTCCTTTTGCACTGTAGGAATTGTATGATTCTATGACGGTGGTTACCCTGATCTGATCTTTGTTCACTGTATCTCGCAAATGGACCAAAAGCACTGCTTTCAGACCTGACAATTGCCCGGTGTGCCTTCAATTAACTAGAAAGTCAAAGTATCTCAATTTTGAGTGACAGGTTAAGCAAGTCTTTGCATGCTACCATACAGTGGCTGCACGAGTGGTATTTTCCACTAACCGGATGCTGCCCTCAGTCCAAACAGGCCTTCTGCCTACTACACAAATGAGCAATGTTATGTATGAATTTCAATGCAGGTACTTGGGCCATTCTCCCAGCAGCTGCAACATGTTCCTTTTGGCTGTTTGTAATAGATAAGAGTGTAGACCGACTCAACTAGCCCATGCTTGCAAAAATGAAAACACAACCCCTACTATTCAGTGTGATTCTTTGATTTGGCAGCATTTGCTGAACAATCTCGTGTGCTAATAGCTAAACTTAACCAATTTAAGATAATTAATCAAGCTCATACTGTGGCTCATTTACAGTAGAAGCAATATACATCCATACAGAGACATTCGTTCTCTGCAAACGAAAGAAATATACTCTAGCCTTGTGACTATTAAGTTACTTGGTACCATGGGGAGCTTGTAGTTCCCTGTTGCTTTCCCCTTGGCAATACCTTGATCAAGTAGAGTTGATTTGTAACCAACCAGCATCCTTTGCTCCTGTGGTACGTATGGTTGTGATCGCAAGAATGCCACAATTCAAACGAACGTAAGATAAAAGTTTCAGCAACTTGTCTCCATTTTCAGTAACCTTCCAAGACAAATCTGTTCGTTATCCACCATACTAGTGAGTGCTTTAAAATAATTTAACCAGTTTAGTGCACATGACCAATCCTTAACAAATCCATGCTGTCTCTCTTTGATCATAAGAACTAGGAGCAGGAGTAGGCCATCTAGTCCCTTGAACTTGCTCCGTCATTCAATAAAATCACGACTGACCTTTTTGTGTACTCAGCTCCACTTACCCGTCCACCCACCATAACCCTTAATTCCAGTTCAGAAATGTATCTATCCTTGCCTTAAAAACATTCAATGAGGTAGCCTCAACTGCTTCACTGGGCAGGGAATTCCACAGATTCACAACCCTTTGGGTGACGAAGTTCCTCCTCAACTCAGTTCTAAATCTGCTCCCCCTTATTTTGAGGCTATGCCTCCTAGTTCTAGTTTCACCTGCCAGTGGAAACAACCTCCCTGCTTCTATCTCATCTATTCCCTCCATAATTTTAATGTTTGTATAAGATCCCCTCTCATTCTTCTAAATTAAATTGATCAACCTGGGCTTGCCCAGGTACTCAGTCATTCTATCTCTGCTTTCATTAGACAATTTATCTATCTTAACTCTGATTATGTTAATTATTAATTTACCTAACCTCTGCCCCTTGGCTTATTTTTAGGCTCCTATGTAATGCTGTATTTTGTCCTTTCAAGATTAAAAATGGATACAAAGTACTCTTAACAAATGTTCCATTTCCCCATTGTTCATTATTGTATTTACAATTAAGAACATAATAGGAGCAGGAGTAGGCCATCTAGCCCCTCAAGCCTGCCCCGCCATTCAATAAGATCATGGCTGATCTGAAGTTGTCTTTACATAGGTTCTCATTACTCTTTCCCACACTTGCTTGATAAATTTATTACATTGGCTTTGATATCCTGTACAAGTATTTTTCATATTCTTTTTGTAATTCTTGTTGCACTTTATTTGTTACACGACATTATTTGTATCCTTTTGCTTTATGTAGCTGTTTGCTGGATTTGCACTTTTGTTTTTGTCTAAGCCATTTAGCTTGATCCTGTCTTGCCAGATCTGTTGACCGTGTTTGCTTAACTATACAATTTTAGAGCCTTGCCTTTTAGGGGTATGTGCTGGTTTTAAATCATACCAAATATGTCTTTGCATATTTTCCACAGTTTGTGGGTTTAGCCATTAACCACTCAGTGCAGTTTATTCTGGTCAATTCATTTGTTATCCTTGGAAGTTTGCCTTAATCTCTTTCTCATACATAATAACTTGAAATTTTTGCCACTATTCGTAAGAGTTTCCCTTACCTTAAGATTGTTAGCTCATTCTAGCTTTTGCACTTTTTCTCCCCCCTCACCTGACCATTTTTATATTAAAAAGAAACTCTCCAAATTCTGTGCTATTTCCATGCTTAATCCACATTTTCTTTCCAGCTGCAATAACCCTAGTGCCCTCCAGCTGAAATGTAAGTGTGTGGTTTGTTTATTTTCAGTTGTTTTTATACACTGACACAATTAACCTTCCTTGTGCTTCTGATCCTTTGCATATCCCTCTGACCAGTCAGATGTTGATTTTACTAAACTTAGCGTTTTATGGAATCATAAAAACTTGCTGTACAGGAGGCCACTTGGCCTATCATATTCATGCTGGTTCTCATGTTCTTGGGCTTCTTATGATTCAGATTCTGCAGTTCATAATTAATGAACCGTTTTGTGGTTTCTTTTTTCCCCTTTTAATTTGAAAGCTTTTTTCATCCTGTCTATATCTTCCTAGGTGTGATACTCTGATCACGCCATCTAAACTCCTTATACCCTATCGGAAGCTGGGATTGTAATGTAGAGGCACCGGCATTTTAACATTGTAATACTCCAAATTAAATTGGACAATGCCAGAAGTACAGTACAGCTGGTCAGACCAACCTGCTACTGTGTTGAGAAGACGTTGGGCATTATATGTTGTGACAGTGACTGTAACAGGTTTATGTTAAAAGCATTGAATTTGTGGAAACCTGATCGGGAAAACATTATATAATGAATCCTAGTTCTGTTGGGAATATTGCAGACTTGAAGTCTTTGTTCATGGGTGAATGTATAATTTCTCCTTTTTGTCTACTATCATATCCAGGCTCATAAAGTCCAAGTCCATAGCAAAGGTGGGAACGTGATCTGCCTGGGAACGATCTATGGAAATGTAGATATACAGACCTTTAATAAAGGAGTAAGTTAATCAATCCTTTTTTTTTTTTGGCAGCTTTAACAACTGGGTTTTGTGAAACACTTGAATTGGAAGATAAACAATTCCTTTATAAATATGTTAAGGGGCAGGGTGAACAGCCAGGGTAATGTTTTCAGTTGTTCCACTGGAGCAAGCAGAGAGGGAGTGATTGGAGGCAGGAGTGCTGATGAGAGATTAATTGAAGTATTTATTTATTGATTTAATTAGTCAGTTAGTGTGTGTCTTTTTTTTTGGCCTGTACTTTTGTTGTTGTATTTTTCTTAAGTTTAAAGTGAAAACCGGAAGTGGGCTGCCAAGGAGTCTGGGAAAGGTTTTTTAAGCGCGCGAAGTATAAAAGGTAGGCTGCAGTATACAGCAGGCAGCGTCGGGAGCGGGCAGTGGAGTGAGTGGGAAGCTGAGTGAAAGCTGTCAGGGCTTTGGCTCACAGGGCTTAGGCAGAAAGGGCGAGGCAAGGTAAGTTATTTTTATCCAAACCTATATAGGATAAGGGTAACTATGAGTGATAGGCCAGTTCGGTGCTTCCGGTGTGGGATGTGGGAGTTCCTGGAAACACCTAGCCTCCCGGAGGACCACATTTGTGCCAGGTGCGGTGGAACTGCAGCTCCTGAGGGACCGCGTCACGGAACTGGAGCTACAGATTGCTGACCTTGGTCTAGTCAGGGAGAATGAGAGAATAATTGACATGAGTTATAGGGAACTAGTTACACCGGGGCATCGGGAGGAAGACACGTGGGTCACAGTTAGAATCATAGAAACCCTACAGTGCAGAAGGAGGCCATTCGGCCCATCGAGTCTGCACCGACCACTATCCCACCCAGGCCCTATCCCCAAATCCCTCTAACCTACACATCCCAGGACTCTAAGGGGCAATTTTTTAACCTGGCCAATCAACCTAACCCGCACATCTTTGGACTGTGGGAGGAAACCGGAGCACCCGGAGGAAACCCACGCAGACACGAGGAGAATGTGCAAACTCCACACAGACAGTGACCCGAGCCGGGAATCAAACCCAGGACCCTGGAGCTGTGAAGCAGCAGTGCTAACCACTGTGCTACCGTGCCGCCGGAGGAGTAAAGGTCAGAAGGGTAATGTACCAGAGAGTACTCCAGTGGCTGTCTCTCATAATAGGAAGGGCTTGGCGACAGGTGTGAGAGGGGAGGGGAGTGAGCAATTAGTGGAGGGGTCACCTGTGGTTGTCCCCCTCCAAAACAAGTATATTGTTTTGGATAGTGTGGAGGAGGATGACTCTCCAGGGGTAAGCCACAGTGACCAGGTCACTGGCACAGAGTCAGGCTCTGTATCCCGGAAAGGAAAGAGAGGGGTTAGGAGAGCAATAGTGGTGGGGAATGCGTTGGTTAGAGGCATGGACAGGCGATTCTGTGGGTGCGAACGGGACTCCAGAATGGTAGTCTGCCTATCTGGTGCTGGGGTAATGGATGTCACCGAGCGGATAGGAGGCATCTTAAAAGGGGAAGATAAAGAAACGGATGTCATTGTACACATTGGTGCAAATGACATAGATAGGAAGAGCAGGGGGATCCTACGAGAGCAATTCAGGGAGTTGGGAAATAGACTAAAAAGTAAGGCCTCCAGGGTGGCCATCTCTGGGCTGCTCCCAATGCCTCGTGCCAGTGAGGCTAAGAATAGGGAGTTAGTACAATTGAATGCTTGGCTAAAGGACTGGTCCAGGAGGGAGGGCTTCATTTTCCTAGATCAATGGGAAGTTTTCAGGAGAGGATGGCACCTGTACAAGAAGGACGGGTCACAACTAAGTTGGAAGGGCACGAATATCCTGGCTGGGAGTTTTGCTAGTGCAGTTTGCGGGGGTTTAAACTCGTATGGCAGGGGGGTGGGGATCAAAATATTAGGTCTACAAGTGTCGAGGCTGGGGACGAGCTTGGGGCTGGGACAAGGCTGGCAAAGAAGAAGAGCACTCTGGGGGAGGATGACCTCACTGGGCCTGGAGGTCTGGAATGCTTATACTTCAATGCAAGGAATGTAGCAGGTAAGACAGATGAACTTAGGGCCTTAATGCTCACGAGGAATTTGGATGTGGTTGCGGTGGCAGAGACTTGGTTGAAAGAGGGACAGGACTGGCAGCTGAATATTCCGGGGTAGAAGTGTTTTAGGCGAGACAGAGGAGGGGCCAAAAGAGGTGGGGGAGTAGCAGTATTAGTTGGAGAGCATATTACAGCGGTGCAGAGGGAGGACAATTCAGAGGGGTCGTGTAACGAGTCACTCTGGGTGGAGCTTAGAAACAGGAAGGGCGCAGTCACTATGTTGGGGGTATACTACAGGCCCCCCAACAGCCCGAGGGAAGTGGAAAAACGGATATGTCAGGAGATACTGGATAGGTGCAGGAAAAATAGGAGTGGGAGACTTCAATTTCCCTGGTATAGACTGGAAATCACTGAGAGCTGGGACTCTGAATGGGGAGGAATTGTAAAATGCGTACAGGAGGGTTCTTTAGAACAATATGTAGATAGCCCGACTAGAGAGGAGGCTATACTGGACCTAGTACTGGGGAATGAGCCCAGTCAGGTCTTCAAAGTTTCGGTAGGGGAACATGTGGCAAATAGTGACCACAATTCTGTTAGCTTTAGGATAGTGATGGAAAAGGATGAGTGGTGTCCCAAGGGTAAGGTGTTGGATTGGGAGAAGGCTAACTTTAGTGGGATTCGGCAGAAATTGGCAGCTCTTGATTGGGAGAGGTTGTTTGAGGGTAAATCCACGTCAGGCATGTGATAGTCTTTTAAGGAACAGTTGTTAGGGCTACAGGGCAGGCATGTGCCTGTAAAAAAAGGATAGGAAGGGTAGGATTCGAGAACCGTGGATAACCAGGGAAATTGAGGGACTGGTCAAAAAGAAAAGAGAGGCGTATGTTAGGTCCAGGCAGCTAAAAACGGAGGGAGCTCTGGAGGAGTACGAAGAAAGTAGGAAAGAACTCAAACGGGGAATTAGAAGGGCAAAAAGGGGTCACGAAATGTCCTTGGCAGACAGGATTAAGGAGAATCCCAAGGCATTTTATTCATACGTTGGGAACAAAAGAGTTGTCAGGGAAAAAATCAGACCTCTCAGGGACAAAAGTGGGGAATTATGCTGAGAGCCCAAAGAAGTAGGGGAGATCCTAAATGAATACTTTCACAAAGGAGAGGGATGTGTTGACTGGGAGTGTCTCGGAGGGGAGTGTTGAACCATTGGAGAAAATCTCCATTACAAGGGAGGAAGTGTTAGGTTTGTTAGAGAATATAAAGACTGACAAATCCCCAGGGCCTGATGGAATCTATCCAAGGCTGCTCAGGGAGACGAGAGATGAAATCGCTGGGCCTCTGACGCAAATCTTTGTCTCGTCACTGGACACAGGTGAGGTCCCAGAGGACTGGAGGATAGCTAATATGGTCCCGTTATTTAAGAAGGGTAGGAAGGATAACCCAGGAAATTATAGGCCGGTGAGCTTGACATCCGTGGTGGGGAAGTTGTTGGAGAAGATTCTTAGAGATAGGATGTATGCGCATTTAGAAAGGAATAAACTCATTAACGATAGTCAGCATGGTTTTGAGAGAGGGAGGTCATGCCTCACTAACCTGGTGGAGTTTTTTGAAGAAGTGACCAGAATGGTTAACGAGGGAAGGGCCATGGATGTCGTCTATATGGACTTTAGTAAAGCGTTTGACAAAGTCCCTCATGGTAGGCTGGTGAAAAAGGTTGGATCTTGTGGGATAAAGGGGGAGGTGGCTAAATGGGTGGAGAACTGGCTTGGTCACAGAAGACAGAGGGTGGTAGTGGAAGGGTCTTTTTCCGGCTGGAGGCCTGTGACTAGTGGTGTTCCGCAGGGCTCTGTATTGGGACCTCTGCTGTTTGTGATTTATATAAACGATCTGGAAGAAGGTGTAACTGGGGTGATCAGTAAGTTTGCAGACGGCACAAAATTGGCAGGACTTGCAGATAGTGAGAAGCATTGTCAGAAGCTACAGAAGGATATAGATAGGCTGGAAATTTGGGCAAAGAAATGGCAGATGGAGTTCAATTCTGATAAATGCGAAGTGATGCATTTTGGTAGAAATAATGTAGGGAGGAGCTATACGATAAATAGCAGAACCATAAAGGGTGTAGATACGCAGAGGGACCTGGGTGTGCAAGTCCACAGATCCTTGAAGGTGACGTCACAGGTGGAGAAGGTGGTGAAGAAGGCATATGGCATGCTTGCCTTTATAGGACGGGGCATAGAGTATAAAAGTTGGGGTCTGATGTTGCAGATGTATAGAACGTTGGTACGGCTGCATTTGGAATACTGCGTCCAGTTCTGGTCGCCACACTACCAGAAGGACGTGGAGGCTTTGGAGAGAGTACAGAGGAGGTTTACTAGGATGTTGCCTGGTATGGAGGGGCTTAGTTATGAGGAGAGATTGGGTAAACTGGGGTTGTTCTCCCTGGAAAGACGGAGGATGAGGGGAGACTTAATAGAGGTGTATAAAATTATGAAAGGCATAGATAGGGTGAATGGTGGGAAGCTATTCCCCAGGTCGGTGGTGACGTTCACGAGGGGTCATAGGTTCAAGGTGAAGGGGGGGAGGTTTAACACAGATATCAGAAGGACATATTTTACGCAGAGGGTGGTGGGGGCCTGGAATGCGCTGCCAGGCAAGGTGGTGGAGGCGGACACACTGGGAACGTTTAAGACTTATCTAGATAGCCATATGAACGGAGTGGGAATGGAGGGATACAAAAGAATGGTCTAGTTTGGACCAGGGAGCGGCACGGGCTTGGAGGGCCGAAGGGCCTGTTCCTGTGCTGTATTGTTCTTTATTCTTTGTTTGTTTCACATTGGTACCAGCGATATGGGTAGAAAAGGGGATGATGTCCTGAAAGCAGATTTTAGGGCATTAGGTAAGACATAGGATCTCTCCAAAAGTAATCTCTGGTTTGCGCTCAGTGCCATGTGCTAGTGAGCATAGAAATGGGTGGTTGAAGCTGATAAGTGCTTGGATAGAGAGCTGGTGCAGGACGGACGGCTTCAGACTCGAGGGGCATTGGGACCAGTTCTGGGTCCATTGTTGTTTGTCATCTATATCAATGATCTGGATGATAATGTGGTAAATTGGATCAGCAAGTTTGCTGATGATACAAAGATTGGAGGTGTAGTGGACAGTGAGGAAGGTTTTCAAAGCTTGCAGAGGGATTTGGACCAACTAGAAAAATGGGCTGAAAAATGGCAAATGGAATTTAACGCAGACAAGTGTGAGATATTGCACTTTGGAAGGACAAACCAAAGAAGAACGTACAGGGTAAATGGTAGGACTCTGAAGAGTGCAGTTGAACAGAGGGATCTGGGAATACAGGTACAGAATTCCCTAAAAGTGACGTCACAGGTGGATAGGGTTGTAAAGAGTGCCTTTGGTACATTGGCCTTTATAAATCTGAGTATCGAGTATAAAAATTGGAGTGTTATGGTAAGGTTATATAAGGCATTGGTGAGGCCGAATTTGGAGTATTGTGTACAGTTTTGGTCACCTAGTTACAGGAAGGATGTAAATAAGATTGAAAGAGTGCAGAGAAGGTTCACAAGGATGTTGCCGGGACTTGAGAAGCTGAGTTACAGAGAGAGATTGAATAGGTTGGGACTTTATTCCCTGGAGCGTAGAAGATTGAGGGGAGATTTGATAGAGGTGTATAAGATTTTGATGGGTATAGATAGAGTGAATGCAAGCAGGCTTTTTCCGCTGAGGCTAGGGGAGAAAAAAAACCAGAGGGCATGGGTTAAGGGTGAAAGGAGAAAAGTTTAAAGGGAATATTAGGGGGGGCTTCTTCACACAGAGAGTGGTGGGAGTGTGGAATGAGCTGCTGGATAAAGTGGTAAATGCGGGGTCACTTTTAACATTTAAGAAAAACTTGGACGGGTTCATGGATGAGAGGGGTGTGGAGGGATATGGTCCAAGTGCAGGTCAGTGGGACTAGGCATAAAATGGTTCGGCACAGACAAGAAGGGCCAAAAGGCCTGTTTCTGAGCTGTAATTTTCTATGGTTCTATGGGATGTGGGATCTGTACAAACTGGACAGCTAACAAACACCACAATAGGGCTGGGACCAATATTCTTGTGGGGAGATTTGCCAGTGCTGTTGGGCAAGGTTTAAACTAGTTTGGCAGGAGTTAGCAAACTGAGGGTGGACACAGATGGGGAAAAATAGAAATGGCAGACAGAAAATTAGTCAGTGAGTCTGGAAGAACGAGGAAACGAAAGATAGGGAAACGTTTGACAGTGCGCAACGGCATATACTTCAATGCAAAGATTTATAGCAAATGAAGCAGATGAGCTGAGGGCACAGATAGAAACGTGGCAGTATTATGATATATCTATAGGTGATTCAGTTGATGTGCTCTATTTTGATTTTAGCAAGGCTTTTGACAGGATCTCATGTTGCACATTAGTTAAAAAGTAAAAGCCCCTGGGATTCAGGGGAATGTAGCAAATTCGATACGCATTAGCAGGAAACAAAGGGTACCAGTAGATGTGTTTTTGCAATTGGAAAGCTGTATCAAGTGGGATTCCACAGGCTCAGTAGTAGGCTCAGTGCTCTTCGTAATGTATAGAAACATAAAAAATAGGAGTGGGGCTATTCAGCCTTTCAAGCCTGCTCCACCATTCAACATGATCATGGCTGATTCTCTCATCTCAATACCACCCTCCAGTTTTCTCCCCATACACCTTGACCACCTTTTTAGAATCTAGAAATCTATTTCCTTCTTGAATATATTCAGTGATTTGGACTCCAGTCTCCTGTGGTCAAGAATTCCACGGGTTCACCACCCTTTGAATGAAGAAAGTTCTTTTCATCTCAGTCCTAAATAAGAACATAAAAACTAGGAGCAGGAGTAAGCAATTCAGCCCCTTGAAACTGCTCCACCATTCAATATAATCATGGCTCATCTGATGTCTGCCTCGACTCCACCTTCCTGCCTCCCCTTTAACCCTTCATCCTAATTAAAAACTTATCTATCTCCAATTTGTTTAGTGTTCCAACGTCCACTGTACTCTGGGTTAGAGAATTCCACAGATTCACAACCCTTTAAGTTAAGTAATTTTTCCTCATTTCTATTTTAAATCTGTCAGCTCTTAGCCTAAAATTATGGTCTGTTGTTCTAAATGGCTGACCCTGTATCCTGAGACTGTGACCCCCCTTCTAGCCAGAGGAAACGACATCCCTGCATCCAGTCTGTCCGGCCCTGTCAGAATTTTATATTTCGATTAGATCCCCCCTCATTCTTCTTAATTTCAGTGAATACGGGCCCAGTCGACCCAGTCTCTCCTCCTACAACAGTCCTGTCATCTCCGCAATCAGTCTGGTGAACCTTTGCACTCTATAGAAAATATATCCTTTCTTGGATAAGGAGACTAAAACTGCACACAATACACCATGGTTATGGATGAATCCCAGATGGCGCTGGAGCGAGGTGACATCTTGCAAGTTGTGCCCAACATACCCTCTAATTCTATCTTTTAATCTCACTCACACTCTCCTCTGTACGGTATGCTTTATCTGTATAGCGTGCAAGAAACAATACTTTTCACTGTATACTAATACATGTGATATTCATTGGAGTTTAGGAGGTTGAGGGGAGATCTGATAGAAACTTACAAGATAATGAACGGCTTAGATAGGATGGACGTAGGGAAGTTGTTTCCATTAACAGGGGAGACTAGGACGCGGGGGCACAGCCTTAGAATAAAAGGGAGTCACTTTAGAACAGAGATGAGGAGAAATTTCTTCAGCCAGAGAGTGGTGGGTCTGTGGAATTCATTGCCACAGAGGGCTGTGGAGGCCGAGACGTTGAGCGTCTTCAAGACAGAAATTGATAAATTCTTGATTTCTCGAGGAATTAAGGGCTATGGGGAGAGAGCGGGTAAATGGAGTTGAAATCAACCATGATTGAATGGTGAAGTGGACTCGATGGGCCGAATGGCCTTACTTCCGCTCCTATGTCTTATGGTCTTATGGTCTTATGTGACAATAAATCAAAAAATGTGGTCTTAGCAAGTCCTTTTTGGTTGCAGTAGGACATCCTTGCTTGTGTACTCAAGTCCTCTTGCATTGAACACCAACTATTTGCCTTCCTAACTGCTTGCAGTATCTGTATGCTTGTTTTCAGGGACTGGTATACTAAGACACCCGAGTCCCTTTGTATGTCAACATTTTCCAATCTATAATCAATTAAGTAATGCTCTGCCATTCTGTTCCTCTGTCCAAAGTGGTTACATTCGCATTTATCCATGCCATACTGCATCTGTAATGTATTTACTCACTCAACTTGTCTAAATCACCTTGAAGCGTCTTAGCAGCATCCTCATCACTCGCATTCCCACCAAGTTTCGTATCATCAGCAGTCATCCAAATCATTGATGTATGTTGTGAATAAACGGACCCTTGTGGGAGCTCACTAGAAACTGCTTGCCACTTTGAAAAAGACCCATTTATTTCTACTTTCTTTCTTGTCTGCTGACCAATTCTCAATCCATGCCAATATATTGCCCAATTCCACGTGCTTTTAAATATATTAACAATTTGGATGTAAATGTAGGGGTAATGATCAAGAAGTTTGCAGACAACATTGGCTGCATGGTTAATAGTATGAGGATAGTTGTAGACTGCAGGAACTTATCAATGGACTGGTCAGGTGGGCAGAAATGTGTGAGGGGTGTGGATAGAATGGATTGGAAGGGCCTATTTACCTTAGCAGAGAGGTCAATGACTAGGGGGTCTAGATTTAAAATGATTGGTAGAGGGATTAGAGGAGAGACGAAGAAAACTATTTTCACCTCGAGGGTTGCGGGGCTGTGGAACTCACTGTCTGAATGGATGATAGATGCAGTGAACCCCTCATCTCATTTAAAACGTGCCTGAAACCTGCAGGCCTAAGGGCCAAATGCTGGAACGTAGGATTACGTGGCTTGAGAGATGGTGCAAGAGGGAGAGATTCAAATTCCTGGGGGAGGTGGGACCTGTACTAATCGGACAATCTGCACTTGGGCAGGACTGGAACCAATGCCCTGGGGGAATGTTTGCTAGTGCTGTTGGGGAGGCTTTAAACTAATGTGGCAGGGGGATGGGAACCGATGCAGGAAGTAAAGTGGGGACAGAAACAAAAGGCAGTAAGGGAAAAAGTGGAAAGCAGAGAAACCAAAGTCAAAAATCAAAAAGGGCCACAGTACAGAGTACAAAGACTGTGGAGAACTCAGTGAATGGATCCAGTAAGACTAAGAGAAATAAAACACCGAGAGAGTGTACAAAACATGATTGGGCAGATGGTCTGAGAAAGCAGGGCAGAGAGCAAGGGAAGTCTAGGTTAAACTGCATTTCTTTCAATGTATTAGGCCTGACAGGCAAGGCAGATGAACTCAGGGCATGGATGGGTACATTGGACTGGAATATTATAGCTATTACTGAAACATGGCTAAGGAAGGGGCAGGTCTGGCATCTCAATGTTCCAGGGTACAGATGCTATAGGAAAGATTGAACAGGAGGTAAGAGAGATGGGGGAGTTGCGTTTTTGATTAAGGAAAACATCATGGCAGTACTGAGAAGGGATATGTCCGAGGGTTTGCTCACTGAATCTATATGGGTAGAACTGAAAAATAAGAAGGGAGAGATCACTTTGATAGGATTGTCCTACAGGCCCCCAAATAATAAGCGGGAAAATTAGGAGATTATGGATAGCTGCAAGAAAAATAGGGTGGTAATAGTAGGGGACTTTAACTTTCCCAACATTGACTGGGACAGCCATAGCATTAGGGGCTTGGATGGAGACAAATTTGTTATGTATTCAGGAGGAATTTCTGTTCAGTATGTGGATGGCCCGACTAGTCAGGAGGCAAAACTTGACCTCCATTGGAAAATAAGGACGGGCAGGTGACAGAAGTATTAGCGAGGGATCATTTTGGGACCAGTGACCATAATTCCATTAGTTTTAAGATAGCTATGGAGAATGATGGGTCTGGTTCAAAAGTTAAAATTCTGAATTGGGGCAAGACCAATTTTGATGGTATCAGCCAGGAACTTTCAAAAGTTGATTGGGAGTCTGGCAGGCAAAGGGATGTCTGGTAAGTGGGAGGCTTTCAAAATTGTTAACCAAGGTTCAGGGTAAGCACATTCCTTTTAGAGTGAAGAGCAAGGCTGATAGAAGTAGGGAACCCTGGATGATTCGGGATATTGAGGCCCTGGTCAAAAAGGAGGCAAATGACATGCATAGGCAGCTGGGAACAAGAGGTTGTCGGAGTAGAGTTAAGAGAGAAATCAGGAGGGCAAAAAAGGGACATGAGATTGCTTTGGCAGATGAGGTAAAGGAGAATCCAAAGAGCTTTTACAAATGCATAAAGGGCAAAAGAGTAACTAGGGAGACAGTAGAGCCTCTTGAGGATCAATAAGGTCATCTATGTGCATGTCCACAAGAGATGAGAGATCCTAAATGAATATTTCTCATTGGTATTTACTATTGAGAAAGGCATGGATGTTAGGGAACTTGGGGAAATAAATAGTGACGTCTTGAGGAGTGTACATATTACAGAGAAGGAGGCGCTGGAAGTCTTAAAGCGCATCAAGATATATAAATCCCTAGGACCTGATGAAATATATCCCAGGACATTGTGGGAGGCTAGGGAAGAAATTGCAGGTCCCCTAGCAGAGATATTTGAATCATCGACAGCCACAGGGGAGGTGTCTGAAGATTGGAGAGTAGCAAATATTGTGCCCTTGTTTAAAAAGGGCTGCAGGGGAAAGCCTGGGAACTACAGACCAATGAGCCTAACATCTGTAGTGGGTAAGTTGTTAGAAGGTATTCTGAGAGACAGGATCAACAGGCATTTAGAGAGGCAAAGACTGGTTAGGGACAGTCAGCATGGTATTGAGTGGAAGATTATGTCTCAAAATTTGAGTTTTTTGAAGAGGTAACCAATGAGGGCAGTGCAGGCGACATTGTCTAAATGGACTTTAGCAAGGCCTTTGACAAGGTACTGCATGTAGGTTGTTGCATAAGGTTCGATCTCATGGGATCCAGGGTGAGGTACCATTAACCGAGTCAGAGAGGATGGTTGTAGAGGGTTGTTTTTCTGGAGGTCTGTGACCAGTGGTGTGCCTCAGGGATCGGTGCTCAGTCCACGGTTATTTGTTATTTATATTAATGTTTTAGATGAGAATTTAGGAGGCATGGTTAGTAAGTTTGTAGATGACAC
Source organism: Mustelus asterias (assembly GCF_964213995.1). Taxonomy (NCBI): domain Eukaryota; kingdom Metazoa; phylum Chordata; class Chondrichthyes; order Carcharhiniformes; family Triakidae; genus Mustelus; species Mustelus asterias. The sequence goes on from NC_135819.1 coordinate 59,089,343, forward strand.
CAAGATTGCGGGCAGTTGGGACTAGCTTAATGGTAAAAACTGGGCGGCATGGACAAGTTGGGCCGAAGGGCATGTTTCCATGCTGAAAACCTCTGACTGTTCTTCAAAATAATGCCATGTCCACCTTTGAAAGCAAGGAGGACCAAGGTTTAACATCTTATCCAAAAAATAGCACTTCTCATAGTGCAACATTCTCAGTATTTCACTCTTATGTCTGCCTAGATTTTGTGCTCGAATCTCTGGCATGGGATTTGAACTCACAACTTTGTTGCTCCAGAGGTGAGAGAGAGCTATGAATTGAGCCACAGCAGGACACCATCTCCTAAAAGCATTGTGTTCAAAAGTTTTGTTCCTAAATGTCATCTGACGTGATTTGTCTTCTCATTTCTCCCCCCACCCACTCCTATCTGGAGATTTGTCTTTTGCAATGCCTTTGAGTGACCTGACCAAAAATTTGAACTCCATTGCAGAATAATTGGCTTTTGTTTGCATTTTGCTACTACACGAGGCAGCTCAATAGTGTGAAGTCTGTTGTATCCTAACCTGCCACTGCACAGATGTTTATGACATTAATGGAATGAACCCCCAAATAAAGAACTTGCTTAACTAGAAGTGGAATGTTAGTGCTCCCAGTGAATAGCATTTGCACTTTATCCTATCAAAACCCTTTGTGTCTTTTCCAGATTGTGGAAATTGACAAACTTCAGGGAGCAAACATGAATATTTCCACCACTGACGGTGCACTAAAAACAAAGTACATTTATGCCGAATCTTCACATTTGTCCTCTTCTAAAGGCAATATTGAGCTTGGAAACGTTCATGGTAAGAATTTTACATATTAAGCCTTAATTTGTGTCACCAATAGGCTGGGGAAACAATGATAAACTTTTGATTATAAAAGGAGCCGTTTGTATTTTATTTCACAGTAGATCAGCAGCTTTATGCATAAAAGAATTATGAGAGTCTTTCACAATTAAAAGTTAGGAACTGCAGCTTCCAAAAAGAGGCTGGAATGGGGATTTTCTTTTGCAGCCTGCTATCTGAGTTTACTGTTAGTGTCTTTTAAGAAAAACATATGTGTTGCAGCTGTGCAACAGTGGTTCATATACGGTTTTGAAATCAACAATTCCTAATTAGCTGTGGCCTGGTGGATGAGTTTAGTTATGCAATAGGGATTTATAGTCATAAATGTGTAAGTTCTATCAAACTAAAAGTGCAGTTGTTGTTTTTATTATCATTTGAAGTCAGTTAGAAAAACACTACAGCCAAGATTTGATCATTGTTGCTGTTTGGCCAATTTGCTTTAAAATATGCAAAACACTATTTTTTCCTGAAGGTCTAACAGTTTAATGATATACTGGTTATTTGTCGGATTGTCTGAGATATTGGGCAGTGCTTAGCGGAGAAAGCAAGCTTCTGACTAAGGGACTCCCATGTTAGTTCTGTTCTCTCTCCATAGGTGTTGTCAGACCTGCTGAGATTTTCTAGCATTCTTTGTTTTTGCTCCTGCTTTAAATCTTGCTGCAGTAAGTGTAGCTAAAATGGGTCCTAATCTTTTCCCAGCATAGCCACAGGATCTTTTAGTCAATGAGGGGAAGAGCATGAAAAAGTTTGACTTTTCAGAGGATGTGGCTGTGATTATGGAAAGAAAAATAATTTACCTCACCAGGCGGGACCAGGTAATACCCTGCAATTAGCTCACAACCTACTCTCCGTTTCATTCTGCCTTCACTTCCATTTTTGATACTTTTGCAATTTACACCTTGTTTGCACCGCACTGCCTTAAACATATGGCTGCTTCAGACAACCGGTAACGACTTGTTCCACTGAACAATATTTGCAGGCACTCTTATCTTCAAAATACCTACGGAGAGCACCTTCACATGTTGGGTCAGCCATGTCACCAATGTCACATATCAATGTATACTTATGCTTCTGTAGAAGCAGGCTACATATAACAGGTGACAGATACTTACAAGCAAGAGAGAACAGTAACTTTATATCCTACGACCCCATTTGAGAAACAGGCACTTCTATTTCGAGAGTTCAAATTGGAGGAGAAAGCAGGTAATGTCAAATAATTTTTCCTTTGTCATCTTTATTCAGACAGATTATCGCTGCACAAATTTCCATATGTTAGCATCTGGGTGTCAGTTTTCTTTAAATGAAGATATTTGCCAATAGGTTAAGAAGACCTGCTTCTAAAAAATGTCATCTTTATATTTCTGAAGCTAACTGAGGAATCCTCACCTGGGCTTTCACTCTACCTATTTGGTGAATTAATCTTACAACTGCCCAGTTTTTAATTATTCATACATGGGTTGGGGGCATTGCTGACAAGGTGAGTATTTATTATCCATCCCTAATTGCCATTGAAATGGTAGCTGTGGACTACCACCTTGAACCACTGCTTTTCTTGAGCAGATATATCCACAGTTCTGTTAGGAGCCTTGGCAATTTGCTGCAGTACATTGTACTCACTCATACGTCTGTGTGCGAGTGGTGAATGCAATGCCAAACAAGAGGGCTACTTTATCCGGGGTGATTTGAATTTCTTGAGTATTGTTGGGGCTGCACTTATCTAGGCAATCTGACTTGTGCCTTTTTGAAGATGGACCAGAATTCCAGACTCTGACCTACTCTTGTAGCTCCTGTATTTATATGCCTGGTTCAGTTAAGTTTCTGGTCACTGGACAGTGGTAGTTAGCATTGCTGCCTTAACAGCATCAGGGACCCGGGTTCAATTCTGGCCTTGGGTCACTGTCTGTGTGGAGTTTGCACTTTCTCCCTGTGTCTGCGTGGGTTTCCTCCGGGTGCTCCTCTAGTCCAAAGATGTGCGTGTGGATAATGTTATTTGGCCATGCAAAATTGCCCCTTAGTGTCAAGAGTGATTGCAGGGTAAATACGTGTTATGGGGATAGGGGGATTGCTGCTGATGCAGGCTCGATGGGCTGAATGGCCTCTTTCTGCAATGTAGAGATTCTGTGAATGAGCAATAGGAATATAATTGAATATGAACAGGAGATGGTTAGATTGTTTTATTGGAGATTGTCATTGCACAGCACTTGTGTGGCACTAGCATTACTTGTCACTTACCAGCCTAACCCTGAATATTATTGAGGTCTTGCTGTGTGAATGAGGCTGAACACTCTGCAGTCATCAGGGAATATCCCTGTTTTTAAGTATATTTATTAGTCACAAGTAGGCTTACATTAACACTGCAATGAAGTTGCTGTGAAAATCCCCTCGTCGCTACGCTCCGGCGCCTGTTCCAGCACCGAGGGAGAATTCAGCATGGCCAATGCACCTAACCAGCGTGTCTTTCAGGCTGTGGGAGGAAACCGGAGCACCAGGAGAAAACCCGCGCAGATACTGGGAGAACATGCAGACTCTCCACAGACACTGACCCAAGCTGGGAATCGATCCTGGGTCCCAGGCAGCAGTGCTAACCACTGTGCAACATGTCGCTCACACCTTATGATCGAGGAAAGGTAATTGAAGCAGCTGTCAATGGTTGGCCCTGGGATACTACCCTGAGGAATTTGTGCAGTGATTTCATGGGCTGAGAAATTTGACTTGCAACCATCAATCTTCATTTGTGTTGTGTATGACCAGCCATTGGAGCGTATTACCTCCTGATTCCCATTGATTTCAATTTTACTAGGGCTTCTTAATGGTGCTGTCGTCAAATGCTTTTGTTCTCACCTCAACTCAGAAATTTAGCTCTTTCGTCCATTTTTAGACCAAGGATGTAATGACATCACTGTGCCATCTGGAACCCAAACTAAACGTCACGAGTAAGTGCCACTTCATAGCGCTTTCCATTTGCTGATAATTGACAGTAGATCGATTATGGAGGTTTTTGGCTCTATTGGATTTGACCTTTTTGTGTGCAGGACATACTTGGGCGTTTTTTCCACACTGCTGGGTAGATGTCCGAGTTGTAGCTATACTGAATCAATTAGTCAGGGGTATGGCTAGTTCTGGAGCTCAAATCTTCACTGCAGCTAGGATGTTATCAAGGCTCATAGCATGATAACCCAGTGAGCTCAGTGTTTACCACATAGAGCGAATTGAATTTGCAGAAGACCGGCATCTATGTTGGGGATCTCGGGTGCCAATCACTTGGCACTTCTGCCTGAAAAGGTTTGTAAACTCTTCAGCCTTATCTTTTGCAGTGATGTGCTGGGCAATGTTGGTGGAGACGACAACTTCCAACACACACCCTCCAATGTCAGTTAAAGCTGGAAATGAGCATTGGAGTTGGATTTGACTAAGGAACCAGGTTATTCAGACTTTTTGGTGAAGAACTACTTCACAATATTCATCCTAAATTTGCCTTTTATGTGTTTGAATTTGAGTTTCCCTTTCCTTCACTCACAATTTCATCTAGTAACATTTTAGATTTACCTTTTACTTTTCCCTATCTTGTATAGTTCCATTACACTGCCTTGTATTTATCGTGCCAAAACATTCCATTCAGCTCAGAAGGTCCATGCCATTGTGTATGCTCCTCCCATCCTACTTTATCTCACTCTAGCAACATTAATTTTCCCCTCCTACTTATCTAGCTTTCTCTTAAATGCATTTATACTATTCACATTCTCACCTACTCCATATGCTCACAAGTATCATATTCTAACTATTATAGTTTACCTTTCAGGGACCACCTTTCTAGTATGAGAGTTTCTTCAGTCTTTCCTCATGCCAGATCTTTAACACCTAGGAATCAAACCCATGGCATCATGCAGTAATGATTTTTGTTGTTGAATGTCTCCTTATTTTCTTGGTGACCAGAACTGGTCACAGTATTAATGCTGCAACCTGACCAGTGCACTATGCTGTTGATGACCACTTCATCTGGCTTACGTTCTATTGTTTAGGCTATATCTTTTAATGTTCTCCCGGTTTTGATTGCTGCTCTGCATTGTTTGGATACATTGGGCATCAAATCTTCTGGGATTCATTGGTTTCTTTCAACTTTTATCCTTAGTTACTTCATTACCATTCACGCATGTTATCCATTTGCCATTCCATGTGCAGTATTTTACAAGAGTCTGCATTGAATTTCATCGACATCTTTGCCATCTACTTGCATATTTTATCAGCTCATTCTTTAATTTCTGAGTGGGCCCAACACTGTCTAGCCTCTATCCCTGGGTAAGATTGGGATAGAGGGATATGGGCCAAATGTGGGAAATTGGTACTAGTTTAATGGTTAAAAACTGGGCGGCACAGATAAATTGGGCTGAAGAGCCTGTTTCCATGATGTAAACCTCTGACTCTATGTTGTGACCAAGTGAGAAGTGAGCAAAGAGGAGAGCCATACTACCACTTCTCACCTCACCATAACACCAATACTTTTCCCATCTTCTGACAAAAGCTCCTTTTAAGTTAGAAAACATGTTTTTTTTAAATGTCCTATACATTATCAAGATTTAATCCTGGATCCCCACAGATTTGAATAGTCATTCCTGTAGAACTTTGTCAAAAGCCTGGAAGAAATGTAGCAATGTCACATCAGAGAGTTGTCCACTTGGATTATCCGTTCCTTGAAGGTATCATCTACTTCCCATTGAGTCTCTGACTGCAATTTACCAGGTTATCACTTGAAGTTAAAGTTTATTAGTCACATTAACACTGCAATGAAGTTGCTGTGAAATTCCCCTAGTCGCCAGAGTCTGGCGCCTGTTCGGGTCAATGTACCTAACCAGCATGTTTTTCAGAATGTGGGAGGAAACCGGAGCACCCGGGGGAAACCCCACGCAGACACAGGGAGAACGTGCAAACTCCACACAGACAGTGACCCAAGTCAGGAATTCAACTTGGGTCCCTGGCACTGTGAAGCAGCAGTGCTAACCACTGCTACCGTAACGTGTAACTCCTGGAAGTCAATTCTATTACCGACATGGAATAGGCAGAGGATTAATGGGTCTGTAATTACCCAAGCTTGTGTTTTGTATCACATCTTTTAATCATTTTCCCATGGAAAGCATTTGGAAAAGAGTTGCTTTTAAGTGTTGGGTTCTAAAGCAAAGTGGATTTGCACAAGTTTAAAAAGAAAGGCCATGGACTTGCAAAGTTTGAAATGCCAGATGTTAGAAGCTTCTATGTCCAGGGATTAAATTTGGATTGGATAAAAATGTTTATATTCTCAATTTTGATTAAATTGAAGGGATATTCACTGCGTTAAATATTTTTCACAACTGAGTCTATTGTTTTTATGTTCAAGTTTAAATCTGAAATGCAGTTCTGATTTTACTTGGTACATTTCAGACTTGGCCAAATACATTGCCTTCGGCTGCAGTGGAATAGATGAAACTGTAAACTGTTCTTTAGTTCCATGATTCATGCTAAAATTCTGGATGGACAACAAAAATGAATGAATTACTGATCATCTGGAATACTCAACCAGCTACAAAGAACAACTCCATATCTGAGCTCTGCATTTTATGAAACATTACAGTCACATTACCCAATTAACAGACCTGTAACGCAGCAAAGTTCAGTTCAATTTGTGAAGAGCATAGAAACATGATTAGTTCACTGCTCTCTAAGCCATTTAGTCAGATCATGGCTCCACTTATGCACCTCGGTTACATATCCTTTAATATTCTTATCCAGCAGAAACTATCAAACTCACTTTTGAAATTTTCAATTGATCTAACTTCAACAGCTTTCCAGCGAGAGAATTTCAGGTTTTCGTTGCTTTTTATGTGAAGAAACACTTCCCAACATTACCTTGCGCTAGTTTTAAGCATTTGCCGCCTTATTTCAGACACAGCCACCCCTTTCAACCCTGGAGAAAATCATTTCTCTCCGTTTGCCCTAACAAATCCTTTCATCATCTTGTATATACCCTAGTCCTCTGTTCTCAATTAATACAATTCTATGGCAGAATTTTCTCTTTTTTTTTTGACCATGTGAAGTACTCAAATGGCTAGAATCATTGAAAGTTGATAAGCCGCCAGGGCCAGATGGAGTGTTTCCGAGGCTGCTGAAAGAGGTCAGGGAGGAGATAGCAGATGTTCTGAGGATGATTTTCCAATCCTCACTCGATACAGAGGAGGTACTTGAGAAATGCAAACATAGTTCCATTGTTTAAAAAGGGATTGAAGAAAATGCCAAACGATTATAGGCCAGTTAGTCTTGCATCAGTTGTGGGCAAATTAGTAGAATCAGTCCTGAGAGAGGATTAACTGTCACGTAGAAAGGCATGGACTAGTCAGGGATGGTGGACATGGATTTGTTGAAGGAAGGTCTTGCCTCACAAATTTTATTGAATTCTTTGAAGTGACAAGAAGGGTTGAGGAAGATAGTGCAGTGGATTTTAGCAAGGCGTTTGACAAGATCCCACATGGCAGATTGGTCAAAAACATAAAAGCCCATGGGATACAGTGTAATCTGGCAAACTGGATAAAAAGTTGGCTTAATAACAGGAAACAAAGGGTAATGGTGGATGGATGCCCTTGTGAATGGAAAGTTGTTTCAAGTGATGTTCCACAGGGCTCGGTGTTGGGACTCTTGCTGTTTGTGTTATATATTAATGATTTGGATGTGGGAAATTGGCAGAGTAGTGGATAGTTAGAGAATAGCTATAATCTCCAAAACAATAAAGGTGGGTTGGTGTAGTGGATGGTAAAGTGTGAGGTCATAAATTTCAGGAGGTCAAACAGCTATAGGGAGTACATAATAAATGGAAATATACTAAGAGGGGTAGATAAAGTGAGAGATCTTGGCACACAAATACACAGGTCCCTAAAGGCAGCAGTTCAAGTAGACAAGGTTGTAAAGAAGGCATATGGAATGCTTTCCTTCATTGGCAGAGGTACGGAATATAAAAGTAAAGATATAATGTTGAAATTGTATAAAACACTGGTAAGGCCACAACTGGAGTATTCTATGCACTTCTGGTCACCGCATTACAGGAAGGACATAATTGCTCTGGAGAGGGTGCAGAGGAGGTTTACAAGAATGTTTCCAGTGCTGGAAAAGTGTAGCTACAAGGAGAGATTGGATAGGCTGAGGTTGTTTTCCTTGGAACAAAGAAGACTGAGGGGTGACTTGATTGAGGTGTACAAAATTGAGGGGAAGAGAGAGTGGACTGGATAAAATTGTTTTGCATGACGATGAATTCTAGAACCAAGGATTCAAAATAAGTGGCAGAAGGTGTAGAGAGGACATGAAAAAGAACATTTTTTACACACAAGCTAGTGGGTGTCTGGAATTCACTGCCTGAGGTGGTGGTAGAGGCAGAGATCCTAACTCTTAAGTGCTGTAAACTACAGGGCTATAGGCTGGGTGCAGGACGGTCAGATTTGAAAGGGCACCTGGGTGCCCTCGGACTGACATGGATAAGATGGGCTTAATGGCCTCCTCCTGTGCTGTAACTTTTCTTAAGTTCTGTTAATTGTTTAACCGTTTCTACTGGGTGTGGCATAACTGCAGAGCTTTGATCTGTGCCATTTGTTAGGGATCAGATCAGAAACTTGTAGGTATATTATGAAATTAAACACAACTATTTTTTTATTTTGACAGTGTGAGGATAAGGTGTTTCACTCCAGGTGTAATCATATTGACACAAAAGGAAGCTTTTATCAAAACAAACTTTAGTTTTAACAGTGCAGTTTAAATATAACAGATGAATTGGCTTAACTTTTTACCAATTGAAATATTTAAACATGACAAGATAACAACTCTTAACTGCTAAACTACCACTATTAGTTCCAATTTAAGCAATATTCCTCATTGACTTAAACTCTCCTTCAAAACCAGTTAGCAAACAACATAGACTTACGTGCTGGTACGTTGGCTGCTGGCCCTCGAGCCTCCAGAATATCTAGCTGATCCCAGAGAAAGAGGAGACCTCCTGCTCCTTGCAAACCCAAACAGAAACTGCCTGCTTGTCTCTAAGTTTAGCTCCACCTCTTCACATAACTCTGCATCTTGTCAATCAACCTCATCAAATCCTACTCTGAAACCCCAGGGGAGAAACCGAAAATAAATAAAAACAAACACCCCATTATCTAGGATCTCTTCTGCATTCTCAGCATGTGGGTTGTCTGGAGCAGACAAGTCAGCACCCTATAAACGGAGCAGACAAGTCAGCACCCTATAAACAGAGCTGACTTTTAAATATACCTTTCACAAGAAACATCATATAAATACATTTCTTAAAGGCATAGTATCGTCACACTTTGGGTGTCGGATCACTAGCTCTCTCTGTTGCAAGAAGCTACTGCTGTTTAGTATACATGTAGTCCTGTATTATAGTGGCACCATTTTTAGGTGTGCTACTATTGGCATGCTTCCCTACACTTGACTTTGTGTGATGGTTATAATACAATTCTGTTGATGGCCTACATTATCCTTTGGATGCTCAGTTTTGACCTGCTAGATCTAATCTGAATCGATCCCATTTAGTATGCTTGCACTTCCACATAACACATTTATGCTCTCCTTGTGAACTTCACTTCTACAAGGATTGTGTGATGGTTGCTAATATTAATATGTCATGGACGGATGCATCTATGACAGGAAGATTGGTGAGGACAAGATCAAGTTTGTTTTTTCCTTGTGTTGGTTCTCAAAACCTGCCACAGGCTTATTTGGCAGATATGTCCTTCACTATCCTCCAGGACTTGTCCAGCTCAGTCATTAGTGGTGTTACTGAGTCTCTTGGTGATGGACATTACATCCGAGGTATGGGACTTCATTCTGTGCCCTTGCTACTCTCAATGCATCTTACAACTGGTATTTAATGTGGAGCGTTACTAACTCAACTGGGGGGGGAGGGTGTAGCCGATAATGAAAAGGAGATTTCCTTGCCCATGCTTGATCTCATGCCATGAAACCTTCAGAGTCTAGAGGTAGCATTGAGGATTCTCAGTTCCTGTTGTTCCCTTTTGCAGTTCTTCTGGCTGCTAATACAATTACAAACTACTTGAATGTTGAAAGACCTGTTCTGGATGCAATATCACCCACTTTTGGAAATGTGCAGGAAACATAAATAGGACAGAAGTCAATCACAGAGAACATAGAACATTACAGCGCAGTACAGGCCCTTCGGCCCTCGATGTTGCGCCGACCAGTGGTACCAATCTAAAGCCCCTCTAATCTACACTATTCCAATATCATCCATATTAGGCCAATTAGCCTAACCTCAGTTGTTGGCAAAATTCTAGAATCCATCGTTAAGGATGAGATTTCTAAATTCTTGGAAGTGCAGGGTCGGATTAGGACAAGTCAGCATGGATTTAGTAAGGGGAGGTCGGCCTGACAAACCTGTTAGAGTTCTTTGAAGAGATAACAAATAGGTTAGACCAAGGAGAGCCAATGGATGTTATCTATCTTGACTTCCAAAAGGCCTTTGACAAGGTGCCTCACGGGAGACTGCTGAGTAAAATAAGGGCCCATGGTATTCGAGGCAAGGTACTAACATGGATTGACGATTGGCTGTCAGACAGAAGGCAGAGAGTTGGGATAAAAGGTTCTTTCTCAGAATGGCAACCGGTGACAAGTGGTGTCCCGCAGGGTTCAGTGTTGGGGCCACAGCTGTTCTCTTTATATATTAACGATCTAGATGACGGGACTGGGGGCATTCTGGCCAAGTTTGCCGATGATACAAAGATAGGTGGAGGGGCAGGTAGTATTGAGGAGGTGGGGAGGCTGCAGAAAGATTTAGACAGTTTAGGAGAGTGGTCCAAGAAGTGGCTGATGAAATTCAACGTGGGCAAGTGCGAGGTCTTGCACTTTGGAAAAAAGAATAGAGGCATGGACTATTTTCTAAACGGTGACAAAATTCATAATGCTAAAGTGCAAAGGGACTTGGGAGTCCTAGTCCAGGATTCTCTAAAGGTAAACTTGCAGGTTGAGTCCGTAATTAAGAAAGCAAATGTAATGTTGTCATTTATCTCAAGAGGCTTGGAATACAAAAGCAGGGATGTACTTCTGAGGCTTTATAAAGCACTGGTTAGGCCCCGTTTGGAGTACTGTGAGCAATTTTGGGCCCCACACCTCAGGAAGGACATACTGGCACTGGAGCGGGTCCAGCGAAGATTCACACGGATGATCCCAGGAATGGTAGGCCTGACATACGATGAACGTCTGAGGATCGTGGGATTATATTCATTGGAGTTTAGGAGGTTGAGGGGAGATCTGATAGAAACTTACAAGATAATGAACGGCTTAGGTAGGATGGACGTAGGGAAGTTGTTTCCATTAGCAGGGGAGACTAGGACGCGGGGGCACAGCCTTAGAATAAAAGGGAGTCACTTTAGAACAGAGATGAGGAGAAATTTCTTCAGCCAGAGAGTGGTGGGTCTGTGGAATTCACTGCCACAGAGGGCTGTGGAGGCCGAGACGTTGAGTGTCTTCAAGACAGAAATTGATAAATTCTTGATTTCTCGAGGAATTAAGGGCTATGGGGAGAGAGCGGGTAAATGGAGTTGAAATCAACCATGATTGAATGGTGGAGTGGACTCGATGGGCCGAATGGCCTTACTTCCGCTCCTATGTCTTATGGTCTTATATGTTTATCCAATAACCACTTGAACGCTCTCAATGTTGACGAGTCCACCACTGCTGCAGGCAGGGCATTCCATGCCCTTACTACTCTCTGAGTAAAGAACCTACCTCTAACATCTGTCCTATATCTCTCACCCCTCAATTTAAAGCTATGTCCCCTCGTGCTAGCCAACACCATCCGAGGAAAAAGGCTCACTATCCACCCTAATCCTCTGATCATCTTGTATGCCTCTATTAAGTCACCTCTTAACCTTCTCTCTAATGAAAACAACCTCAAGCCCCTCAGCCTTTCCTCATACGATTTTCCCACCATACCAGGCAACATCCTGATAAATCTCCTCTGCACCCTTTCCAACACTTCCACATCTTTCCTATAATACGGCGACCAGAACTGTACGCAATACTCCAAATGCGGCCGCACCAGAGTTTTGTACAGTTGCAGCATGACCTCCTGGCTCCGAAACTCAATCCCTCTACCAATAAAAGCTAACACACCGTACGCCTTCTTAACAACCCTATCAACCTGGGTGCCAACTTTCAGAGATCTATGCACATGGACACCCAGATCCCTCTGTTCATCCACACTACCAAGTATCTTACCATTAGCCCAGTACTCTGTATTCCTGTTACTCCTTCCAAAGTGAATCACCTCACATTTTTCCGCATTAAACTCCATTTGCCACACCTCAGCCCAGCTCTGCAGCTTATCTATGTCCCTCTGTAACCTGCCACTTCCCTCCGCACTGTCTACAACTCCACCGACTTTAGTGTCATCCGCAAATTTACTAATCCATCCTTCCACGTCCTCATCCAAGTCATTAATAAAAATGACAAACAGCAGTGGCCCCAAAACAGATCCTTGCGGTACACCACTAGTAACTGAACTCCAGGATGAATATTTCCCATCAACCACCACCCTTTGTTTTCTTACAGCTAGCCAATTCCTGATCCAAACCACTAAATCACCCTCAATCCCATGTGTCTGTATTTTCTGCAAAAGCTTACCATAGGGAACCCTATCAAATGCTTTGCTGAAATCCATATACACCACATCAACCGCTTTACCTTCATCCACCTCTTTGGTCACCTTCTCAAAGAACTCAATAAGGTTTGTGAGGCACGACCTACCCTTCACAAAACCGTGCTGACTATCCCTAATCAAGTTATTCCTTTCTAGGTGATTATAAATCCTATCTCTTATAATCCTTTCCAATACTTTGCCCACAACAGAAGTAAGGCTCTCCGGCCTATAATTACCAGGTTTGTCCCTACTCCCCTTCTTGAACAAGGGGACAACATTTGCTATCCTCCAGTCTTCTGGCACTGTTCCTATAGACAATGACGACACATAGGATCACCACCATTTCTGTCTTCTGCTTTGTAAATCTTTGGATATTGGGGTATAATGCAGAGAAAATACAGCCCCAATATCTGTTTAAAGCATTATCACACGTTGGAAATTGAGAAGCAGTGCATTACTGGTGAAGAATCATGTATGGTGATTCTATTCTAATCCAGGATGATAAAATACAGTTCTCATTGTATTGCCTGGTGGTCTACGTTTAGACAAAAGAAAACTTGCATCTGTATGTAAACTTGTCAAAGAAAATATAATCATGCACTAGTATGTTTGCAATGCTAACTGAGCAAGAATTTTGTATATTCAGCAGGATGAGAGTTAAGAGTGTTGGATGGTTACTGCTGCCATATGGCTATGACTGTGGGTCCCAAGAATGTAGGCAATTTGAAAGATTGTGTTTGACTACTGCTGTTAAGAAGTCACTAGGGACTGAAGTTACACATGGAACCATTTAAGCTGCAAATCAAAGCGGGCTGCATTTTAAAATTGAGAAGCATGGCTCTTTGTTCTTTGCTAATTAAAACATAAAGGGGACAAAATTGGACTGCCCTCAAAATTGGGTGCAGGATGGGCAATTAACCTACATTTGTTCAAGGTGATGTGGGCAATCATGGTGCTGACTAACGATAATTGTGCCATGCATTTCAGCTGAATGCACTGCTGAGTGGCTGCATGCCTCAACAGGATTGTGGACAGGTAGAATCTATGATGGTCCTAAGGGATAGTAAGGAATTGAGCGATAGTGATCAGGTTTTATTCATGGGAATTGGAGTCAAATGATACGCCCTGAACATGAAGATGTGATTGCACCCTCCTCTTCTTCCTTTTCTTGAGTTGCTTGCTAAAACGCTGGCCAGGTTTGTGGAGGATGCAATAGACCAATACAAGGTGAAACGTTCACTCCAGTGAGTGCTCCAACATTGTTGAGCTACCAAATTCTTTTGCTTCAAGAGTCCAAGTCGTCTGCTCGGTGACGGTCAACATTCACATTACAAAAGTCAGACTATGTGTTGGTTTCAGAGGCTTCATTAGCCAGTTCTATAGCGGATAACCCTTCTCACCTGGAAGCCACCCTTTGGTTTGACATAAGTGATAGAGTCATACAGTACAGAAGAGGCCCTACAGTCCATCAAGTCTGTACTGACACTAGACAATCTACACGAAACCCACTTGGCCCCTAGCCTTGAAGGTTCTGACATTTCAAGTGCTCATCCACGTACTTTTAAAGGTTGTGAGGTTTCCCACCTCTACTACCACTCCCACGAGTGCATTGCAGATTCCAACCATCCTCTGGGTGAAAATATTTTTCCTCCAATCCCCTCTAAACCTCCTGCTCTTCACCTTAAAATTATGCTCCCTCGTTATTGACCCTTCAACTAAAGGTAACAGCTGCTAACTATCCCTCGTAATCTCACAAACCTCAATCAGGTCTCTCCTTCTCACACACGCACACACACTCCGCCTTCTCTGCTCTAAAGAAAACCAATCAAGCCTATCCAGCCTCTCTTCATTGCTCAAATACTCCATCCCAGGCAACACCCTGGTAAATCTCCTCTGCACCTTCTTCAGAACAATCACTTCCTATAGTGAGGTGACCAGAACTGCACACTGTAGTCCAGCTGTGGCCTAACCAGTGTTTTGTACAGCTCCAACATAACCTACCTGCTCTTATAATCTATGCCAAGACTGATAAAGGCAAGTGTCCCATATGCTTTCTTAACTACCTATTAACTTGTCCTGCCACCTTCGAGGATCTACGGACAAGCACCCCAAGATCCCTCTGTTCCTCTGAGCTTCCTATTGTCTTGCCATTCGTTGAGTACGCACTTGCCTTGTTACTCCTTCCAAAGTGCATCATCTCTCTTCAGGGTTAAATTCCATTTGTCACTGATCTGCCCATCTGACCAACTATCTATATCTTCCTGCAACCTAAGACCTTATTCCTCACTAACCAACCTGCCAATCTTTGTATTATTCACAAACTTGCTTATCATTCCCCCCACATTCTCATCTAAATCGTTTATATGTACCATGAACAATAAAGGACCCAGCACTGTTTCCTGTGGTATGCCACTGGACATCAGCCTCTAGTCACACAAACAGCTTTATACCACCACCCTCCTGCCACCTACCACTGAGCCAGCTTTGGATCCAACTTGCCAAGTTACCCTGGATCCCATGTGCTTTTACCTTCACTATCAGTCGTCCATGTGGGACCTTGACAAAGGCTTTGCTGAAATCCATATAGACTGCAATCCACAGCACTACCCTCATCCACACGCCTGATAACCTCCTTGAAAATTTTGTTAAATTTGTTAGGCATGACCTCCTTCTTACAAAGCCATGCTGATTATCCTTGATCAAAGGCTGCCTCTCCAATTGGAGATATGTTTCCCTACTACTGATGTGTGACATACTGGCTAAAAGATTACTGGTATCAGATGAATGCATCATGACATTTGCTAGGATATCAGACATTCACCAGCACACATAGTGAATGGTAACTTTTTGTGATTTCAGTACATCTTATCACTAAGAGGTCGTGCTTGCAAACCCATTTGACGGCACCCTGTGCCATGGGGAACCTGGCCCCTGTTTAGTGAGCATTTCAAAGAGAACACAAAAGGAGGCAACCGCACAACCATGTTCAGGATGAGTATATCATTTGACTCCAGTTCCCATGTCAAAACTCCCTGATTCCATTGTTCAAACATTCTGTACCTTATTGCCCCTTGTTGCAGACCATCACAGAGTCTTCTTGGCCACAATCCTGAAATCAATGATTCCATAAAACAATCATTCCATACCAATTTTATCTGATAAAATGTTTAATTCTCCATAAAATATTCAGCTAATTATCCTTGGTGCATTCCTGGTCTTTAGGCATCTTTGCCTGGCTTAGTGTTGGTATCCTGGCAAAGCCATGTGCTGGTTTTCTCTGGGAAGGCGATAATCTCCTGGCATGCTCTCTGCACAAAGTTCACCATCTATAGTTACTTGTGTTGTTTGTTACAACCTGGAAGGATCTGATGACAATCTGCATCATGGGCCATTGCAATGCGTTCCTTGTCCTGCTGTAAGGCTACAGGTCTAGTTCCAGGAGATGATAGAGTTCAGTATATACCTCCTTAATGAAGCTCTAATGCAAATATACTGCTCCTGGCTTATGTTGAATTTGGAGGAGTTCGCCCAGAAGACCCTCGGAGGATAAACTCTCAAGCTGAGAGTCGTTGTCCTCCTCCTGCCTCACTCTGCAAGCAGCTTGAATTCTTTGTTGCCTCTGCATCATCTCCCACTCATGCTGTAGCTCAAGGGGGACTGCTACTATAATCCCAATGATGGATCATGCAATGTGCTCCGAGCCTTTGCAGTTATAAGCAAAACCTGCAGCACCACAGCCTGTAAATTTTACGAACTGTTAGCTATTCCTGCAATCACCCAGCACTTCCACAAACTCAGAGTCGAGCCAGTAGAAAGTAATCAGGAACTAACCTGCACATTATTGGTCCTTTTAAATGGAAGGAGGTCCTTCATGTTGCTAAACGCAAGTTCAGCTGTGTGTGTTAATTGAAGGTATTAACTAGAGTGGTGAGGTGTAAAATAGTACGCTAGTGTCAAATTGGTGTTGGATGTTATGATTGCTGTACACTTCCAGTATACGCACATGGCACCTGTGCCAGGCATTTGGAAGTGGACAGAAGCAGTGTGGATACTGTTTTGTTACTAAATCAGCAAATACAATGCTGAAATTATTGACATGCTGTGCTGGATTTTCCTTACTGGAGGATTCATCACTAAAGTAGCACTGAAACTACAATTTTGCTCATCGATGTAGCTTTCCCCAAAAACATCCTGTTATATATTTATATGGATTCCTGGTGCAGCTAGCATCTCTCAAAGACAATCTGGCTCCTGAGGTTTCAGAGCGAGAAAATTCAATGCTGCTGTGGTAACTGAAAGGGCAACTTTGGTTCTTGGTTTACAGGAAACTCAGTTTTTAACTCGAGCTACATTATTTGGAAAAGAGCAAATTATAATCAGTTAGACTGAACTAATGACACATTTGAGATGAGAGTTTCACTATTGTTTATATTCTGTAAGATTCCAGTGTTAACATTATTTGGTTATGTTGGCAAATTTTAGATGATACGTTGGAATTCAAAAGTTTTATCTGACAGCAAGTTAGAATTAGCATTGTGCATCAATGTGACCAACATCCCACTCATACCCACGAGGAAGAATCGTGATTAGATTTCTAAATCTGAGTTTTGGGCGGAAGCACAGGTCTTTTTGGTTTTAAAGGATAATGCAAGGGAATATACTTTGCCCATTCAAGTATTCTGAAAAGATAGAATCTTGCTTGCAAGATTTACTGATAATGTAGCAATTTGTTTTCCAACTTGTTGAGGTCCACCATTTTGGAAGTTTCTTCCCACCATGGATCTACTCTGAGGTCAGAAGTCCTAGTAAGCAGCTTCATAGGAATTTCAGTAGATTACGTTTAAGCTGATTTTGGATTGTGAAGTGTCCCAGTTGGACGAACCTTTTCGGCATTTGTAGTGTCTCGGTGTCTTCTCCTATCTGCCCCTTTTATTGTGTGAATCAGTTGCTATTTGTCACAGCTGGATCCAACCTCGCATTTCTGCTGTCCAGTGTGATAGTACTTGGCTGTTCTGGAGTTCTTACTTTGAAACCTGGCTTCTTGACTTGTGTATTAACGAGTTACGTGGGTAATGCATTCCAGCATGTCGTGAATATTTTGAAACTGCACTATGAAATGGAGAGACTCCATTAAATTAATTTTCTGCTGGGATTGTGATTGCAGTACATCTAATAATCTGTGATTTATGGGATATAAATTGAAGTTTACAGTGAATTAGTATTTGCAGTTATTTTATAGCAGGTTTGCAACATTGAACTATGTACTCTTATTCGTCTTATGTTCATATGCTGATGATTGGTTCGAATGTCTTCAGCTTTGTCCTCCTGTGAGATGCGGGAGAAAATCATATGGTGTTAATCTGTTCACGCTTAATCTTTAATAAAAACAGAAAACATAGGGGAAACATCCTTACTGCATCTACCCTGTTAAACCCTGCAAGAATTTTGAAATATTAAATGAGATCACCCCTCATTCTTCTTAATTCTAAAGAGTGCAGGCACAATCTTCTCAATCTAAAATAGAATAATCCCACCATCTCAAGGATTAGCTGGTGAGCTTTTACTGACTCCCTCTGTCATTATATCCTTCCTTGGGTAAATAGATCAAATAGGTGTGGTCTCACCAAGGCTCTATAAATAGGTCAGATGGCACCTGAGGAGAGAGAAAATAAAAAGTTAGGTTAATGTTTCAGCTTGGGTCAAGGCATAAGTGCTGATGTCATTTTATTGTAATCAGAATCAGAAATTTATGTTGGACAGTGTTTGCTATGTGGTGTTAGTTCTAGTGTGTTGCTCCCAGACAATGAGGCTAGTTGCCGAGACACGTCATTTTGTTCATGCATGAAATTGAAGGCCTCTTCCAGCAAACAAAATACATTACTCATGGATCACTTATGTTGTGGTTTTCATTTATCTGTTCAGTTGAAGGATCCTGACCCAAAATATCAACCGTATGTTTGTTTTTGCCTAATCTGCTGAGTGTTTCCACCATCTGCAAAAGTTTTTTGTTCAATGTTTTTAATCTTTGTTGTGTTCACGCACATATTGTCCTCTCTCTCTCTCTCTCTCTCTCCTCCTCTCTCTCTCTCTCTTCCCCCCCCCCCCCCCCCCCCCCCCCACCCACACACACACACATACACACACACACACACACACACAACTGAACATCAGTGCCTCAGGAGGCTCAGACATTCATGCATTCGTGATTCTGAAATTAACAAACTCCTTAAAAAAATACCTCTTGCCCAGGAGCTCAACTCGGCTTTAATCCATCAGCACTTATGCCTTGACCCATGACTCTGATGAAGATATTAAGGAAAAGTTCTCCACACTAAAGAAGAAAAGATCATCCAAGGAAGGCTGTGACTCTCATTTCTGGAGAGGGACCATTGGAAAAATGCCATGCGAAAAACTAAGGTAATTGGTGTCCTGTTGACAGTGTGCTCAGCATAGCCTTTT
Source organism: Mustelus asterias (assembly GCF_964213995.1). NCBI lineage: Eukaryota > Metazoa > Chordata > Chondrichthyes > Carcharhiniformes > Triakidae > Mustelus > Mustelus asterias. The sequence continues at coordinate 59,108,349 of NC_135819.1, forward strand.
ATAACACACTCTTTCGCCAATTGGGTAAATAGAGAACCACATGAAGGCATTCGAGATCAAAGGACTAGCACCTCCTGGATTATGTAATTGTTCAAGTCAAAGATCTAAGTGATGTTTGTTTCACTCAAGCCAGCCAGGGGATTGATGCCCGCAAGGCGGTCAATCTGTGGTGAACATTCACCTAGCACCAAGATGTTGCAAGAAAATCAATGTCTCAGCCTCAAAGAAAGAAAGTCCAAATTCAGCTCACAACAAATCTGCAAAATCTTCACACGTGCAACTCATTTTGGAAACGTGGGATCAATAAAGTCTAAACCATTGGATTTGAGCATTGTCATTGCCAGGACTGGTTCAGTGAAAACCTGCAGAAAACAATACAGAATATGTGACCTCCAGGAGCATAAACATTCAATTTTCATTGCTTGGCATAACAACCAAAGGCTGCAAACAGAATTCCAACAGCTCAAAACTGACACCCAAAGATAAATCTGGAAGATAAATGACAAGTAGTGGGTAGAGAAATCTTGAGAGATGTAACAGTATGCTAACTGTCATGACATACAAAAACCTTTTAGAAGCCACCAAGCATCTATACACAAATCAATGGACAAAAGCCCCTTTGTTCATCAGGCAGTGTCTCTCTGCTTAAGGATAACACTACCATTTGTTGAGGCTGGAAAGAAAATTTTCAACAATTCCTCAACCATAAACTGGTAGCTGATACACACTCTCCAGGTTATTGCCATGTGGTAGAATTCATGGGTGAACCACCATTGCAGAACTGCAGTAAGCAATGAATAGTGAAAAACAATGAAGCCTGTGTCCCCGATGGTATTCTAGCTGATGTCTTCAAAGCTGGTGAGCTTTTGCTCAAGTCAAGACTCTGTGCACTTTCCCTACAAATTTGGGAGGAAAAAGAGGTTCCCCCACTCCCTGCCCCTCAACCCAAATCCCCGACTTAAAGAAAGCAACAGTTATAAATATCTCCAAAGAATGGAGAAAAATCATGCTGTGGAAACTATTGAGGCATTTCCCTCCTTGTCCATAGCGGAGGAAATCCTGATGTGTTCTGCTGAATCACCTATTTCCTCTGGGTGAGGGAATCCTCTCACGACACTGCTTCAGACCTTCCAGAGGAACCTCTGACATGGTCATTGTTGTCAGATAAATTCAAGAAATAAGTTGAAAGCAATATCAGCAACTCTTCATTTATCGACCTGACCAAAGCATTTGACTCAAATAAATTCAAAAGCTCTGGGGATTGTGCTCCAGAGATTGAAATGTCTGAGAAGCTTTATCACAATCCTGCAACTTTATCCAATTCTGCAACTGCTTCATGATGACATGACTACAACTGTCTTAAATGGGAAAGCTGAAACAGTCTCTTTTAAAATCTGAATTGGTGTCAAGCTGTTAGCCCCCATACTGTTTACCTCATCAAAGATAAACTGTCCTCTGTTTTTCAGTATTAAGTACTACCTAGGTGGAAAACTCTTTAACCTCAGTTGCCTCCATACCAAAACTATACTGACTACCATAGACATGCATGATTTATATAGTTTGCAGTTGACTGCATCTTTGCCCAGTCCTCTCAGGATTTGCAAGCCACTCTCAATTTCTTAATTCTGCATACAAGAGGTTTGTCTTGTCCTTAAATGTTTCCAGGTAGAACTCTTATTAAATCAGCTTCTTCGCTCTGAAGAAGAGTTGTATGGATTCAAAATGCTAACTGTTTCTCTCATTTGCTGTAAGAGTTTTAACAACACCAGGTTTCTCTCATTTGCTGCCAGACTTCCTGAATTTTTCCAATATATTCTGGTTTATTTCGGATTCCTGGCCTCCGCTGAGTAATTCGCTTTTATTATCATAACAACCCAGACCTGGTTAGTCAAATATTTCACTTCCTATATCAGTTAAACGGGAGACTCTGGAATATGTTGGGAACTTCCCATTCCTTGGTAACCGCCTCTCTCAAAAGGCCACCATTGATAAGATATCCAACACCGGATCAGCTGCATTAGCTTGGCCTTCTGAATTCTTGGCTTGCTATTGGCCTCCATTGCTTTGTGCAGGTCCATCTGTTTCAGGCATAGAGGCCTGATAATGAGATGTGTAAATGTATGGAATGATGTTACCAATGTTGAACATCAGGAATCCCATTATGTCAGTGGCAGGGGATGGGGACCATTGCATCACAGTTTTTCGTCAGCATGAAACGTGATTTGGATATCTCAGGAGATTTTCTTCTTGGGCTGACCCTGCCCACTACAAAAACAGGAGCGGGACCCCCTCCCCACCCCTACCCGATGTACGACTATTACAAACTTTGTTTTGTGGTTCCCCTAATAGGCTTCCAATTCAGACCAGATTTGCTAATAGAGATCTGAAGTGGAGATTCCTATGCAATTGAAAACAGTTCAGGATGATAAAAAATAGAATAGTGGTATCTAACTGAAAGAAATGCTGCCATAACTTACATAACTTAACATCTGACATTTCATAAAAGCAATGCAGAGCAAAATATCAGAACATAATATTTGGTTCCAATCAGAACATGGCAACAACCTCCTACTTTCCGAGGAAAAATAGTGACAGCTTCAGTTGCTCAAGAAGACCATTGTTGAAGGTTTTTTAAAAATAAGAATCAGAAATTTATGTTGGACAGTGTTTGCTATGTGGTGTTAGTCCCAGTGCATTGCTCCCAGTTGGTTTAATCCACAGTGCCGACAATATGAGGCTAGTTGCCGAGACACGTCATTTTTGTTCATGCATGAAATTGAGGGCCTCTTCCAGCAAAACAGAATACATTATTCATGGCTCACTTATGTTGTGGTTTTCGTTCTGTGCATTTCCCATTAGCACAGATCCCTCAAAATACTGTTTTAAAAGACATTCTGTGATGCAGAAGAAAGATGCAATTCTGAATGTTTTTTTTTGTTATTTACCTTCCATGGGCAAAATACAGGTCTCTAAAGGTACATTACATAGATTTCCTATAGTGCAGAAGGAGGCCATTCAACCCATCAAATCTGCATCGACTCTCCAACACAGCATTTGTTTGGGTTTAATCTCAGTTTAGAGTCTCCCACCCTCCCCCCTCCTTTAACCTAAAAAAAAAAGGACTCGGAGTGAGAGCAGGGAACCTTTTTTTTTCTCTTTCGTTTCTTAGTAAGGGGAGTTAGCAGGGATGTCAGTGCAGGCAGTGCAATGTTCCCCCTGTGGGATGTTTGAGGTGAGGGACACCAGTAGTGTCCCAGCTGAGTACACCTGCAGGAGGTGCATCCAATTCCAGCTCCTTGAAGATCGTGTTAGGGATCTGGAGCTGGATGAACTTCGGATTCTTCGGGAGGCAGAGGTGGTCATAGATAGAACTTTCAGGGATGTAGTTACTCTGGAAAATGAAGATAGATGGGTGACGGTGAGAGGGGCTGGGAGGAAGCAGTCAGTGCAGGGATCCCCTGTGGTCGTTCCCCTCGGCAACAAATATACCACTTTTTGGATACAGTTGGGGGGGGGGGGGGGACCTACCAGTGGTAAGCCACGGTGACCGGATCTCCAGCACTGAGTCTGTCCCTGTGGCTCAGAAGGGAAGGGAGGGAGAGCAATAGTTATTGGGGACTCGACAGTTAGAGGGACAGATAGGAGGTTCTGTGGCAGCGAAAGAGACCAACGGATGGTATGTTGCCTCCCGGGTGCCAGGGTCCGTGACGTCTCGGACCGTGTTTTCAGGATCCTTAAGGGGGAGGGGGAGCAGTCACAAGTCGTGGTACACATCGGTACCAACGACATAGGTAAGAGAAGGGACGGGGATTTAAAACAGGAATTTAGGGAGCTAGGGTGGAAGCTGAGAGCCAGGATAAACCATGTTGTCATCTCTGGTTTGTTGCCGGTGCCACGTGCTAGCAAGTTGAGGAACAGGGAGAGAGTGCAGATAAACACGTGTCTGCAGGGATGGTGTAGGAGGGAGGGTTTCAGTTACATGGATAATTGGAGCACATTCTGGGGGAGGTGGGACCTGTACAAACAGGAAGGACGGGTTGCACCTGAACCAGAGGGGCACCAATATCCTGGGAGGGAAATTTGCTATGGCTCTTCGGGGGGGGGGTTTAAACTAATTTGTCAGGGGGATGGGAAAACGAGTCCAGAAGCCAGTGTTGAGTGTAGTGAGGTACTGAGGAGGGTATCAAGGTCGCAGGAGTGTACTGGCAGACAGGAAGGTGGATGGAAGTGTGTCTACTTCAATGCAAGGAGAATCCGGAATAAGGTAGGTGAACTTGGAGCGTGGATTGGTACTTGGGACTACGATGTTGTGGCCATTACAGAGACATGGTTAGAACAGAGACAGGAATGGTTGTTGGAAGTTCCGGGGTAGAGATGTTTCAGTAAGAGTAGGGAAGGTGGTAAAAGAGGTGGAGGAGTAGCATTACTAATCAAGGATAGTTTAACAGCTGCTGAAAGGCAGTTCGAGGGGGATCTGCCTACTGAGGTAATATGGGCTGAAGTTAGAAATAGGAAAGGAGCGGTCACGTTGTTGGGGGTTTTCTATAGGCCCACAAATAATAATAGAGATGTGGAGGAAGAAATTGCAAAGCAGATTATGGATAGGTGTGGAGGTCACAGGGTAGTTGTCATGGGTGACTTTAACTTTCCAAACATTGATTGGAACCTTTATAGGTCGAATAGTTCAGATGGGGCAGTTTTTGTACAGTGTATGCAGGAGGGTTTCCTGACACAATATGTGGATAGGCCGACAAGAGGTGGGGCCACATTGGACTTGGTACTGGGTAATGAACCGGGCCAAGTGTTAGATTTGGTTGTGGGTGAGCACTTTGGAGATAGTGACCATAATTTGGTGTCTTTCATTATTGCAATGGAGAGGGATAGGGCCTTACGGCAGGGCAAGGTTTATAATTGGGGGAGGGGTAATTATGATGTGATTAGGCAAGAATTAGGGAGCATAAGATGGGAACAGAAACTCAGGGAAAGGCACAAATGAAAAGTGGAGCTTGTTCAAGGAACAAATACTGCGTGCCCTTGATAGGCATGTCCCTGTCAGGCAGGGAGGAAATGGCCGAGTGAGGGAACCATGGCTCACAAAAGAGGTTGAATGTCTTGTCAAGAGGAAAAAGGAAGTGTATGTAAGGATGAGAAAACAAAGTTCAGTTGGGTCACTTGAGGGTCACAAAGTAGCAAGGAATGAGCTAAAAAAGGGCTTAGGAGAGCGAGGAGGGGGCATGAGAAGTCCTTGGTGGGTCGGATCAAGGAAAACCCCAAGGCTTTTTACTCTTTTATGTGAGAAATAAAAGAATGACCAGGGTGAGGTTAGGGCCGGTCAAGGATAGTAGTGGAAACTTGTGCATGGAGTCAGAAGAGATAGGAGAGGCGATGAATGAATACTTCAGTGTTCATCAAGGAGAGGGACCATGTTTTTGAGGATGAGAATGGGATATAGGCTGGAGGAGGTAGATGTTCTGAGGGAAGGTGTATTAGTAATTTTAGTATTAGTAATTTTGAAAAACCTGAGGGTTGATAAGTCCCCTGGGCCAGATGGGATATATCCTAGGATTCTTTGGGAGGCAAGGGATGAGATTGCAGAGCCTTTGGCTTTGATCTTTGGGTCCTCACAGTCCACGGGGATAGTGCCAGAGGACTGGAGAGTGGCGAATGTCCTTCCTCTGTTCAAGAAAGGAAATAAGAATGACCCTGGCAATTATAGGCCAGTTAGTCTTACTTCGGTGGTCGGTAAGTTAATGGAAAAGGTCCTGAGGGATAAGATTTATGACCATTTGGAAAGATGCAGCTTAATCCGTGATAATCAGCACGGGTTCGTGAAGGGTAAGTCTTGCCTCACAAATTTGATTGAATTCTTTGAGGAGGTAACTAAGTGTGTAGATGAAGGTAGAGCAGTTGATGTCATATACATGGATTTTAGTAAGGCGTTTGGTAAGGTTCCCCATGGTCGGCTCATGAAGAAAGTAAGGAGGTGTGGGATAGAGGGAAATTTGGCCAATTGGATAAGTAACTGGCTATCTCATAGAAGTGGAGATGCTAGCGATGAACTGGGGTAAACACAATAAGGGTTTTAGCAACACCAGGTTAAAGTCCAACAGGTTTATTTGGTAGCAAATACCATTAGCTTTCGGAGCACTGCTCCTTCGTCAGATGGAGTGGCAATCTGCTCTCAAACAGGGCACAGAGACACAAAATCAAGTTACAGAATACTGATTAGAATGCGAATCTCTACACCCAACCAGGTGTTAAAGATACAGACAATGTGAGTGGAGGGAGCATTAAGCACAGGTTAAAGAGATGTATATTGTCTCCAGAAAGGACAGTCAGTGAGATTCTGCAAGTCCAGGAGGCAAGCTGTGGGGGTTACTGATAGTGTGACCTAAACCCAACATCCCGGTTTAGGCCGTCCTCATGTGTGCGGAGCTTGGCTATCAGTTTCTGCTCAGCGACTCTGCGCTGTCGTGAAGGCCACCTTGGAGAACGCTTACCCGAAGATCAGAGGCTGAATGTCCATGACCGCTGAAGTGCTCCCCCACAGGAAGAGAACAGTCTTGCCTGGTGATTGTCGAGCGGTGTTCATTCATCCGTTGTCATAGCGTCTGCATGGTTTCCCCAATGTACCATGCCTCAGAGCATCCTTTCCTGCAGCGTATCAGGTAGACAACGTTAGCCGAGTTGCAAGAGTATGTACCGTGTACCTGGTAGATGGTGCTCTCACGTGAGATGATGGCATCCGTGTCGGTGATCCGGCACGTCTTGCAGAGGTTGCTGTGGCAGGGTTGTGTGGTGTCGTGGTCACTGTTCTCCTGAAGGCTGGGTAGTTTGTTGCGGACAATGGTCTGTTTGAGGTTGTGCGGTTGTTTGAAGGCAAGAAGTGGGGGTGTGGGGATGGCCTTGGCGAGATGTTAGTCTTCATCAATGACATGTTGAAGGCTCCGGAGGAGATGCCGTAGATTCTCCACTCTGGGGAAGTACTGGACGACGGAGGGTACTCTGTCCACCATGTCCCGTGTTTGTCTTCTGAGGAGGTCGGTGCGGTTTTCCGCTGTGGCGCGTCAGAACTGTTGATCGATGAGTCGAGCGCCATATGGCCATTATGATTCACAGTATTGCAACTAATCACATGCTCTTCTGTTAAAAAGGGAAGTAGCAAGACCATGGAAAGCCCATTAATTTTGTTTTGGAAATTACGAAGTTTAGAAGTTGCCACATGCAAACAATTTTATAGAATTTTCACTTGTATCAATATGTGAGGTACATAAAGCTTAAGTTGGGAACATTTCAGAATACCCAAATCTAAAGTCTTAAACAATTTAGATAGTGTCTTTATGGTTTTGGGTCTTTGCCAGCCAGAACCAGAAAGAACTCATGTTGTAAAATGTAAGAACTATCATTTGAGATTGAACACACATTTCATTCTGTAATGCCTTTGAACTAATACATTTTCCAGATCGAAATGAAGCACAAGAATAAAAAATTGTTTCATTAAACAGTGTAGCCACAAAGTTGGACTCCATAACACCACTGGTGCAGGCATTGCAGGAGCCTTAAAGGCTTTAACCGGCTTCTGGCATGCTGTGTATCTGGGGCTGCAATGTGACCAAATTGAATGAAGGTTACAGGAAGGAAAAGCGAGGGGGAGGCTTTTCCCTAGGTGGACATCACCACCACAGCTTTTCAGACAGCATTTCTCCGAACACCACCTGCATATCCCTTTCAGCATTGAAATATGAAGCCATGTGGGCAAATGGGAAATTGTCTTATTTTGGGACGAGGAATTAAAAAGAAGCATATTATCTAAACGGTGAGACATTGCAGAGCTCTGAGGTTCAGCAGGATTCGGGTCTCTTAGTACATCAATTGCAAAAAGACTAGTATGCAGATACAGCAAATAATTAGGAAAGTTAATAGAATGTTATCATTTATTGTCGAGGGAATTGAATACAAAAGTAGGGAGGTTACTTCAGTTGTATAAGACACTGATGAGACCACATCTGGCATGCTGTCTACAGTATTAGTCTCCTTATTAAGGGGCGATGTATATGCTTTAGAAGCTGTTCAAACAAGGTTTACTGAACAGGAATGAGCAGGTTATCTTATGAGAAAAGATTGGGCAGGCCAGGTTTTGTATCCGCTGGAGTTTAGAGTTAAAGGTAACTTGACTGAAACATACAAGTTGGGAAGAATTGTTTTCTCTTTGAGTAGTGAGTCTTTAGAGCTCCCTTCCTCAAAAAGGCAGTGGAAGCAGAGTCCTTGAATGTTTATAAGGCAGGGGTAGATAGATTCTTGATAAACAAAGGGATGAAAAGTTACTGGGAGCAGACGGGAGGTTACAGTCAGATCAGCTATGATATTATTGATTGGCAGCGTGGACTTGAAGAGCCGAGTGGCCTACCTCTGCTTCTAAATCACTGGCATACTGCCTCTCTCTCTTCCAGGAAAAAGAGAACTGGGGAGGGGGACCAATTATTTGATTTACTGCTTTATGGCCTTCTCAACTCCCATGTCACCATCAAACTGCTATCTGGCATGATGTACAAGCTGCAGCTGGCATGACCATGGACCTCCTTGCTTTACACTCCTATCCCACTCCCTCATCCTAGACGTCCCCATCTAATTTCATGCTTTCAGATATGCAAGAACTGTGACCTATCCAGTCACACTCGGGGAGAAAAGAGAGAAGCGGGATTGCTGGCAACTAATATTTCATACTCACCAAACCATCAATTTCTTGTGTCACTCAATCCATCACAGCCCCAACATTCATCCATCAGCAGTTACTAACACTCAGGTCTAACATTTACATATACTATCACACAATGATGCCAGTGACATATCTCCTTTAAATGTCCTGAGGTATTCAGCTATTGCAAGCACATTGTCCAAACAATGTACGGGTTAGGTTGATTGGCCATGCTAAATTTACCCTTAGTGCCAGGAGAACTAGTAGGGTAAATACATGAGGTTAGGGGGATGGGGCCGAAGTGGGATTGTTGGTGCAGGCCTGATGGTCCAAATGACCTCCTCCTGCACTGTGTGGAATGTGTGATTCTCCTTCTAAATCAGATGTTTCTTGAGTCAATTAAGCTTGAGCTGAACAAATTCAGCTTTTTTGTAAGATTATCTCTTTGTCTAACTATTAATATAAAAAGATTGAAAATAAAATGGGTACTTGGAAGGCAAGCCAATATGTCTTCACATTGTTAATCTAGGTAGCAGAGGTTCTTTCGTTCTGTTCTGTAGACAGTTTCAAAGGAATAAAGCCAAGTTGTCACTTTTTACTAATCAGAACGATTGTGCCGTTACTAAGACATAAATAAGTTTTTCATAATATTTTTCTTCTTCGAAAGGCCTAATAGAATTTTTTATGCTCTATTTGCAGGAAATGTTACAATTCGGACTGATGCTGGTGCTGTTACAGTAGGTAAGAAACCGTCTCGCTTTTCTCATATTAGTTCATAATTCCACCATAATTTTAATTATGATGGAATTAGTGTGAACATTTGCTGGAACGGCCAGTTCTCTGAGATGTTAGGGGCAAATTAGATGCTCCAAAAAAGACACGGCCCCTATTAGTGGCTCCTGATGACGTTTGCTATTAAAGATATCTGCTCGGTTTGTTTTAACAAAACGAAGGCTAGGATTTTCTGGCCCCATCCTGGCTGGACATACCATGGGAGATTCAGTGGCTCAGCAAAAAATGGATGGCAGGCATGGTCAGAGAATCCCACCCTAAGAAAATTGTTAGCGTTCTGTAAAAGATGAGGCATTTTTATGCTCTCGGACAAAGAAGAATGTGTGAATTTCATGCAAATTGTGACACATCACATTAAAATAGCAGAAGGAGAATACACTCCCATTTTAAGGATAAAAGCTTTATTGTTCAGGAAATAAAACCATGGTACACAAAATGGAGGGATTCACTAGTAGTAGGTTGTTTCCTTGATCATACAAATTACCCACCAAATTTCCAAAGTTCTGTTTAGCAAACATCCATCATAATTTCTAAACACGTTTAAAGTTTGAAACTGCTTTACCGTATAATGATTTCTCTGGCATTCACACCCTGCTGCTGCCACCACTAGTGAGAATGAAGAATTTGGCACTCAGTCAAGTCTCCATTTACTACAGCCGGGCCCTTTGATTCATTACTTTGGCTAAACATCTAATGCAAGTTCAAACTTGGAATGTCTAATTTTATGCTGTCCTGTGCCTTATTTTTAAATGTGTTCAGTTCTAACTTGGGCAATAGTGTTCCACAGTTTGGGTCTGTCAATGTTTGTTGGGCTATGCTGTATATCAATCTAATTGGTTAGGTACTGAAATTAAAAATCAAATGGCACACATTGTTCTCTTGTATGACTTTACAGATTAAAACTATTTACTATTTACTTGCAGTATTCCAAATAGATTTGCATTGATTAGCCTTGAGATCAATCAGCCTGCATCAACAAATGTGGCATGACTGTACCTCATAACAAGCAATGCCAAGAATGTGACAAAACTAACAGTTTTGAAGCCAGTGACATTTCAAAAAATATTTCACAGAATGTGAATCTCCCAGAAATGAGATTAGTGGTTGCAGACAGACTAGAAGAATACATTGTTCTGCTAATAAAGTTTAAGTTTATTTATTAGTGTCACAAATAGGCTTGCATTGACACTGCAATGAAGTTACTGTGAAAATCCCCTAGTTGCCACACTCCAGCGCCTGTTCAGGTACATTGAGGGAGAATTTAGCATGGCCGATGCACCTAACCAGCATGTCTTTCAGACTGTGGGAGGAAACCAGTGCACCTGGAGGAAACCCACGCAGACACGGGGAGAACGTGCAGACTCTGCACAGACAGTGACCCAAGCCAGGAATTGAGCGTGGGTCCCTGGCACTGTGAGGCAGCAGTGCTAACCACCAATAAATTGTATTCTTCCACAGCAGCAGTTTTATAAAATCCTAGGAGTTTTTCACTGTGAATGTAATATTTGCATTTGGTGAAGTTAAAGTGAAAATAATTCAATTTTGGAAATTTAAACAAAATTGTGGTTATTGGTAACTTTCCCTTGCCATCATAGAGTAAAACATTGCATATTGTCTGGTAAAGGTGACTTGACTTTACTGGTGTTGATGCCATGCTACACCACTGGTATTAAACTAAAAGCACCAACCTAACCAATCATTGCATCATGCGAATTTTAATTAGCCTGCCATTGCACTCCTATTGCTAAAAATCACAAACTCAGCAATATTGCTGCCAGCTATAAACTGATTTTCCTGCCATTCTTTTTTCTAAGTAGGGCAGGAAGGAAAACTTTTACAAGTGTAGAAAAGCAAGGTTTTGAGGAAAAGATGGTAGCAGCAAGCAAGATTGGCCAGACCAAGGCAGAATGCATTTTGGCATTATTAACTGAATCAGCTTAAGGATGCGAAAGATCTATTACAAACATTGGCATTAGTTTTGTGAGACTGAGCAATTCCAGCTGCTCTGCTTGTAGCTTAAGTGCAACAGGAGTCAACATTTTTGCCACTGGATGTTTCTAAGCATCGGGAGATTACGCTAGGTTTGTTCAAAATATGATCAGTAGATGAATAATGTTCTTGTTAGTGGCCAGTGCATTTCTCAACAATAGTAACAACTTGCATTCATAAAACAGAAAATGGTGAAATTCCATAATAGGTCAGCAGATGTGGACAAAGAATCTGATGAAGGGTTATCTTAAAATATTGATTCTTGGATTCCTAGAATTTGCTGATTTTTGCTTCACATTTTCAAAACATCACACATTTTTAATTTTTATCTGCATTTGTATAATGCCGTGAGCATGATAAAATGCTACAAGGTTCTATATGAAGGAGACACTGGTGCCAAGAAGTAATAGGATATGAAAGATTGAAAAGATGGAAAGGCAAATTGTGGTTGGGGCTTAAAGGCTTTTGAGGCAGTTTGTAAAAACAGGCAAAGAAGTGCCATGTTTAGTGTGGGAGATATACAGATTTGATTGAGGCTACTGAAGACCACCATTGAGATTATAGACTGAAGCGAGGGAATAGAGAATGCACTGGAGTTAGAAGATAAGGTGAACAAGCGTTCTATAGAGAGCAATTAAAGGTAGATAAAAATTCATACTATGGGCAGGCTATGCAGGCCAAGACCAAATAAATGGTGGCATTGATACAAAAACAAAATACTGCAGGTGCTAGAAATCTAACATAAAAAGAATAAAATGTTCGAAGTGCTCAAGTTAGGCACTAGTTGTGGAGGGAGAAACCGTTACTGTTTCAGATTGATGTCCTTTTGCCAGATGCTGTCAGACTTGCCAAATTATCTGGAGTTCACTAAAGGATCTTGGATATAATTACTGGCTTCAGGATTTTACATGGAAATTCACAGGAAAAAAAGTGGATTGGTCATTTAGCCCAACCAGTCTGTCAGTGTTCGTGTTTGACTCGGGAGGGGGGGGGGGGGGGGGGCGCGCTGTTATCCTTCCTCATCTAACTCTATGAACATAATGATCTATTCCCTTCACCCTCTATGCAGATTCGCTCAAAATGCATCAATATCCACTTCAATAACACCCTGTAATAGCAAGTTCCACATTGTCATCACTCACTCAGTAAAGATGCTTCTTCTCAATTCCCTGTTTAGCTTTTAGTGATTATCTTCTATTGATGGTCTCTGGTTTAGCCCTTCCCCTGAAGTGGAAACATTAGGCAGAATATTGCGGCTCCTGCAAAGGCAGGTTTGAATGCGGGACCAGGAACAAATTTGGAAATGAGGGCAATGGGCCGTTCCTTCCTCTGGGTGATCTTGCCAGAAGCAGGTTGTCAACACTAGTGGCTAAATGTTTGGCAATGGCAGGTAACCAATTTGAATATTTATTGAAACATATAAGATCCTGAGGGGACAGAAGAGGGTGGATACCAGGAGGTTGTTTCCGTGAAGATGAGAATTAGGAGGCTCAGTTTTAAAATGTGGTCTCCTTTTTAAGATGGCAACAAGGAGATTTTTTTTCTTTGAGTGTCATTAATCTGTGGAATTCTCTTCCCTAGAAAACAGTGGTGGGTGGGTCATTGAACTGACTTAAGGATGGGTGGGTCATTGAATTCATTTAAGACTGAGTTAGATAGATTTTTGATAGGAAGGGATTTGAGGGTTATGGGGGGCAAGCAAGAAAGTGGAGTTGAGTCCCAAAGATTGTTAGATTGTGCAGGGGTGCTGGTGGTGGGAGGGAGAAGAGTGTATAACCCCAAATGGAGAGGATGGAACAAATGCATCAGCTAGAACAACACTGAAGAGAGGGAAAATGCCTGAATGAGCTGGTGGGCGAAAGCGGACGATTAGCTTGAATAAAAAAGGAATGCCAAATTTGATTGGAGAGAGAGGTGTCACCTTGAGCAGAAGCAAGACAATCCTCCTGGTTCATATTGGTAATTAACTGAGATGAGTTGCAGACATGGCAGCATCTAACTGGATAATGTCCGGAGTGTTTTCATGTGGAAATTATTCCTGTCTGGGAACGTGGCGACCGGCTTAGTTAAACTCTCAAAATTATTTATCACACAATTAACCAGAATGCACTATGTTCTGCAACAAAAATCAAAACATATCAGTGCGAGTATGTTATTGGATTCCCTTTATCATTTTATAAATCAGTTTCCTATGCTTTCAGGGTAAAGTGACATTGTCCCCTCACCTTCCTCAACAAATTCAGGTTTAATCTTACCCCATTTACTTGGTTCACTGATCATAATGGAATTTCACAGCAACTTCATTGCAGTGTTAATGCAAGTCTTACTTGTGACCAATAAATACATTTTTTTAAATGGCCATAGGGTCCATAGGCTTAGTGTCCTCGCCCAAAGGGGCAGTTGATGACTGTGTTTTATTGTATGGGGGTGGCCCCTCCCCTATGTACTCAATGGTGTTGCTGCAAACTGAGGCCACCGACTATTCTGGATTTTGTCATTCATTTGTCTAACCATTTGTAAATATAAACTGGTGACGGCCATTACCCCTTTCTGTTATGTGTCCTTCTTCTGAACTAACCACTAGTTTTTCTGTTCCCCAGGGGTCCCTTCTTGGTTCTACCCATCCTTTTGCATTTTCTTAACTTTTTTTGACTGTTGTTCTACTATTAACTTTATGATGAAACCCTCTGCCCCCCAATCAAGAGCTATGGCTTTTTCCTCCACCATTGACATTTCCTATCCTTGTCTCCTGTGTAACTAATTCTGTGCTCATTTATCGTTCATGACCAATTCTGTGAACCCGCTTCTGCACAACCAATTTTGTGTTCACTGTTTGTAAACTTATTTCTACCTTTTCATTGGCAATGAGGGGTCCAGCCTGACCTGCTTGGCTTCAAATACGGTCTGCTTGCCTACAGCAGCCCGCCTGTGCAGCTGTGCCTCCTCTTTCCTGTGCCACCTCTCTATCCCGGCCTGGTCTAAGTTCCATTAACTTTATTAACAAATTGCACTCATAATTTTATATATTTGTTTAATTTGGTACTATTGATACCCAACTGGACTGTTCCCGAGTGAGCTTACTGCACTAACCATGGGTGGTAAATAAATATACTCATCCCTTTGCAGAGATGTCCCGAGGATCCGCTGCAGTTACCCTATTGACTACGCCATTCGTTATCGTAACCTGCTCCGACTCTCCTGTGATTAGTTCAGAAGAAAATAGCGATAACGTTCACCTCTGTACTTTAACCTTTCACTTCCCCTCTCTGGGACGATGTGCTGTGTAAGCAATGAAGATCTCCAGCTAACATTCTACTGAAGGTACTGGGGGAGTTCGAATAACAGAAGAACCTCTGATACACCCCAGTTTTATGGCATATAATTTTTTTTTTTAAAGGAATTGTTACATGAAAATAAAGTGACAACTAAAGTATTGTTTACTTGTAGATTCCTCAGATGGCAGTCTAACAGCTTCCACAAAACAGGGCGATCTAGATATTTACATCAGCCAGCTGGGAATTGTGAATCTGCAGACTCAAGAAGGTGAGATTATTACGATCCACGACGAGATCATTAACTTTTTTTTTAAAAAAGGATTTGAATTCCCAGTGACCAACTGAAAGGACTCTTTCACTTTGACAAATGAACTAAAATTAACATTGACTAAATATTACTTTGTCGGCAACTAATACTCTAAACTACAGTCAAAGAACAGTACAGCACAGGAAACAGGCCCTTCGGCCCTCCAAGCCTGTGCCGCTCATTGGTCCAACTAGACCATTTGTTTGTATCCCTCCATTCCCAGACTGCTCATGTGACTATCCAGGTAAGTCTTAAACGATGTCAGCGTGTCTGCCTCCGCCACCCTACTTGGCAGCGCATTCCAGGCCCCCACCACCCTCTGTGTAAAAAACATCCCTCTGATATCTGAGTTATACCTCGCCCCTCTCACCTTGAGCCCGTGACCCCTTGTGGTCGTCACCTCCGACCTGGGAAAAAGCTTCCCAGGTCAGAGGACATGATCTTACTGGCTCTTCATTCCTCACTGCAACGAGGACAGAGAATTAGGTCCCCGACCAAATCTCCGTTCACTGCAGCAGGACCAGAAAATCCCGCCGGTGTGAACAGCCGTAGGATTCCGTCTATAGAGTTTTACAGCACAGTAAGAGGCCCATTGTGTCTGCCAGACATCAAGCGCCTGTTCTAATCCAATTTTCCAGCACTTGATCTATATCCTTGTATGCTATGGCATTTCAAATGCTCATCCAAATGCTTCTTAAATGTTGAGGGTTTCCAACTCCTCCACCCTTTTCAGGCAATGAGTTTCAGATTCCCACCACCCTTTAGGTGAAGAAGTTTTTCCTCAAATCCCCTCTAAATCTCCTGCCCCTTCCCTTAAATCTAAGTCCCCTAGTTATTGACACCTCTACCAAGGGGAAAGGTTTCTTCCTATCTATGCCCTTCAGAATTTTGTACACCTCAATCAGGTCCTCCCTCAGCCTTCTCTGCTCTAAGGAGAACAACTCCAGCCTTGCCAGCCTCTTAATGTCTTAAGGCAGTCTCTAATCCTGTGCTGAATGATTACAATGCTTTCTAAGCAGAATTGCAATCTTTAGAGGAAACCGTCCAAAGTCACTCCCAGCTTCCAATAGGTTCACTTCTCCCCCTATTTCACTGAATCGTAAAATCCAGTGACTGTCTAAGGTCCTTTCCCTAAGTCTTATGAGAATTCCCAAACCAACTTCCAGGAAGAAGACCCATTCCTTCTCCTTGCCTTGCCAGGGTGAATCTTAGTGTCCTTGCATCTGCAGTTCCTTCTTTTTGCCCAGAGACAAACTTCCCCAGCATTCTGCTCAGTCACAAACAGAGAGAGCCTTTCCCCTTCTCTCAACAGTTACTCCTTTTCTGAATATCTCTATCTCTATGTCTCATCATTTGTGTCCAGGGTTTTTCAAAATCAAAATTTATAAACAAAGTCTATAAAAGCCAGAACAGCTGCCTCTCTCCTTGTGTTCAGCTATGAAATATGGCATGTGCATTTCAGTAAATTTAATCTGGGTACCCTGTGGCTACCATCACCTGGTCTGTTGCTGGACAGAATACAACTTCACGCTGGGGGGGGGCTGGGGTGGGGGGGAAGCCTATGCACATTTGTTGTTGTTGTTGTATTGGACGGAATTACCCTGATAGTTAATTGCCCAAAATTAACGGTTCCCAAACACCTGACTCTGAATCCTCTGACCATCTCATTGACCTGGAATAGTCTGGAACATCAAATATCCCAAATCAAGGGTGTGATCTTACCGGCCCGCAGCGCTGCCAACAACAACTGCTGCAGAGCGTTCGGGTGCCATTGTGCAGGTGCCCCAATCTCCCCTTAGACATGCCCCCCACCCCATCATTGGTGGCAATGTAACCCCGCCTCCATAGCAACACAGGTCTCTTATTGGAGCATCAGGACCTTCCTGATGAGCCCCCATCACAACCCCCCCCCCCTCCGCAGCTCATCCTCTCCACAGCCTGCCATGTGTGCCCCGCCCTCCCCGTCCCCAGTCTGCCAATCACCTGGATGCATTATGATATTGGTATTTAAATTGGCTTTACGTCCAAAACAGGGCCAGGAAGATACCGGCTTTTTGGCCACTTCCTGGCTTGTTACGCCGATTGACCTGCACTGCGGGCCGGTAAGATCACACCCTTGATTTGGGATATTTGATGTTCCAGACTATTCCAGGTCAATGAGATGGTCAGAGGATTCAGAGTCAGGTGTTTGGGAACCGTTAATTTTGGACAGTTGACTATCGGGGTAATTCCCTCCAATGCAACAACAACAGCTTGTCCCTTTTAATGCGATAAAGTGTTCCAAGGTGCTTCAGAGGAGGATTATTAAATACAATTTGACACCAATCCACAGAAAGATTCAAATTTGGTCAAAGAGGTAGATTTTAAGGAGCATCTTACAGCAGGAAGAAAAGAGCTGGAGCAGTTTGAGGTCAGTGGGGGGAGATTGTGAAAGTACAGCTGCCAGTGATGGGATAATTAAGATCAGGGATTCTCAAGGGGACAGAATTATCTGGTTTTGAGCTAGAGGTAGTTGCAGATGTAAGGATGATCAGGCCGTGGAGTAACTTGAAAACAAGAATGAGAATTTTAAAATCAAAGCGTTGTTTAACTGTAAATGCCTGTGATTACTGTAGGTCAGGCATGATAGGTGAATAGGACTTGGTGTGAATTGAGACGTGGGCAGCAGAGTTTTGGATGACCTCAAATTTACTGAGGATGAAATGTGGGAGGCTGGCCTCCTGGAAGGAGTGAGAGGAGTGCGTTGAAATAGTCAAGATTAGAGGTAACAAAGGCAAGGATGTGGGTTCAGCAACAGATGAGTCGAGGCAGGGTGGAGTGTGACAGTGTTGCAGTTTTGGAGATAACTGGTCTTGGCGATGCAATGAAAATGTGGTTGGATGCTCACTGTGGGTCCAATATGGCAACAGCATTGTAAACAGTTTGGTTCAACCTTAGACAAATGCCAGGGAGAGCAATGGAGACAGTAGCTAGGAAATAGTGTGTGGTGAGGTCCCAAGGCAATGGGTGTCATTGAAACAAAAGCTGATTTTTCATTAGAATCTACATTTATTTCCATAAAGCACTGAATTTGAGGTTGAACATCTGGGGATGTTTGGCTTGTACACTGCCAATCAAATGTAAGGGCGGTGCAGTGGTTATCACTGCTGCCTCACAGCGCCAGGGACCCGGGTTCAATTCCGGCTTTGGGTCACTGTCTGTGTGGAGATTGCACATTCTCCCCGTGTCGACATGGGTTTCCTCCGGGTGCTCCGGTTTCCTCCCACAGTCCAAAGATGTCCAGGTTAGGTGGATTGGCCATGCTAAATTGCCTCTTAGTTCTCAAGATATATAGGTTAGGGGGATGAGTGGGGTAAATACGTGGGTTAAAGGATAAGCCTGAGGTAAGGGTGAGTGCAAACTTGATGGGCCGAATGGCTTCCTTCTGCACTGTAGGGATTCTGTGAAAGCAGTAAGCACCACATCCTGATGTGACCTTCTGGATATACATCTGGACTCTGCACATGTTGTTAGAACTGTGACATTTTCCTTTGGTTAAAATAAATAATCTGATCTTGCATACTGAGAAATGACCATAGTGTTTCTGCTTTTACGTTAAGTTCTCAGCATGAAGAATTTCCCCAAGTGAAAAGCCTGTGATCTCTTGCTTTTTTACATGGTTTCCTCCACTCTCCAAGCCTGGTGAAAGATAGAAAGGTTTATGGTAAAGAGGAAGCAGTGACGTTGATCTTCTTGACTATTGTCTGCCCTGATCTCGAAAGATCCTGTCCCCTCAGCATCATTTAGTGATGGAGACAACAGAGAAGTGTGTTAATTTTTATCATGTGTCCATACCCATGTTGATGTTGAAGAATGATAGTGTGTGTTCATGTGCATCTAGCTGCAATTCAAACATCAAATCAGCACGTTTCGTTATACATGTTCTCTGTGTAATGTCTGGAATTCATGTTTGTTCCATCAAATAAATATTTTTAAAATGGAGTTCGTTAGTTGATGAAGTTATACAGAGAGTCTTCAAAAGTTACAGATCTTTTCACTCGGGCTTAGAAGGTTAAGAGGGATTTGCTGGAGCCCTTCCAAGTTTGCTTCCTTACGTCAGTGAAATATTATCAAGAGGGCACAACCTTAAACACATTAAAGAAAAAATAGAGGAAGGTCAAAAAAAATCTTTAACACAGGTTAAAATTTGGAATATTTGCTGCAAATTGTTGAAGCAGAATCTATCTTTTTTTTAAAAAATGAATTGTTTGAGAAAGGAATATGAAAAACAGGAATGTGGAATTGGTTAGAAGGCTGATGGGGGAAAAATACGTGTGTTTTAGATTCTGCAAGATGCATTCCGGCTTTGGTAAGTGAGGCTCCTTTTTAAAGGGGCTTAAAAATAATCAGGTTAATTTTCTGCTATCATTTTATATGTTGAATAAAATGTCCCTTAATATGACTCCTCGCTGATATTCATTATGCAAGGTCCCCTGGAACTTATAATTTTCTTACCATTTAGTCATGTTGGTGTTAAATTAAGCAGTATGTTTGACTGCTGAGGCTCTGCAGCCTGGTCTCTTAGTGCAGGATCTTCTAGCAGCTGAATGTTGTTATAGCAGCAAGGAATGTATTCGACAGACATGCATTGTTTTTCAAAAGATTAAGGTCGAATCTTAGACCCTTAGACTTAAGAGTGTAATTGGATTCGAGTTCCCAAGGGACTTTAAAGTTATCAGAAACGTTTGTCAATTTTCTTTTCTGATGGGGTGTAAAAGAATGGGGTGAGTTTTTTAAAAAAATCTCCTAAATATACACTTCTTTCTGGGATAGGTGAATAGTCACAATGAAGCATTATGAATGTTCAATATGCATAACATGGATTTATGTAAACAGAGGGAAGTCAAGAGCCAGTTCTCCAATGTTATGTTTGGCTGCGTGCCTTTACTGATGGAGAGCTAGGCTTGTGAATCAGGCCTCCCTGCATTTGGTGCTAAACTCCTGATTTCACAGGAAGAAACATTTTGGCAGTTTCTAATGTGTGCTGGCCTCCTTTTGATGGCCTTAAATTATGTTAATTCATTATAACAGGCCCCAACAGTCAATTTTCTGAGTTCTTCAAGCAGCATCTAATTGACTGAGTGTCCATATAAAACTGGCACTGGAAGACATCAAAACTGTTTACTCCAAAAATCTATTATTAAAAATTATGACTGATTTTTGTTGCTTGAGCTCTGAATTTCAGGGAGCTCTGCTTCACCAACAGATATGTGGTGAAACAAAAGTCCTGTAGAACCTTTTCACAAACTGCTGTTACGGGATCATTAGGATTCTGGGTGATGGGTAATATCTGGATGAACATTGCAAAAAGAGCCCATTCATAATAACTACTGTAAGTCAGAGTAGCACAATGGAACTTTGCTAGTTGGGAGAATTAGGCGTAGGAAAGACAAAAGAAGCTAAATGCCACCTAATAATGACAGCGCAATAAAGAGGGACGACCGAAGATGACCAGGATCTGGAAATGCTTTAAGAAGAAATGAGAAATGGTAAAGACAAGAAGTCACTTGTGGGAATCATGTGCAGCCCCCCCCCCCAAACAATATTCAGATGGTAGGGTGGAATATAAAATCAGAAATAATTGGAGCTTGCCAGAAAGTGCTGCAATAACCATGGGAGATTTTAATCACAGGCCGGAATTCTCTCACAAAAAATTCTAAGTGTTGAATTCGCGAGAAAGCTAGAGTAAGTAATTCATGCTGGATTTTTCAGTGGGAGTTCAGCCTAGGATCTCCCACAGTCTGAAATGCAGAGGCCACCAAGGTGTCACCTGGGCATTGGCACTTTGCCCCTTGGGTACTGCCAGGGTGCCTTTCCCTAGGGGGCACCAATCCCAGTTGCCCGACCCTTTGGGGGGGGGGTCCTTCACTCCAGCAGGGTCAAGCTGCTAGCTCCCTGAAACCCCGCTGGAGTGAAACACTCTGGCAGGGTGGGAGATGCTAGCAACCCCGGAGAATTCAGTCCTGGATCTATCGGTGCTGTAAATCCGGTGCTGGGAGATGCAGACATGGCGGGAATGCATGTGTGGATCCGGCCACGAGATTCCCCCAGCCTACTGCGCTAGAAAATTTGTGCAGTGGAGTGGGATGGGAGAATCGCCCCCATAGACTGGGAAAGTCACTTGGGCCAAGGTAACCTATATGAAGAGTTCATTGAATGTTTTTGGGATAGTTTCTCCAACCGGAGAGCTACCCCAGACCTGGTATTGTGCACCGAGTTAGGAGTTTAATGCTCTGTAGGTGGCAGCATCCGTAGCATTCAGTTTGAAAGAAAGAGTGGGTTTGAGACAATGGGTGGAATTTTCCAAAAAATGGCAAGCTGCCAAGTTCTGACTGAAAACTCACGTGTTTCTCTCCAGATGTCAAAAAAAAATTAGGGGCGTGGTTTGCGTCTCACTCTGATGGGACGGGATTTGATAGAGACCCCCCCGACCCGCCTCCAACCTCCACTGCCATGGAGGATACACCTCCTCTCTCCCCCCCCCCCCCCCCCCCCAACGGAAGTATTGGAGGGGCAATCCCCACCCTCCCAAGCTGATGCTGCAGCACGCCCCCTTTTACACCCCCCTCGGGGGAGAATACTGCCAGAAGGCAATGCCCAACCTTGGCCTCAACCCCTAGGGCCTCGTATCTTTAAACGATGACTCCTAATCCAGATCCTCCTACAAGAGGCAATATCATCTCCACATCCACATGTCAAGACCCCTCAGAATCTTGTGTTTTAATCAAGTTGCCTCTTAACACTTCTAAACACCAGCAGATACAAGCCTAGCCTATCCAACCTTTCCTCGTAGTCTGGTAAATCTTCTCTGAACTGTTTCCAAAACATTTTCATCCTTAAATAATGTGACCAGTACTGTACACAGTACTCCAAATATGGTCTCAGTAGTACCCTGTAAAACAGAAGCATATTCAAATCCCCTTGCAATAAATGATAACATTCTATTAGCTTTCCTAAGTACTTGCTGAACTACACATTAGCCTTTTATAATTCATGCAGTAGGACACCCTCTGAATCTGAGTGGTGCAATCCATCACCATTTAGATAATATGCTTTTTTTCTTCTTCTTCCTGCCAAATGGGACAATTCCACATTTTCCCACTTTATGCTGCATGGACTAAGTTACTGACATTTTTAAGATGTATTTACTTATATTTTTAAGAAGTGTATATGTTAATTTTTTTCACCGTCTTGATCTTGGCAGGTTCTATCACATTAAAAGTGCCCAAAGCCCTAACAGCTGAGCTACAGTTAACAGGAGCTGTAGTAGAGGTCAGTCCTGAGATTCATTTGGAGGATGTTGATAGCAGCACACAGAAAGATCACCAAATTATTCATGGTAAGATGAACCTTTAGAGGAATAAATATAAAGTTGGTGTGAATACAACAAATTGAATTGTTGTCTTCCATCTTTTGTAAGATTAGCATTTTGGAGAAACTGCCCCATTAAATAATGAATTCTGCACTATACAATATTTGGTTACCAATTTTTTGCCTCTGGCAAAATGTTGGCTAAAATAATTTAAAACAAAATAATTGAAAAATTCAACTGCAGTTTTTCCCAACCAAATCTCTACGATCAGTTGTTTTTGTTTCATTATTAATCACTATTCTATAACTTTCTTTCCAAACTCTGCTGATACTCACCTAAGTTAAATAGTAATATTTTTGAGTGTATTGAAGTATAATTTTTTCCTATTTTTTTTCCCCCGTTTTAATTTACTTTTTTTTGCTTTATCAAAACTCTAGTGCACAGCAGGCACTGATATATAGCCCACTGTTTTTGTATTGCAGTGTGCTGTATCACATCATCCTAAAAATCAAAACTTAATTTCAATCTGAAACTTGTTTCACACCTGCTTAGAATTGTTTTGAAGAACATTGAGCATTGGAATCTTTTCAAAACATTGAGTAAATATTTGCATAATGTGTATCATTAAATCGAATAAAATGTTATTTCCATGGGCAGTCTTGGTGGGCACTTCCATGCCTTTGAATCTGAACTGTAATGTTAAAAAATGCAAATTCTAAAGTGTTGCTCATTATCCATTTGCAAGGTAGATGTATAAATATATTTAGCAGACCAGGAAGCATCGTGGGGGGGAAAACAAATCAGTTAAAGCTCCACGTCGATGAATCGTCATCAACCTGAAACATTAACTTTTTCCTCGCCATGTACACTACCAGGCCTGCCGAGTATTTTCAGCGCTTTGTTTCTGTTTCAGATTTTCAGCATTTGGAGTATTTGTTTTTATTTTAAAAAAAGTTTGTAACCAAACCAGTATTTGAAATATTTCAAGGTTATTCTGTCAAAATTAACAGGCGGACTTGAGAAACAAATCTACGCAGGCCACAAAAACACAAGAGGCTTAAAGTAAATCAGTAACTTAAATCATTAAAAATAGATCATTTGAGCAAAACATTGACAGCCATGTTTTATTAAACAGCAGAGGGGCAGTGGGAAGAGATTTGCAAAAACAAATGTAGCTGAAAGAATGAATTGTTGGGTACAACTGCTTCAATAAATAATGCATCTTTTCCCCTGTGATTTCAGCTTTTCTGAATGGTAGAGAAGAAGGTGCTCATTTAATCAAGGCTCATGCAATGCGTGGTATGCTGAGCATTAAAAGCCAGAGTTGGATTGAATCTCTCAAATTAAAGTCATTGTAATAAGTCCTTACACCGACTGGATGTTTGTTTTTCACTTTACTGATGAGTTACAAGTTCCATATATAATCTTTAGATGCACTTGTGATACTTCAACTGCAAAGAAAATTATTTTAATCATGTTCATTATCACTATCAGTCATAAACTGTTAAAAAATTGACCATGATTTCCAGCCAAATGTTTGCTCATTTTCGGGTGTTTTAATTTTGTAACATTTAATTTTTTTGAACAAAGAATCAAATGTTAAGATATTGTTTCCTCAGTTCAATGGTCGCAGTCACCTTTTTTGTAATGGTCACAGTCCTGGACCTGTCCAATATTTTAATAACTTTCTTAATAAATATAAACAAAAATGCTCAACAACTTTTGCCATATTGCAGATTGATTGTTAAAACTTATGTTGCTCTGAGATTGTTTCATCTTTTATGGAAGCTGCTTGTAACACAGGTCACCAGTAAATACACACACAATGTATCTGAATTACAGTGAAAACTGTACGAATGGGACTTCCCAACACACGAACACCTGCAAAAAAGTGAGCTCTTGGTGACTGTCCTAAATAACGAATATTGTAATGGATAACACTGCATGTTAACCATGAACATACAAAGTTTTATAAGCTACAGACAACTTTCAATGTACCAAGTCTGTTTGAAACTTAAAACATAGATTACATAGATGAGCGCAAAGCAGCAACAGGTGAAAAAATGGCTTCCATGGAATGGCTCAACAGAGCAGTAGCAGTTTGCATGGTATTTTTCTGGGTAGAGGGGTTTATCTGTTTTTACAGATGCTGGTTAAAGAATGCACCATTCCACATAAGCCAGAAGCTACACTCACATAGTTTCCCAACCCTCCTGGATTGACCAGTATTGTCCTGAAATGAGACATGAGTCTCTAAAGACCTGGAAGCTCATTGGATTTTCTATTCAGATAATGTACATGGTGATTATTGTATTAAATTTCCTTCTGCAGTCTGCACCACCACCTCCCTGACTGACCTCCCTCTGCTCCAAATGTCATCTCATATGCCATTACGGAGAGCCATGACTGCTTAGAGGCAGGAGGAGGATGGAGAATTAGAAATTGATGGTGCTAACTTTCAAGACAGGATATGAAATCTGGGTTTCTCTGAAGGTTGGTAGGAAGAAGTGGACACTGAAACGGAGGCTTGAAGAAATGGAGACGAGTTTTGAGGAACAAAGAGGACTGGGAGTTAGGAGATTGGGACTGCAATGGAAGAAAGTTGGGAGAATGGAATAAATGCACTGTCATTGTTTGCAGAGTCGGGGTAGCAGCCAGTATTGGGAGCAGCATTGTGAGAGGAGCGGCTAGCAAGGTGTAGAAAAAATAGAAGTTTCACAACACCAGGTTAAAGTCCAGCAGGTTTATTTGGAATCACGAGCTTTTGTAGTGTTACTCCTTCATCAGGTGAGTGGAGAGGTAGATTCACAAACACGGCATATATAGGTGAAGACACAATTGCAAGACAATGGTTGGAATCCAAATCTTAACAGGTAATCAAGTCTGCACGGGTACTGATTTCACAACATCATGTTAAAGTCCAACAAGTTTATTTGGAATCACAAGCTTTCCTCATCACCCACCTGTGTGCAGGGCCGATTTACAGTTGGGTGCAGCCTGTACTGTACTGCAGAGAGTGTAGTGATGGTCCCGGGCATCTGCGGTGTGTACCACCTCACAGGTGATGAGCTTAGGGGTGTCAATGTCCACCACCACAATGACAGGATCCAGTATTAGATGGGGAGGCTGGAGAATAGCAGTTGGCATCTCCACCAGCACATCATGAGGCCTCGGGTAAATAGGAGGCATGTGGACTGGGAGGGAAGGTTGAACTCTGTCCTGTAATAGAGGTGTAGAATCATTATCTTGTCACTCAGCTAAAATGGTGTCTTCCAAAATCTAAAGTAAAATCCGTTCTATCTGAGAGGGGGTATAATGAAATGTGGGAGGACCAGTAAGCTGGGCTCTGGGGCTCCTTGGGATGCATACTCAGTGGATGCTACAGTGCCGCTACAGTGGATAGGGTCCAGGTCAATTGCACAGGACTCTGAGCCTGCTGCAGGGAGGTGTCTGAAGTGTTTTCCAGAAAGTGACCCTGAGTCTGGCTTTGAACTACTCTCTACCAGCCTGTGTCCCTGTGCTGGTGGAGGCTGCGGGTGAGCACTGAGTTCTACCTGAGTCCACTCATCGTCAGATGGGGGCTCAGAGCTGCTGGGCAGGTGAGTACATGGCACGCGAGTGAAATACAGGAATTGCTGAAGTGACGGGGCTGAGATCTGTACTAGATTGTTGCAGGAGGCCAAGCTCTGCATCACCACAGAAATGATCCCTGTCCTTGCCAATGGCCTCTGCTGCTGTCTGTTTGAATTCAGTGAGGATCACTGCTATCCCTCCCTCTTGGTCTAGGCTCACTCATTTATTGTGTGTGAATTTGAACTGTATGGAGACAAAGGAAAGACATGATCAGAAGAGATTAAGCAGAGGTTGTGTAAAATGCATGTCCTGTGTGTATGGTGTGCCCTACCCAGAAGGGACAGATAATGGAGTGAGTGTAAAAAGACAGATGGAATGGTAATGTTGTGAAAGTCTTGTTGAGATAGTAAGTGTTGATATTGTGGTAATATAATCAGGGCCTAGTTTTAAGGCTGATAAAATTTGGATATCCTAAATTAAAGAATTGGGCATATTAAAATCAAACACAGTCAAATCTCGGGCAGGCCAATTATACAAATACACAAATATGTCTGGGCCTGGCCCACCAATCACCCATCAAAGATCATTGCACGCTACTGAGACCCAGCAGGAGATCATCGCACTCCATTGAAATGCACTGGCCTATTGTTAGAAGCCCAGATCGGGCCAGACTTTGTCACCTAGAGTTCTGTAAGAAGTCTCACAGCACCAGGTTAAAGTTCAACAGGTTTATTTGGCAGCAATAGCTTTCGGAATCTCAGGCTCCTTTTATCAGGTGAGTGAGGACTTGTGTTCTCAAACAGGTCATATACAGTCACAAACTCCATTTACAAGATGATGGTTGGAATGCGAGTCTTTACAGGTAATCAAGTCTTAAAGGTACAGACAATGTGAGTGGAGAGAGGGCCAAGCACAGGTTAAAGAGGTGTGTATTGTCTCCAGGCAGGAGTGTTCCCTTCCAGTCGGGGAACACTTCAGCAGTCACAGGCATTCAGCCTCTGATCTTCGGGTAAGCATTCTCCAAGGCGGCCTTCACAACACACAACGCAGAATCGCTGAGCAGAAACTGATAGCCAAGTTCCGCACACATGAGGACAGCCTCAACCGGGATCTTGGGTTCATGTCACACTATCCACAACCCCCACGATTTGCCTGGGCTTGCAAAATCTCACTAACTGTCCTGGCTGGAGACAATACACACCTCTTTAACCTGTGCTTGGCTCTTTCTCCATTCACATTGTCTGTACCTTTAAGACTTGATTATCTGTAAAAACTCGCATTCCAACCATTATCTTGTAAATTGCGTTTGTGTTTGTATATGACCTGTTTGAGAACACAAGTCCTCACTCACCTGATGAAGGAGCCTGAGACTCCGAAAGTTAGTGCTGCCAAATAAACCTGTTGGACTTTAACCTGGTGTTGTGAGACGTCTTACTGTGCTTACCCCAGTCCAACGCCGGCATCTCCACACCTAAAGTTCCTGCAGTTACCTTATCTGGCAACAGGTTACATGTAAGCAACACCATGGAGATGGACACCTGTCAGGCAGACATCAAGAAACCCACTGGGTATTGGAACCCCCTCCTGGCACCTCATTGGCTGGAAACCAGAGAAGTTTCTGGAAAGGCAGGGGGATAAAGGTACATATTTCAGACACACCAGCAGCGAAGATTCGACGAGGGAGGCGACCTTGACCATCCGGAAGACTGACCAGAGAAAGAAGGAAGAAGCTGCCATCGAGACTCACCTTCGTGACGACAGACCAGAGGGACTCAGAGAATCGAGCCGGCAGTTTAACCAAACCATCTTTGCGGGTAGTTTACTTGAATCTGGGGTATCCTCTTGTTTTATGTGGGTAATTTAAGGGTTGATAGTGTTATTATTAATAAACTTATTGAACCTTTACTTGTGTTTGTCCTTTGTCTATCTTACAAATAAGGGCACCGGGGTAAAACCTTGGAGTAAGCAAACTAGTCGAAAGTATCTGCGAATTAACAGGTACAACAATATGTCTCTTCCACAACCGAATGTGTGAGACCCATGAATAGAGTAACCATTTGAGTACATGAAACCATGCTAAGAGTTTGATAGTGGAGGGAGGAGAGGATTTACCCTGGCAGTGAAGGTGACATCATTTATCCACTTCTTGCATTGAAGGTCACTTTCCAATTGGGTGGCAACCACACTGTCCTGGGCAATGGCCTCCCAGGCTGGAGAGGTGCGGTTCATGTACTTTCTTGAGCCATCTCTTGGGTAGGGCACATGCATGTCGGTCTGGAACCCCCCTCCCCATCCCAATTAATAACGATCTCAAGGGTAAAAGCTGGTACTGCCGCCTTCTTTAGGCTTGCTAGCCTTTTGCCTCTGACATCCTGCATGGTCAGTGAAGACAGGAGGGTTGGAGAGAATGGTATGAGTGTGCCGGACAGCCATTTAAATGACACTATTTACCTTTGAACCTGCCAGCTGACAGGTGGATGAATCAGCTTCCGTGCTGCTAAGTGATTCAGAGGGAAACTCACTTGTGTACAATTAATGAAGTTCCAAGCACAGAATCGGGTGTAGGATCCAGCCATTGTGGCCAAAGGGAAAAGGTCCACCAGTGTTACCCATCACTGCACTTAGTCTCAAAAATTGAGAATTCCGCCCATCTCTAATTCCCCAGATAAGTAAGCTCACCTACTGTTTATTCTTGTTGTTAATTCCTTAAATCAGCATAGCCCAAATTTTTAAGTGTAATAGTCTTCAAGTTGCTTATGTTGCATTTATCCAATTTTCTACAGTTAAACTTTAATCTTCCCAGTACTAACAATTACCTCAAATATTACTATGAACCACAATTTAGGTATTTATAACAGAGCATTTTGAAAATAAGCATACCAGATGCAGATCCCTGAGGTGTACTTAATTTATAGGTTTCATAGTACCACATAAATGTAGCTACAAAATATACATTAGCATAAAATCCAATTTCAGTCCTGCCTCTTTCGAGAGTTGCTTAAAGAAAATGGTTTATTTTTGTTAAAACATAACAGTGACTGGGCAGAATTTTCTGGCTGTTCTGCTGGTGGGATCTTCCAGTCCCGCTGATGGCGAACCCCCGTGGCAGGTTCCCTGATGGTGGAGGGTGTGCACAGTTAAGCAGTCTTACAACACCAGGTTAAAGTCCAACAGGTTTATTTGGTAGCACAAGCTTTCGGAGCGCTGCCCCTTCATCAGGTGAGTGCAGGATTTGTTTCATAAACAGGGCATAAATGGACACAAGCTCAATTACAAGATAATGGTTGGAATGCGAGTCTTAACAGGTAATCAAGCCCTTGACTGCTGAGGTGTTCCTGACAGGAAGGGAACACTCCTGTCTGGTGATTGTTGAGCAGTGTCCATTCATTCATTGTGGTCGCAT
This sequence comes from Mustelus asterias, assembly GCF_964213995.1. NCBI lineage: Eukaryota > Metazoa > Chordata > Chondrichthyes > Carcharhiniformes > Triakidae > Mustelus > Mustelus asterias. Next base: position 59,137,734 of record NC_135819.1, read on the forward strand.
CTGCATAGTCTCGCCAATGTACCATGCCTCGGGACATCCTATTTGTCAGTTTATTTTGAAATGTGCATATCCAAAAAATAGTACAAACAAACTTTTTCAAAATGATTTAAGCAATACTTTGAACACTATGTTGTAGCAATATTGTTTTAGATCTTTCATTACTAGAACTACATATCTTGGGACTATAATGGTTCAATAAGTGATGTACAGACAGTATAAAATCCACTGTTACACCATTTGAACTTACTAACTTATGTGCACATATTTATAATTTTAAAACAAAATATCACAATTTGAAATGTATAATGTTCAACCTTAAATTTTAGAATGGAATGTTTGTCTACACAGTTTCTGTTTCCAGAAACTTTCAATACCTTTCACCATCTCTGCCTCCATTTTAACCATTACACATTGAACCTGTAAAGTAGTGAATATTATAGTTTTTTTGCGATGTTTATTGCATGACTGGAGGACCAGTGTAATATTTTGCTTTCTTCACAAGTTACAAAGAGTGAAAAACCAGAGTTAAATATTAGAAAGCAAATTGACTATTGGTACAGCTTTAAATAAACTGTTTTATATCTACATTAGTTAAGATGATTTTGGTATTTCTAAATCAGTCAGGTTTGCTCACAACAATAAATACAGTCCTAACTTGGAATTTACATTGCAAAATTTATTTTTAGATACATAAGTGATCAAAAATCATTGGTAAAGATGCAGCCTACAAGTGATTACAATAAAATGATATACAAATTTTACATGTATATCTATCTGTGTGTGTGTATATATATATATATTATGTGTGTAGATTTCAGACATTCGTAGCAACTTATCGATCAAGTTTTTTAGTCTTTTCATCTTCCTGTTTGGTGGTGACCAGCTCGTTCCCTTTATTATCATATCCAAACCACATTGGTGGATTTTCGTCATTATATTCCAAATACTGAACATTGGTTACTGCTTTCACAGCTTCTCTAAAATAGGGGAAGAAAAAATTATTAGATGCAGTAAACAAAAGTGCACTGAAATGTATATACAAATTAAAAGGATGTCATTCGTACAGTAGTAAGAGATTAACTTTGCTTGAAAGAGCAAGATGTAGAGTCGGTTTGGGTAGAGATAGGAAATAAGAAAGATTGGCAGTCACTTCTGGAAATAGTTTATAAACCCCCCTAACAACAGTTACATGGTAGGATAGAGTTTACAAGATGAAATATGGGGCATAAAATCATAGAATCCCTACAGTGGAGAAGGAGGCCATTCGACCCATCAATTCTGATCCGACAACAATTCCACCCAGGCCCTATCCCCATAACCCCAGGTATTTACCTTGCTAATCCCTGCATGTGCCCTGTATGTAAGAAAGGGAACACAATCATGGGTGATTTTAATCTACATGTACATTGAGTGGATCAGATTGGCAAAGATAGTCTGGAACATGACTTCACAAAGTTTATCAGGACAATTTCTTAGAGCAGTGTGTCAGGTCCTGTTAATGAACAATGAGACAGGATTAATCAATAACCCCATGGTAGGAAGCCTCTATGCAATAGTGATCATAGCATGATAGAGCTTCATGTTCAGTTTGAAGGGAACAGCACATCCTAGCTCTCACTACAACCAGCATGATTTCCAGAGGAGCATCTGAGAACTAGGTGATTGTCTTCTCTCTTTTCAGCGATGTCACTGATTTATGATTGCACTTTTCAGTCAATGCAGTCATCCTCAGGCTATCTTGTAGAGTGGATCTGAGGCTTTAAACAGTGGATGAGAAATTCCATCATGTGGGTGGGCAGCTCACTGCAAATGCATGATCCTGACTAGAAACCCTGAAACATGACTTAAGGGGGTGATAGGTAATCAGGGGTAAGTGGGATACTGGTTTGAGATTACAATCAGATCAGTTATGATCTTTTTAAATGGCAGAACAGGCTCGAGGGGCAAAATGGTCTAATCTTACTCCACGTTTGTAATTATGTATGTTAAATGGTGTCTGGCTTTCCATGTCACATAGTATTGCAGACAGATTGTTCACCACCTGTCTTGCATGCTCCATTTTTGAATCCAAGTTAAAATTGGGGGAATTGTATCGCAGAGTTATACAATAAGGTTGCCACTGAGCTGTTTTTTAAACCAGTAATACATTATATATGCTGAAATGAAAAGGAGCTGTTTCCCTGTTGGTTTGTATCTCTGATTGAAATATACATTAGTACAACAGGTCTGTATTTGCATTATTCATGCATGTTTGTGATTCACATAGGCTCCTTTAGCATTCAATATGTGTTGTTGTGCAGTTTTATCATTTTCAAGTTGTCTTTTGCTATCTCGTTTCCCTGTTTTCTCCCTCCTTCTCTAATGCTTAGCTGTCTCCAAATGAATATAGCAGAACCAGTAGTTCCTCTGTAATAAGATTCTCAAAGTTATGAGCACGACATATAATAAAAATAAAGTCCAACTTTACTAAAGATCTCGCAGCAGAAAGGAGCTGATATAGTTTGGGGTCTGAAAGTTGGTCCAAATTTATCTTTGGCATCTATTATTGGTCTACAAGTCATTTGCCAGCAGAGCGGGGAACAATGAGTTAGAAAACAGTTCTACAGGGTAGAGTTATATAGGATTTCAATTGCCTATCTATTGAATACACTGGCGGATGGTTGCCTGAAGTCCAAAAGGGAGCTAAGTTTCAAGGGAGGCAAGGCAGAAAGTATTTGCTGATATGTCAACAATATTTTTTAACATGTCAAGGAGCATATCAAGAAAAATCACATGTTGGATTTTGTTTTCAGTAGTGGCCTTGGACTATTATCTGATCATTGATATAATTAAGGTATTCAAAATGAAGAAGGCATCAGATTCTGTCCAGTTTCTTCGAATGTTTGCGTTAGCTAAGAATGGGACAGCATTTAAAATAAATAAGCAAGGGACTAGATTAGGCTTATTTCTTCTCGGAAAGTCAGCATCCTCTGGAAACATTTAATGGAATCATGCGGTGGTTCCTAAAGTCCTTCAAAAACTGGCTCAGCAATTTCCTGAGAAGGAACAGATTTCTAATTATAGATGGAAATATGAACGTTACTTGGAATTAGAACAATTTATGGGTTTTCGTGCTCTACTGGATTGCTTGATTGTGATAGCAGATTGGAGAGGAACTTCTCAGAGCTTTAATTGGCTTCAGGTTTGTTACTGCAAAAAGGAGAAATTCAGTAGACAAGTAGAAATATGGTGTACATATATGCACTATGCCTAGAAGAGTATGTTGGTTGGAATGGATGGTTTCTTCCATATTTATATACATGGAAATCACTATCTTTGCATGTAAAACTATTCAAGCCAAATGTTGAGGTCTGCAGAATACCTCTCATAATAGCAACATCCATATCTATGGATCTTCCACTGCAGCCAGCTGGAAGATACACCAAGTTTATCGAGTATGGAAAGCCATGGTTACTTCCAGTGCTCGAGGCTCAATCATGTCCTGCCTTATTGAAATTGGACTGCTGTAAGAATTTGGAGGAAAATGACCTTTAAGTTTATAGCTTGGTAGCTCAGGAGGAACTGTCTTGGGCGTGCCAACCTATCACTCTACAGCCTACACTCTACAGCAAGTCTCTACAACCCTCAGTGGAGTGAATAGATAGAATGCTACATTGCAGGATCCGTATTTTTTGGGTGGACGTGAAACTGATGTAGCCAATAGTTCTCTTCAAACTGAGCAGACTAGATACTAGGGCCTCAATTTCTAACCACCTTTACCTAGCAAGATAGTGCCAGGAGGGGTTAAGATTAGGCTGAGTTGACTTACTGGCCTGAGGTTGGTCCATTTTTATGGCCATTTCAGCCTTCCAGGGACCTACTTTAACCTCATAAGTTATGCCCTGAGGACATCGTTGGTGTCATAATGTGATTTTAACATAGAATTGGGGAAGGCCCTGCAGAACATAAAGCTGACAGCCAAACTACAGGAATGACTGGCCAGAAGAGACAAAGGTGATTATTGCAAAGTTACTTCTACCCTAGGCCCCACTAGAGGTCCTTGGGACTGTGCAGCCTTGGCTGCACCTCTTTATTAACTGCTAAAGCCTTTGTCTAGAAGTGACATTATAAGAGTGCTCAGTGTCCTAAGGCTCCAAACCTTATTTTCCATTCTCACCTGTCAACTCTGATGTTAGTCCTGCTGGTTTCAGGCAGGTGACAGTGCTGTGATATTTGAAAGCCTGAGAATTAAAATAACCCAGGTCTCGTGCTGCACTTCCATAGAGGTTCCCCGTTCACCTGTACCCCTCCCCATTGCCTTTTGTTTTGTCTCCTCAAAAGTTTACAGAATCACACAGTTGTTACAGTGCAGAAGGAGGCCATTCGGCTCATTGTGACAGCACCAGCTCATGGAATTCTCTTCCCTTCTCCCCTTTTCTTCTTTTTAAATAATCATTAGTTCCCTTTGAATGCCTCAATTTTGAACCTGTCTCCACCACAGTTTCAGGTACTGCATTCCAGAACTTAATAAGTTGCTATGCAAAAAAGTATTTTCTAATATCACTTTTGCTTATTTTACCGATTAACTGAAGACACTTACTTGGTGATATTTGAGCAATACAGCATCTTGAGAATTTGTAGCTTTTTGCAGCCTCTCTTTAGGAACTTAAATATTGAATCAGTAAGACTGACACAACCCGAGATATCCAAGGAGTAGATATAATGGCACACTCCAGCCAGATACTGGATGCTTAAGTCTGTAATCTGATGAATCAATGAAAAAATAAATAAAATCTCACTTTGCAAATACAGCATTTTATTAAAGCAATCACCAAAATACTGTAAGGCTGATACTTCAGTGTAGTACTGAAGGAATGCTGCACTGTCAGAGGTGCTGCCCTTTGGTTAAACCAAAGCCCCTCAGCACTCTCAGATGCAAAAGATCCCCTGGCATTACTCAGAACTTCTAATGGCCTGGCCAACATTTATCCCTCAGCCAACAACAAGAAAACAGACCATCTGATCATTTATCCCATTGCTGTATGTAGAAATTGACTGCTTTTGTCTTACTTTATAGCAGTGACTGCCACTCTTGAATTTGAGAAAATAATAAATAAATATTTTTTAAGAGTTGGACTCTATTTTCCAACCAATTAAGGTATATTTTGAAATAATAATTGCAGCTTTAATCTCACCCTGTGAGAATGGTGCGTGGGAGGGATTAACATTAGGTCAAGTGAATGTATTAGACTATAGTCACTCTATTCCTGCCTGGGTTATGAAATTCAACACAAGGGTTCTTTTATGGGGAAAGGATTATGGTGGTTGGGACAGTGCAGAGGATCCTTTCGGATTGGTCAGAGGAAATACTTTTTCTGGTCCAAAAACAGTGCTGTAAAGGCACTTCTTTCTCCCAGTTGTTCTTGCCTCCCTTCAGCTGAGACATATTGAGGCCTGGGAACTCCAGCCACCCACTGTAAAATCTGCAAAGTGGGTTAGATCAAATAAAAATATTTAAGTTACCACCTGCTTCCCGGGACCTCTGGTATTGGGGCCCTGCACAAGGCACTCTTGTTGCTGACAGTGGACCATTGGTCACTTTGACAATAATGTTAACACTACAGCCAGCACCAATGACAGAGGTTGCCTTTATGCACATACTACAGTGTTTGCTGGGCTCCTCTAAGGCTCTGAAACTCAGAGCTCATCTGCTGCAACCATCTCATGCACGGGAGCAGCATTGCTAGCAGCCTGCTTCCATATCAGCCCCGGCTGCAGGAGAGCACAATGTAGGAGCACACAGAACATGTTGCGTAAAAGCACCTCATTGTACATGGGGTCTCACTAGATTATTTTTATTTCCTGAATGCCATTGTGTGTTTGGTTTATGCACCTTAACATTTTTTGAAATCCATACTCAGATGGCTTATGGGTTTCTTTCTACCTCAGTGGCCTACGGCCAAATATAGAGAGATGGTGCACATGATATCATGGCTAGTGAACGTAGGGCAATGATGAATGAAGAACATATGAACATACAAACAAGGAGCCAGGAGTAGGTCATTCTGCCCCCTCGAGCCAGCACCACCATTTAATAAGAGCATGGCTGATCTGATAGTAACTTCAAATCTGTATTCCGCTTACCCTCAATAACCTTTCACCCCCTGTTTGCCAAGAATTTATTCACCTTTGCCTTTAAGATATCCAAAAACTGTGCTTTCACCACCTTTCCAGGAAGACAGCTCAAAAGACTCACGACTTTGAGTGAAAAAAATCACCTCATCTCCATTTTAAATCTTTTTAAACAGTGATCCCTGTTCTAGGTTCTCCCACAAGAGAAAAATTCCTTTCCAAATTCACTCTATCAAGACCCCTCAAGATCTTATGTGTTTCAGTCAAGTGGCTCCTACTGTTCTAAACTCCAGTGAATACAAGCCAAGCCTGTCCAACCTTTCCTCATAAGACAATTCACCCATTCCAGCTATTAGTCTGGTAAGTCTTCTCAGAATTGCTTCCAATGTATTTACATCTTTCCTTAAATAAGCTTCTAGAAGTGCACAGATGTAGACTCAGTCTACTTCTTCCCCATTTAAGTTGGGACTCAGGGCTGGAATGCTGATGGAGCAACTTTATATGGACCAAATGGACTAAAACTTGCACATGTTGAGAAGGAGAATTGGAAATCAAGAATAACAGATTAATCATTGGATACAAACAAATCAACTCCCGGTGGAATGAGAGATTGGGAAATGAAGCTGAGTTGGAACAAATTCAGAAACTGATGTACCTTTTGAAATACCTTTTGTTTCGAATTCAGCCTGAAGTGTCTTGATGATGTTAGAAGAGTGCCATGCTATTAAATGTGATAAGGAGCTGTATTTGGTTCATGTCCTTTCTAGAGTCTTCCTACCCATGACCAGGCAGATCATGAGAAAGACATAGATCACATGACAAAAGAGGTGCTGCACTCTTGTAGAATCCAGGAACTCAAAGGTGCATTACAGGTGGACATCACATGCAGACAACTGCGCAACCTCATCATGAGGGTTGGCCTGGGTCCACAAGTGAGCTTCCCCATAAGCTCCACACATTTTTTGCCTTCAGAAGTGAACTAACTGTCCAGGATACACTGATATTTTGTGGCCAGCAATTCATCATTCCTACTGCTCTTCAGAGGTACTACACTCAGAAACTTCAGCTGGGGCACCGTGGGTTAGAAGCAACTAGGGCAAGGGAATCACTATACTGGCCCTCCATGTACACCAGCATGAAGTGGGAAATCTCCAGATGTGTACCACGTAATGCACTCAAGCTGCATCAATCAAGACCTAAATGAGGTCCTGGACCTCTAATGGTCATTCACGGCAACTGACATTTTTTAATGGAATGCGAAACAACATTTGGTCTCAGTCAATTCGTATTCCGTGTGGTTTGAACTTGAGTAGTTGCCAAACATGCCAAATAACACAGTCATCATCAAGCTCAAGAGACACTTTGCCACACACAATATCCCTCAGACGCATGATGGACAATGCCCATCAATTCATCTTCAATGAATTTAGAGATTTTGCACACATATTTCTTTGAGCATATTCCGAGCAGTCCCATATACCCACTTGGTAAAGTCTGAATGGAAGCTCAGATTTACCATTCACCTAGTTGCACACTTATGTGTACTGTGACCTCTGAAAGGCATGTTTTAAGATGATGGAAGCCAAAAGAAGGCAGACCGAAAGAGCTCTGTTCTGGTACAGATTAAATCTGAAACTTGAGATATTATTTATGCTTTTGGATTGTGTTTGTAGAGATAACAGTAGCATCATCACTCCTTTGCCAAGCTCCAGGAATATTATTGTTTAAACTGAGAGTGGCAGTAACTTATTTTGTGTAAAGTAATTTATTACTATCATGTAACATCTGAGTAGCCAGGTTATAATTGAAGAGAGGCTGCTTGACTTGTGATTGATATCATTCTTTCTATTAATCTGTTTCACTCATAGTAGGATTGAATAAATGGGTAGGCCCCAAACAAAGAGTTGTACTTAAACCCATGTTGGCCATCTGCTCCAGATGGAGACAAGCTGTGTTATTGGAAGTCTAAAGAGCAAGTTTGGGCAATCCAAGAGAACAGTATTAATAAGGGTCTAGATTCAGACTAACCATCGTAGTCTCCTTGGAAGCAGCTATATAACTCTAGAAGAATTAAAACAGGAATAAAACAGGAAAAAGAGAGGGTAAAATATCCAAGAAAATAGTTCAAATTTTCTGAATTTACCTTTGGGCATCCAGCAATGTTCAGTGAAGTGAGCCTTCTGCAACAGAAGGCCAGTGTCTTTGTGCTCAAATCAGTCACTAAGGGACAATGGGAGAGATCCAAGTATTCCAGATCGATCACCTTAGCATAGAATTTCTTGAATACAAAATAGCACAATAAAAACTAATATTTTGTGTATTAAAATTAGGAATCTCTATGTTTTGTATATTGTTTTCTTTTTAAATTTTGTAAGTTATGTTCCGAATTTTGTAGGAATCAGCAACATGTAGCAGACATTATTTACATTACAAAACTGTTTGGGGGTAGTGTGTTAAAGTGGATTGGGGACTGGCTATCCGACAGGAAGCAAAGAGTCGGAATAAATGGGTGTTTTTCCGGTTGGAGGAAGGTAACTAGTGGCGTGCCGCAGGGATCGGTACTTGGGCCGCAACTGTTTACCATTTATATAGATGATCTGGAGGAGGGGACGGAGTGTAGGGTAACGAAGTTTGCAGACGACACAAAGATAAGTGGAAAAGTGAATCGTGTGGAGGACGGAGAAGATCTGCAGAGAGATTTGGACAGGCTGAGTGAGTGGGCGAGGATATGGCAAATGGAGTATAACGTTGAGAAATGCGAGGTTATACACTTTGGAGGAAATAATAACAAATGGGATTACTATCTCAATGGAAACAAATTAAAACATGCTACCGTGCAAAGGGACCTGGGGGTCCTTGTGCATGAGACGCAAAAGCCCAGTCTGCAGGTACAACAGGTGATCAAGAAGGCAAATGGGATGTTGGCCTATATTGCGAGGGGGATAGAATATAAAAGCAGAGATGTCTTGATGCACCTGTACAGGGCATTGGTGAGGCCGCAGCTGGAATACTGTGTGCAGTATTGGTCCCCTTATATGAGGAAGGATATATTGGCATTGGAGGGAGTGCAGAGAAGGTTCACCAGGTTGATACCGGAGATGAGGGGTTTGGATTATGAGGAGAGGCTGAGGAGATTGGGTTTGTACTCGTTGGAGTTTAGAAGGATGAGGGGGGATCTTATGGAGACTTATAAGATAATGCGGGGGCTGGATAGGGTGGAGGCGGAGAGATTCTTTCCACTTAGTAAGGAAGTTAAAACTAGAGGACACAGCCTCAAAATAAAGGGGGGTCAGTTTAAAACAGAGTTGAGGAGGAACTTCTTCTCCCAGAGGGTGGTGAATCTCTGGAATTCTCTGCCCACTGAGGTGGTGGAGGCTACCTCGCTGAATATGTTTAAAGCGCGGATGGATGGATTCCTGATCGGTAAGGGAATTAAGGGTTATGGGGATCAGGCGGGTAAGTGGTACTGATCCACGTCAGATCAGCCATGATCTTATTGAATGGCGGAGCAGGCTTGAGGGGCTAGATGGCCTACTCCTGCTCCTATTTCTTATGTTCTTATGTTCTTATGTTTGTTGCTGAATCCATAGCAAGTTGTTCATTTTTCAATTGTAAGCAAATTTATTGTGAAATCAAAGTATTATGGAGTAGTCTTCAGACCAGACCAATAACACTATGTGATTGATGCAAGCGGCGTAATGTTTAGCAGACCATAAAGAACAAAGTAAAAAGATTAGTTAAAGTTAATTTATTCGTGTCACAAGTAGGCTTATATTAACACTACAATGAAGTGAAAATCCCCTTGTCACCACACTCCAGAGCCTGTTCGGGTATGTTGATAGAGAATTTAGCATGGCCAATGCGCCTAACCTGCACGTCTTTCGGACTGTGGGAGGAAACCGGAGCACCCGAAGGAAACCCACACAGACACGGGGAGAATGTGCAAACTCCACACAGACAGTGACCCATGCCGGGAATCAAACCCGGGTCCCTGGCGCTGTGAAGCAGCAGTGCTAACCACTGTGCCAAGTGCACTTTTCAACAAGCACAATCAAAGTAACATAGGATCCATCTCACCTACATTAGTTAATCTCACTATTCCAAATCTCTACGATTCGTTCTTGGACAACAATACTCTTATATATTGGGATAGAAATTTGTCTTTCATATAAAAAGATCTCTATTATATGCAGCAACTAATTGTCATGTCAATAACACATGAAAACAAATCAAACTCGATTTCTTTTGCTACTTTAAAATTGACTTTTGCCATCAATAGATAGCTGCTCTAGGTCACATGAATCAAAGGGATGGCTATCTGTCCTGGAAGCTTCCAATGGGAATTACAAGATCAAAAGAGTTCTCCCCTCATCCTTGTGGAATCTCACAACACCCCACCGCCCCCCACCCGAGAAACAGGCAGCTTGGAGGCCAGAGAATCCCGTCCATTATTCCTGCAGATTTGTTAACCAATCCATCTCACAACTGGGACTGTCCAGGTCTATTTCAAAAGGAGACCATTGAGGAAAGTGTGAGTGGAGGACCTTAGGACAGGCAGTCAGTAGTACTGAGAGCATGAGAGGAGAACAACAAGCCAGACAGTCAGCAGCACCTAAAGGAGAGTGTGAGAGGTGGCCATCAAACTAGGCAGTTAGAGGCAGCTAAAGGCCTTTTGGCTAAGATCAAGTGTAGTATGGTCGGCCGCACTTGGTTGAGGTCATTAGGTTACACTGAAGCTTCATATGTTTCATATGAAGCAATTTTTTAAAGCGGCATCTCGGTCTTTTGGCTAAGATGCAAATGAGCTCAAGTCTTGGAGGAGGAACCTCCCTCTTCTCCAATCAGCTTGGGTCATGTAGATCAGGCCCAGGACAGGGTGGTTTGGTTGCTCGCCCTGTCTTGTCAGCCTGGATCTGAAATGTCTCAACTTGTTGAGACTCTGAATTGGATTTGATTGGATTGAATTGGAAAAGTATTAAAAAAAAAGTTAGAGGCAGCTAGAACCAAATGTCACAAGAGAAACATAAATACATTGATATGTGAGAAACTGCTTTCAGGGAGGGTTATCATATAGCTAAGAATTAGAAAATCACATTCTTTTAAAAAGGGGCTACTTACACTTAAGTGGGAAACACAAGCAACAAGGAAATAAAGTTGAGGCCAGGTAAAATAAAGTTACATAAGTGAACTAAAATAAAATTAACAAATGGGATCAAATTTATGCCATGGCAGGGCAGCTCGGTTGTGTGCAATGTGTGTCTTGTAGTATGTGGGAGGTCATGTCTGCTCCTAATGCCCTAGATGACCAGATACGCAGGAGGTGTCACCAGCTGCAGAAGCTTGAGATCTGGCTTTCAGAGCTCGAGTGGTAGCTGGAGTCACTGTAATGCATCCACAAGGCTGAGAACTACATGGATAGCACATTCAGAGAGGTGGTTACAGCACAGCTTAGGAACCTGGAAGCAGAAAGGGAATGGGTGACTGCCAGGCATTCCAAGAAAACCAAGCAGCTGGTGCATGAGTCCCCTGGGGTCCCACTCACTGTTTTGAATACTGGTGAAGGCATTGGTTCCTCAATGGAGTGCAATCAGACACGAGTTTGTGGCAGCACAGATGGCTCTGTTGTACAGGGAGGGGAGAAAGAACAGGACAAGGGCGGTAGTGATAGGAGGTTTGATGGTTAGGGGAACAGACAAGTGTTTCTGTAGCTGTAGGTGTGACTCTAGGATATGTTGCTTCCCTGGTGCCAGAGTCAAGATGTCAGGGAGCCACTGCAGGACATTCTTTGGGAGAGGGTGATCATCCAGAGTTTGTGGTCCATGTTGGTACCAATGCCTTAGGAAGGAAGGAGGACTTTAGTCTGAAAACAGACTTTAGGGAGTTAGGAAAGTGATTGAAAAACAGGACTTCTAAAGCACTAATCTCAGGATTACTCATAATCCCATGTGCAGAGAGGATAGAAACAGCAGAATTGAGTGAGCTGCTGTTAGGGGAGGCTATCGCGTAGCTGAGAATTAGAAAAACATTTTCTTTTTAAAAAGAGGCTAACTATACATAAGTAAGAAACACAAGTAATAGGGAAATAACTGAATTTTCATTTTAGCTCAGACAATAAGTACACCTTAAAAACTTTAGATAAAAGGGGTTCTGGTTGTTTGTCTGACATAAATTAGAATAATAATTTTTTAGGCTATATATTCTATTTAATTAAATTACATCAGGGGAACTCACCCATGATTTGCATATCCTGAACTACGGGGGAAATCCTAGATGCTTCTGGTAGTCTGGATGATCATGTGTGTGGAAGCTGCCTCTGGCTGGTGCAACCTGAGCTCCGGGTTTTGGAACTTGAGCTGCAGCTGGGGCACTACGGTGCATTTACGAAGCTGAGAGGTTTATGCTTTCAGGCTGTGGTACCCCGCAGCTTAAGGAAGTTCAGGCAGGAAGGGAATAGGTGATCACCAGACAGGGAAAGGGGACCAGGCAGGTAGTGAGGGAATCTCCCAAGTGCATCCCACTCACAAACCATTTTTCAGCTTGGGAAACGGTGAGAGTTACGGTTCTTCTGTGGAAACCAACCAGAGCCAAGGCCATGGTACTGTGGATACTCCAGCTGCTCAGGTGGAGGAGGAAGTGTGGAAGGGCTAAAGTGGTAGGGGATTCATTAACAAAGGAAGCAGACAGACGCTTCGTAGCTGTAGACGTGACTCCAGGATGATGTGTTGCCTCCAGGGCTCAAGGTCTGAAGGGGAGGGCAAACAGCTAGAGGTCATGATCTACGTTGGGACCAATGGCATATTAAGAAAGAGAAATGAGGTCCTGCAAGCAGACTTCAGGGAGTTAGGCAGGAAATTGAAAAGCAGAGCTTTAACAATAGAAATCTCTGGATTATTCCTGGCGCCATGCAATTGTGAGCATAGGAACAGAAGGCTAGAGCAGATGAATGTGTGGCCAGAGAGATGGTGCAGGAGGGAGGGCATTAGATTCCTCGGGCATTGGGACCATTTCTGGAGTAAATGAGACCTGTACAAGTTGGATGGGTTACATCTGAACAGGAATGGGACAAATATCCTTGTGGGAAGGTTTGCTAATGCTGTTGGGGCAGATTTAAACTAAATGGTAGGGGGTGGCATCCTGACAAGTAGTTCAGAGGGGACAGTAGCTTGGATGGAATTAGAAGTTAAAACACCAGTGAGCCTGAAAGGCAGAGGAATCAAAAACTAGAAAATAAAATAGTGAGTCTAGCAAGGCTAAATGGAATATATTTTAATGCAAGGAGCCGAGGGGATAAGTTGGACAATCTGAGGGCACAAATAGACACATATATCATAGCTATGACCAAGACATAGCTAAAAGATGGACTGGATTGGCGGTTCAACATTCCTGGTTATAGGGTGTTGAGACGAGATATAGAGGGATAAAAGAGGGGGAATCGCAACATTGACCAAGAATCAATTATAGCAGCAAGGAAGATAATATCCTGGAAGGATCATCAAATGAGGCCATATGGGTAGAAATTTTAAAAAACACAAAAGGGGCAAACACACTGTTGGGTGTGTACTATAGACCTCCAAAAATCAAGGAGAGATAGAGGATCAAATATAATCAAAATTCAGAGATGTGTAGGAACAATAAGATAGTAATAGTAGGGGATTTTAAGCATCTTAATATTAACTGGGATACTTTTAGTGTGCAATGTAAGGAGGGAGCAAAATTCTTAAATTGCATCCAGGAGAGCCTTTTTAGCTAGTACATGAAAAATCCAACAAGGGAGGGGACAATTCTGGACCTAATATTTGGAAATGAGCCTGAACAGTTGAACTGCGTATCAGTAGGCGAGCATTTTGGAGATAGTGACCATAATTCAGTTAGATTTAGGATAGTTATGGAAAAGAAGAAGGATGGGATAGGGATAAAAGTTCTTAACTGGGAAAAGGCTAATTTTACTAAAGTAAGATACAATTTAGCCCAAGTGGACTGGGAGCAGCTTCTTGCAGATAAAACTGTTAGAGCACTGGGAGGCCTTCAAGGAGGAGATAGCGAGAGTACAGGGTAAATAGGTTCCTGTAAAGGCAAAGGGTGGGACCAAGACCAGAGAACCTTGGATGTCAAGGGACATAAAAGTCAGTATTAAGTAAAGAAGAGATTCTGAAAGTTCAATACAGAAGAGTCCCCGGAGGAGCATAAAAAGTGCAGGGGGGATCTTAAATGGAAACGAGGAAGGCTAAGAGAGTGTATTTAAAAGCTTTGGTGGGTAGAATAAAGGGAAACCCAAAGGGCTTTTAAAATATATAAAGAGCAAGAGAATAACTAAGGAAAGAGTAGGACCAATTCGGGATCATATAGGTAATCTGTATATGGACCCATAATATGTGGGTAAAATCCTCAATGAGTACTTTGTGTTGGTCTTCACAATAGAAAGGGATGAAGCAGGTGTAGAGACATCGGGATGGAGGACTGTGAAATATTGGAGAAATTAACATTGAGAGAGAAGAGGTACTAGCAGGTTTAGTAGCCTTAAATCCACAGGCCTGGATCACAGATCAGATCTTCGGGTAAGCGTTCTCCAAGGCAGCCTTCACGACACACGACAGCGCAGAGTCCCTGAGCAGAAACTGATAGCCAAGTTCCGCACACATGAGGACGGCCTAAACCGGGATGTTGGATTTATGTCACACTATCAGTAACCCCCACAGCTTGCCTCCTGGACTTGCAGAATCTCACTGGCTGTCCTGTCTGGAGACAATACACATCTCTTTAACCTGTGCTTAATGCTCCCTCCACTCACATTGTCTGTATCTTTAAGACCTGGTTGGCTGTAGGGATTCGCATTCTAATCAGTATTCTGTAACTTGATTTTGTGTCTCTGTGCCCTGTTTGAGAGCAGATTTCCACTCCATCTGACGAAGGAGCAGCGCTCCAAAAGCTAATGGTATTTGCTACCAAATAAACCTGTTGGACTTTAAACTGGTGTTGTTAAAAGTCTTACTGTGTTTACCCCAGTCCAACGCCGGCATCTCCACAACATAGATGAGGTGCCAGAGGACTGGAGAACTGCTAACATTGTCCCATTATTAAAAAAAGGAGGTCGGGATAGACTGGGATATCATAAGCCAGTCATTCTAACCTTGGTGATGGGGGAGTTACTAGAAAGAATTCTGAGGGACAGAATAGACATAGATTAATCAGGGGTAGTTTGTGGATTTGTTGACGGAAGGTCGCCTTCGACAAATTGGAATTTTGGTGAAGGTAACCAGAAGTGTTGATGAGGGTAATGTATTTGATGAGATCTATATGGACTTTAGCAAGGCTTCTAATAAGGTCCCTCATGACAGACTGATCACAAAAGTAAGGGCACATGGGATCCAAGGTAATGTGGCACACTGATTCCAAATTGGCTGAGAGGAAGGAAGCAGAGGGTGATGGCAGAGATATTTCTGTGACTGGAAATCTGTTTCGGATGACATGAAAATTGGTAGGGTGGTGAAAAGTGAGGAGGATAGCAATAGACTGCTGGAGAATATTAATGGACTAGTCAGGTGGGCAAAGCAGTGGCAAATGGAATTCAACCCGGACAAGTGTGGAAAGCTAATAAGGCAAAGGGTTACACTATGAGTGGTAGGACCCTGAAAGTACTGAAGATCACAGGCACCTTGGAGTGGATATGCACAGATTTCTGAAAGTGGCAGGGCAGGTAGAGAAAGTGGTTAAGAAGGCATTGGGGATACTTGCTTTAATTAGCTGAGGCGTAGAATACAAGAGCAGGGAGGTCATGCTTGAACTGTATAAAACGCTGCTTAGGCTACAACTGGAGTACTATGTATGCCCATTATAATCTTATATACCTCTCTCAGGGTCCCTCTCAATCTTTGCTGCTCCAAAAGAAACAGCCCCAGCCTATCCAATCTTTCCTCACAGTTCAGACCCTCCAGCCCTGACAGCATCCTGGTAAATCTCCACTGCACCACATTATAGGAAGAATATAATTGCATTGGAGAGGGACATAATAAATGGCACATTATATTCTAAATACCTATGAGAAAGAAATTGTGTGCAAATGAGGAATTTAGTTAAATCCACTAAATTAAAAATTCTTCCAGTTTACCAATAAAAGTTAACTAGCAGATGAACTGCTTTATAGTATAATTCTCTCTATGCACTATGAACAACACATGGTGGAGTTCAAGGATTGGTAAAAAGAACTCTAAATATTTAAAACTATTTTTACCCAACTTTTGCTAAGTTTATGGACAGATGTTTATCATGGTTTAGCATTTTTATACACATATAATTTTAATTTAGTTCCTGGCCATTCCATCCATCCGATATTTTGTTTAGCAATTTCACAATGTGATTACACATAAGGAAACCTTAAGTTGCAAAAATGCCATATTCTATTAATATATACTGTAAACTACCAACCCTTGATGATTTAAATGGAAAATTTGCTTTTAATTCTGAATCGGAATTGTGAAACTATCCTCAAAATGACTTTCAGCTGGCTACGTAAATCCATGTAGTTTTTGGTTCTTGTTTTTCAAAGTTCCTACTGGTTTTTACTTATAACTTTCATAGTATAGGTACACGTATTAGATATTATTCCTTTTGTCGGTTATAAATATACTTCAAAAGAATGAAGTCTAATTGGAAAAATAAATGTTCCAAAGCAAGTTTATGCTCATTTCCATCTTTAAATTAAAACCATGTTTATCAGAAAATAGCTACAAAGGATTGTAATCATATGCAGTGCTCCAGTGATGGCACAAGATCAGTCAGTAACCAGTGGATGAGTAACTCATTGCACTGCAAAATAACAGTAATGGTTAAAATAATGGCACTAAAGAATGACAAATCCCCAGGACCAGATGATTTTCATCCCAGGGTTTTAAAGGAAATAGTTGAAAACAATGTGGATGTCCTAACTATTGCCTCTTTTGGTTCAGGAACCATTCCCTTAGATTGAAAAATTGCAATAATATTCCACTGTTTAAGAAAGGTGAGAGGGGAAACAGGAAATTGTAAACCAGTTAGCCTAACATTCGTTGTTGGAAAATTATAAGAGGATAGAGTGACTGAACATTTTGAATATTTCCAGCTGATAACAGAGAGCCAGCATGAATTTGTAAAGTGTAGGTCATGCTTAACAAACCTCATTGAAGTTTTTAAAGTAATGATAGAGAAATGTCCATGGATTTTATTTATGGATCTCCAGAATGCATTTGATAAAGTCATAAGAGCCTGTTAACTAAAACTGAAGTTCAGACCTAGGAAATTGGTTGAGCAGCAGGATTCAGAGAGTAGGGATAATAGGAATCCACTCTAATTGGTAGAATGTGACTAATGGGGGTGGGCGATGGTTGCCATTTTCCTAGTTCAGTGGAGGTAGATTTGGAGGCAGCGGGAGACCTCAACATATTTCTGCCTCCTCCTGCCTTTCTATGAGTGGGTTTGGACTGGTGAGGAATACATGTGGCTGAAACAAGAACGTAATGAAGTTGTTAAATAAGTAAGAGTTAATTTGTGCATAGATTTCCTCTTTCCCAACAATGGATCATTCCCACCTAAACAGTGTGGGAGCCACCGCTGACTGCTTCCACACAGTGAGGAAATTGAATGGCTGTGTTCTCCTGAGAGAACAAGATCATGGTATCACTGATGTCAATAGACTGACATTCGAGTACTAAATTGGCCAACAAATGTACAGAGAATACCTTCTTTATTCACTCCTGTAACAGCAAGTGTTAGGAAGCAAGATATAGCTTTCTGTGGCTATTTATAAGGGCACGCAACAAGGTCCAGCTGAAATTCTTTTGACAAAGTTGATGGAAGCACTGTGATGAATAATTGGAGGAGTTTGAAGGATTTTCCTGACCACAGGAATGTAAACAATAACAATGTCTTGCAGAAGCAGCATCTCAGGCGGCTGTGCTTCATTAAGGCGGGTCACATCACATCAGAACAGTGGGAGTCATTCAAAATGGAAATAGAATATAGGGCCAACAAGTATTAGGTGGGACTAACAAGTCAAGGGAACCCATGATGTTGAGGGATAATGAGGATTAAATGAGGAAAAAAAGGAGGCTTATGGCAGATACAGAGGGCTAAAAAGAGTGGAAGCCCTAAAGGAGTATAGAAGTGCAGGGGGATACTTAAAAAAAAATTACTGCAGCAAATGCTGGCAAAATAAGAGAAAAATCCAGGTGCTTTATAATTATATTAAAGGCAAGGGGTAACCAGGGCAAGGGCCCATTAAGGACCAAAGTGGCAATCTGTGTGTGGAGCCGAAAGACGTAGGTGAGGTTTTAAATGAGTTTTTTTGCATCTGTGTTTACTATGGAGAACTGAAGAGGTATAGAAAGCAGGGAGGGGGCCTGTGAAATAACTGAACAAATTAGCACTGGGAGGGAGGAGGTATTAGCAGTGTTGGTGGACTTAAAACACAGATGAAATGTATCCCAGGCTGCTGTGTGAGCCAAGGAAGAAGATTGTACGACTGACATTAATTTTCAAATCCTCTCTGCATACAGGTGAGGTGGAAATGCCGGCATTGGACTGGGGTAAACACAGTAAGAAGTCTCACAACACCAGGTTAAAGTCCAACAGGTTTATTTGGTAGCAAAAGCCACTAGCTTTCGGAGCGCTGCTCCTTCATCAGGTAAGTGGGTGTTCTTTCCGCAGCAAACTACCCAGCCTTCAAGGGAACAGTGACCACGAGACCACACAACCCTGCCACAAGCAACCTCTGCAAGACGTGCCGGATCATCGACACGGATGCCATCCTCTCACGTGAGAACCATCTACCAGGTACACGGTACCTACACTTGCAACTCGGCCAACATTATCTACCTGATATGCTGCAGGAAAGGATGTCCCGAGGCATGGTATATTGGGAAGGCCATGCAGACGCTACGACAATGAATGAATGAACACTGCTCGACAATCACCAGGCAAGAGTGTTCTCTTCCTGTTGAGGATCACTTCAAGAAGTTTAACAACACCAGGTTAAAGTCCAACAGGTTTATTTGGTAGCAAAAGCCACACAAGCTTTCGAGGCTCTGAGCCCCTTCTTCAGGTGAGTGGGAATTCTGTTCACAAACAGAACTTATAAGACACAGACTCAATTTACATGAATAATGGTTGGAATGCGAATACTTACAACTAATCCAGTCTTTAAGAAACAAAACAATGGGAGTGGAGAGAGCATCAAGACAGGCTAAAAAGATGTGTATTGTCTCCAGACAATACACTGGCTGTCTTGTCTGGAGACAATACACATCTTTTTAGCCTGTCTTGATGCTCTCTCCACTCCCATTGTTTTGTTTCTTAAAGACTGGATTAGTTGTAAGTATTCGCATTCCAACCATTATTCATGTAAATTGAGTCTGTGTCTTATAAGTTCTGTTTGTGAACAGAATTCCCACTCACCTGAAGAAGGGGCTCAGAGCCTCGAAAGCTTGTGTGGCTTTTGCTACCAAATAAACCTGTTGGACTTTAACCTGGTGTTGTTAAACTTCTTACTGTGTTTACCCCAGTCCAACGCCGGCATCTCCACATCATGAGGATCACTTCAGCAGTCACAGGCATTCGGCCTCTGATCTTCGGGTAAGCGTTCTCCAAGGCGGCCTTCACGACACACGACAATGCAGAGTCGCTGAGCAGAGACTGATAGCCAACATGAGGACAGCCTCAACCGGGATCTTGGGTTCATGTCACACTATCTGTAACCCCCACGACTTGCCTGGGTTTGCAAAATCTCACTAACTGTCCTGGCTGGAGACAATACACATCTCTTTAACCTGTGCTTAACCCTCTCTCCACTCACATTGTCTGTACCTTTAAGACTTGATTACCTGTAAAGACTCGCATTCCAACCATTATTTTGTAAGTTGAGTTTGTGTCTTTATATGCCCTGTTTGTGAACAGAACTCCCACTTACCTGATGAAGGAGCAGCGCTCTGAAAGCTAGTGGCTTTTGCTACCAAATAAACCTGTTGGACTTTAACCTGGTGTTGTGAGACTTCTTACAGGCGAGGTGCCAGAGAATTGGAGGACATCTAATGTGGTACTATTATTGAAGAAAGGAAGTAGGGACATACTAGGTAATTACAGGCCAGTGAGTTTAACATCAGTGGCAGGGAAATTATTGGAAAAAGTTCTGAGGGACAGACATAATCTCCGCTTGAAGAGGCAAGGATTAATAAAGAATAGTCAGCATGGCTGTGTTAGTGAGGGATCATGTCTAATGAAGTTGATTAAATTTTTCAAGGAGGTGACTAGGTGTAGAAAATGAGGGCAGTGCAGTTGATGTAGTCTACATGGACTTCAGGAAGGCTTTTGACAAGCTCCCACATGGAAGACTGATCAAGAAGGTAAAAGCCCATGGGGTCCAGGACAATTTGGTGAATTGGATCCAAAATCGGCTTAGTGGCAGAGGTCAGAGTGTCTGTGTGTAATGGTGTATTGCAGGGATTGGTCTTGGGTCCCTTGTTATTCATAGTGTACATTAATGATCTGGACATGAAAGTAGGAGGTATGATCAGTAAGTTTGCAGATGACATGAAAATTGGTGTTGCGAGGAGGAAAGCTTTAGATTACTAGACAATATAGACGAACAGAACAGTGGTAAATGGAATTTAACCCTGAAATGTGTAAGGTGATGCATTTTGGGGGGACTAACAAGGAAAGAGAATACTCAATGAACAGTGTGTTCAGGGATCTGTGTACATGCACCATAAAAGGTGAGATACTTGCCATTATTAACAGACATAGAATATAAGAGCAGGGAGGTTATGGTCAGACTGTATAAAACATGAAAATAAATCAAAACTGTATCAAAATCTGATTTTTTTTGCTATTATAAAATTGCTGAACCGCAAGATGATGGCTATAGGTCATATGAGTCACAAGATTGAGAGAAACATCCAACAGAGATGACAAGAACAAAAGCTCTCTCATCCTTGCGAAATCTTACATCCCATTGCAAGGCCACAGTATATTCACGAAACTAGATGACTAACAGACAAACTGACTCCTCCCAGCTGGCACAATAACAAAGACATCAAAACTCATTATAACTGATGAAGTGTTAACAGACATCATTTTGCTCCTAAGGGAAACAATAGGTCAGTGTTTTCCAACTGCTGTACTGTGGCACACTGGTGTTCCGCAAGAAGCGTGCAAGTGTGCTGTGGCTGTGGGGAAGACTCCGAACGCCGATTTTATTCTTTTCCTCTCTGTCAATTCCCGAAGACTCGGCTCCCATTCCAATGGCAGCTATATATATTGGTATTAACCAATTAACACAACCAACAACTCTTAAGCAGGTGGAGTGGGATGGGGGGAAAGAAAATAGCTGCAGAATGTGGAATTACTCCAAAGCTTCAGACTGCAGAGTCTATTTTGGTGATCTGGAAACGGGAGCTGCCACAATGGAACGAGCTTTCAGCCACAATATGTGGGTAGCACTCCAGATGTTGCTCTTGTGGAGTTTGAACACCCCAGAGATGCAGGGGATGCTGTGCTTGGGATGGATGGCAAGATTGAGAGAGGAGGCACAGGCGGCATTCAAGGGTTTTTTAAAATACCACTTTTTGTTGAGAGTCAAATATTTTTTCTTTTGCTTATAAGAAAATATGTTGCTGGAAATAAGCAGCAACCAAGAGTAAGAGAGGCTAGTGAGTTGGGTATGATTCTCAATTTTGAGAAATTCTGGGCATATTTGGAATGATTGTGGTGTTTCTTTTCGCCTCTACATTCTCTTCTTTTTCCAGGCTTTGTGGATTACACACATGTTTTACACCTTTTAAAACATTTACTTCAAATCTTCCAGAATCATTCAAGAGTTCCAGCCCTACATGTTAAAAGAGGGGCTGTGTATAGATGTTTATGGAAAGAATTTGTCATCCTAAAGGTGCCAGAATCAGAAAATGGGGGTCTGAAAGCACTCAAGGGGCCCAATCTAATATCATGTTTTGTGCCTGTTAATTTTTGGTTGTGATTCAGTCGAGCTTTTGTTGGCATATACAAAACACCAACTGATAACACAGGATAGACAGGTTCTGCACAATCACATTTACAGAATATATCCAGAGTTAGAATTAGCTCATTTTGTCCCCTGAACCCCTGAGCTACATTTTTGGAGCCGCCACTTTAAAAATCTTTCAGAACAGCTTGATTGAATAACCAAATCCAGAGGCCCCATACCATCTCCCAATTTCATTGGCATTAATCTGTACATTTAAGCCAGCAGCATTTTAGCTTTCTCATTGTAAAAACTGTGAAAATAACATGGCGCACTTTGGCATTTTATCAGAGGAAGGAAAATTAAATGCCATTTATTTCTGTGCCAAAAATAAAATACTGCAGATGCTGGACATCGGAAATAAAAACAGAAAATGCTGGAAGTACTTAGCAGGCCAGACAGCATCTGTGGAGATGAAGAAACAGAGTTAATGGCTGCGGTCTTATTGGCCATTCATACCACTCCCACTGCAGTGAGGTCAGAGAATTTGTTGTCCAACCAAATCTCCATTCACTGTAGCGGGATGGGAAAATCCAGCCGGCCTGAATGGTGAT
Organism: Mustelus asterias; assembly: GCF_964213995.1. NCBI lineage: Eukaryota > Metazoa > Chordata > Chondrichthyes > Carcharhiniformes > Triakidae > Mustelus > Mustelus asterias. The sequence goes on from NC_135819.1 coordinate 59,160,420, forward strand.
AACATTCTGGCCAACGTTTCAGGTTGATGGCACTGCATCGGAACACGATGAAAGGCCATCGAACTGTAATGTTAATTTTGTTTCTCTCTACCCTTTTGTCATTTTCAGCATATTCTGTTTTTATTTTGGTTTCAGTTTTTGAATTAAAGTCGATGTTTGATTAAGTTTGTTTGAGGGTGTGGGGTTTGGGTTGTGTGATTACCTTGTGCCCAGTTGAATTGAGACAGACAGGATGGACTGCGAAACATTACTGAAAGGAATGACAGGGACCAGACAATGGCAGGCATTCAAGGAACAGAACTCCAAAAATTGTTTATTCCTATTTGGCACAAGAGTGGAAAGAGAACTATGGCCAAACCATGGCTTAAAGGGAAAATTAAAGATACTATTAGATTCAAAGAAGAAACATACAAATTGGCAAAAAAAAGCAATAGACCTGAGGATTGGGAGCAGTTCAAAATTCAGCAAATGAGGACCATGGGATTGATTAAGAAAGGGAAAATAGAGTATGAAAGTAAGTTAGCAGGGAACATAAAAACTAACTGTAAAATTTTCTATAGGTATATAAAGAGAAAAAGATTTACAAAAACAAATGTAGATCCCTTACAGTCAGAACAGGGTAATTCATAACGGGGAACAAAGAAATAGCTGAGGAACTAAATTCGTACTTTGTTTCTGTCTTCACAGAGGAAGACATGAATAATGTACTGTAAGTTCTGAGAAACACAAGTTTTAGTGAGAAGCTGAAGGAAATCATTCTTAGTAGGTTTTGGGGGGATTAAAGGTGGATAAACCTCCAGGCCAAAAAATCTTCACCCCAGAGTACTTAAGGAAGTGGCCCTATAAATAGTAGATCCACTGGTGGTCATTTTTCAAAATTCTTTGGACTCTAGAATTGTTCCTGCAGATTGTAGGGTAGCTAATCTAAGCCCACTATTCAAAAATGGAGGTAGAGAGAAAACAGGGAAATATAGACCCGTGAGCCTAACATCGGTAGTAGGGAAGTTGCTAGACTCCATTATCAAGGATTTCATAGCACAGCATTTGGACAGCAGTGGTATAATCAGACAAAGTCAGTATGGATTTACAAAAGGAAAATTTACAAAAGAAAAATTACAACAGGCAGTAAAGAAGGCAAATGGTATGTTGGCCTTTATAGCAAGATGAATTGTGTATAGCAATAGGGATGTTTTACTGCAATTATATAGGGCATTGGTGAGGCCACATCTGGAGTATTGTGTGCAGTTCTGCATCCTTATCTGAAGAAGGAGGTTCTTGCTATAGAGAGAGTACAGCGAAGGTTTACCAGGCTGATTCCTAGGAGGCATGACTATCATATGAGGAGAGACAATATCGGTTAGGATTATATTCATTGGCGTTTTGAGAGGGAATCGCATACAAACTTATAAAATTCTAATAGGAATAAGACAGGGTAGATTCAGACAGAATGGGGGGAATTTTACCATTTTGAGCCTAAGTGCCGAATCTGGGCGTCAAATAGAACCGAGCCTGGAATCCTCTTTCCAGCGTGCCCATACGCGTTTTGCCGGCTCCGGTCTGATTTGCGCCATGGCCGGGGCTTAGCGCTGGCGGACCGATCGGAGCTCTGAACTGTGCATACGCAGTTCGAAAACAATCTGACAGAGTGCGCCCGGGCTCAAAAAAAGCAGAGAGCGGAGAGAGCGGCTCTCTGACGTTCATCCTTTGGTTGGGGGTGGTGGGTGGGTGGGGTGGGGGTGTGACAGATCATCCCCTGGGCGGGGGGGGGGGCAGAGAGGGGGTGTGATGTATCAACCCCTGGTGGAGGGGGGGGGGGGGGGGAGGAGAGGGGGTGACGTCTCATCCTCTGGTCGGGGGGGGGGGGGGGGGGGGGGGAGGGGGGGGGTCGGCTGCCAGTCTGCGGCCGATGCCTCCTGCCGGAGCGACGTGCGGCCAAGCCATCCCACAAAACCTTCAGGATGAAGCAATTCCTCGCTTAGAAGATGAAGCAGAACCGGCCGATTCCACAGTGGGATACACCGTCACTGGTACACTACCAGCCACAGCCATCTCTCCCGCTCTCTCGCACCTGCAGGGAAGAGTAATCTGTGGCTGGTAGTGTACCAGTGATGGTGCCAGGAGGCATCGGTTGCAGACAGGCAGCGGAACCCCCGTGACCAGAGGATGAGACGTCACACCCCCACTCCCCCCCCCCCCCCTCCACCCCCACCCAAGGGATGAGACGTCACACCCCCTCCCCTCCCACCCTCTCCCCAGCGGATGAGACGTCACAACCCCCCCCCTCCCACCACCCCACCAGGGGATGAGACGTCACACCCCCTCCCCTCCCACCCCCCTCCCACCCCGACCAGAGGATGACCTGGGTCAGAGAGCCGTTGTAGTCTCTCTCTTTGGAGGCTGCAGCGGCAACTTCAGACTTTTGTTTTGCAGGTCGGTTACAATGCGGACGCGGATCGGGCCAGAAGACGGTAAAGCGGGATTTGGTGGTAGAGTTGGGCGCGCGGTTCATTAAGTCGATTTAAATGCATGCAAATGCATTTAAATCATCGGGCCGCCCGATTCAGGCACGGGCTGGACCTACGCCCGAATCGGGTGTCGGTAAAGGCACGATCTGCTCGGATTTGGGTGCAGATCGCGTTAAAGGCCCGACGCCCAACTTTACCGCGATTTCACGCCCGAAAATTGGTGCGAAGTTTTGGTAAAATCAGGCCCAATGTTCCCAATAGTTGGGGTGTCCAGAACTAGTGGTGATAGTTTAAGGATAAGGGGTAAACATTGTAGGACTGAAATGAGGAGAAATATCTTCACCCAGAGAGTGGTGAATCTGTGGAATTCAGTACTGCAGAAAGTGGTCGAGGACAAAACATTGTGATTTCAAGAAGGAATTCGATACAGCTCTTGGGGCTAAAGAGATATGGAAGGCAGGTGGGATCAGGGTATTAAATCTGATGATCAACCATGATCATGATGAATGGTAGAGCAGGCTCGAAGGGCTGAAAGGCCTACTCTTGCTTCTATTTTCTATGTATGTTTCTGTGTATGATGCAAACCTCATATTTCCTGCTCACATCAATGATTGTAGCATTCAGCCTAGGGGAAAACATGTTGCTGACTGGTAGTACACTCAGCAGAGGGGTAAGGATTTTGCGTGGCTGGCATCTAGGGAAGTCTCGTTCCCGTTCGAGATTGAGGTCAAGGGGGTGTCGTTATACCAGATTCTGAAGACACCACCGTGATTGCCAAACCTGGTCCCATTCTCCTTTGTATTCTAAGAAGAGAAGTTAGTCCCTCACTCCTATGAGGTCCAAGTCCAGATCTCCAACTCAAAGAAGCCCTTCAAGATCAAGACCTCAATCAAGGTCCTTTTCCATTAAATGTGAAAGGTGTTCCCCTTCAGAAAGTTCTCAGAAGAGCCCAAATCCTTGAGAAGATGGTTGAAATGAATAGCGAGCATCAGGGCCCTCGTCAAATGACCATCTTTTAACAAACCTTTTAACTAGTGCCTTTTTACATGCATGCATTCCACAGAAAAGTGTTACTACTATTCACTCACCACATGTGAATATTATTAGTTGAATGTTGTGAAACAAACTGTACAGTTTGTTCTATGGAACTTCCTCATTAAGTGGCAGGATTCAATAAAATGCTTGCATTTCCTTGTATTAAATTTTACATGTTTATCAAAGTACATAGATTCTGTTTCAGTGAATTTGTTGCAGAATGTGCCAGGTAGTGTCATGAAGGTTATACAATCATAAATTTCTGAAGCTTCAAACGGGTTAACTATTTTGTCCCTACAGTTTTTCCTCCCAGTTCTCAATAAAAAAAGGCTCAACCCACAGTGTGAAAAGGCATAAGCAGACTATATAAAATACAACTGCACATGCTGAAACAAAATTCCATAAAGTGCTCAAAACCATGAATAGATCAGCTGTATTCATGGAGATAGTGGATCAAAAAAAGTGTGCCATGGAATTGTTTGTTTTGTTGAAGTATGTTTTGTTACTGAAAAGGTTGAGAACCACTGCGATAGGTTTTGGTCAGAAGCACAGAAGGTGCTTGCGAGGCAGCAAGTAACTCATTAATGGGCATGTCACATGACTCCCATGCTTCGAACAATTTTGGATCATTTTAAGATTACATTTCTTCCTGACAGCTCAGTCTGCTGATTTAACATCAACCAAAAAGAATTCCAGCAGAATTCTTGGCCAACCAAGCAGCCCGCCTTCATCTCTCAATTCCTTGAAGCCTATTTAATTTTAAAAGTCTCTGATAATTGCCTGCAAAGCAATCTAAGCACAGAAACTCACTGTACTGCATTAATATCAATTCAAGGGTCTTTGTGTTGCTGTCTTCAACCAGAAACTCATCCGGACTGAATTCCACCATGAAGGAGACACCCTCAGGACTTTGATTTTTTGGATTCTGGAAATCGTGTGAACTAATTCATTTCTGTGATTCTTTTAATGTTATTGTTCATTGTTGCAAATATATTTCTCTTTTCTATCCCTGTTTACTCTATGGGCAGGATTCCAACCCCCCCCCCCCCGCCCACAACACCCATAGTGTATTTTCCAGCAGCGGAGGTGACCTATTATTGGACGGTTGCAAGATATTCTATACCAATGTCTACAGGTTTTGCATGCTCTGCGCTCTCCGCCACTAGAGGAATGTGTGTGTGTGTGGTTTGAATGTGAATAAAATAACTTTCTGAGTTATTCACAATGCAAGTTTGCTAATTCAAAAACACCTCTGCTTATGGACTGACAGGAAGAGGATTTCAGTTTCTCTAGCTCCTGTTTGTAACAATGGGCTCCAAGCTCTGCACGATGTTCTGTGTCCCAGTGGAGTGAGAATTCTCCATAGTCCCAGCCAGTGACTAGAAGCTATTTGGCAGGCCTACCAATGCATCAGGAATATGATGTGCTTGTTAATCAGCATTTTTCTATCGTCTGTCATAACAAGATCCTCATCTGAGACCCCTACAGCTGCACTGGTGTGTAACCTACTCTCTTTGGAGTTCACACACAAGTTGACCTATCCCCCGGCCTGGCTGTAACCCATTCATGCCCAATGATGAACCTTGTGCAGATCCCAACTCTAACCTGGCTTGTAACATTCTAATAGTGTAAAATGGTAGATGCAAGCATTAGATACTATCAAGCAGCATTCAGTCAGCCATGACCTGCCCACAATGCTCAGTTTGTGTTCTACCAGGATCATTCAGCACCAGACCTCATTACAGTATGATGATACTGTGCCTTTAAAAAATGTATTTTAGTCATGTTTCTGTAATTACTTCAATCAGGTTGATTCAATTGAGGTTGTCCTACTGGAGTATGAACTCCCTGATTAAGGATCACCCTTTTTGGTTTCCTCAAACACCTTTTACTGATGTTTTGTTTGCACTTCAGTCCCACGCTCCTGATCTACGGGCACCTGGTGCGGAGAGGGGCGGGTCGGGATGCTGACCTCCTCGTGAACCTGCTCCTGGGCCTGGTGAGACGCGCCATCAATAGGTCCAGGCAGCGGGCGATCGACGGGGCCGTCCATCCCGACTGTCTGCCCCTCTACCACGGCTACATTCGCGGCCAGGTGTCTCTGGAGAGGGAGCATGCGGTGTCCACGGGCGCGGTTGACGCCTTCCGCGACCGCTGGGCGCCGCAGGGGCTGGGGTGTATTATCGACCCCGATAATCACCTTTTGGTTTGACGTTTTAAGTTTCCTTTCGACTTTGATTTTGGTTCGGGCTGTTCCCCCCTTCCTTTTGGGGAGCCGCCCCTTTTACTTTGTCCCTAAGTTAATTTGAGTTCGTTTACTTGATTGGTGCCGAAAGAGCTCCCTGATTAAGGATCCAATTGATGGGCCAATCAGGGAGTCTTTGCCTTGTACTTAACCAGGAGTGTCAGTTCCTCTGACATCCCCAGAGATGGACTGCTAACAGCTAGCACCCTGTGCACTCCTGTTCAAGTCATATCTTGGGGAAGGACTTCTGTCTCTGAAAAACTTATGACACTGGATGCAATTTCTGAGCTAAATGCTGGAGCTGGGTGCTGTTGCTGTTGCAGCTTGGGGCCTGGGGCCTATGTTTCTGGCCCTGTTTCCATTGCATTCACTGCCTAGAGTGCCTCTCTCTCCAGAAGGAGTGAGGGTTTTTGTTCCCAGTGCTGGTGTTAGTTGGAGCTGTATGTTGTTTTGATATCTGGCAACAATTTCCAGGCCAGCAATTTCCATGAAGTAGAGTCAAAGCCACCCCTAGACCTCAGTGAATTCCTCCTCCTGGTCCTCCCTTTGATTCTTGTATGAGGGTCAAAGTGTGTTTCCATCTGGCTTGTTTGGGACTTGTGTAGGGACCTTTGTCCTGACTGGGACTTGTGTGGGAGGTGATGTTCCAGTTGGGGCTTGTGTGTCCTAGAAGGTGTAACCCAGGAAGATGTACCCCAGAAAATGTAAGCTAGGAAGGCTTAACCCCAGAATGTGCAACTAAGGAAGATTCAACCCGGAAGGCACAGGCCAGGAAGGTGTAATCCGGAAAGATGTAACCCCAGAAGGCTGGCCTCGAGTGGAACCTTGCGGATGAACTGTTTGTAACTCTGAGGGGTGAAACTCCTAAGGTGACATCCCTGAAAGATGAAGGCCTGAAAAGTTACAGACAATTTATAATGGACTTTGTTTGTTTGTAATGGAGTTGTTGTTCTTGTGTTGTTAGTTGTTGGGATTGTGTCTATATTAGGTTGTTGTTTCATTATTTAATCATTGTGATTTGTTTGAGACCCCCAGATACAGTAACCCCCCAGACAGAGTAACCTCCAGAAAGTGAGGGTGTCAGCTTCAGCTCATTGGTTACTTCAAAGCATCAACTTAATTGTAAGTTCGAACCTGTCTCACCGTGGACGTTGCCTGACGTTATATGTAGAGAAGCCTACAAGAGGGGAGGCTGTACTTGATTTGGTATCGGGAAATGAACCTGGTCAGGTGTCAGATCTCTGTGGGAGAGCATTTTGGAGATAGTGATCATAATTCTATCTCCTTTACAATAGCATTGGAGAGAGATAGGATCAGACAAGTTAGAAAAGTGTTTAATTGGAGTAAGGGGAATTATGAGGCTATCAGGCAGAAAATTGGAGGTTTAAATTGGAAAGAGGTTTTCTCAGGGAAATGTTTGGAAGAAATGTGGCAAATTTTCAGGGAATATTTGTCTGGAGTTCTGCATAGCAACGTTCCAATGTGACAGGAAGTTATGGTAGGTTACAGGAACCATGGTATACAAAGGCTGTAATGAATCTAGTCAAGAAGAAAAGAAAAGCTTACAAAAGGTTCAGGAAGCTAGGTAATGTTAGAGATCGAGAAGAGTATACGGCTAATAGGAAGGATCTTAAGAAGGAAATTAAGAGAGCCAGAAGGGGTCATGAGAAGGCCTTGGCAGGCAGGATTAAGGAAAACCCCAAGACATTCTACAAGTATGTGAAGAGCAAGAGGATAAGACGTGAAAGAATAGGACCTATCAAGTGTGACGGTGGGAAAGTTTGTATGGAACCGGAAGAAATAGCAGAGGTACTTAATGAATACTTTACTTCAGTATTCACTATGGAAAAGGATCTTGATGGTTGTAGTGCAGATTTGCAGCGGACTGAAAAGCTTGAGCATGTAGATATTAAGAAAGAGGATGTGTTGGAGCTTTTGAAAAGCATCAAGTTAGATAAGTCGCCGGGACCGGATGAGATGTACCCCAGGCTACTGTGGGAGGTGAGGGAGGAGATTGCTGAGCCTCTGACGATGATCTTTGCATCATCAATGGAGATGGGAGAGGTTCCAGAGGATTGCGGACGTTGTTCCTTTATTCAAGAAAGGGAGTAGAGATAGCCCTGGAAATTATAGACCAGTGAGTCTAACCTCAGTGTTTGGTAAGTTGATGGAGAAGATCCCGAGAGGCAGGATTTATGAACATTTGGAGAGGTATAATATGAGTAAGAATAGTCAGCATTGCTTTGTCAAAGGCAGATCATGCCTTGCGAGCCTGATTGAATTTTTTGAGGATGTGATTAAACACATTGATGAAGGAAGAGCAGTAGATGTAGTATATATGGACTTCAGTAAGGCATTTGATAAGGTGCCCCATGCAAGGCTTATTGAGAAAGTGAGGGGGCATGGGATCCAAGGGGACATTGCTTTGTGGATCCAGAACTGGCTTCCCCACAGAAGGCAAAGAGTGGTTATAGATGGGGCATATTCTGCATGGAGGTCGGTCACCAGTGGAGTGCCCCAGGGATCTGTTCTGGGACCCTTACTCTTTGTGATTTTTATAAATGACCTGGATGAGGAAGTGGAGGGATGGGTTGGTAAGTTTGCTGATGACACAAAGGTTGGAGGTGTTGTGGATAGTTTGGAGGGATGTCAGAAGTTGCAGTGAGACATTGATGGGATGCAAGACTGGGCGGAGAAGTGGCAGATGGCGTTCAACCCAGATAAGTGTGAGGTGGTTCATGTTGGCAGGTCAAATAGGATGGCGGAATATATATTAATGGTAGGACTCTTGGCAGTGTGGAAGATCAGAAGGATCTTGGGGTCCGAGTTCATAGGACGCTCAAAGCAGCTGTGCAGGTTGAGGCTGTGGTTAAGAAGGCATATGGTGTACTGGCCTTCATCAATCGAGGAATTGAGTTTAGGAGTCGTGAGATAATGTTGCAGCTATATAGGACCCTGGTCAGACCCTACTTGGAGTACTGTGCTCAGTTCTGGTCACCTCATTATAGTAAATATATAAACAACATCCTAATATAAACACAATATCAGCAGCCAATATGCATCACGAGTTGTCTGCAACCAGGCCTTCTAAGGTTGCAGTCAACTCACAATGACTGCAAGCTAATATTAACAAAATACCAACAGTTATCACACCATCCTTAAAACAGTACCAAACAACTCCCTTTCACTAAGAATGAAAACCATTGTGAGGTATCTGCTATCCTCCAGGGTTTTACCCTCCGGATTTTTGCCTGCCGGATTAGCTTGCCTCTAACCAGGGGTTACTCTGTCTGGGGGTTATTCTGTCTGGGCCATGTGGAAGCCATATAAAGGGTGCAGAGGAGATCTACAAGGATGTTGCCTGGGATGGGGAGCATGCCTTATGAGGATAGGTTGAGTGAGCTCGGCCTTTTCTCCTTGGAGAGACGAACGATGAGGGGTGACTTGATAGACGTGTACAAGATGTTGTGAGGTATTGATCGAGTGGACAGTCAGAGGCTTTTTCCTGGGGCTGAAATGGTTGCCACAAGAGGACACAGGTTTAAGGTGCTGGGGAGTAGGTACAGAGGAGATGTCAGGGGTAAGTTTTTCACTCACAGGGTGGTGGGTGCGTGGAATGGGCTGCCAGCAACGGTGGTGGAGGCGGATTTGATAGGGTCTTTTAAGAGACTTTTAGATAAGTACATGGAACTTAGTAAGATAGAGGGTATAGGTAAGCCTAGTAATCGTTAAGGTAGGGACATGTTCGGCACAACTTTGTGGGCTGAAGGGCCTGTATTGTGCTGTAGTTTTTCTATGTTTCTAAACCGGAGAGCAAAAATCTGGAAGGTGAAAATCTGGAGGGTGAAAATCCTTTTGGGAAGACCTGGAAGATTGCAGATAATCCACAATGTTCCTTTTAATAGAATTGTTTGTCACTGCATCAAGGAGGGTATATTATTTTGTTGGAATTGTTAATATTAATTGATGTTTCATAATTTACCATTGTGGATTGTCTGTAGCCTGGACAGAATAACCCCCAGACAGAGTAACCCCTGGTTAGAGGCAAGCTAATCCGGCAGGCAAAAATCCGGAGGGTAAAACCCTGGAGGGTAGCAGATACCTCACAATGGTTTTCATTCTTAGTGAAAGGGAGTTGTTTGGTACTGTTTTAAGGATGGCGTGATAACTGTTGGTATTTTGTTAATATTAGCTTGTTGGCTTGCAGTCATTGTGAGTTGACTGTAACCTTAGAAGGCCTGGTTGCAGACAACTCGTGATGCATATTGGCTGCTGATATTGTGTTTATATTAGGATGTTGTTTATATATTTACTATTGTGAAATGATAATGTGTTTTGATTGAAACAACATATTTGGATGGAATGTTTTCTAACCTCAAGGGAATTGCCCCAGAAGGTGTAGACCCGTTGGCTTAGACACAATAAATTGAAACCCTAGATGGCAAAACCCTGGAAGGCGAAATCCTGGAAAATTGCAGATAACTTCTAATACATTTCAGTGGTTGATATTGATTTTCTATGAGGTTGTTGTTTATATATTTGCTATTATAAAATTGTGTTTTGATTGTAATGTTTTGGATGTATTGTTTGTGACCCCTGGGGCTTGACCCCGGCGGGCATAGCCCCAGATGAGAATTGCCTGGAAACCAAGGCTCCCAGGGGTCAGATCTGGACGGTTGCAGATAATCTATAATGTGGTTTTACAGTAATGCTTTGGATGTATTGTTTGCGGCCCCAGGGGCTTGGTCCCGGTGAGCATAACACCAGATGAAAATTGCCTGGTACTTAGGCCCCCGGAGGCTGAGCTCCGGATGATTGCAGATAATCTACAGTTTATTTGTCAGCTTATAATTTATCATTGTGAGACTGTATTGCATTCTGATTTGTAATTTGAAATTGCAATGTACTTTGTTTGTGAGGCGATATTGTACTCTGGTTTGTAACTTGAAAGTGTAATGTATTTCCTATTTGTGAATTGTTTAATGAACAAAAAGATTGGATCCAATTGATGGGCCAATCAAGGAGTCTTTGCCTTGTACTTAACTGGGAATGTCAGTTCCTCTGACACTCCCAGAGGTAGGCTGCTAACTGATAGCACTCTGTGTGCTGCTGTGAGAATTTGTAAATAAAGGGATTTTGGTGAAAGGACTACTGCCTATGAAAATTTATTACAATGGCAACGAGAAAAAAGGAACGATCCGAAGGAATTTGTTTGCTACCAGCCGCTACACGTTGGGTGTAAGCCATTGCCTGGCAAACATGCCTCTTTTCGGGAAATTAGATTATTTTGACCCAGCCGTGGAAGACTGGGCCCAATATGTAGAACGGATGAGTTGTTTCTTCAGAGCTAATGACATAGTTTCAGATGAAAAGCAACAAATTATTTTGCTGACCGCTTGTGGACTGTCAGCTTTCGCTGTTATGTGCAGTTTAAACTTTCCAGAGGCACTAGACACAAAAACCTTCCAGGAATTGATGGACTTAGTAAAAGACTATTATGACCCTAAGCCACCTCTGATCTTGTAAAGGTACCGGTTTTACTCAGCATTCCAAGAGATGGGGGAGTCCGTCACTAGTTTCCTGACGAGATTAAGGCGATTAGCAGAGGTTTGCGAATTCGGATTAACATTAAATGAGATGCTCCGAGATCGATTGGCAGAATCAATAATATGACCATACAAAAAAGTCTGTGGGCGGAGGCCCAGACAGATTGCAAACAAGCATTACATCTGGCCTTGTCCTTAGAAAAAGCAGCAAGCGGAGCACATGAGTTACAGGTATTTCGATGGAGGTAGAAGCCCGTACCAGTGCAACTGAGTTAAGGGACCACCACTGCAGGGCAGGCAACTATACAGCCGCCCTCAGGAAGGATTTGGATACAAGGGAACTCAGGTCTGCTCAGAGTCGCTCCTAAACAAGGGCGAATTAGGACTAGACACACCGCAGCCCTGCAGAATCCCACCCGGCAAGATATTGCAACTGTTGCCAGTATCTGGAGTCGGTGAAGAAAAACAAAGTTCCGAAAACGACACGTAGGCTGGGGTACAGGAGAATGCATACCTGGAAGCTCCACCTACCTCTCGCAAGGAACAACTACTTTGCATAGTAATTACCAAATCGGAACCTATTAAATTATCCATAAGATTGAACGGATGTCCAATATTAATGGAGGTCGACATAGGGGCAGCCGTATCCGTGGCAGGGGAAATAGTGTTCAACAAAATTCGCACTGGATTCCAAGCCTTATCCCTAATCAAGACTGAGGACTTATACAGGGGAACCACTAAGAGTGTTGGGCATAATTGTTCCAGAGGAGCAGCTAGAGAGGTGCTTCACGTGAGGAGAGCTAGTAGGAAAGAGGGATTTTTAACTAACTTTTTTTTTCTTTTTTTGGAGTTTTTGTAAGGCAGCCGGAAGTGTAAAACTGGAAGTAGGCCCCAGAGAGACCTGGGAAGTTTTTTTTTTCTGACGTCAGCCAGTAGCGCGCGGAAGGTTTAAAAAAGCAGGCCACTCTATCCAGCGGGCAGCGTTGTGAATGGGCAGTGGTGTGAGAGGGAGCAGAGTGGGACGGCTTTGGCTCAAACAGGCTTCGGCGTGAACAGGCAGAGGCGAGGGTAGGTTCTGGTAAGTTGTTGTTGTTTGTTCAGAGTAGAAAGAATGCCAGGCAGGATGTTGGAATGCTTCTCTTGCATGATGTGGGAAGTCAGGGAGACCTCCGGTGTCCCTGACAACGACACCTGCAGGAGGTGCATCCAGCTGCAGCTCCTAACAAACCGCATTAGGGAACTGGAGCAGGAGCTGGATGACCTCCGGATCATTCAGGAGAATGAGGAGTTTATTGATAGTAGCTTCAGAGAGGCAGTTACGCCAAAGGCACAGAGCACAGGCAATTGGGTTACTGGCAAGCGAGGGAAAGGGCAGGCAGAGCAGGGTTCCCCTGTGGCCATTCCCCTCCACAACAGGTATACCAATTTGGATACTGTTGTGGGGATGCGGCAGCCGGATCTCTGGCATTGAGTCTGGTTCTGCAGCGCAGAGGGAGGGTGGAAGAAGGGGAGAGCGGTAGTGATAGGGGACTCGATAGTCAGAGGTACAGACAGGAGGTTCTGTGGTCGTGACAGAAACTCCCGATGGTTTGTTGCCTCCTGGGTGCCAGGGTCAGGGATGTCTCTGATCGCGTGCACAGCATTCTGAAGGGGGAGGGTGATCAGCCAGATGTCATGGTACACATCGGTACCAATGACGTAGGAAGGGTGAGGAGGTCCTGAAGAGTGAGTATAGAGAGCTTGGTAGGAAGTTAAAAAGCAGGACCCCGAGGGTAGTAATCTCAGGATTGCTACCTGTGCCACGAGCCAGTGAGGGTAAGAGTAGGATGCTCGGGTGGATGAACATGTGGCTGAGGAACTGGTGTAGGGGGCAGGGTTTCAGATTTCTAGATCATTGGGACCTCTTCTGGGGCAGGTGGGACCTGTACAAGAGAGACGGGTTACACCTGAACTACAAGGGGACCAATATACTTGCAGGGAGGTTTGCTAGTGTTATTGGGGAGGGTTTAAACCAGATTTGCAGGGGGATGGGAACCAAAGTGCCAGAGCAAATAGTGGAGCGGGGGTGAAAATAAATGATGTTAATAGTTCATGCAAAATCACAAATAGTAGGGTCGTGTGTGGTGGTAATCTTCTGAGGTGTCTATTTCAATGCCAGGGGTATTGTAGGGAAGGCAGACGAGCTGAGGGCGTGGATTGACACATGGAATTATGACATTATAGCCATTAGTGAAACTTGGTTACAGGAGGGGCAGGACTGGCAGCTCAATGTTCCAGGGTTCCGATGTTTCAGACGTGATAGAGGCAGAGGGATGAAGGGTGGGGGGGTGGCATTGCTCGTCAGGGAAAATGTTACAGCAGTACTCAGACAGGACAGATTAGAGGGCTTGTCTACTGAGGCCATATGGGTGGAGCTGAGAAACAGGAAAGGTATGACCACATTAATGGGGGTGTATTATAGACCACCCAATAGTCAGTGAGAATTGGAGGAGCAAATCTGCAGAGAGATAGCAGACAACTGCAGGAAATTGTGATACTACTTGTGATAGTAGGGGATTTTAATTTTCCACATATAGATTGGGACTCCCATACTGTTAAAGGTCTAGACGGGTTACAGTTTGTAAAATGTGTTCAGGAAAATTTTCTAAATCAATATATAGAGGTACCAACCAGAGAAGAAGCAATATTAGATCTCCTATTAGGAAACGGGTTAGGACAAGTGACGGAAGTGTGTGTAGGGGAACACTTTGGTTCTAGTGATCATAACGCCATTAGTTTCAACTTGATCATGGATAAAGATAGATCTGGTCCTCGGGTTGAGGTTCTAAACTAGAAAAAGGCCAAATTTGAAGAAATGAGAAAGGATCCAAAAAGATTGGATTGGGACAGGCTGTTCTCTGGCAAGGATGTGAATGGTAAGTGGGAGGCCTTCAAAGGAGAAGTTTTGAGAGTGCAGAGTTTGTATGTTCCTGTCAGGATTAAAGGCAAAGTGAATAAGAATAAGGAACTTTGGTTCTCGAGGGATATTGGAACTCTGATAAAGAAGAAGAGAGAGACGTATGACATGTATAGGTAACAGGGAGCAAATAAGATGCTTGAGGAGTATAAAAAGTGCAAGAAACTACTTAAGAAAGAAATTAGGAGGGCTAAAAGAAGACATGAGGTTGCTTTGGCAGACAAGGTGAAGGATAATCCTAAGAGCTTCTACAGGTATATTAAGAGCAAAAGGATAGTAAGGGATAAAATTGGTCCTCTTGAAGATCAGAGTGGTTGGCTATGTTTGGAACCAAAAGAAATGGGGGAGATATTAAATGGGTTTTTTGCATCCGTATTTACTAAGGAAACTGGCATGGAGTCTATGGAAATAAGGCAAACAAGTAGGGAGGTCATGGAACCTATACAGATTAAAGGGGAGGAGGTGCTTGCTGTCCTGAGGCAGATCAGAGTAGATAAATCCCCAGGACCGGACAGGGTATTCCCTTGGACCTTGAAGGAGACTAGTGTTGAAATTGCAGGGGCCCTGGCAGATATATTTAAAATGTCGGTATCCACGGGTGAGGTGCCGGATGATTGGAGGATAGCTCATGTTGTTCCATTGTTTAAAAAAGGCTCAAAAAGTAATGCGGGAAATTATAGGCCGGTAAGTTTGACGTCAGTAGTAGGTGAATTATTGGAAGGAGTACTAAGATAGGATCTACAAATATTTGGATAGACAGGGACTTATTAGGGAGAGTCAACATGGCTTTGTGCATGGTAGGTCATGTTTAACCAATCTATTAAGAGTTTTTCGAAGAGGTTACCAAGAAAGTGGATGAAGGGAAGGCAGTGGATGTTGTCTACATGGACAACAAAATCACAAATAGAAGGGTTGTGTGTGGTGGTAATAATCTTCTGGGTTACTGTCTGTGTGGAGTTTGCACATTCTCCTCGTGTCTGTGTGGGTTTCCTCCCACAGTCCAAAGATGTGCAGGTTAGATGAATTGGCAATGCTAAATTCTCCCTCAATGTACCCAAACAGGCTCCAGAGTGTGGCAACTCGGAGATTTTCACAGTAACTTCATTGCAGTGTGAATGTAAGATACTTGTGACTAATAAATAAACTTTAAACTTTAAGCGTGTATGATGTCCTCATCAGCAGGAAAATGAGGGCAGAACACCTGCAGAACCTGGGGGAAGTCTTTAGAAGGTTTTCAGCAGCGGATGTGCACTTAGAGGGAGAAATATGTTATCTTAGTACTGCAAGTAACCTATCTGGGTTACAAAGTCGATAGGTCAGGCCTACATCCTCAGGAGTCTGTGGGAAGGAAAAGGCATGTCTGGTAAGTGGCATTCTTTCAAAAGTGTGTTAACCAGGGTTCAGGGTAAACACATTCCTCTTAGAGTGAAGGGCAAGGCTGGCAGAAGTCGGGAACCCTGGATGACTCGGGATATTGAGGCCCTGGTTAAGAAGAAGAAAGAAGCACATGACGTGCATAGGCAGCTGGGATCAAGTGAATCTCTTGAAGAGTATAGGGATGTAGGAGTAGAGTTAAGAGAGAAATCAGAAGGGCAAAAAGGGGACACGAAATTGTTTTGGCAGATAAGGCAAAGGAGAATCCAAAGAGCTTCTACAAATACATAAAGGGCAAAAGAATAAAAAGGGAGAGAGTAGGGCCTCTTAAGGATCAACAAGGTCATCTATGTGCGGATCCACAAGAGATGGGTGAGATCTTAAGTGAATATTTCTCATCAGTATTTACTGTTGAGAAAAGCATGGATGTTAGGGAACTTGGAGAATTAAATATTGACGTCTTGAGGAGTGTACATGTTACAGAGAAGGAGGTGCTGGAAGTCTTAAAGCGCATCAAGGTAGATAAATCTGCGGGACCTGATGAGGTATATCCCAGGACATTGTGGGAGGCTGGGGAGGAAATTGCGGGTCCCCTCGCCGAGATATTTGAATCATCGATAGTCACGGGTGAGGTACCTGAAGATTGGAGGGTGGCAAATGTTGTGCCTTTGTTTAAAAAGGGCTGCAGGGAAAAGCCTGGGAACTACAGGCCAGTTAGCCTCACATCTGTGGTGGGTGAATTGTTGGAAGGTATTTTAAGAGACAGGATCTACAGGCATTTAGAGATGCAAGGACTGATTAGGGACAGCCAGCGTGGCTTTGAGTGGAAAATCATGTCTCTCAAATTTGAGTTTTTTGAAGGGGTTACCAAGCAGGTAGATGAGGGCAGTGCAGTTGATGTTGTCTACATGGACTATAGCAAGGCCTTTGACAAGGTACCGCATGGTAGGTTTTTGCATAAAGTTAAATCTCACGGGATCCAGGGTGAGGTATCTAAATGGATACAAAATTGGCTTCTTGACAGAAGACAGAGGGTGGTTGTAGAGAGTTGTTTTTCAAACTGGAGGCCTGTGACCAGGGGTGTGCCTCAGGGATCAGTGC
This sequence comes from Mustelus asterias, assembly GCF_964213995.1. Classification (NCBI taxonomy): domain Eukaryota; kingdom Metazoa; phylum Chordata; class Chondrichthyes; order Carcharhiniformes; family Triakidae; genus Mustelus; species Mustelus asterias. The sequence goes on from NC_135819.1 coordinate 59,177,142, forward strand.
TGGGCCCACTGTTATTTGTCATTTACATTGATGATTTGGATGAGAATATAGGGGGTTAGTAAATTTGCAGATGACACCAAGATTGGTGGCAAGGTGGATAGTGTAGAAGGTTATCTCCAATTGCAGCGGGATCTTGATCAATTGGGCCAGTGGGCTGACGAATGGCAGATGGAGTTTAATTTAGACAATTGCGAGGTAATGCATTTTGGTAGATTGAATCAGGGCAAGACTTACTCAGTTAATGGTAGGGCGTTGGGGAGAGCTACAGAACAAAGAGATCTAGGAGTACAGGTTCATAGCCCCTTGAAAGTGGAGTCACAGGTGGACAGAGTGGTGAAGAAGGCATTCGGCATGCTTGGTTTCATCAGTCAGAACATTGAATACAGGTGTTGGGACGTCTTGTTGAAGTTGTACAAGACATTGGGAAGGCCACACTTGGAATACTGTGTGCAATTCTGGTCACCCTATTATAGAAAGGATATTATTCAACTAGAAAGAGTGCAGAAAAGATTTACTAGGATGCCACCGGGACTTGATGGATTGAGTTATAAGGAGAGGCCTATAGACTGGGACTTTTTTCTCTGGAGCGTAGGAGGATGAGGGGTGACCTTATAGAGGTCTATAAAATAATGAGGGGCATAGACAAGGTAGATAGTCAATATCTTTTCCCAAAGGTAGGGGAGTCTAAAACTAGAGGGCATAGGTTTAAGGTGAGAGGGGAGAGATACAAAAGTGTCCAGAGGGGCAATTGTTTCACACAGAGGGTGGTGAGTGTCTGGAACAAGCTGCCAGAGGTAGTAGTAGAGGCGGGTACAATTTTATCTTTTAAAAAGCATTTAGATAGTTAAAATGAGTACGATGGCTATAGAGGGATATGGGCCAAATGCGGGCAATTGGGATTAGCTTAGGGGTTTTAAAAGAAAAGGGCTGCATGGACAAGTTGGGCCAAAGGGCCTGTTTCCATGCTGTAAACCTCTATGACTCTAGGAGGATCACGTGCAGGCAATCAAAGATGCCCCGGCCCCCACCACAATCCAGAAGTTACGGTCGTTTTTAGGACTGATGACGTATTATGGGAAATTCATACAAAAAAGGGCTTCCATCTTGGATCCCCTACATCAGCTACTAAAAAAGGGGATAGCCTGGGAATGGTCTGCCTGCCAAGACCGGGACTTTAAGAAAATCAAACAACAGCTCTCCTCAGCAAACGTTTTAGCGAATTATGACCCCAGGAAAGAGTTGATGCTCACTTGCGATGCGTCTCCATACGACGTTCGTGCTATTCTGGCACATAGATGGCAAAAAACGGAGAGGAACGGCCTATAACATATGCCACCAGGACCCTAACAATAGCGGAACAGAAGTACGCCCAGATCAAAAAGAAGGACTGGCCGTAATTTTTGCAGTAAAAAATTCCACCAGTACCTATATGGGCAGAAATTCACGATCATCACTAATCACAAACCATTGCTGGGTTTGTTCAAAGGACAAAGCAGTGCCACCAATAGCATCAGCCCGGATCCAGCGCTGGTCATTATTACTGGCAGCATACCAGTATCAACCAGAGCACCGGCCGGGAACTTGGGTGGCAAATGCCGACGCCCTAAACAGGCTATCATTACCAGACACCCCACTGTTGGTACCCAGAGTAGAAGAAACGGTGGCGATGCTGAACTTTCTGGATACCCTCCCGGTGGCTGCACACAACACATGCCTGTGGACACAAAAGGAACGGGTACTAGCAAAAGTAAAACACCTGGTACTAACATAGAACTGGAAAGACCAGTCCAACCACAATTCCACCCCGATTGGAGCAGAAGAGAGCAGATCACCATAGAAGATGGGATACTGCTATGGGGGGCACAGGTCATTGTCCCAAGTCAGGGTCGTCGGGCCATACTGGCTGAATTACATCATGGGCACCCAGGAATGTCCAAGATGAAGATGCTGGCACGGAGCTGTCTGGTGGCCGGGCTTGAATGCAGATATAGCGGCATTGGTGGGTCGGTTCCAGGAATGCCAACAAGGGCAGAAGGTGCCACCGGCAGCCCTGCTGCACCCATGGTAATGGCAGGTACACCAAGGATTTGACTGCATGTCGATTTTGCAGGCCCGTTTATGGGTTCCATGTTCTTGATAAGAGTAGACGCCCACTCAAAATGCTTGGACGTCTACAAGGTGAATTCGGCAAACACAACGACAATTGTCAAGAAGCTGTGTGCCTAGTTTTTGACGCATGGAATTCCAGAGGTGTTAGTCTTGAACACAGATCGGCTTTCACCAGCCAAGAATTCACTAGATTCATGAAGTCGAATAAGGTTCGACACATCAGGACAGCACCGTATCATCCAGCATAGAATGGGCTCGCAGAGAGAGCTGTCCAGACTTTAAAAGCCAGGTTAAAGAAACAGCCAGTAGCGTCAATAGTCTCCTGCTGGTTGTTTGATTACAATTCAACCCCACACGCCACCACAGGAATAACGCTGGTGGAACTACTCATGGGCACATGACTCTGCACCAGGTTGAGCCTGCTATTCTCAAATTAGGGGGAGGTGGAAAAGCACCAAGAGGCCCATTTCAAGGGCCATGACAACAGTTGCCAAAAGCGGCATTTCGATGCTGGTGAAAGAGTCTGGGTGAGGAACTTCACAAATGGTCCCACATGGATAATGGGAATGGCCGAGTATGCATGGGAGAAAGCACCTAGACTAGGTGCAGGCCTCGAATTCATCACTCGTCCCAGAGCCAACTCAGCCCAGCTGGCCAAGAACTGAGGAGAGTCTTCCTCGACTGGCCAACCCACCTCTCCAGCACCCTTGGCGAAAACCTCCGATTCCAAGATGGGCACGATGGACGAAGCCGTGGCTGTTCCCCTACCACCAGAGGGAGAGGGCAAACTGGCCCTCCAGTGCTCACGATGGAAGAGACGGGCGCCTAGTAGATACACCCCTCCTATATTGGATGCCGAATTGGAGGATCTGGACCTGGCACTGAAACGGAGGAAGAGACCCGTGAGGAGCTCAGACCACGGGGATTCCTCGGACTTTGGGAGGAGGCGTATAATGACTTCAATCAGGCCATTGAGGTTGGCCTATTGAAGTATGAACTCCCTGATTAAGGATCCAATTGATTGGCCAATCAGGGAGTCTTTGCCTTGTACTTGATTGGGAGTGTCAGTTCCTCTGACACCTCCAGAGGTAGACTGCTAACTGCTAGCACTCTGTGTATGCTGTTGAGTTTGTAAATAAAAGGATTTTGGTGAAGGGATTTCTGCCTCCGAAGACTTTTATTATAGTTTCTGTTTTAACAGACTGTTCTAACTGGTGTCGTTAGGTCTGTATCTGATAGGCCTGTATTGTTTACTGCAGAAGCATAATTTTTTCTAATTACTAGAATGTTTGTTTCAATCTGAACTAATGCTATTCTGGTGATTTTAGTGATTTCTCCTGGGTTTTGCAGAGTAGGACTTGATTGGGTTGATTGACAGTAATATCAGATGATTGGGTGGAGCTAGACTTACACCGAGAACTCAGCTTAGTTGCTGCATGGAAGCTGCAGAGAGAAGTAGCCCTTTCTCTCTCTGAAGTCTGGAGATTGGGATCTGCCAGAGACTGAAATTCTGCTGCTTGAGGAAATATCTTTTGAAAATTACTATATGAGAGTCAGTAGACAAGTATCTGTCTGGATCTCTGTCCAGAGGTGATAAAAGACTGGAAATCTAGCATCTATGTGATTTTTGGTGCTCACTGGTTCTGAAGAAGGGATTTATGTCTATGAGGTGCTGCTTACAAATGGAACTACAGAGATAGCTAACTGTTAAGACTTATAACTTGTCATGTTTAAGTATTTTAAATTGGTAAAAGTCATGCTAATTCCTTTTGTTATATTCTAACTGTGTTCTTAAATAAAGTTTGTTTTGATAAAAACTTCCGCGGGGGTCAATTGAATCATACCTAGAGCAAAACACCTTATACTCATCCTAATGCTAAAATCCAAAGTTAAAGTTGGGGTCTAGGCTAACTTCATAATATACCTTGGAGTTTCTGGTTTGGTCCCTAACAACAGCCTTGATTAAAACATGAACAAAAGAGCTGAATTCCAGAGGTGAGGTGAGAGTGAGTGCCCTTGACATTAAGACAGTGTTTGACAGGGTGTTCCACCAATGGTCTTTGCGTAGTGCACAGCCCTATTCCTAATTTTTCAGAACATGAAGAAGCCCATGCCCAGATACATCAAGACCTAGACAACAGCCAGACTTGAAATGATAAGTGGCAAGTAACGTTTGGGCCATGCAAGTGCCAGGCATTGACTATCTCAAACAAGACAGAATCTAAACATTTCTCCTTGATATTCAGCAGTATTACCATCATTGTATTTCCTACCAATAACATCTTGGGGGTTTCCATTAACTAGAAACTTAAACTGGATTAGCCATATAACTACTGTGGCTACAAGAGCAGGTCATAGGTTGGGCATTCTGTAGTGAATAACTCACCTCCTAACTTCTTGAAGTCTGTCCACATTCTACAAGGCACAAATCTGGACTATGAAGGAGAGTTCCTTACCTGCTTGGATGAGTGCAGCTCCAATAACCCTTCAAAGACAAAGCAGCCTGCTTGATTAGCACCTGGCACACCATTCACTCCCTCCACCACTGGCTGTAGTGTATACCCATCTACAAGATGCACAGTAGCAATTGGCCTAGGCTCTTTCAACAACAGCTTCAAAACTCTGCTACCCAGAAGAACAAGGAGCATGGGAACACTACCTCCTGTAAGTTCTCCTCCAGGCCTAAAAGTATGTCATCATGCTTCATTATTGCTGGGTCAAAATCCTGAAACTCCCTCCTGAACAGCATTGCAGATATACCTACATCACTACGATTGGAGCAGTTCAAGAAGACAGCTCACTACCATCTTCTCAAGGGCAGTTAGGAATGGGCAATAAATGTTGATCTTGCTACAATGTCCATATCCAAGAATGAATAAAGAAAGGTTCTGGAAAAAATAGACTCAAATTTTGGAGACAACACATTCAATGACTTTGAAGTGGAAAGGGAGGTGGAGATATTTGCATAGGCACAAGGGTAAATGGTTGGCTTTTTGAGGAGAGGGGTAATAATGGCAGATCTGGAGGTAAGCAGGAGGGGAGAGAACTGTTACCAATATCAGCTAACGTGAGAGTCAGTGCAAAGAGATACATTTTGGTAGGAAGTATAACAAAAGGCAATATGAAATAAAGAATAAAGGGGTGCGAAAGCAGAGGGACCTAGAGCGATATGTGCACAAATTGTTGAAGGTGGTAGGGCAGATTGATGAAGCAGTTAATAAGTCATAGAAATACTGGGCTTTATAAATAAAAGTATATGCAAGATAGTTATGGTGAACATATAAAAAGCACTGGTTTGGCCTCTACTGGGGTATTATGTTCAACTCGGGGCACCAGACTATAGGAAGGATGCAAAGGCATCGGAAACAATATGCAAATTTTTCCCTAAAATTTTATCCAGAAGTTAGGATGAAGAAAATGAATGTTTTGCAGTTGGTCAAGAACATCTTTTTGGATGTGTTGCAAATGAATAATGCATTCTTACCAGAAATGTAGCATTTTGATAGCATTTCTTTTAAGTTTTTCATGATTTAAAGGAATAAATAAGAATCATTTCTTGATTTCATAAAATTTTGGAATTTATAAACTTAATTTTTGAGAGAAATTATCAAGGAGCTAAAGCCGAATATTTATCTGATTAACATAACATTCCCATCCTGTCACTGTTTCCATGCTTTTCAGCAACTGAAGTTGGTAGACTGCACTGTAACTTTATTGCTGCGTTAACAGTTAATTTTTTAAAATTTAAAGCATTAGGATGAAGAATCCCATTTTATACAAGGCTTCCACTAGAGGGAATTGTTCTGTTCACTGATTGGCTTGGTGGGCATCATGGTTAATACATCTGCTCCTGGAAAGAAACACTGCAAATTAAATAATAAGCATTCTCAGCATGTCAGGCAGCATCTGTGGAGAGAGATACAAAATTAACTGCTGAAATCTTGCTCCCATTCATGCCAGCGGGATTTTATGGTCCCACCAGCAGTGCACCCCCGCCATGGGTATCCTGGCGGAGAGGAGTGCGTCTTCAATGGAAAACCCCGTTGACAACAACAGGACCATAAGATCCCGCCACCAGCAAGCGGTACACTGCAAAGAGGGAAAAAAATCCCATCCGTTTCAAGTCTGGTATGACTCTCCTTTTGATCTGGAGAGAGATAGAAATTTAATGGGTTTTATGCTGTTCAAAAAAGTGAGTGCCAGGGGCTGGTCAGTGGAGCAAAATAGAAGGTCAGGGGTATGTTAGAGGGCAGGAGAGGTTAAATGATAAAACATTCATGGAGCACAAGGCAAAGGGAGTGATAGTTTACAGATGAAAACTTTGGTACAGTTAATTGGAGAATAAAGGTCAGCACTGTCTGAAAGCAAAATAACAGAATGTGTTAATAGCAGAAAAAGGTTTCAGCACTATCTGAATGTGAAACATGAGAACAAGATACAGACTGGCATGGGGGGGATTCTGTTTTTATTTTAGATTTCGAGCATTCACCGTATTTTGCTTTTATTTTAATACTCGGATGAGAGGCTTATGGACACCTCACATAGATAGCCTATTGCTCTGTGTTACGTATGTAAATAATTTGCTTCTGAATGAACCATCAAAGGCTGATTCATTGCCACTCTGAAGTGTCACATGCTATGTGTGCATAATACATGATAATAAGGCAAATTTGACTCTCCATATATGAAAATCGGAATGCATGTTATATTTGAAGCATATTATTTTAGGAAAGTACGGTAATGAACCTTCCTATCAGGCATCAATTAAAGCTAAATAGTGATATATTTCTGATAGCAGAAATGATTTTTACCTGTAATCCAACATCAGTGACTCCTGAGCACTCTGCCAGTATGAACTCTTGTATCTTGGTGCTGTGACCGAGACCTCCTAAACCCTGACAAAAAAAAATTGAAATTAAAAGCATGGTTGAAATATATGCATAGCAAGAAATCAAAAACATTTGAGTTACATTTAGCAACTCCCAGGAGTGGAGGCAGCTGGACCTGTGAGGACCAGCTCTACTCGGGCAGTGGACTGAGTTTGAAAATAAATCCAGGAGTGACATTACAGGAAAACTATAACTGTGGCTGGTGAGAAACTGTTCTAAGGGAGTGTGTTTAATAAGCTTAAACTATAAAAACATATCGTGTGCGATCTTACTGGCTCGCCACGCAGGTCAATCAGTATGGCAAGCTGGGAAGATAGTTTGGGAGGACAAAAGTCCGATTTGCATCTGGCTCACACACAACCAAACCTGATAACCTCCTCTGCAAGAGGCGCAGGAAAGGCTCCATGCAAATAGAATATAACTGGCCAGATATGAGGCAACCTTGACACATTGCTCTCCTAAAGTGAAGGGGCCCGGGACTGGGTAGGTGGATCATGTGGTCCAGCACGGTGCCAAGGTGGAAAGACATTGCCCTGGCAAAAATCTTTTATAGTTTGTGCTGAGAAGGGAGACCGGGCATCAGTTTTTCAGTAGGCGGAGATCCCCCTTCTTGGATAGCAGGGCAATAATGACCCTGCACCACGAAAGGAACATCTCCTGATCACGATACTCTTCCCCCTGGACCTCTGAGTAGTTGTTCCCCAGGACATCCCAGAATGCCCTGAAGGTCTCCACGGTTAGCCTGTCCAGCCCCGGGGGTCCTGCCCCTGGAGAGGCTGTTGAAGGCGCTGGTAAGCTCCCCCAGGCTGATAGGGGCATCAAGCTTCCCGGCACCCTCTGCAGCAAGCCCTCAGACAAAACTCTGCAAGCATCCTCACTGGATGGATCTAGCGAGAAAAGGGCAGTGTAGAAATTTTGGGCGTGGGCCCTGATGCCCTCTAGCTCTGAGACAAGGATTCCATCGTCAGCCAGCAGCGTAAGGGGTAGGGTCAGACTCGCATTATGCGTCTTGTCGGTATGAGGGATGGACAACCAATTAGCTGACCTTGTCACTGGCAGGAGATGGAGGTGACACTGTTAGTGGGCATTTAGCCTTCAATTGACAGATTGAAGGACATGCAACACTCAATTGAGAGCGGGAGGCACAAAGATGGTGTAAAAAGTGATATTTAATAAATTACATAGGCATTAACAAATAACATAGGTGCTCAAGGTGCAAAACTGCCTAACATCACCCATGCCCATGCTGTGTTCCTATAATTTCTTAACCTTCCTGACCTTATCGCTATGTCTTGGTATATTCCAGAATCCACAGCTGATGTGAAAGCAGTCTGCTGTCTGTCATGCCTGTTGTCTGAGATGACCTTGGCGAGCATCCTCTGGAGGGCAGAGACCTGGAGGGCCCCAGCCTGCTTTTGGGCAGCACATTGTGGTGGTCTTACCCTTATCGGTGTGAGGGGCTGGAGCTATATCGGTCAGAGAAAGAGACAGTTCGGATGGGCTAGACACCTCCAGGGTCTCCTGGGTGGAAAGCCCCAGGCTATGCAACAACTGATCCTCTTCCCCATGGGTGCTCAAGGATACTGGTTTCTGCATGGAATAGAGGGCTGGAGTGAAATCCAGGCGCCCCACCATCCTCTGGCACTGGCACTCATGGATGCCCACAAGTGCCTGCACCATGCATTTTATGTCCCGCACCATTGTATTCATGCCCTGAACCATGGAGTGGACATCCGCTGCCACAGAGTGAACGTCCTGCACCAAGATCTCCACTGCAGATACCTTTGCAGTGTTGACCTGGTTGCCTTGGAGTGCCAGCACTATCTCCTTGGACAAAAAGCATTTGGACTCCTCCAGTCAGCCTTGCAATCTGAGGAGTACAGCAGACATCCCTTCCTAGTGTTCCTGACTCTGCCTTTGTAGCTCCAGCAGCTGAGGGAAGACTGAGTCCAGGGGCATGTCATCTAACTGAGGCTCAGCAGAGTCCTGGCCTCCAGCAGTTCCCACAGTGGCAATTCTCATACATCCTCCACTTGCTGTGGATCTTCAGTTGTGATGTGCTCACCAGTGAGTGACCCTGCCTGTTAATAATGCCCACCAAGGCGCGTTTCTGCGCTGCTGGAGGATGCGGGTGACAGCTGTGACACCTCTGTCATGTGAAAGTCAGACAAGTCACCATTGGAGCTGCTTTCCTCTTTGGTCTCAAAAGCCATACTTGTGGATGGGCCGGCCTGCTCAACTGACTGACCTGCAAGGGAAGAGAGATGCATGAGTGCATGGCAAAAGCATAAGGATAGGAGAGACAGAACTCATGTGAGGGTGGGGGCGAGATGAATGAGTTGCAAGTGCTCACTTGTTCCCACCTTGCTCTGAGTACAGGAGCAGTGCTGCTCGACCCGGCAAGCTGGAGAGCTCTCGCTTTGAATGGAGTCAAGATTTTCAATTCGAACGTTCCTCCTCGCTCCTGTGCTCTCTCTTTTGCATTGTGAGCCAGCTTGTCCTGCAATGAAATAGATGGGTAGAGCATAAACAGGAAGCATCCTGGGTCTGACGGTTAAGAATGCTTGGCAGGTGTGGTTGGTGAGAGGGAACTGGGATGTGATGAGGAGAGGTTCCAGTGGGGAGATAAGGAGGTGTGGGGAGGGCAAATGATGGGGCCCCTTGAGGTGGCAGTGAGTGAGTTCTTAGTGGAAGTGTGATGGGTGTGTGAGTGGGTGGGTGTTAAGAAAGGAGAAGAGTGACTTCCCCTGTCTATATGAAGGAGGCCATTAATCTTTTCCCTGCACTGGATGTCCGTATTCTTGTGAAGAAACTTGTGTTGACCAGTCCTGGCACCATCTCCCATGCTAGGTTGGTGACCTTGCTCATCGGTCTTCAGCCCGCTTGAGGGAAGAGGGTGTACCACCTCTGCTCCACCCCATCCAATAGTCTGATCAGTGCTCCCTCGGAGAACATTGGGACCGTCCTCTGCGCAGCCATCCTTCTGAGTAGAGTTGGTACAAGTGCTGGGGAGCCATTTATATAAAGTGCCCCCTAATTAAAAAGCTTGAGTGATGCCAGGGTAGAGGAATCAGATCAGCCCACCAAGGGCGTGATGTGAAACTCATGAAAAAAATTATTTTTTTCTAAGTATCTGAAAATATGGCACGACATCTCACCGATGCCATTGGGAAGCTATTCTCTGCATTTCTCACCCAGAATGACACTTAACCAAATATATGGAAAATTCCACCCCATCTATGCCAATCAATGTTCCCCTCCCATTGCCCCCATACCCCATGCCAACACATGCCAACCTATGCCCCACACCAACTACTCTTTGCCCTTACTCCATGCCAACTCACCTTGTATCCTTGGACAGTTCTTTGACAGATTTAACATTTCTGGGACAGCTTTGACACTTCCTAGGCAGCTTTGTAAGCTGGCCATCTCTTTAGCAATTCCTTGACAGTTGGACAGTCCTTTGACAGCTGAACAGCTCTTTAATATTCCTTGGCAGTTGGACAATTCTTTAACAGCGAGATGTGTGTAAAAAGTGAAAAAATCATGTTCATTTTTAACAATCCCAAAGGATGTCTTATCACTCCCTAAGGTGTCCTAGGACCTTATCCAAAGGGATCCCCTAGCTATCCAAGAGAATCATTGAGTTCAGACCTTGTTTTACCTGTTCTAATCAGTACATTCTGGGTTTCACGTTCCTGACCTTCCTAAATCACACTTCAGTGGAGACAGCTGTTGAGTTAAAAGGCTATCTACCTCTGCAAATCACATATGTGCAAACCCTAGCCCAACTCCAGTCCCATTTCTGTAAAGATCAGAAATGCCAGTTTCGGTTGTGGGACTTTGAATTTGCAGCCATTTCTGGGATTTTCACCATGACGGAGAACCTCTCCATTGTGGGGAAGATCTGGGGGTCATTGTTTGTCTGATTGCACAGAAACATAGAAAATAGGAGCGGGTGTAGGCCATTCAGCTCTTTGAGCCTGCTCTGCCATTCAGAATATTCATGGCTAATCATCCAACTCAACAGCCTGATCCTGCCTTCTCCCCATAATATCCTTTGATCTCTTTCGTCCCAAAAGTTTTATCTAATTTCTTCTTGAAAACATACAGAACAGGATTTTACAGCCTTGCTTGAGCGAGACCGGAAATTCCCACCCAAGGTCAATGGATATTTCCGTTGACTGCCCCTCGCCTGCTCCAATTCTGTGGCGGGTGGGGCGGTAGAATTCCAGTGACAATGTTTTGGCCTCAACTATTTTCTGTGGTAACAAATTCCACAGGCTTCCTCAGATAAGGAGACAAAAACTGCACACAATATTCTAGGTGGGGCCTCACCAAGGCACTGTATAATTGCATCAAGACATCCTTGCTCCTGTACTCGAATCCTCTTGCTATAAAGGCCAACATACCATATTGTGTCATGACAAAGTAAAACAATTCAACAACTTTAAAAAAGTCTGTGGTATTTCATTTTTTTATATTGTTGTTTAATTTTAATTTACTGCTCATACGGTTTGGTGTTTCAAATGGAGTTGCAATTTTATGTTTAAACATAAAATTGATGGAAAGATATATTTTACCTAATATCCTGATATTATAAATACACAAATATAGAAGCAGATTTGCTATTCAACATCAATCTGTAGCAACTCTACAAATTCCAAAGATTCAGTTACAACTTCTCCAAAATAATGAATCAGTGGAATGCTTAAATTAACACAGCTTGAGACTCAATAAAAGTGCTCACTACATGCTAAAGTTGTTAAAAGTCAAAAACGTTAGTACATAATAAAATTAAACATTGCACGTAACGAGAGAATTTTGATTTGATTTGATTTATTATTGTCACATGTATTAACATACAGTGAAAAGTATTGTTTCTTGCACGCTATACAGACAAAACATACCGTTCATAAAGAAGGAAACGAGAGAGTGCAGAACGTAGTGTTACGGTCATAGTCAGGGTGTAGAGAAAGATCAACTTAATGCAAGGTAAGTCCATTCAAAAGTCTGACAGCAGCAGGGAAGAAGCTGTTCTTGAGTCGGTAGGTACGTGACCTCAGACTTTTGTATCTTTTTCCCGAAGGAAGAAGGTGGAAGGGAGAATGTCCGGGTGCTTGGGGTCCTTAATTATGTTGCCGATTATGGTGCTTTGCCGAGACAACGGGAAGTGTAGACAGAGTCAATGGATGGGAGACTGGTTTGCGTGATGGATTGGGCTATATTCATGACCTTTTGTAGTTCTTTCGATCTTGGGCAGAGCAGGAGCCATACAAGGCTGTGATACAACCAGAAAGAATGCTTTCTATGGTGCATCTGTAAAAGTGGTGAGAGTCGTAGCTGACATGCCAAATTTCCTTAGTCTTCTGAGAAAGTAGAGGCATTGGTGGGCTTAACTATAGTGTCGGCATGGGGAGCCTCTATTCATCCAACAAATTTGCCTGTAAGTTTACAGTTAACTATATGCTCTTATTAAGCTACTGATCATGCCTTTTGTAAGAACACTCTGCTTTAAGCTAGAATCTGAAAGAACCATTGGTTATTTTGTATAGTGAATAGGGTCAAGAGTTACTGAACTAATCTTTAATACTTTGGTCCTGAAAATCCATACATATTCATAGAATCATAGAATCACTACAGTTCAGAAGGAGGCCATTCGGCATATCGAGCTCGCACTGACAACAATCCCACCCTGGCCCTGTCCCCATTACCCCATGCATATACCCTGTTAATCCCTCTGACACTAAGGGGCAATTTAACATGGCCAGTCAACCTAACTGCACATCTTTGGACTGTGGGAGGAAACCAGAGCACCCAGAGGAAACCCACGCAAACACGGAAAAATTGTGCAAACCACGCAGACATTCACCTGAGGCCAGAATTGAACCCGGGTCCCTGGCGCTGTGAGGCAGCCACTGTATCACCATGTCATCCATTCTTTTAGACTTCCACCAAAACTCAAATGAGAGTGTGATAAAACTTGCAGGAAAACTGAAGGGGGGTGGATGGTCACTCAGTCTCTGCCATTTCTGAGATTAACTGACCATCTGAACTTGAGAAGGTAATTGCTGCGAAGGAAAAGTCCTGAGGGCACAAATTCCCCTTGTTGGATGAGGTGCTAAATAAGACAGGGGCTACCTGAAGTGCTAACTTATTTGGAGATGCCACAGTAATTGGGGAGGGTGTGATTTGAAAGTTGCAGGAAACAGCAGGATTGAATTGAGGAGCAGGTCACGTCGCTGCACAGAATAATATATTTAATGAGATTCCCCAGTGAATTCTAGAAAAATTATATTATTTAAAATATATCCTGCTGAGCATTCATTTAAATTAATACATTTACCTGCTTCACCACTTGGGAAATTTTCTTGATAAACTCTCCACCACAAACAAAGAGCAAGCTGCTTACCACTGATCCTTCACCCTGCCATATCACAATGGATCCTCTCCCTACTATGGCTGGAATTTAATCACCACTTTGATTCCTGAGCCTACCCCTGCAGTCCGAAAAGCCACAAACATAGTCATTGTTGACAATCAAATTAAAGTTCTTGAAATTTCATTTTAAAAGTGCTGAAAATTTGGATAAGGAATTTTACCTTAAAAAGTGATCTTTTCCAACAGTGGACCAGTATGTGGCTTTTGGAACTGTGGCCTGAATTTCATGTTCCCACCAATGGGTTTTTGGGTCGGGTGTGAGGTTGTGAAAGGGCAACATGGTGGCACAGTGGTAAGCCTCAATTTATAGGCTGGCCAGAGGATTAACCTGGTGTGGGGGAAGCCCGAAAAAGAATGGGCTTATATCTCAAATGGGAAGGGGAGAGAATGGGGTGCCACCATCAGAAGTCTTTTTTAACCTCAGCACACCCACCCTTAAGGTAAATGCTGTATCTCCCTCCCCTGACACCCTAATTCCCCCAACCTCCCCACCCCCCCACCCCCCCAAGACCTTCCCTATCCTCTCCTGCCCTATGACCCCTTAAAATGTTAAAATGACCTTGTCCTCCAGTTCCAAAACTAAGACTCAGGCATCTTCCTAAAGTTCCTCTTCAGTCTACTACAGCTCTTGTTGTTGCAGGGACTGTAGATTGACCAGCAGCTCTCCAAGGTGGGGCTTCCTGCCAAGTAAGGCATTGAAATTCCAACTGCAGCTAATGGATGCTTCAGTGTGAAATGTCTGTATAGCACTCGATGTTGGCAGGAAACCCCACCGTCTGAAAAATTCAGGCCTATGAGTAGGTCTAGATCTGCTTTTGGAGGAGGAAACCTGGTTGCACTGGTGAAAACAGGATGGCAAGTCCAATAAGCAATGGCAGAAATTAGCATAATTCTACAGGCCTGACAAACTGCTCCAAGACACTGCTCCATAAATCACACAGCACAGAAAGGGGCCTATTTTGTCTGAAACTCTGAAAGAACTACCTAATCAGGTCCACAATTCTGGTTCTTTCTCCACAGCTCCATGAAGGAAGTGTGTTGATATATAAGACTTTTTCAATTTCTAAGGTATACTGTTTAAATATAATGCCACATGAGTTTTTAACTAAATGCTATTATTGTAGACAAATGTTTTAACCTGTTCTTGTATATTGGTTCCTGTTAAGTCCATGGTGATCAGAGTAGGCAAATTTCCTAACCATTCAATCCCACTGTCAGTTAAACGTCCACAGTAACGCAGCCTCAGATGTAATAAACTCAGGCACCTGATAGAAAAAGTTACAACAAAATAAATGCAAGGTTGGATGCAATATGGTATCTGTTCATTATCAGCTGAAATTTCGCTCTTCAATTCATGGTGGATGAATGAAAATTGATTTACCATAGTCCTTATGTTAGACAATTTGTGGCAAAATATTATTTCTCATTATTTTATTGAATACATCAGGAATATTCACTACTACATTATAAAATAATATTTACTGAATGTATTCTGTTATTTAACATGCTTTATAAGTAAACCAATTAGGAACAAGTAGTAATATAAAAAGAGATCAACAGAAAATAATAGCAAATTGGTACTTGAATGGTGTGTACCAATGTGTTTACACCATTTACATATTGCACACAGAAGGTGGTTGAGAGGAGGTTCACGAGATTAATTCCTGATGCGCTATCAATAAGGCGAAAGACTACCGATATGCCAATATAAGTGTAGGCTTTTATTCACAACAGAATCAGGAGCAGATCCCAACAAATAACCGAACTGGACTGAACAAGGGGGAGGAGACAGCCACCTTTATACTAGGTGCTGAGGGGAGGAACCAAACTGGAAGGGGATGTGTCCAGGTATGACAAACACACACAACAGTGGTCCATATAGGACAAAGGCACAACTGAGGTCCACCACAATTCCTGAGTTGAGTTTTGTCTTACAAAGAGAGATTGGGCAGTTTAGGTCCATAGTCCCTGGAGTTTAGAAGAATGAGAGGGTATCTAATTGAGGTGTACAAGATGAGAAGGGGGATTGACAAATTGGATGTGGAGATGTGTAGATCTTCAGGACAGATACACATTGGGGCTCATTCCACTTGGTCTAAAAGTGCATGATTTACAACACCAAGCTCCAGAAATGATTGCATACCAAGATTTCTTCAACTGTGATGAGCTACCAGTTTTGTACCACATGGGACTAGATGATTCGGAACCACCAGTTTCTTCTCCGAGAAGAGATCCAGTAGCCATGAAATAGAAGGTAGTTAATGAGCTATATTGAATGACAACACAAGCTATCATAACTCCTGTAGATGAGACCACAAAATAGGTTTCAGCAATGGTGGCCACAGTAAAGAAAGATGGCATGGTCAGGATATGCATTGACCCAGTGCACCTGAAAATGACACTACTCAGACCTCATCACCATATGAAGACAGTGGAACATATTATGGCAGACATAGCAAATGCTAAGGTGTTCAGCATCCTCAATGCAAAATGTGGGTTCTGGCAGAGCCTGTTAGATGAAGATGAAGCATCCGTACTTTTATCAGCAGATACCTCCCAGCATGTACTTGGCGCGGTCTGCATCCAGAATGACAGTCCATAAGCCTTGGCTTCAAGGCCCCTCACTGACATGGAGACTTGTTATGCATAAGTTGAAAAGAAGCTCCTTGCTTTAGTCTTCGTCTATCAGAAGTTTCATGACTTCATATATGATTATCCTGCAACTGTTGAAACTAATCCCTCTCCAAAGCCTTCTTATCCACTACAGACGAGGCAGACCATGAGGAAGACAAAGACATCATGACAATAGATGTGCTGTCCTCTCGCAGAATCCAGGAACTCAAAGATGCCTCACAAGTGAACATCAGATGCAAACAAATATATGACACCATCATGAAGGTGTGGCCAAAGTCTTCAATGGAACTTCCCCATGAGCTCCACACATTCTTTGCCATCAGTGATGAACTGATGGTACAGGGTAGATTGATACTGTGTGTCCAGGGATTCATCATCCCTACTTCTTGTCAGAGGTACTACACCCAACAACTTCAACAGAGGCATCCCGGGTTGGATGCAACAAGATACAGAGCCAAGGAATCACTGTATTGGCCCTCCATGTATGCAGACATGGAAAGGGAAGTTTCCAGCTGTGCACCATGCAATGCAGTCAAGCCACATCAAGCAATGGAACCACTGCATTTACATGAGGTCCTGGACCTCCCATGGTCATTCACGGCAGCTGATATCGAATGGAATGTCAAACAACATCTAGGCCGGACTTTTCCAACTGTTTGTGCCAATGGGATTTTCCCATTCTGCTGCAGTGAACAGAGATTTGGCTTGTCGCCAAATTCTCAGTTTTCGCGGAAGGAGGAGTGTGGTGTGAACGGGTGGTAAGATCGCGCCCTTAATCTTATTTGATTTGTATTCCATGCGGTTTGAACTTAACTACCTGCCAAACATGACAAGTAACACAAACGTCATCAAGCTCAAGAGACTCTTTACCACACACACAGCATCTCGCAGAGAATCATGACAGACAACACTCCTAATTCATCTCCACTAAATTTTGAAACTTTGCACATACTTGAGCATATCACGAGAAGCTCCATAAACCTACAGTCAAATGGGGATTTACCTGGCGGAACGGGTGGTTCGCTCAGCTAAACATCTGCCATAACAGGGCCTGCTCTCATCAGCACAGTGACTCGTTTACAAGTGCACCAGGACCACGATTCCTACAGCTGAGGCTCTGCTGCAGCCGAAACTTGAAAAGAATGTGAATGATGCCCTTATGCAACGCTGATTGAGAAGCAAAATGCACTATGATCAAGGTGCTCACTGACTCAACCCTCCACCATCTGGTGAACTGAGTCAGGATTCAGACTGCAAGTGGCCATGGCACTTTGTGGGTAGCACACAACCATGCTCCGCAACCTAACAGTTACATCGTAGCCTCAGATCATGTCCATTACATACATAACCAACGTCACCAAACCACCCCACCACCGCCCCTACCCCTTTTGCAGCACAAGGCTATGCAGGGTGCAGCAAATAACGATGATATGGGACACTCTCAGTAATGAGTACTGCAGAATCCTATCTGACCGATCCTAACATCGGAAAAGCATTTTCAGGAAGAGAATCATCTGCTCTATCAAGGATCTTGTGGGTGGAATGTGCAGCACTGTATCTCTATTCGGAAGCACTATGTAAATGGCAAATAGGTATCATCAGCCAGGTCATCTTGGGGAAGGGGTTACATCTTGTCCCCAAGTAAATAGCCTGTAAGCGCTGAGATCCTTGATTGTCTGTGGCACCTGTGAATGCGTCAAGAATGTAAGAATTGTGACAGCTCCCTATGTACCTAGTACAGACATGCAGTATTTGCTTTCTATGATCATAAATTAGCTGGATATGCAGAGATTCAGAAATCCTTTTTGACTGATACTTCTCAGTTTATTGCTGCCAGGGAGTTGTTAAGGTGCCCTGCACTTGTGGGAAACTTGAGGTTGCTGCAAATCTGGCAGCTCTGGCAGCCTGACTGATAGCATCCTTGGAAACGTTCTCCTCATGTCTGTGTGGGTTTCCTCCGGGTGCTCCGGTTTTCTCCCACAGTCCTACAGACGTCCTGGTTAGGTGTATTGGCCATGCTAAATTCTCCCTCACTGTACCCTAATAGGCACCGGAGTGTGGCGACTAGGGCATTTTCACTGTAACTTCATTGCAGTGTTAATGTAAGCCGACTTGTGACACTAATAAACCCTTTAAAAAACTTTGAAACTTTAAAGGGCATCTGTCACCTCCCTATATTTTTGTGTATCGCTAACTGGGTGATAGTGGAAAGGTCCCCAGTACAGCCCTGGAAGGATCCACTGCAAAAAAGTTCAATGTGGCAGTCACTTCCATCACAGCCACTGGATGAATGCTCTCCAAGACCTAGTGACATTAGTTCTTCACAGAGACGGCAACAAATGTGAGATGCCAGATCACCAAAGACGTCTGCAGCATTGTCCTGCATTCATCTCCACATATACAAACATGTGTACAAACATGAATTAGGAACAGCAATAGGCCACTCAGCCGCTTGAGACTGCTCTATCTTTCAGTAAGATCATGGCTGATCGGATTATAACCTCAGCTCCACATTCCTGCCTACCCCGATAACCTTTCATCAGACCCCCCCCCCCACCCCCCATCCCCGTCTATTAAGAAGCTAGCTACCTCTGCCTTAAAAATATTCAAAGACTCTGCTTCTACTGCCTTTTGACAGAGTTCTAAAGATTCATGACCTTCTGAGAGACAAAATTGCTCCTCATCTCTGTCTTAAATGAGCGTTCCCTTATTTTTAAACAGTGTCCTCAAGTTCTAGATTCTTCCACAAGTGGAAACATCCTCTCGATATTGACCCTGTCAAAACCCTCAGAATCTTACATATTTCAATCAAGTCACCTTTTACTTTTCTAATCTCCAGTGATTACAAGCCTCGTAAGATAACCTTCATTCTAGTAAACCTTCTCTGAACTGCTTCCAACACATTTACATTCTTCCTTAAATAAAGAGACCGATATCATACTCAGTACTACAGATCTGGTCTCACCAATGCCCTTATAACTGAAGCATAACCTCCCTATTTTTGTATTCAATTCCCCTCACAAAAAACAATAATTCTATTAGCTTTCCTAATTACTTGCTGTACCTGCAGATCAGGCTTTTGCAATTCATGCACTCGGATACCTAGATCCTTCTGCACCGCAGAGCTCTGCAATCTCTCAACATTTAGATTTTTTAAAAAATGTATTTGTGAGACATGAGCGTCGTTGGCTGGCCAGCATTTACTGCCCTTGAGAAGGTGGCTGCCTTCTTGAATCACTGCAGTCCATGTACTGTGGGTTGATCCACAATGCCGTTAGGGAGGGAATTCCAGGATCTTGACCCAGTGACTGCGAAGGAATGGCGATATATTTCCAAGTCAGGATGGTGAGTTACTTGGAGGGGAACTTGCAGGTGGTGGTATTCCCATGTATCTCCTGCTCTTGTCCTTCTAGATGAAAGAGGTCGTGGGTTTGGAAGGTGCTGTCTAAGGATCTTTGGTGAATTGCTGCAGTGCATCTTGTAGATAGTACACACTGCTGCTACTGAGCGTCGGTGGTGGAGGGAGTGGATGTTTGTAGATGCCAATAGTTTGCACTATTAAGGACCTTCTGGCTGAACGTGCAGCATTGTATCTCTCCTCAGATGAGTGACAAACAGGCATTATTAGCCATGTCTAAGTGCTAAGCTGAGCTCCCTCAAATATCTTTGGCACTTGGGACTGACTCAAAATGTACAAATTGTGTGAGCTCCCTGGATGCCTAGCACAAACATACATGACCTGCTTCCTGTTATCACAAAATAGCTAGGCATTCAAATAATGAAATCCTTTTCTATTAATGAATCTCACAGGCTAATACCAACAGTTCTAGCAGCTTGGCTTGCTTCATTCATCCAGCACTGCACGTAATAGTATGCCTTATGGAGAAGGGGACACATCCCTTATGTATCTGTGTGCCGCTGATTATGAGATTCTGCAGAAGTCCCCAGTGGAGCCCTGAAAGGATCAGCAGGTAACAAAGATAGGTGGGGCGTTATCATTCAAAGCAACCAGCTATGGATGTTCTCCAAGTACTTGGGGTGTTGGTTCCTCACACGGAATATGTTAAACATGAGCTCCCACATCCCTAGACAAGCAAAAGTATCTGTGACACTTTCTTTCAATAGTCTCCATGTATGATATATGAATATATTAAGGACAAGAGGGTAACTAGGGAAAGAATAGGGCTCATTGGGGCCAAAATGGCAATCTGTGTGTGGAGCCAAAAGACGTATGTGAGGTTTTAAATTAGTTTTTGCATCTGCATTCACAAGGGAGAAGGACGATGTAGGGACAGAAATCAGGGTTGGGGATTGTGATATAATTGAAAAGATTAGCAATGGGAGAGAGGGGGTATTAGTGGTTTTAGTGGACTTAAAAGTGGATAAATCCCCAGGCCCAGGCGAGATGTGTTGTCAGGCAAAGGAGGAGATTGCGGGGGCTCTACTAATTTTCAAATCCTCTCTGGCCACAGGAGTGGTAGTCATGATGTGGAGATGCCGGCGTTGGACTGGGGTGAACACAGTAAGAAGTCTCACAACACCAGGTTAAAGTCCAACAGGTTTATTTGGTAGCAAATACCATAAGCTTTCGGAGCGCTGCTCCTTCGTCAGATGGAGTGGAAATGTGCTCTCAAACAGTGCACAGAGACACAGAAATCAAGTTACAGAATACTAATTAGAATGCGAATCCCTACAGCCAGCCAGGTCTTAAAGGTACAGACAATGTGGGTGGAGGGAGCATTAAACACAGGTTAAAGAGATGTGTATTGTCTCCAGACAGAACAGCTAGTGAGATTCTGCAAGTCCAGGGGGCAAGCTGTGGGGGTTACTGATAATGTGACATAAATCCAACATCCCGGTTTAGGCCGTCCTCATGTGTGCGGAACTTGGCTATCAGTTTCTGCTCAGCGACTCTGCGCTGTTTCCACTCCATCTGACGAAGGAGCAGCGCTCCGAAAGCTTATGGTATTTGCTACCAAATAAACCTGTTGGACTTTAACCTGGTGTTGTGAGACTTCTTACAGGAGTGGTGTCAGAGAACAGGAGGACAGCTAATGTGGTAACATTATTTAAGAAGGGAAGTAGGGAGAAAAAAACAGTTAATTGCAGGCCAATGAGTCTAACATCAATAGTAAGGAAATTATTGGAAAAAATTCTGAGGGACAGAATTATTTCCACTTGAAGAGGCAAGAATAGTCAGCATGGATTTGACAGGGGGAGATCCTATCTATAAATTTGATTGGATTATTCGAGGAGATGACTAAGTGTGGAAATTAGGGAAATGCAGTTGATGTAGTCTACATGGACTTCAGTAAGGCTTTTGACCACATGAGAGACTGGTCAAGAAGATAAGAATCCAACAGATCTAGGGCAATTTGGCAAGTTGGATCCAAAATTGGCTTAGTGTCACGAGGTAGAGGGTGATGGTTGAATGTTGTTTTTGTGACCTGAAACCTGTGTCCAGTGGTGTACCGCAGGAATCAGTGTTGGATTCCTTGCTGTTTGTAGTGTACATTAATGATCTAGACATGAAAGTAGGAGGTATGATCAGTAAGTCCGCAGATGACATGAAAATTGATGGTGGTGTGCTAAATAGTGAGGAGGAAAACTTTAAATTACAAGAAGATATGGACGGGCTGGTCAGATGAGCAGAGAGGTGGCAAATGGAATTTAACTCTATAAAGTGTGAGGTGATGCATTTTGGGGGGGGACTAACATGGCAAGGGACTACACAATGAATGGCGTGTCCAGAGGGATATTGTGGTGCATGTCCATAGGTCCCTGAAGGCAGCAGGACAGGTAAAAAAGGTGGTTAACGAGGTATATGAAATACTTGCCATTATTAACTAAGACACAGAAACATGGAAACATAGAAAATAGAAACAGGAGGAGGCCAATTCGGCCCTTCAAGGCTGCTCCGCCATTCATTATGATCATGGCTGATCAACCAACTCAATCCCGAAGGCTGATCCCACCTTCCCCCTTATCCTATAGGAACATAGAAATATGGAAACATAGAATATAAGAACAAGGAAGTTATGATAGAGGTGCATAAAACGTTCATTAGCTCATAATAGGGCTGTGTGCAGTTCTGGTTGCGACACTATAGGAAGGATGTGATTGCACTAGAGAGGGTGCAGAGGAGATTCACCGGGACGTTGTCTGGGTTGAGGCTTTCAGCTGTGAAGAGAGGCTGGAAAGGCTGGGGTTATTTTCCTTAGAGCAGAAAAAGCTGAGGGGAGACCTGATCAAGGTGTGCAAAATTATGAAGGAGATAGATAGGAAGGAACTTTTCCCTTTAGTAGAGGGATCAATAATCAAGTGGCATAGATTTACGGTAAGGGACTTTTTCCATTACGCCAAATATATTGCCCCCACCCGCCACGATTCTTGCCACTGGCAGGGGGATAAAAATTCTACTCTATAATTTTGGATGATAACCCTGAGGGGCAGCATGTAGAAGAGAAAAAGGAGGAACACAAGAGGTGTGTTAATAAGGAGAGAAGCCACTGCAAGTAATTCTCCAGCTACAAAATGTTAGATAAGAATGAAAGGAAACAAGTTCAATCTCATCAATACATTAGATACAATGGCAAGAATATCAAAACCAATAATAATATCTTGGATACAGCAATATTTTTCAAGCTATAATATTCATAAAAATATGTTATAAAATGACTGAATACTAGTGCTGGAATTGACTAGTTTCTATGTTTTCCATATAGAAAGTTACTGAAAATCATACATCTTCAATGTTCATAGTTATACATTTTCTGTAAAAGTAAATGAAAATTTTGAGTTGCTGGTCACATTGGTAAACAAAAAAATGTATCTCCATACCTCTGTACGATCTTCAGCAACGATAAATCAGTAATATAGATGCAGTTGCTCAGACTTAGTTCTCTGAGCTTTGAAGCTGAAGGTCCATCCATGAAGCTTCTTATACCTAGATCAGTGAGACTGCAACACAAAAAGTATTTATATTATTCATGTACATGTATATCTACTGTATTAGATATGCATCACCTCACATTCCTCCGCATTGAACTTCATCGGCCATCTCCACCAACTTGTCTATGTCATTTTTGAAATTCTACACTGTGCTCTTCACAGTTTACAATACTTCCAAGTTTTGTATCATTTGCAAATTTTGAACTGTCTCCTGCACACCATAACCTAGGTCATGAATACATATCAGGAAGCAAAAGTCCCAACACTAATTCCTGGGGGCCACCACTACAAAACCTTCCTCTAGCCCCAAAAATATCCATTGACCATTACGCTTTTGCTTCTTATTATTCAGCCAATTTTGCATTTAGTTCCTACTCTCCCATTATTCCACAAGCCATAACTTTTCTTAAGTCTATGTGATACTTTTGGAATGCCTTCCAAACGTCCATGTACACCACATCAACAGCATTACCCTCATCGATCCTTCTGTTATCTCCTCAAAACGCCAGCAAGTTAATTAAACATGATTTCCCCTTTAGAAATCCATACTGGTTCTTCCTAAATCAACCCCTCATTTTTCCATATGACTATTAATTCTATCCCAAATAAATGTTTCTTGAAGCTTGCCTACCACTGATGTTAACCTGACTGCCCTGTAATTGCTGGGTCTATCCTTACAACTTTTTCTGAACTGGAAGAATTGCAGAAGTGCCTCTGCAATTTCCATTCTCCCTTCCTTCAATATCCTTGGATGCATCTCATTTGGTCCCAGTGCCTTGTCAACTTTAAGTACCGACAGTCTGAACATTTCTTCTTTATCAATTTTGAACCTTTCTAGGGACAGTTTCCTCATCTAATTAAGCGGTTATTGGATAGGCACATGGAGCACACCAGGATGATAGGGAGTGGGATAGCTTGATCTTGGTTTCAGATAAAGCTCGGCACAACATCGTGGGCCGAAGGGCCTGTTCTGTGCTGTACTGTTCTATGTTCTATCTGTCATTATGTCCTGGGTAACGTCTTCTCCTTGATAAAGACAGATACGCCATATTGTAATGTTGTATTTAATCTATACTGCCACATTCTTTTTATAATTTCTGAATATTTGACAACCAAGAATATTAATCATTTCTGACTTTGTTTGTGTTATGTATCAGTTATAATCCCATAATAATCCCATGTAGCAGCTTGTGCCTACAGCTCACATGTTACTGATTATACTATGGACATCTACATCATACAATTTATTAACACTTTCATCATTTTTGTTGTTTTTCTCAATATGGACCCTGAAAATTTTACTTCTGTCTATACTTCTCTGCCCTCTATCTTATAGCAACAGGAAGACAGTGTAGGTAAATGTGTGGCTGGGCAAAGCAGAATGAAGAGTTTCATGTTCTTGGGGCATTGGGACAGGTTGTGCTGGGGAAGGGGTAACATACAAAATAGACAAGGATGAAAATTCTTGCTGAGAGGTTAACTGATACAGTTGAAAAGGCTTTAAACTAACTTGGCTGCGGTAGCGTGGGGGGAAACCAAAATGGAGTGGAGTGGCAATGAGTTTTAAATCATTTTAAATCAACCTGAGAGGGCAGATGGGATTTGCTTTTACTAATCCAGCCATTAACTCTGCAGTCAACCTTATGTCGGCCATCAACTCCTGGGGATTTCTTGGCTTTTAGTCCCATTATCTGATTGCTTAATAAAAGAGCCATACTGATGGTTTCGCCAAGTTGGTAATGAATGCTGTGCGTCATGAATTTATGATCATAAACTTTTATAGAACCTTAGTGCAGTCTGTTAATTCATTCTGCCTCCATCCATGCATTACGTATAGCTGTTGTGATAGTAGGAGATTCCTTTCAACCTCTGAGGACATCTGCTCTTTCCTGCATCTCCTTCAAAAGCATTTCTAGGTAGATGCCTTCAAGTTTTACAGTTCTCTCCTGAATGACTTTTGAAATATCTATACACCATGGAATTCCCCTTTAAATGAAAACAGCTTTCAAAAGTTCCAACTGTGCTGGATATACAGTCTTGTAACCAACAAGCTTGATTCCTCATCTGTCTAAACCTTCAATGGGAATGCAAGGTCAACAGTCCAAGGAAAAATGCAAGCAGCAACCTCATAGTTAAGAATGCACTGGCACTGGAAATTTTAACCTTTGAAATATTAGTAGGTGCTTATGATTCTTGCGCTTTAACACAACAACTGTGATTAAAAATTCATTTTTATGGATAGAAGGACCAAATTTAACAAGTTATTGATAAGACATAAATAAAATATTATTTTACCTTATACAGTCTGAAAGATTTAACACACTGACATTTTTCAGTATCGATAAGCATTTCAGGCCATTATCTGTAATCCTCGGGCAGTCGGACACATAGATGTGATTCAAGTTTGGGCACGATTTGCTAATGACTTTAAAAGATGCATCACTAATATGCTGATTACCTACAGTAGCAAAACAGCAGAGTTAAATTCCAAGATACACATTTTCTGATAGCTAAAGGAACAATTAGTATGGTATTTTAATGCATGTAAGAAATTTCTCAAACCTTCAATTTTAACCTTGACAATCCTCCTCCCTTGGACAAGAGTTTTAATAGCTGCATCAGAGATGTGAGGAGAGGCAAGAAGCGAAATTGTCGTGAGGTTGTGATAGTAAGTAACCATGGCCTTTAAGAAAACATAATAAAAGTTAGTCAGCACTGTTTTGGGTTTCTAAATGGAAAAACGAAAAATACTTGATTTGAACAGGTGGTGTAAAAAATGTAGCATTTGGAATTTTTTACTTCTAAATCTTTCTAGGTATTATCTCTTTCTCTCAAACTTTGCTTTCTTAAATAGTGCTTCTATTGCTCAGAGTAGATTAATAAGATCATGGCTGATCTTTTTGTGGACTCAGCTCCACTTACCTGCCCGCTCACCATAACCCTTAATTTCTTTACTGTTCAAATATCTATCTACCTTTGCCTTAAAAACATTCAATGAGGTAGCCTCAATTGCTTCAGTGGGCAGGGAATTCCACAGATTCACAACCCTTAGGGTGAAGAATGTTCCTCCTCAACTCAGTCCTAAATCTGCTCCCCCTTATTTTGAGGCTATGCCCCCTATTCTCGTTTCACCCACCAGTGGAAACAACCTCCCTGCTTCTATCTTATCTATTCCCTTTATAATTTTATATGTTTCTATAAGATCCCCCCTCATTCTTCTAAATTCCAAATTTTAAATTCTAAATTTTAATATTTATATTAGATAAAGGCTCAGAATTCTTTCCCTCAGAGCATAGCAGTTCATACGAAGCCTCCAGTTGCCTCCTCAGAATGAAGAAGGTGATAAGAACATTAAAACATAAGAAATAGGAGCAGGAGTAGGCCATCTAGCCCCTCGAGCCTGCCCCGCCATTCAATAAGATCATGGCTGATCTGAAATGGATCAGTTCCACTTACCCGCCTGATCCCTATAACCCCTAATTCCCTTACCGATCAGGAATCCATCTATCCGTGATTTAAACATATTCAACAAGGTAGCCTCCACCACTTCAGTGGGCAGAGAATTCCAGAGATTCACCACCCTCTGAGAGAAGAAGTTCCTCCTCAACTCTGTCCTCAACTGACCCCCCTTTATTTTTGAGGCTGTGCCCTCTAGTTCTAGCTTCCTTTCTAAGTGGAAAGAATCTCTCCATCTCTACCCTATCCAGCCCCTTCATTATCTTATAGGTCTCTATAAGATCCCCCCTCAGCCTTCTAAATTCCAACGAATACAAACCCAATCTGCTCAGTCTCTCCTCATAATCAACACCCCTCATCTCTGGTATCAACCTGGTGAACCTTCTCTGCACTCCCTCCAAGGCCAATATATCCTTCCGCAAATAAGGGGACCAATACTGCACACAGTATTCCAGCTGCGGCCTCACCAATGCCCTGTACAGATGCAGCAAGACATCTCTGCTCTTATATTCTATCCCCCTTGCGATATAGGCCAACATCCCATTTGCCTTCTTGATCACCTGTTGCACCTGCAGACTGGGTTTTTACGTCTCAGGCACAAGGACTCCCAGGTCCCTCTGCACAGCAGCATGTTGTAATTTCTTTCCATTTAGATAATAATCCAATTTGCTATTATTTCTTCCAAAGTGAATAACCTCGCATTTGTTAACGTTATACTCCATCTGCCAGATCCTCGCCCACTCACTCAGCCTGTCCAAATCTCTCTGCAGACCTTCTACGCCCTCCACACGATTCACTTGTCCACTTATCTTTGTGTCGTCTGCAAACTTTGTTACCCCACACTCAGTGCAGATACATTGATGCCAAGAAACATGCTGTGAAAGAAGGTCCACTTCAGTCTCAATACTCTTTTGTAGAATGTGACCACTTGTACTTATCCTCGAGCTGCACTTTTAAAAGCTCTAGAACAGATGAGGGAAAGATGCAGAAAGCACTAGTACAGATGAGGGAAAAGCACATTTAAACATCTTGGGGAAGCATAGTGTTAGGAAAGAGTAGACTGGCTTTTGATCACTTTGGACTTTGTTTGGAACTGAATGTGCACTTATGCTGTGCTAATTGTTATTTATGGAAGCTAAAATCATATAAATTATAGTTTACTAATTTGTGACTGACCTAATTGAGCGATGATTGCTTGTATGATCAAATAGGGACAAAGACGATTAAGGCATTGGTCACATCCTCAAAGATGGGGCATACATGACAACTCTTGCAGAGACATATGCCCTGTTGTAGTTCTCCTCTGCTGTTGTTTGGCAGCTCTTAGTGAGGTCATTATTCATGTGTACATGGTGGGCCTTTACAACCAAAAACAGATGCTGACATGATTTTCTTCTGTGAAATGATTCAGGGAGCTCAAATTTCAAAGCATGAATTCATTGTGACACAATGAGCTAATTTTTAACCAGTCACCAGATAGATGGAACAGAGGGAGGATGGGGTGCCTGGCACAATAATGAGCTGTGTGGAGAAGTCCCCAGCGATGGGCAGGGAAGGAACAGAGTGCAGATCAACTTCCCTCTCCAAGAAGATGGGCAGCTGATTTGTACAATTAAGGCCCCAAATTGGGACTGTTAAGTGGTGCTGCTGGCATTTGCTGCTGGTGGGGCAGACCCCATTGTGTTGGGAGGCTGCCAGCTTTATGAAATCAGCCTCACTGCGGCTGCCCAGGGGGCTTTTAGGAGGCCGCAGACATGAAACGCAGCCCTCACTGTTCCAATGATTTCCTGGAGGGGTTTCCCTTTCAGTTGGCTGGCATTCTGCTTTCAGCCATCAAAATGTTTAAATCTTATCTCTCTAAGGTCTCTCAGCTACATCAGCAACACCCACTCTCCCAGTGGGGCTGCGGAGGCTTCAGAGCTACTAGCCCCCTGGGCCAGCAGCATCAAGAATCCTTAATTGGATTGGCAGCCCTGATGCAATAATTGGGAGGCCAACTCTGGTTAAACAGCCAAGTATGGGTTTTGGGACCCCAACATTGGAAAGAAATAGGAATCCCATACACCCATATATCAGCTCGACATATTTCATACTGCTTGTAGGATCCTCTGCATGTTGTCAAACATAATCTTCAATCAAAAAATAGAACCTCTTCCTGTTGGGCAGATTGAGGGAATTTCTGTTGGAGTCAGAAAATGATCTGTACCATTGATTGTATTTTAGATCTTGATAGAATCAGCAACTAAATCTGGATGATCCTATGATACCAAAAGGTGGGAGGTCCCTTTGAAAAAGCTCCAGTCATATGATGAATGCTTGCTTGTACTACATGCTGGCTGTTGTTGGGTAGCATGTCCACAGCTGCCTAAAAAGTGCCTGTAAAATTAAAATGTACTGTGGTTTTCACATTTATAGCCACAAAGAGAGCAATGTAGGCATACGATTGCTCATCATATGACCTCTGTTGTTGGTATATTCAGTGATTGGGTAACCTCTTGTGGGATAATAATCCCTAAATGCTATTTGACAGCTCCACCTTATGCTGCATTTGCTCCTCCACAATTATGGCAACAAGGGTAATGTTACAGCACATGCCCCCTGAGAGCCTGTCGATTGGGAATTGTGGGGAAATTACCTAATAATATCTTGGGTCTGTGTAGGCAGAATGCCAAAAAAGCTACTGCAGGAAGTAATTCTTAAGTGCAAAAATCATCATGCTGCATTCTTAAACCAATAATTTCTGCTTGTTTCAGCTATCTGGCAACAGCTGCACCGCATAACTCTCAGTCCAATATACCCTGAGTGCATAGAGAGTGTAAAAGGGGAGAAATCAGAGCAATAGCTCCACTTGCTCTCATAATTTATAATTTTGGTCAGGAGGACAGGAAATAAATTGATTTGGGGGTAAAAAAGCAGCAGAATTATTTTCCATTTTAATTTGCCTCAGAAATTATTTGAAATTACTACAAAACAATGAAACTTTCAGGAATCGGTGACTAACTGCTGAAGTAAAGGAACCCATAAAAAGCTGAAGCAAGAAAGAACTGTTTTATTTTTGCCACACTTAATGGTCTCCTGACACAACATTTTCAGGATTCTTACAACTCAGAATCAATTATAGCCTAGTAACCGACAACTTATTTTCTAAATCTGGCCCTCAAGCAGTGCCTATTAGAGGCACCAGAATAAGCTATAGGAAACTCAATGGTGATAGCAAATACCATTGAGAAAGAATAATAAAACATAAATTTAAGTGGAATTTTCCAGACATAACCCCTACCGTAATGATAGGACCATTTGTAGGTCAGAAGCCAACGCTCTTTCACTAATGAGGCAGGATGTGTGAGATGACACTCCTAAACAAACAATGAAGGATCTCAATTCAAAGGGGCCCTGGCAAAGCTCATCATAGTAAGAAGTCTCATGACACCAGGTTAAAGTCCAACAGGTTTATTTGGCAGCACGAGCTTTCGGATCCTTGCTCCTTCTTCAGGACATTACAGTCACATTAGAGTGGCACGGTGGCACTGTGGTTAGCACTGCTGCCTCACAGCGCTAGGGGCCCGGGTTCAACTCCTCGGATCACTGCCTGTGTGGAGTTTGCACGTTCTCCCCTTGTCTGTGTGGGTTTCCTCTGGGTGCTTCGGTTTCCTCCCACAGTCCAAAGATGTGCGGGTTATGTTGATTGACCATGCTAAATTGACCCTAGTGTCAGGGGGATTAGCAGGGCAAATATGTGGAGTAATGCCTGGGTGGGATTGTGGTCGGTGCAGACTCAATGGGCCGAATGGCCTCCTTCTGCACTGTAAAGATTCTATTCTATGGATTCTACGAACCCTGGAATGGTTTTCAGTAAGTGCAATTTTTTCACAATGTAGAGTATCCGTGACCCTGAGGTGACATCAGAATGTTTTAACTTTCCTAACCCCACTACTATGCCTTGGTACAGCCCTGACATCTGCAGCAGAGGCAGCCTGCAGTCTGCTACACCCTGATACCTGTGATGGCTTGAAAAATGTCCTTTGGTGGCTCAAGCCTTGGAGGGGCGTGGCCTCAAAAGGGTCTCCAGCTCAGGAGCAGAAACACCCTATGTGGCTTGTGCTACTGGAGTTGATGCAGACATAGGCGGAGGAAGCTATGAGCAGCTGCACACCCTTGGAGTGTCCTGAGTGGAGGCCCCTAGGATGTCCAGCTGACACTCATACACCCTGAAGGTAACAGAGCAACCCACCATGACTTCTGGAGTAGATGGGTCACCTGGAGGCAGGTCAAGGTGGTGGTCCCCATGTGGCCCACATCCCGATGGTGCTCACCAGAGTGTGCAGCCATGGAGTGCAGGGCTATGTGCAAATCCAACAGAAGCTGCTGTGGACTAAGGTCTCTGTTCTGCTTGCCAGCCTTCCCATGGTGGCCTTGAGACGCTCGTATGTTGAAGCCATGAAATTAGACAGAACGCAAAGGCACTCCTCCATCGTGCGCTCTGCTCTAATGAGTGACAGTCAAAGCTCTGTCCGAGTTCCGCTGCCTCCTTTTGCATCTCCAACAGTGAGCTGGCAGCCACTTCAAGAAGTTCATCATCTGACTAGGCCTGAGCAGGTGGCTGACCTCCAGCAGCCCTCCTAGTGCTGGAGACCTGGGCTGACTCTGCCTCCTTCTGCTGCAAGGAAATATCTGTGGGGTTACACTCCAGAAAGTGACCCTGAGTTTAACCTTGAACCACGCCCCACCAAGTTATGTGTCTCTGTGCTCATGGAGGGTGCAAGTGAGCTCTGTGACAGTTCTTCCTGAGCCGCCTCTTTCTCAGATGTGCTTCAGGGGCTCAGAGAGTTGCTGGGCTGACTCGCTGGCCATAGTCTATTGGTACTTGCAAAAGACGAAAGGACAGTTTCAGTCGATGAACTGAAGCAATTCAGAGTACGTTGCACTCACTTTGAATTTCAGGATTAAGTGACATGATAGAACTGAGGTCCATACTAGTTTGTTGTAATAGGCCAAGCTCTGCATCACCTCAGGAGCAATCCTGGTCACCAGCAAGCTCTGTAACAGCCTCCTCAAACTCAGTGAGGCCTTTGATTTCTGTCCCTCCACAGTCTGGGCTGTGCAGGTTTGGCCTGTGTGAGGATAAAAGAAAGAAGTGTGGGCCGGAATTCTCTGGCCATTCACGCTGGCAGGGTACTCCAGTCCCGCCAGCTGCGCACTCCCGCCCACAGGTTTCTTGTCGGCGTGGGGTAACATCAATGGGAATTCCCATTGGCAGCAGTGGGACCAGAGTATCCCGCTGCTAGCAAACAACATGCCACCTCCCGCCAACAGGAAACACATGGCTGGGAGGCCGGAGAATCACACCCATGATGAGAGGGAATGGAGTAGAGATTTAAAAAATGTAAAATATATGTTCCCTATAGAGTGCCCTACTCAGAAAGGACAGTGATTGGAGTTGGACAACAAGACAGATGAGATGGTGATGTTGTGCAAGTCTTGTTGAGAGAGTTGAGTGTTGACATGTTCCCCCCTGCTAATGGATGTGAGATCCGTGGAGACAGTAGCCATTTGAGCGCATGATAGCATGCTAAGAGTTTGATAGTGAAGGGATCACTTATTGCGGAAATATGAAAGTATGTTTTAAAATTTATAATAACCATTTGTAAATAATGAACTGTTAGTGATAGGTCAGGTACAGCAACAATATCTTTTCATAAATACATAATATAGAAATTTGTCCTTACTGAATCCATTTTCTGGGATGAATAAAGGACCAATTTTTTAATGTCATGCCCCACACCCCAAGGACACCTATAAGATACCAAATGCCAATGTGTGGACCCTGCATTTGCTCATGAGGGACTCAGCACATGTTTAAGGGTTCTTTCTTGAACCCAAAGAGAGAAAACACTGGAAAATCTCAGCAGGTCTGGCTGCATCTGTAAGGAGAGAAAAGAGCTGACGTTTCTAGTCCAGATGACCCTTTGCCAAAGCTAAAAGGCATAGAAAGTGGGAGATATTTATACTTCAGGGGGAGGGAATAAAAGGTGAGTCATAGCAATAGAAACCAAAGGAAAAGACTGCTAATAGCTGTCCACAGAAAGAATAAAGGGTGTGAATGGCCAAATGGCAGAGAAGCTGAGACATACGGAAATCCTGACAGAGAGAAGAGCAGTACTTCTTCAGGGTAGGCATTCCTAGAAGTGATGTGGCAGTGAGTTAAACACTGGATAAAAACAAATTACTGCAGATGCTGGAATCTGAAACCAAAAGAGAAAACGCTGGAAAATCTCAGCCCAATTTTCTTTCTTGAAATTGGGTTGCCTTGAGCATAGCAAGCACCTAGTCTGCATCATCAGTTCATCCAAGAACAGATTTGGTCTATGGCGCCACTACCAAAGGTATGAACAAAGAGCAAAGAAAAGTACAGCACAGGTACAGGCCCTTTGGCCCTCCAAGGCTATGCCAATCATGATGCCCTAAAAACTAAAAAGGATCTTCTGCCCTCACTCTGTCCGCATCTCTCTATTCGCTCCCTATTCATCCAGATGCCTCTTAGATGTTGCTAATGTGCCTGCTTCCATCACCTCCTCTGGCAGCACATTCCAGGCACCGACCACTCTCTGTGTGAAAAACTTCCCCCGCACATCTTCCTTAAACTTCCCCCACTCATCTTGAATCTGTACCTCCTTGTAATTGACATTTCCACCCTGGTAAAAAGCCTCTCATAATTTTGTACACATCTCTCATGTCTCCGCTCAGCCTCCATCTTTCCAGTGAAAACAATCCTAGTTTATTCAACCTCTTGTCATAGTCAACACCTTCGAGACCAGGCAACACCCTGGTGAACCTTCTTTGTACTCTCTCCTAAGCTTCCATGTCCTTCTGGTAGTGTGGTGACCAGAACTGCACACAATATTCCAAATATGGCCTAACCAAGGTTTTAAATAGCTGCGACATGATTTCCCAACTCTTGTACTCAATGCCCCAGCCGATGAAGGCAAGCACGCCATATGCCTTCTTAATCATCTTGTTACCACTTATAGGGAACTGTGGACCTGCACGCCCAGATCCATCTGTGTGTTAATGTTCCTAAAAGTTCTGCCATTTACAGTGTAATTCACACCTAAATTTGATCTCCAAAATGCATCACCTTGCATTTGTCCGGATTGAACTCCATCTGCCATTTCTGTATCCAAGTCTCCAATCTATCTGTAATTCCTGTATCTTCTGACAATCCTGGCATTATCAGCAATCCATCAATCTTCATGTCATCCGTAAACTTACTAATCAGATGACCCACATTTTCCTCCAGATCATTTTTATATACTACAAACGACAGACGTCCCAGCACTGATCCCTGCAAAACTAACTACAGATCTCCATTCTGAAAATCACCCTTCCACCGCTACTCTCTGTTTTCTATGACCAAGTCAGTTCTGTATCCATCTAGCCAACCCACCATGAATCCCATTTGATTTTTATTTTTGTACAAGTCTGTCATATGGGACCTTGTTAAATGCCTTACTGAAGTCCATATAAACTATATCCACAGCCCTTCCTTCATCACTTTGTCACCTATTCAAAAACCTCAATCAAGTTGGTGAGACATGACCTTCCCCATACAAAACCATGTTGCCTGTCACTAACTAGTCCATTTTCTTCCAAATGTGCATATATCCTGTCCCTCAGTATCTTCTCCAGAAGCTTCCCCACCACTGAAGTCTGGCCACAGAAGCTTCCCCACCACTGGCCTATAATTTCTTGGATTATCCCTGCTTCTTTCTTAAACAAGAGAACAACATTAGCTATTCTCCAGTCTTCTAGAAGCTCACCTGTGGTCAAAGACGATGTGAAGATATCCATTAAGGCCCCAGCTATTTTTCGCTTTGCCTCCCACAGTAACTGGGGATAGATCCCATTCGGCCCTGAGGACTTGTCTACCTTAATGCAATTTAGGATACCCAACACTTCCTCCTTCAATATATTGACATTCTCTAGAGCATTCACACACCTATCCCTGACCTCAACACCCGTCATGTTCTTCTCCTTGGTGAACCAATATAAAGTGCTCATTAAGGATCTTACCCACTTCCTGTGTCTCCACGCATAATTTCTCTCCATTATCCTTTAGTAGGCCTACTCTTTCTCTTGCCACCTTCTTGCTTCAACTATGTGCATAAAAAGCATTAGGATTCTCCTTGACCCTGTTTGCTAAAGACATTTCAAGGCCCCTTTTAGCCCTCCTAATTCCATGTTTAAGTTCTTTCCTACTTTCACTATACTCCTCAAGGGCTTCGTCAGTTTTTAGATGCCTAGACCTATCATATGCTTCCTTTTTCCTTTTGACTAAGCTTCCCTTGTCATCCACGGTTCCCGAATCTTGCCATTTCTATCCTTTATTTTTGTGGGGACATGCCTGTCCTGCACTTCAATCAACTTGCCTTTAAAAGCCTCCCACATGTCAGATGTGGACTTGCCCTCAAATTGCCACTCCTGATCCACATTCCCCAGTTCCTGTCTAATTTGGATGTAATTGGTCTTTGCCTAATTAAGCACCCTCACCCAAGGGCCACTCTTGTCTTTATCCATAACTATCTGAAATCTTATGGATTATGGTCACTGAGCCCAAAATGCTTCCCTCTGAAACATCGATCATGTAGCTTGGCTCATTCCCTAATACCAAGTCTAGTATGGCTCCCTCCCTGGTTGGAGTGTCAAAAAGCTCTCGTGGACACATCTAACAAATTATAGGTTTCGTCTTTCAAAACCCTTCAAATGAAGCAAGGATGAGCAGGACTACTCCTTGTGGCTGTATGCACTCCAAAGAGCTCTTCTATCCCAAATCCACCTTATTTTCAATCTCCCAGTACTTACCTGAGGGTTACTGTAGCAAGGCAGCAAGCCCAAATTAGTTCAGTTGATATGGGCATGATGGTCAGTAGCAATTTGCACTAATCGTTCAACTGTGGCTTAAATTTAATCATACCCCATCAAATGTATGATTAAATTTGAAATTAGAAGCCAGAGGAAAAACAACATTGCACCAACACAATTCTATCAAACGAATCAGATATTCATGCAGTGAGCCTGGTTTTCTGTAATGATGCTCTGTCAAAAGTTGAGTATTCAATGCAATCAATTTGTGGACAGAAATTTTACACTCCCCCACCCGAAGTCCCCCTTGCCCCAGTTAAGGCCTTTACCCGCCCTACCTCAATTTTTGGGCTAGCGGGCAGATGACAATTTAGAGTGGAAAGGCTGGAAGAAAACAAGGTCTGATCTCAGGTAGGATGGGATAGGCTCCATCAGAAGGCTCTTTCTAACTGGAGGGCATGCTTCCCTTAAGGCCTGGTGATCTGCAGATCTCCCATCTTCCAATGCCTATTCCCGAGATCCCAATTGCCCTTCTCACCAGGCCTTGCTGACTCTCCCCACCCTGGGACCCTTGGCACTTGCCTATCCTCCAGTTCCAGGAACTTAGTTCCAGGCAGCTCCCTGCAATGTCCTTTCTAACCACTGCAGTGTTGTGACTGGGGAACTGCCAGGCAATCAGATTTCTGTCCTCACTTGGGACTTCCTCCCGAGTGAGGACAGAAATACCACTTTATGCCAATCAATGCTCATTAGGTTGTAATATGGCTGGGGCAAGCATCATCCCAAGAATTCAAGCCTGTAAGGTTTTGTACAATGGGTTAAGTGGAGGACCTAAATTAGAGATATTGGTTGCATATTTCTCATTGGACAACAACATAGGTAACTAAAGGGATTGATAGTCCCACATGCTTAACATTTAATCCTCATAAACAGAATTATAGCAAAATCTAACCTGCTACAGAATCCTGTGATAAGGATGAATAAGGCAGTCTAAGCAAAAACAAGTATTAATAGCTAACTTGGGAAGCAAAAATGTTTTGTTTGCCTAGTTCATGTGAACAAGTTCGCTGTGTGAAAAAGGGAAACAATGAAAGTGAAGAATAGCTTAGAAAAGCACTGTGACAAAAAAAATTCTAGCAGCGGATATCAATCATGAACACATAAAAATGCTAGTGGTGGGGACTGGTGCCAGCCCTATGTGCCCACGGTTTTTTACAAAAGAAAGAGGGAGAGACACAAATTTTCAAAGTTCATTCACTTGATGCAACAGGTGAAATAATTTGGAACAACTCTTCTTAAGCATACAAATAAAAACTTCAAATTGAAAGAAAAAAACTTGGTGAAAATAATTAGCCATTAAATTACTGTTAATAGTGTATGATCGATTTAATAACATTCCACTTACTGTGATGCAGCTGTTTGTAAGAGTTGCCATGTCATTGATTAGTAGGTGCTGGATTTCATTGCAGCCAACT
The DNA here is from genome assembly GCF_964213995.1 of Mustelus asterias. Classification (NCBI taxonomy): domain Eukaryota; kingdom Metazoa; phylum Chordata; class Chondrichthyes; order Carcharhiniformes; family Triakidae; genus Mustelus; species Mustelus asterias. Next base: position 59,213,956 of record NC_135819.1, read on the forward strand.
CCAAAGGACTTAAAGCCTCTCACTGAGATCTAAAAAAAACATAAGAAACATAGCCTTGATTAAACCATGAACACATTTGATCTGTTTATAGCAGATGGAGTAACACCATGATTTTATAGAATAAACCAGGAGTGTCAACCTTTTCACCCGAGGGGCCACATTTCAATTTTGTCTCACTCATGAGCAAATTACAGAAAGGTAAGGTATTAGAATTGTTAATCAAAATAACAAATTGTACATTGTTATGAACAAGACGAGAGATGAAATCGCTGGGCCTCTGACGCAAATCTTTGTCTCGTCACTGGACGCAGGTGAGGTCCCAGAGGATTGGAGGATAGCTAATGTGGTCCCGTTATTTAAGAAGGGTAGGAAGGATAACCCGGGTAATTATAGGCCGGTGAGCTTGACGTCCGTGGTGGGGAAGTTGTTGGAGAAGATTCTTAGAAATCATAGAATAGAAACCCTACAGTGCAGAAGGAGGCCATTCGGCCCATCGAGTCTGCACCGACCACAATCCCACCCAGGCCCTACCCCCACATATTTACCCACTAATCCCTCTAACCTACGCATCTCAGGGGCAATTTTAACCTGGCCAATCAACCTAACCCGCACATCTTTGGACTGTGGGAGGAAACCGGAGCACCCGGAGGAAACCCACGCAAACACGAGGAGAATGTGCAAACTCCACACAGACAGTGACCCGAGCCGGGAATCGAACCCGGGACCCTGGAGCTGTGAAGCAGCAGTGCTAACCACTGTGCTACCGTGCCGCCCGGTAGATAGGATGTATGCGCATTTAGAAAGGAATAAACTCATTAACGATAGTCAGCATGGTTTTGTGAGAGGGAGGTCATGCCTCACTAACCTGGTGGAGTTTTTTGAAGAAGTGACCAGAATGGTTGACGAGGGAAGGGCCGTGGATGTCGTCTATATGGACTTTAGTAAAGTGTTTGACAAAGTCCCTCATGGTAGGCTGGTGAAAAAGGTTGGATCTCATGGGATAAAGGGGGAGGTGGCTAGATGGGTGGAGAACTGGCTTGGTCACAGAAGACAGAGGGTGGTAGTGGAAGGGTCTTTTTCCGGCTGGAGGCCTGTGACTAGTGGTGTTCCGCAGGGCTCTGTGTTGGGACCTCTGCTGTTTGTGATTTATATAAATGATCTGTAAGAAGGTGTAACTGGGGTGATCAGTAAGTTTGCGGACGACACAAAATTGGCAGGACTTGCAGATAGTGAGGAGCATTGTCAGAAGCTACAGAAGGATATAGATAGGCTGGAAATTTGGGCAAAGAAATGGCAGATGGAGTTCAATCCTGATAAATGCGAAGTGATGCATTTTGGTAGAAATGATGTGGGGAGGAGCTATACGATAAATGGCAGAACCATAAAGGGTGTCGATACGCAGAGGGACCTGGGTGTGCAAGTCCACAGATCCTTGAAGGTGACGTCACAGGTGGAGAAGGTGGTGAAGAAGGCATATGGCATGCTTGCCTTTATAGGACGGGGCATAGAGTATAAAAGTTGGGGTCTGATGTTGCAGATGTATAGAACGTTGGTTCGGCCGCATTTGGAATACTGCGTCCAGTTCTGGTCGCCACACTACCAGAAGGACGTGGCGGCTTTGGAGAGAGTACAGAGGAGGTTTACCAGGATGTTGCCTGGTATGGAGGGGCTTAGTTATGAGGAGAGATTGGGTAGACTGGGGTTGTTCTCCCTGGAAAGACGGAGGATGAGGGGAGTCTTAATAGAGGTGTATAAAATTATGAAAGGCATAGATAGGGTGAACGGTGGGAAGCTTTTCCCCAGGTCGGTGGTGACGTTCACGAGGGGTCATAGGTTCAAGGTGAAGGGGGGGAGGTTTAACACAGATATCAGAAGGACATATTTTACACAGAGGGTGGTGGGGGCCTGGAATGCGCTGCCAGGCAAGGTGGTGGAGGCGGACACACTTGAACGTTTAAGACTTATCTAGACAGCCATATGAAAGGAGTGGGAATGGAGGGATACAAAAGAATGGTCTAGTTTGGACCAGGGAGCGACACGGGCTTGGAGGGCTGAAGGGCCTGTTCCTGTGCTGTATTGTTCTTTGTTCTTTGTTCTTATGAGTTGGAATTAAATGTTGGTGCAAAAATGATGATTGAACAATGGGCTACCTTCAAAAAAAAATATTGCAAAGTCAAGATATATTCCCTTGAAGGGGGAATGTGGGACAATCGAGAGCACCTTGGATGATGACAGACATAGAGGTGAAAATGAAAAGAAAAAAGTGCATGTACAACAGATGTCATGTAGAATAACAATAGAGAATTAGGCTGAATACAGAAGGACCAGAGGGGAAGTGAAGAAAACTAATCAGAAGAGCAAGGAGTGAGCATGAAAAGAGATTGGCAGCTAATATAAAAAGAATCACAATGTCTTTGATAAGCAAATAAAGAATAAAAGAGTGGTAAAAGAAAAAGGAGGGCCCACTACAGATAAAAAAGGGACTTGCACGTGGAGACAGGAGAAATAGCAGATATATTAAACGAGTACCGTGTATCTGTCCTTACAAAGGAGGAAGATGCTACTGTTAGCAACCAGACCAGAAACTCTAAGGTATATTATGCAGTTAGCCTAGACCCCAACTTTTGCAGTTTATTTTGGCATTAGTGTGAACATAAGGTGTTTTGCTCCAAGTATGATTCAATTGACCCACTAGGAAGCTTTTATCAAAAGCTATTTATTTAAGAACACAGTTAAGCTCAGGATCATCACAAGTAAGCTTACATTAACAATGTGGTTACTGTGAAATTCCCGTAATTGCCACTTTCCGAAGCCTGTTCAGGTACACCGAGGGAGAATTTAGCATGGCCAATGCACCTAACCAGCACGTCTTTTGAACTGTGGGAGGAGACCAGAGCACCCGGAGGAAACCCACACGGACACAAGGAGAATGTGCAGACTCCGCATAGACAGCAACCCAAACCGGAAATCGAACCCAGGTCCCAGCGTTGTGATGCAGCTATGCTAACCACTGTGCCACCAGGCCACCTTTAGAATATAACAAAAAGAATTAGCATAATTTTTACCAGTTAAACTACTTAAACGTGACAACGTGTAAGTCTTAACAACTAGATATCTCTATTGTTTCAATTTAGCAGTATCACCCATAGACATAACTCCCTTCTTTAGAATCAGTTGGCACAGAAAGATATCTGACGTAACCACTACACAAAGATTGCAGGTTTTCCTAAGTGACCCAACACTCCTAAAACAATTGTCCATCATGCTTTTGAATCATTTCTTATTTATTTTATGCATGCACAACACAGCTTTTTGGAGACAGATCAAGTCAACTCCTCCCCAAAGTACATACTCAGATCAGGATTTTCCTGTCCTTCCCGCGACGATGCCACTGGCAGGACCCAGAAAACCCCAGCCTCAGACTCTGAAATTCCCTCCTTAAACCTCTCTGCCTCTTTTAGGGCAGCATGTCTAGGTTTTAATCATGAAAAAATAAATAAATAGTCACAGGAACCCAAATGATGATAAATTTCATGATATTAATGTGTTTAAACAGCTCTCTGTTAATAACAATAGTGACTTCTTCATATTCCTACTATCAGCATCCTGGGGATTACCATTGACCAGAAACTGAACTGGACTAGCCATATAAATACTGTGAATGGCAAAGCAGGTCAAAGGCTAGGAATCCTGTGGGGAGTAATTCACCTCTGACCCCCCAAAGCTTGTCCACCATCCATAAGGCACAAGTCAGAACACTCAAGAAGCTCAACAGCATCCAGGACAAAGCAGCCTGCTTGATTTCTACCCCTTCCACAAACATTGAATCTCTTTACCTCCGACAAACAGTGGCAACCTTGTGTGCCATCTACAAGATGCCCTGTAGGAATTCACCAAGGTTCCTTAGGCGTCACTTTCCAGACCCACGACCACTACCATCTAGAAGGACAAGAGCAGCAGATACCTGGGGACACCGCTACCTGGAGGACTGCCCTCCCAAGTCACTCACCATCCAGAATTAGGAATATATCACCGATCCTTCACTGTCTCTGGGTCAAGATTCTGGAATTTCCTCCTGACGAGCACTGTGGGTATACTGACTGCAGTGGCTCAAGAAGGCAGCTCACCAGTATCTTCTGAAGGGGAGCTAGGGATAGATAATAAATGCTGGTAGCCAGCGATGACCACATCCCATAAAATGAATTGAAAAAACATAGTCACTAGCTTGCGCCCATTCAGGTTTTAAAAGGTGTGCAAAAATACACTGCCATTCTACCAAGTTAAAATCAGAGTCACAGGATATTAAGACACTGAATGCAACAAAAAGGATAAGCATCCAGATAGCACCTAAGTGTTTTTTTAAACCAACATCAGTAAAACTTTACCTAGACTCTTATCATGCTGTCCAATTTTTTGCAATAGAGCACCCACTCATTTTATAAAAATGGTGTATCACTCCATGCTATGTAAATATTCTCAAGACAGTTGAGAGAGAAAAAATTCATTTGAAGGCTCAAAGCTTACGGTACTGCAATGTGTGGTGTCAACACATATAGAGCAGGAAAATTCCATATTCAAGTTCTGATTGGATGACCTTGGCAGGGTTGGATGCAAACGTGCTATAATAAACCACATTTTTCTGACTTAATGAAGTGAAAGAAGGAATTATTCTGCTCTTGATCACTGTTCAGTTAGACCTTACTGGAAAGTGCATGGTAGAGGATAGGATTGGACTTGCCTGTGAGAATCTTGATGGCTAAATACTACATGCCACCAGTCACTACCTATACACAGAATCATAGAGGACACTGTCAACTTTCTGACTGTTCCCACCGTCTCCCTTGACAGATAGCCTCTCCTACACAACCTCTCTTCCCCCACCTGCAGACTCACTGGGTGAGATTTTCCAGTCATATTCACCCCGAAACCGGAAAATCCCACTTGAGATCGACAGACCTTCCCATCATCTGCCCCTCACCCACTACGATTCCCATGGCAGGCAGAAAGGGAAAATCTGCCCTTCTGCCTCTACTGCTTTAGTCCTCAGGGCCTCAAGCTGAACTTCATCACTCAACTTCCAAATGTTTACTTCCTCTAATCACAGATTGTTTTTCTTTCATGTTTGTTTGCTGCTGATAAGTTCATTAGTGAGTCTAACAGCAGCAAACACAGAAGGACCAGTTCCTATACAATCTGTCACTACCATTTATGGGTATTGTGAACAAAGGTTAGTGGGTCTGATGTGGGCTTTGTGGGCCTTATGTTGGACAGCCCTGGAATAAGCTGTAAATTTAGTCTGGTTTTGCTGAGAGTACAGAAAATCTGTGCCAACTCATAACAAAGAGGACATAAACTCTATATTTTAAAAAATTCACTCATGGGATGCAGGCATTGTTGGCAAGGTCAACATATATTTCCCACTCTTAAATGCCCTTATAAAGGTGGGGGTGAGCCACCTTCTTTAATCACTGCAGTCAGTATGGTGAAAGGATATCCACAGGAGGCAATCATACTGACTCATCCTACCAGTCAATCAGTGTGGCGAGCCAGTAAGATCGGACGAGAGGCGAGAAATCGTGTTCGCGCCCAGTTTTTCACCTCTTGCGATATTACTGGCCCTGTTTTGCTGGAGAAATTCGCTTCGCAACCATGAAGGGCATAAAGCTGATTTCAATTTTCATGACATGATTACTGCATCTTCAGGTGCCCAATGCGCCTCTTAACAATGGACCAGGTGGCAGCGTAGACCTCATTATAATGGGTCTCCGCTTTGGTCCCTGGCCTCCACACTGGCGTCATCAGCCAAGCCCTTAGTGGGTAGCCCTTGTCCCCCATGAGTTATCCCAGGAACCTGGGCTGGTCTTCAAAGACCCCAGAGATGTCAGAGCTCTGCAGGATGAAGCTATCATGCACGTTCCCTGTGGCTTGCACACACATGATGTTCATCCTGTGGTTGCAAACCAGCTGAACATTCAGGGAGGGGGACCCCTTTCTGTTCATGAATTGCAGTGCCTGATGTTTTGGGACCACAGGGCAACATGCATGCATTCAATTGCCTCCTGCACATTCAGCATGCTGGCAATGGCAGCAAAGCCTGAAGCCTAGGCTCCCTGCTGGACCACCAAGCCCCTTGCAGAGTTTCCCCCTTGCTGACCACCCCCTTGCACAGCTCCCCCTGCATAAGCTCCCCTTCATTATGCATACCCTACCCCTCATAGCCCCACCCTCACTCAAGCCCCACCCCCTTGGCACTACCCCAGCACACATCATGCCCAACTGGACACTGCCAGGGTAGCAGGTGGGCAATGCCTGGATGGAACTGCCCAACCATGCCCAGACCACCCAGGGGCTTCAATGGCCTCTAATTCCCCCCAGTGTTGCCATTGTGCTTGGTCTCCAATACTGCAGAGCAGTAGTGATTCTAGCTAGTGAGGGAGGAAACAACTGTGAGGGTGGAAGCAGCTCTGTTGGACTCAATAACCACATTTAAATGTAGTCAATTCTATGCTAATAAGCTTTGCGCCTTTCTGGGCACGAAGCCATTCTTGCTGGCAAAACAGGGCCAGCAAGATAGCAATCTGATTTGCACCGGGTATGAATCAGATTTTTGGCCTCACATGCTATCTTCCTGGCTCGACACACTGATCGACTGGCATTGGGAGCTGATAAGATCATGCCCTTTAGATTTGGTGCTTCATTGAGATGTCAGGGTGATGACAAATTGCTCAGTCATTAAAATAGCATCAGCAAAATACCACCCACTTCAACATCTCCTGAACAGCTAAAAAATTGCATTAGCTATAATGCACAAAGTTCAGTTCGATTAGTCAAAAACAGGAGGAAAAATTCAAATATCACAAGTCAAACAAAAAGATTTAAATGGAACAGCTACAGTTCACACAAATGGAATGCTTTTATAGGTAAGAGATATCAATTTCTTTACTGGGATTTGTCAAACACCAGACAGCAGTTGATTGACTATCAAATGGGATTTCATTTCCTCACTACATTTTCCCAGGACAGCACCATGAATTTCTTGATGCTATAATTCATTTTCAGATTTCCATATGCATGGAAACTATTACCCAAAAATTCAAACCGCAAGAAAGCTCTTGGGCAGTTCTGGAAAAAAATGAATTGATATGACAGAAAATGTTAATCTATTAAACACAGATTTTTGTAAATTGCCTATATTGGCTAAGGATTGAGTTGCTTTTGAGTGCCTACATTCAAATATTACTTTATAGAGTCAGAAACTAATCTTGCAGAGAGATTTCCAGAACAAGTAGGCTAACTGTTCCGTAGGTGGGTCATATGGACTCAAAACATTGGCCAAAATCTTCCATCCTCGTTTGCAGATGGTATTTTCCGGTGCCACTGCAAGTGAATTGAGTTTTTGTTGGAATGTCAAATTCACCAATCTTGCTTGCAACAAGTCACCCCACAGACAAGACCAAAGGATCCCGCCTATTAATTCTGTTTCTCTCTCCACAGATGCAGCTCGACCTGCTGTGTTTATCCAGCATTTTCTGTTTTTATTCCAGATTTCCAGCATCCCTGTATTTTGCTTTTATTGGGCTAACTGTGATTGTTTTTAAAGAGCAAATTGACCATTTTATTTTGGTGGTATTTTGAGAGGCAAATTGAATTCTGAGTGAGCTGTTAATATCTCCACTGCAGACTTGAAATAAGTTGGTGTCAAAAGAAATTAAATGAGCTACATTTCATTGGCAGTGCTGCAAAGATATATCTATGTTAAAATTTGGTTTAGTTATTCCTGCCTTGTGAATTTTTTTCTAATGTTTTGAGTGTTGCTGAAATAAACAAGAGGCAGACTTTTATGCTCCCCTAAGGCAGGGACGGAGCGTAAAATTGAATGGACAGGATTTCCCCTGAAGAAGCAGCCTGCTCTTATCCAGATGCAATTTCATGCTGGGCCTCAGACAGGAAACCCACTATTTCATCTATTACTTAAGGACTTAAGGACTTTTTGCCATTCAGTCTCAATTTTTAGGCTGGTGGGAGCAGTTAAGGTGGGACACTTTTCCCCATCTCGGGCAGGAAGGAAGGTGGGGGGGGGTGCATCTCAATCTGTAGGCCCCCTCAGAGTTGGGGCATCCTCCCCTCCAGCACCTTGAAGTTCCGAGACTCGCCACCCAGGCCACCCCTCCTGACTTTCCAAGGGCATCCCTTACTCTCTCATCCCAGAGACCGCCCCCCCCCCCCCCCCAAGACTTACCCTCAGAACTGCCCTGGGACTTGGTTCCAGGCAGAGCACTGCAGTATCATTTCTGCCACTGCAACACTGTTGGCCAAACTGATTGGGAAACAGCTCTCACAGCAGGACTTATTTCCAAGGCTGGAAGAAGGTCCTGCCTACTGCCTATCAACACTCAAGTGAGCATTAAATGACAGTGGGATTTTGAAAATCCGTGGAAGCGCATTACACAACGACTCTCAAGATAGCGAGTGCCGATCCCAAGGGAGTTCAATTGACCTGAACAAACAAATGAACTTAATTACACTTAATTACACAAGGGCCTTATTCTCTTTACCTGCGCAATATCTTTACACCTTTGTTGCAATATTTTCAGATTTCATTTGCAATTCATTAATTTAGCTTTTCAGATTCAATGTGATCATGCAATTTTTCCTTAATTCTTTCATGGGATGTGGGTGTCACTGGCTAGGTGAAAATTTGCTGCCTATCCCTAATTTCTCTTTGAACTGAGTGCCTTGCTTAGCCATTTCAGAGGGCAGTTAAAAGTCAATCACATTGCTTCACATTAACTTTTTCCTTCTGTCACGACAGTCCTAAAATAAATCCCCAAAAATCTCAGTTCATTGCTAAAAATCATTCAATAAAAGAAAAATGCTGATAATTTATAACATATTAAATAATCTCCAATATATTAGAAGAATGAGAGGTAATCTCCTTGGAGCATACAAAATTCTTACAGGACTCAACAGGGTAGATGCAGGAAGGATGTTTCCCCTGGTTGGAGGCTTGAACCAGGGGCCAGAATCAGAAATATAAGAGGCATTTAGGACTCACATTAGGATGCATTTCTTCACTCATAGGGTGCTGAGTCATAGGGTATATTAAAGACAAAGATCAACAGATTTCTAGATATTAAAGCTATCAAGAGATATGAGGATAATGTGGGAAAGTGGCATTTGAGGTAGAAGATCAACTATGACCTAGTTGAATGGCAGAGCAGTTGTAAGGATTAAATCATAGAATCATTGAATCCTTACAGTGCAGAAGGAGGCCATTCAGCCCATCGAGTCTGCACCGACCACAATCCCTCCCGGCCCCTATCCCCGTAGCACCACGTATTTACCCTGCAAGTCCCCCTGACACTAAGTGGTAACTTAGCATGGCCAATCAACCTAACCCGCACATCTTTGGATTGTGGGAGGAAACTGGAGCACCTGGAGGAAACTCACGCAAACACGGGGAGAATGTGCAAACTCCACACAGACAGTGACCCAAGCCGGGAATCGAAACCCAGGTCCCTGGCACTATGAGGTTTACTCTAAGTCTTCTGTTCCACTTCATAGCTTTTATTTTGCAAGTCCAGCAAAATCTGGACTACAGCTGCCATATGCAGACGCACCCACTCGTAAGGTTGGTCTCATTGAACTAAGTAGGCTCCCAGCAATTAAAATATATAATGTGGAAGATGCCGGCATTGGACTGGGATGGGCACAATAAGAAGTCTCACAACACCAGGTTAAAGTCCAACAGGTTTACTTGATATCATGAGCTTTTGGAACGCTGCTTCTTCATCAGGTAAGTGATGTAGCTCACCTGATGAAGGAGCAGCGCTCCGAAAGCTCGTGATGCCAAATAAACCTGTTGGACTTTAACCTGGTGTTGTGAGACTTCTTACTTAGAATACATAAGCAAGGAGTCTGATCCAAAAAATGTTTGGTTGTAAGTCAAATAAATGTACAATCCAATGGCTCTTAAACATCTGCTGCTTGCCTTAAGAGAGAGTTGTCTCCAACTATTCTGCTGGAAATTGAAAGAACAGATTTGTCAATTATGTATTCTAGGAAGCTGGTGCCGAAGGTGCAATGTCTCATTAATAATGAGCAATTAGAAGTGTTGTTACAGGAATTGCAGGTATGAACAGAAGGCTCATCTGTTAAAAAGAATGGTTTTCTAAACAAAGTAGCAATGGGAATTTTGTGGTGATGGGAATTAAGTCCGAATTGCTGATAAATAATGGATGAGTAGTACATAAGGGCATAGTACATAATTTTACGGGCGGCACAGTGGCACAATGGTTAGCACTGCTGCCTCACAGCGTTAGGGACCCGGATTCGATTCCCGGCTTGGGTCACTGCCTGTGTGGAGTTTGCATGTTCTCCCTGTGTCTGCGTGGGTTTCCTCCGGGTGCTCCGGTTTCCTCCCACACTCCAAAGATGTATGGGTTAGGTTGATTGGCCATGCTCAATTGCCCCTTAGTGTCAGGGGGACTAGCAGGGTAAATATGTGGGGTTACGGGGCTAGGGCCTGGTTGGGATTGTTGTCGGTGCAGGCTCGATGGGCCAAATGGCCTCTCTCTGCACTGTAGGGATTCTATGATTCTATTCTATGATACTGTATTATCAATCTGAATTTTAATCTCGTTTTCTTAATTTAAAATTGCAAATCAGTGGTAGTTGAATAGGTTCCTGACAGATAATGATGTATTAATTATTGCAGTTAAATGACAACTGTAGCTGGCATGTTTCCAAAAGGAAATTCTTACAGGGATATCTGTTGAAGCACAGAGTGGGGTGAATCTGCTAAACAGGGAGGCAATGAGAATTTGATTTGAGAGTTAGAAGGAAATGGTAACTCATTTAAACTAAGGGCCAACAGTGGGTAACCAGTGATTATTACGACACAGAGGTTAATCCCCTTTACCTCACATCATAATCTGCTTAATTATTCGGGAAGGTGTTCCACAATAGAGTCATCATAGAATCCCTACAGTGCAGAAGAAGGCCATTCGGCCCATCGAGTCTGCACTGACCACAATCCCACCCAGGCCCTATCCCCTAAACCACATGCATTTACCCTAACTAGTCACCCGGACACTACGGGGGAATTTAACATGGCCAATCCACCTAACCCGCACATCTTTGGACTGTGGGAGGAAAATGGAGCACCTGGAGGAAACCCACGCAGACATGGGGAAAATGTGCAAACTCCACACAGACAGTGACCCAAACATAAGAACATAAGAACATAAGAAATAGGAGCAGGAGTAGGCCATCTGGTCCTTCAAGCCTGCCCCGCCATTCAACAAGATCATGGCTGATCTGAAGCGAATCAGTTCCACTTACCCGCCTGCTCCCCATATCCCCTAATTCCCTTATCGATCAGAAAACTATCTACCCGTGATTTAAACATATTCAACGAGGAAGCCGGGAATCGAACCCAGATCCCTGGCGCGCTGTGAGGCACCAGTGCTAACCACTGTGCCACTGTGCCACCCTATGTTATTTGTTCTTAATTAACGGTTAGAGGTTCATTAATATAAAGGCCTGACACTCACTTTAAGTAAATGATTAACAAGGTATTTTTGTTTAAATAACCAGAAAGTTTAACTCAACGACTAACATATTAACTAAGGTACGTTTCAACTGAAATGCTGTTTGGATATTATCAGAAATATTCATTGCCAAAAACAGTAATAATGGAAGGTTAGTCACTCTCAAAGAAATGATACAACCAGACTTGACGGAATTCAGAAGCTTCTTCTTTAGTTGTCCGCTGTCGATAAGGGTTGCTGGAATTTTTACCTTTCGCTGGTTAGAGGGTGAATTATTTTTAAGAGCTATCTGAAACTGGCAGAGGTAAGAATTAATTGCTCCAACTAATTTAACTGCCTTTAACTGTTTCAGGTGTCTGGCCCGCTTCTGGTTGAACTCCTTGCTCAACCCCTAATGGAACTTCCGGTTCAACTCCCCTCAAGGCAGTTGAATTCCTTTTTTATAGTCCTTTTGACCTATTAACATTCCTGTACTTGGATTGGCTTGAGATTGACAACAATAGTAAATTCAAATTTGATAGGTCCTGATCGCTGAGTGCCATCTTTAAACTGATAGATTATTAGTTTAGTGTCTTCTTTAATCTGATATGCTATCAAAATGCAACTGCCTGCAAAGTCCGTTATCAATGCAACCCTGATGCTTTTGGTCTGAAACAAATGTTGCAATTTGGGTACTCTGCATTTTCAAAACATCTCAGCCTTGCAAGCATTGACACAATCAGCTTTTAAAGGTACCCTGCCCTGTTGTTTCCCCTTTAGTACTTTACACTCTTTATGGACATTCTGTACATCTTTATAAACTCAACTTCACAACATGATTAATCAACTGAGACCTGCTACTTGCAATTCCTGTGCTACCTGTGTCTTCAGGTGTCATGGAATAATAAAAACATGCAGATAGTGCCTCCAGTTTCTTGAAAACAGTTTGAGGGCATTTGAGATTGAATAGAATCTTCAGTCACAGCAGGGCTTACAGAGGATTAGAAGTTCCTGGGGCATACGTTATGGGAGATGCTCACTCTGTAGATATAGAGAGTTTGGGAGGATTTGTAACTGCCTTCTGAAATGGCTTTACAAGCCACTTAACTGTCTAGAAGGCAGTTCATCACCTTCTCAAATTAGGGATGGGCATTAAATTCTTGCCTTGCCAATGATGCCCACATCCTGTGAATGAATACAAAAAGGATGGAACTGGCTGGCAATTAGTCAGGGTTGAATGAGGCAGGCGGTATAGGGATTGTGACACTCTCAAACTGTTTTTCAATGCTGATTATGATGTTAAATCAAGGGAGTACAGCCTGGGGCACATCTATGATACCAAAGGGCAAGGGCATGGGAAAGTGCAGGACAGTAGTGATCATAGGTAAGATAATCACAGATAGACAGGCATTTCTGCAACCACCAACATATGTTTTGCTTTGTTTGGTGACTCTGGTTCCAGGGTAAAGGACATTACTGAACAGTGGCAGAACATTTTATGGGAGTCCATAATTGTGGTCGGTGTTGGATTAAATAGTGTAAGTAGGAAAAGGATTGCGATCCTACAGATAGTTTTCAGGTGCTAGGAAGCAAATTAAAGAACAGATCAAAGTGATGATCTCTGGATGACACCCAGTGTCCCCTACGAGTGAGTATAGAAACAAGAGGATAAGGCTAATGGATGGCTGAAGAAATGGTAGAGGAGGGAGGTATTCAATATCCTGAGGTATTGGAACCAGTTCTGCGGCAGACTAGACCTGTTCACGATGAATGAGTTGAACCTCAATGTGGTTAGAATCAATGTCCTTGCAGTGTGGTTTTCTAGTTCTGTTGGGAGGGAATTTGGCAAATGAAGGGGTACCAAGATGAAACATTAGGGAGGAGGTTGTAGCAATTATGAGGTTTATAAGATTGTTATGTTTTGGGACTATGTCTTTAATTTAAGGTAAAATGAAGAGGGTCATGTTCTGAAGTCTACGAGACAGCAAGCCTGGGTGGTTTGCTCATTGGAGATTAAAGAGGGCCCAGATTATTTTACTGAGAAAAAGGTGCAAGATGTTTACACTTGGAGACAATAGAAACAACTTGTGTGCTAACAGTGACTTCCAGCCTGTGGGTCTCCAAAGTGTGGAGATGCCGGCGTTGGACTGGGGTAAACACAGTAAGAAGTCTCATAACACCCAGGTTAAAGTCCAACAGGTTTATTTGGTAGCACAAGCCACAAGCTTTCGGAGCGCTGCCCCTTCATCAGGTGAGTGGGAGTTCTGTTCACAAACAGGGCATATAAAGACACAAACTCAATTTACAAAATAATGATTGGAATGCAAGTCTTTACAGGTAATCAAGTCTTAAAGGTACAGACAATGTGAGTGGAGAGAGGGTTAAGCACAGGTTTAAGAGATGTGTATTGTCTCCAGCCAGGACAAGAGATATATATTGCCTCCAGCCAGGACAGTTAGTGAGATCTTGCAAGCCCAGTCAAGTTGTGGGGGTTATAGACAGTGTGACATGAACCCAAGATCCCGGTTGAGGCCGTCCTCATGTGTACGGAACTTGGCTATCAGTCTCTGCTCAGTGACTCTGCGCTGTCGTGTGTCGTGAAGGCCGCCTTGAAGAACGCTTACCCAAAGATCAGAGACCAAATGCCCGTGACTGCTGAAGTGTTCCCCAACAGGAAGAGAACGCTCTTGCCTGGTGATTGTCGAGCGGTTTTCATTCATCCATTTTCGTAGCGTCTGCATGGTCTCCCCAATGTACCATGCCTCGGGACATCCTTTCTTGCAGTGTATCAGGTAGACAACGTTGGCCGAGTTGCAAGTGTATGTACCGTGTACCTGGTGGATGGTGTTCTCACGTGAGATTATGGCATCCATGTCAATGATGCGGCTCATCCGGCTCAACCGGGATCTTGGGTTCATGTCCACACTACCTGTAACTCCCACAACTTGACTGGGCTTGCAAAATCTCACTAACTGTCCTGGCTGGAGACAATACACATCTCTTTAACCTGTGCTTAACCCTCTCTCCATTCACATTGTCTGTACCTTTAAAACTTGATTACCTGTAAAGACTTGCATTCCAACCATTATTTTGTAAATTGAGTTTGTGTCTTTATATACCCTGTTTGTGAACAGAACTCCCACTCACCTGATGAAGGGGCAGCGCTCCAAAAGCTAGTGGCTTGTGCTACTAAATAAACCTGTTGGACTTTAACCTGGTGTTGTGAAATTTCTTCCTGGGTCTCCAAAGTCCCAGAAAAGTGTTATGAATGTTGGGTTGTAAATAGTTCTGCTTTAAACAGTGCATTTACTTCCAAGATAAAAGAGTGTTGGGTCTCAAGGATAGCTATTTAGCATTTCTATCTGGATACAAGGCCCAAGTGATTCATGTTGCCATGGAAATTGTATCTGAGAGGGGAAGAGTTTATAAGATATTCTTGGAAACTCAGGAAAAGTGTTAGTCTCTCAGGGTCTAGGAGAGAAAGAGCAGCTAGCTGCCAAAAGTCTGTATGGTTCATAGTGTTAAGACCCAGGCCAAAGACTCCAAAGTGTTTTGTGAAGTTAACCTAGACTTTAAGTTTTACATTTGATTTTGAAATTGGTGAGCAAAAGGTGTTTTACTGGAGGTATAATGCAAGTGACCCACTAGGAAGCTAATAAACAAAGCTTATTTAAGAACACAGTTAAAATATAAACAAAATAATTAGCATAACATTTACCAATTACAAGACTTAAGCATGATACAGCATAATGCCTAATAGCTAGCTATTTCTGTTGTTCCAAGTTAAACATCATCCCGCAGACATATACCCTTCTTCAGACTGAGCACAAACACAAGTATGCTCATGTAATGCTGGATTTTCAACTTTGTAACACCAATGGACAGAAATCCAGGCCAGCTGTTTGCAGAGAAGGATATTTCCTGAAAACAGCCAAACTTCAGAGAGGTAAACTTAATCCCTGGTGACTTCCAGTTTTCAGACTCCAGACAGGAAAAAAGCTGTTTCTCTCATAGCTTCAAGCAGCTTCTGAAAACAAAACTAAAACGCTCTATGAAAAACACTGTCCTCAGTCACATGACATAACCTATCAATCAACCTTTAGTGACTTTTAAGGGGCGTCTGGACAAATACATGAATAGGATGGGAGTAGAGGGATATGGTCCCCGAAAGGATAGGGGGTTATAGTTCAGACGGGCAGCATGGTCGGTGCAGGCTTGGAGGGTCGAAGGGCCTGTTTCTCTGCTGTAATTTTCTTTGTTCTTTTGTTCTTTTAACCCTAATCAAGCTCCACTCAACAATCACAGGGGACACATCAAAACCACAGAACAGTTGCATTAGTTCAGATTAAAAATAAATATGATGTCAATTAGACTGCTTCAGTAACAATGAAAGACACCGGCTACAGACAACACAGTTCCGACAAATTGCCAAGGACAGCAGAAACATCCTGCAGAGAAACATGATTAAAATACTTCTTTTTTTGATATGTTTATTGAAAATTTTCTTAGTTTACATAGCAAACAAACACAGATACAGATTCACACCTTGCTCACGTGTACATTCCAATGTGAGTGGGCACAAGGCCCCCCCGTGGCTGGGGGATGAGCCCCTGGTACCCCTGGCACCCACCCCGCCCAAATCCCATCTAATTGCACCGGTAATGATGGTAATAATATAAAAACAAAAAGGCAAAGGAATGCCGCTGGAGAACCAACTGAGCGCCCATGTAACCCAGGCTATAAACTAGTGAGCAGAGAAAAGAAAGAGAGACAGCGAAGGAGAGAGAAGAAAGAGAGTGAGAGGGAAAAGAAAAAAGTTCTCGTGTTGGTCCCCACACCTCGTCAGGGTGGGCGGGCATACTCAGGACACGTCCGCCAATCGGGGGAGGGGGGTTCTGTGGGAGCACCCAAAGTCCTGGGGCCATCGGGAATCTACTCACCCGGCTCCAACTGCAGCGTCCCAACATGCGCTATAAATGGTTGCCCTGTCTTGAACCCAGCGTGCACCCCATCTTCTCCAGCTTAGTGATATCTACCACCTCCTTCACTCACTGTGAGTGCGTAGGGGGGTGCACCTGATTTCCACCTAAACAGGATTAGTCATCTTGCCAGCAGTGTAGTGAAAGCTACAAAATCTGCTTGGAATTTCGGCAGCAGCGGATTTAAAGGCACGACCGCAAACAGGGCAACCTGGGGGGATGTATTTATGTCCCTATCTAGCGTTGCCACAATTGTCTCAAATATCGATGTCCAGTAGTTATCCAGTGATGGGCAAACCCAGAGCATATGTAAGGGTGGCGGGAGCTTGCCGGCACTGTTCACAAATGGGGCTTGTGCCTGGGTACATTCTAGAGAGTCTAACCCTAGTTAGATATGCTCTGTGAAGGAATTTACATTGTATCACACCCAGCTTGGCACATATTGAGGAGGAGTGTACTCGATGCAGCAACATGTCCCAATCCTCCTCCGAGAACTCCTCTCCCAGATCTCGTTCCCATAAAGATGTAACCACTGATAACTTTGTTGGGACAGAATTTGAGAATAAAGAACAGAAATGATACCACGCATAGTAATAGAAGGCACTAAGAAAATGTCAATGGAGGCACGAGGTGTGAGCGTCGGAAATTAGGGATCAGCCCTACGCACAAAGTCTCGAATTTGCAAATATCTGAAAAAGTGCATTGCAGGTAAAGCAAACTTATCCACCACCTGCTGGAATGATGCAAACATGCTATCCACATACAAGTCTTGGAATGTTCTGATCCCGTGCTTGACACATATATTGAAGGCACCATCCAAAACAGACGGAGGAAAAGATTGGTTAGCTGATACTGGGGAGGCCAGCGACCAGGCTTGAAGCCCAAAGTGGCGTCTAAATTGTGTCCAAATTCTAAGAGTTGACTTGACAAGTGCACTCCTAGTATACTGAGAGGAGGGAAAATTTACTGGGGACATATCAAGGCAGCCAAGGAAGATGGAGCACAGGAGGAGGATTCTAACTGCAGCCAACAAGGAACCTCCTGTTGCCTCTCTCTCTGCACCCAACACACCACCACTCTCATATTGGCTGCCCAATAATAAAATCAAAAATTGGGCAATCCCATACCCTCCTTCCGTTTAGGGCTTTGCAAGACTGTCCTCTGCATTCTTGGGTTTTTCCTATTCCAGACAAAGCTTGAAATGAGCCGGTCAAGTCTGTGAAAAAAGCATTTGGGGATGAACACCAGGATGCACTGAAAGAGATATAAAAACTTAGGTAGTATGTTCATCTTTACCGTATTGATATGGCCCACTAACGATAACGGGAGGGTGGACCAACATTTGAGGTCCTGTTCCGTCCACCCCATGAGTGGAGCAAAGTTAGCTCCAAAGAACCCACTAAATTTGTTAGTCACTTGCACTCCCAAGAAGTAAACTGCCTAGTGACAATCTTGAAAGGCTACAAGCTGCTGCCTTCAAAGGAAGGAGCTCACTCTTATTCAAGTTAAGCTTGTACCCCAAAATGCGACTAAACCTCTCTAGTATAGAGAAGACTTCGGGAATCGAGTTGGACAGGTCGCCGACATACAATAGTAGGTTGTTGCGTACAGCGATACTCTCTGCTCGATTCCCTCCCGACCAATCCCTACCACTCATTTGCTGTTGCGAAAAGCCACAGCAAGAGGTTCAATAGCAATGGCAAATAACAGGGGAGAGAGGAGGCATCCTTGCCTAGTGCCCCAGGACAAAGGGAAAAAAGCTGAATGCACATCGTTTGTCTGGACCGAGGCTAGAGGGGCGGAGTACAGTATTTTGATCCAGGAGATAAGTTTTGGGCCGAACCCGAACCTCCCGAGAGTGTAAAATAAATAATCCCATTCCACCCGATCAAATGTTTTTTCAGCGTCCAGCGGGATTAACATCGCTGTTAGCTTGGAGGTGCGAGGCGCATACATAATGTTAAACAGCTGCTGAATATTCGAGTATATATATCTATTTTTAATGAACACAGTCTGGTCAGGCGAGATGACAGAGGGCAGAATGACCTCCAAGCGAATGGCCAGAATCTTAGAGCTCAGTTTGAGATCCACATTCAGCAATGAGATCGGTCTATTGGAGCTGCAGATTTGCGGGTCCTTATTCTTTTTAAAGATATGTGAAATTGTCGCTTGCCTCAAAGTCTGTGGGAGAGCGTGGTTCTCATATGATTCATTGATCATGCGCAATAGCAGGGGAGCCAACCTATCCATAAATTTTTGTAGAATTCGATGTGGTACCCATCTGGTCCCGGACATTTCCCACTCGGCATAGTTCTGGCCGCCCTAACAATTTCTTCAACGTCGATTGGTTTCTCCAGTGCTGCGGCCTCTCCCCTGTCCACCACGGGGAGATTCAGTGCCCCAAAGAACTCCTGAAAATCCGCCTCATTGGTGGTAGTCTCCGAGCTATAGAGGGTTGAGTAAAAGTCCCTAAATAGTTCATTTATTTGCTGTGGATCAGTAGCGAACCCATTCGGAGTCGGCATTTGTGGTATTAGACTTTTGATGGAGAATTGGCGCAGCTGATGAGCTGGTAGCTTGCTTGCCTTGTCCCTATGCTCATAGTGTGTATACTTAGATTTGAACAGCATCTCTTCCACTTGACGTAAGGACAAGGTCTCAAACTCTGTCTGTAGTAGTAAACATTCCTTATATACCTCTGGGGCCGGACTCAGGCGGCACCAATTTGGGCGAATTGCTCCAGCAATTCCGATAACCTCCTCCCTCTCTGTTTCATCTCATGCGCTGAATAAAATATGATCAGGCCCCTTAAATAAGCCTCCAATGTCTCCCGTAAGGTAGCTGCTGAGACTCCTGGAGCATCATTAAACTCTAAGAAATCATCGATGTGGGTTAACAGAAATCTAACAAATTCACCATCAGAGAGCAGACAAGTATTAAATCGCCAAGGCATACGGGGACCCACGCTCCTCCCCACTACCAAGTCCATTGTCAAGGGAGCATGGGCCGAGATTACAGTGATCTCGTTGGAGCGTGAGCGCACAGCCGGAAGCAACTTATTATCTACCAAAAAGTAATCTATACGCGAATACGTTCTGTGGACAGGTGAAAAAAAAATCCCTACTAGTGGGGTTAAGAAACCTCCATGGGTCCGACACCGCGTATTCCGTGAGAAATGATTTAATAATTTCTGCCGACTTGGAAGATACAGCAGTCCTGGGAGAGGAGCGGTCCAGGGCAGGATTCAACCAACAGTTGAAATTTCCACCCAGTATCAACTGATGTGAATTCAAATCTGGAAGTAGCGTGAAAAATGACCGGAAAAAGTTTTCACAGTCCCAGTTTCAAGCATACACATTGACTAACACCAGGGGCATCTCATATAATTTACCCATGACAATGGTGTATCGGCCATTTGAGTCAGAAATGACATTGGCTACTGCCAAAGGTAAGGATTTGTGGATGAGGATTGCTGCCCTCCTGTGCCTGAGTGCGAAAATTTGAGTGAAAGCATTGACCTCCCCCATCCTCTGCGGAGCCTAAAATAGTCCACTGGCCTGAGGTGGGTCTCTTGGAGGAATGCAATTTGGGTCCCAGTTGTCGAAGATGTTGAATTATCTTACTGAGCTTAACCGGACGATTTAACCCCCTAACATTCCAACTAGTGAACTTGATCACTCTGAGGTCGGAGCGTAAGGACCTCCTAACCAGCATCCCACATTCCTAACAGTAGCCTGGTATCCCTCCTCACTGGGGAGTCTCCCCCCAACTGCTGACATCGGCAGACGCCACACCCCAGGGCCTCACTCCCCACTCTCCCCACCGGCCGCGGGGAACCAACCACGAGAAAGAGAGGGTGGGCTTGAAAGAGGCCAAACCACACCCGCAGCGACAAAAAGATAAAGCAAAGACACAAAAACACCCACACAGACCAAACCCGCAAACACAGCATCCCCTCTCCCACCCCCGCACGCGCCCTCCCAAACAAAGAACAAAGAACAGTACAGCACAGGAAACAGGCCCTTCGGCCCTCCAAGCCTGTGCCGCTCCTTGGTCCAACTAGACCAATCGTTTGTATCCCTCCATTCCCAGGCTGCTCATGTGACTATCCAGATAAGTCAGGGCGCCTGTGCCTCCAACACCTCCTTATCGTGGCGCCTTCACAGCACTCCACATGGGGCACGGTCTCCACCTCCATTCCCATCGCGGTCACAGGTGCTATAATCTAAAAAGGTCTGTAGAAATACCAAACACTTAACACTTAACCTAACAGTCACAAAACCCATTACCGTTTCCTGTCCGACAATTCAATCCGCGTATAGCATGCAGGTTCATAAAAAACAAATGTCAGTTTACATCTGCTGTGCAGTCACCCGATTCAAAAGTCTGCTCCACAAATTTCATTGCCATCGCCGGATCCGTGAACTTGTGCTCAGTTCCATTGTTGAGAGTAATCCTCAAGCAGGCTGGAAAGTGAAACTCAAACCTGACCCCAGGACAGTCATGCAGAAGTCGTTTGACTTCACCGAAGGCCACCCTTCTCCTTGCCACCACCAGGGTAAAATCTGGAAATATCAACAGCTTATTTTCCTGGTTCCTCAGAGTGGGAGTCTGTGCTGCTTGCCGCAGGATTCTGTCTCGTGCTGAGGTGTAATGTACTCGTGCAATAATGGGCCAAGGAGCTTCTCCTGGTCTGGACTTTGCCCGTAACACTCTGTGTGCGCGATCCAAAAGCGGCTCATCCTCAAGTTCCAGCACATTCTTCAATAGCCGGGCAACAAAATCTGTGATATTTGGGCCCTCGATTCCCTCCGGAAGGTCTACCAGCCGGATGTTATTTCATCTTTGGCGTCCTTCCATTCTGGAAGTCCCCTTAGGGACTTAACCTCCGATGTCAAATGAATAGCTTGGCTCTTCACCTCGGAGATAGTGTTTCCACTAAATGCCTCCGAGTCCTCAAGCTCCTTCAAGTGATTCTCATGGGCGACGGTGAGACCTTAGAGAGATTTAACAGGTGAGCCGAACTCCTCTCTCAGCTCGTCTATCATAGAAATCATATAAATCATAGAAACCCTACAGTACAGAAAGAGGCCATTCGGCCCATCGAGTCTGCACCGACCACAATCCCACCCAGGCCCTACCCCCATATCCCTACATATTTTACCTGCTAATCCCTCTAATCTACGCATCCCAGGACACTAAGGGGCAATTTTAGTATGGCCAATCAACCTAACCCGCACATCTTTGGACTGTGGGAGGAAACCGGAGTACCCGGAGGAAACCCAGGCAGACACGAGAAGAATGTGCAAACTCCACACAGACAGTGACCCAAGCCGGGAATCGAACCCAGGTCCCTGGAGCTGTGAAGCAGCAGTGCTAACCACTGTGCTACCTTGGCCTGCAACTCAGTGGCCCACCGCTCCAACTTACTGTCCAATCTTTGCATGGCCTCCATAATAGCTTCCCCTGTCCTTTCGCTCAGCATGCTCTGTTCAGGGATCCCTCCAGGAGAGCGTGCCCCTGTGGTCCCACTCTTCGATTTTAGTTTTGCCAGTGCCAGCACCTGTGGGCTCAACCATTTCCTCCAGAATGGAACGCTATTTCTTGGTCCACGTATCAAGCTGCCTCACTGCTCGATCTACCAGTTCTTATATGGATTGCTTATCACCTTACTTCACCTTAACTGGGCAAAAAGAAGCAGCAAAGGGTTCCCAACCATGTTGCAAGTTGCAACTCTTCTCCCTCACTTTAATTCACCCTTGGTCGGATAAAAAAAGAAACAGCAGTGTCCCAGGTTGATCTGACAGTTTTATGACACAGGAGTTCTTCCCTGGGCTGCCTCCCCACCCTAAACCAATTCACACTTGACTGAGTGAAAAAACTACAGGATGGTTCCCGGCTGAACTGTAAGTCCCAACATGCCTTTCATTGAGCTCTAGCTGCAAAAAAAGCAATCCAAAAATAGAAATAGCAGCTTACAATTTGCAGCAGGATATCAGTGGCTCCTGCTTCCCACTTTAATTCACTCTTTCTTGGGTGAAAAAAGAACAGAGTTTGCAGACTGAGCTAAGATCCACGACCCCTCCCCCGCTGAGCACACAGTAAATTCCAACCGGCAAGAAGGAATCTAAATATAACCCTTTCCAGCTAGACTTTCGAAGTTCTCTCTTTGCAACTGCACTCCAGGTATGTTTAAAGCTTGCTTGATGTACATTAACCTCTCTCCAGACCTCAACAAACAGCCGGATTTCAAGAAGCATCTTGCCACCTGTGGATCATGCTTCCTCTCACACCAGCGCTACCTTTGATCCTTAAAATACATTTCTTAAAGTCACAGTACCATCACAATAGGATGGTGGGTGGAAGCTTGTGCTCAGATTAGAAAGAACAAATGCTTAGGGAGTTAAAATGAAGCTGGAAGATTTGCCTAGCATGTGCTGAAGAAGGAATTTCTGTGGGGGGAAGGGTGGAAGAACCTCACTGCAAGAGAATTCTGAGATTACATGTTACCAGACTGAGAAAGGAAAAGAAAAGAAGTAAAACCTTCAGAGCTCAGAATCACTTTGGACTGCTTATGGGAGATCTAAATGTCTTAAAAGAGTGTGACTGTAAAGTATTCTTATGAGATGTGTTTAATTTTTGGGCTTTGCTAAAATTAAAAAGGGAAAAGTTCTGTTTTAAAACTTTTCTTGTGTTATTCTTTCAGTTATTAACTGGAAGTTCAAATTTCTTTTTAAAAGTTATTCATCTCTACGGAGATCATAACAAAGTGCAAGGTGTACAGAGGACTTGGAAAGATAAGCAGCATTAGAACAAAATGCAGTTCAGAAGTAGGAGGGTTCATACGGGAAATATAAGGAAGGTAAGATGGGTTTAGAATGCAAGTGTTTAAGTGCTTGGAATATGTTAAATAAGGTTTTTGAGCAGCAGCTACAATCGCAACATGGATTATTATATAGTGGCTAATAATGAAATCCAAATAGAGGAATGGGAACTCATTATTTCTGGTCACAGTATACTCAGGAAGGACGTGGGAAGGGAAAAAGGAGGAGCAGTGGTAGTATTCATCAAAGATAATGACCCGTAACCTCTTCAGAGTAGCAATCACCAGTGGATTGACACTCTGGAGAGACTTAGCTTTGCTGGAATTCCAAAGCCCCTGTCTCACCTGACCTTTCTCACTCAGGCAGGTGAAACAGGGGCATCGAAGTACATCCCCAGCTGCACCAGTGTGGTGTAAATTTGATATTGTGATATCACAATATTATCTATAGGCCCCCAAATAATAACTTTGAGGTGGGTCGGGCTATAAACAAGCAAATAATGGATGCGTGCAAAAACGGAACAGCAATAATCATGGGGGATTTTAACTTGCATATTGATTGGTTGACTCAAGTCGGACACGGTGGACTTGAAAAAGAATTCTTAGAATGCTGTCGAGATAGTTTCCTCGAACAGTATGTTACGGAACCTACGAGGGAGCACGCTATCTTGGATCTGGTCCTGTGTAATGAGACAGGTAAAATTAATGATCTTCTTGTGAGGGATCCTCTTGAAATGAGTGATCACAATATGGTGGAATTTCTAATACAAATTAAATTAAAGGATAACCAGTTTGCGACAGTTAGGGACAGAGCATGCAATCAAAAGAATGCACTAACAAATCGGTTCCATAAAAAGGCTAGCATAAAGACACTTTACCTGAATGCACGTAGCATTCGAAACAAAGTGAATGAGTTGATGGCACAAATCAGTACAAATGGGTATGATCTAGTGGCCATTACAGAAACGTGGTTGCAGGGTGACCAGGACTGGGAACTGAATATCCAGGGGTATCAGACATTTTGGAAGAATAGACAGGAAGGAAAAGGAGGTGGGGTAGCTCTGTTAATTAAAGATAACATCAGGGCGGTAGTGAGAGACGATATAGGCTCTAAGGAGCAGAATGTGGAATTGTTGTGGGTGGAGATAAGGAATAGTAAGGGGAGAAAGTCACTGGTGGGCGTGGTCTATAGGCCCCAAATAATAACTTTGAGGTGGGCCGGGTTATAAACAAGCAAATAATGGATGCGTGCTAAAACGGAACAGCAATAACCATGGGGGATTTTAACCTGCATATTGATTGGTTGACTCAAGTCGGACGCGGTGGACTTGAGGAAGAGTTCTTAGAATGCTGTCGGGATAGTTTCCTCGAATAGTATGTTACAGAGCCTACGAGGAAGCGAGTTATCTTGGATCTGGTCCTGTGTAATGAGACAGGTAAAATTAATGATCTTCATGTGAGGGATCCTCTTGAAATGAGTGATCACAATATGGTTGAATTTCTAGTACAAATGGAGGGTGAGAAAGTAGGGTCCCAAACCAGTGTCCTGGTTGGTTGGGCGGCACAGTAGCACAGTGGTTAGCACTGCTGCTTCACAGCTCCAGGGACCTGGGTTCGATTCCCGGCTTGGGTCACTGTCTGTGTGGAGTTTGCACATTCTCCTCGTGTCTGCCTGGGTTTCCTCCGGGTGCTCCGGTTTCCTCCCACAGTCCAAAGATGTGCGAGTTAGGTTGATTGACCATGCTAAAATTGCCCTTAATGTCCGGAGATGCGTAGGTCAGGGGGATTAGTGGGTACATATGTAGGGGTATGGGGGTAGGGCCTGGGTGGGATTGTGGTCGGTGCAGACTCGATGGGCCAAATGGCCTCTTTCTGTGCTGTAGGGTTTCTATGATTTCTATGATTCTATGACAGCTGAGCAACAGTGGCGGATTTTTAAGGAGATTTTTCTCAGTACTCAGCAAAAATATATACCTGTGATAAAGAAGGAATGTAAGAAAAGGGATAACCAGCCGTGGATAACTAAGGAAATAAAGGAGAGTATTAAATTAAAAACCGATGCGTACAGAGTGGCCAAAACTAGTGGGGAATTAGAAGATTGAGAAAGCTTTAAAAAAACAACGAAGAACTACTAAGAAAGCGATAAAGAAAGGAAAGATAGATTATGAAGCTAAACTCGCACAAAATATAAAAACTGATAGTAAAAGTTTTTACAAATATATAAAAAGGAAAAGAGTAGCTAAAGTAAATGTTGGACCCTTAGAAGACGAGAAGGGGGATTTAATAATGGGAAACGAGGAAATGGCCGAGGCCTTAAACAAGTTTTTTGTGTCGGTCTTCACGGTAGAGGACACAAATAGCTTACCGAAAATTGATGGTCGTGGGATTGTAGGGTGTGAGGTCCTTAAAACGATTACTATTACTAAAGAGGTAGTGCTTGGTAGGCTAATGGGACTAAAGGTAGACAAGTCCCCGGGCCCGGATGGAATGCATCCCAAGGTACTGAAAGAAATGGCAGAAGTAATAGCAGATGCGTTGGTTGTAATTTATCAAAATTCGATGGACTCTGGGGAAGTGCCGGCTGATTGGAAAACAGCTAATGTGACGCCACTGTTTAAAAAAGGAGGTAGACAAAAGGCGGGTAACTACAGGCCGGTTAGCTTAATGTCCGTAGTTGGGAAATTGTTGGAATCCATCATTGAAGAAGAAATAGCAGGACACCTGCAAAAAAATGGTTCATAGAAATCATAGAATCATAGAATCCCTACAGTGCAGAAGGAGGCCATTCGGCCCATCGAGTCTGCACCGACCACAATCCCACCCAGGCCCTACCCCCACATATTTACCCGCTAATCCCTCTAACCTACACATCCCAGGACTCTAAGGGGCAATTTTTAACCTGGCCAATCAACCTAACCCGCACATCTTTGGACTGTGGGAGGAAACTGGAGCACCCGGAGGAAACCCACGCAGACACGAGGAGAATGTGCAAACTCCACACAGACAGTGACCCGAGCCGGGAATCGAACCCAGGACCCTGGTGCTGTGAAGCAGCAGTGCTAACCACTGTGCTACCGTGCCGCCCCACCACTGTGCTACCGTGCCGGTTCAATCAATCAGACGCAGCATGGATTCATGAAGGGAAAGTCATGTTTGACGAATTTACTGGATTTTTATGAAGATGTAACGAGTGCGGTTGATGGAGGGGAACCGGTGGATGTGGTGTTTTTGGATTTCCAGAAGGCATTTGATAAGGTGCCTCACAAAAGGTTGCTGCAGAAGATTAGGGTACACGGAGTTGGGGGTAAAGTGTTAGCGTGGATTGAGGATTGGTTATCTAACAGGAAGCAGAGAGTTGGAATAAATGGGTGCTTTTCTGGTTGGCGGATGCTAACTAGTGGTGTGCCGCAGGGATCGGTACTGGGGCCTCAACTATTTATCATTTATATAGACGATCTGGAGGAGGGGACTGAGTGTAGGGTAACAAAGTTTGCAGACAACACAAAGATAAGTGGAAAAGTGAATCGTGTGGAGGGCGTAGAAGGTCTGCAGAGAGATTTGGACAGGCTGAGTGAGTGGGCGAGGATCTGGCAGATGGAGTATAACGTTAACAAATGCGAGGTTATTCACTTTGGAAGAAATAATAGCAAATTGGATTATTATTTAAATGGAAAGAAATTACAACATGCTGCTGTGCAGAGGGACCTGGGGGTCCTTGTGCATGAATCGCAAAAACTCAGTTTGCAGGTGCAGCAGGTGATCAAGAAGGCAAATGGAATGTTGGTCTTTATCGCAAAGGGGATGGAGTATAAAAGCAGGGAGGTCTTGCTGCAATTGTACAAGGTACTGGTGAGGCCGCAACTAGAGTACTGTGTGCAATTTTGGTCCCCTTATTTGCGGAAGGATGTATTGGCCTTGGAGGGAGTGCAGAGAAGGTTCACCAGGTTGATACCGGAGATGAGGGGGTTAGCTTATGAGGAGAGATTGAGTAGATTGGGCCTGTACTCGTTGGAGTTTAGAAGGCTGAGGGGAGATCTTATAGGGACATATAAAATAATGAAGGGGCTAAACAGGGTAGAGGCAGAGAGATTCTTTCCACTTAGAAAGGAAACAAGAACGAGAGGACACAGCCTCAAAATAAGGGGGAGTCAGTTTAGGACAGAGTTGAGGAGGAACTTTTTCTCTCAGAGGGTAGTGAATCTCTGGAATTCTCTGCCCATTGAAGCAGTGGAGGCTACCTCGTTAAATATGTTTAAGTCACAGGTAGACAGATTTCTGATCAATAAGGGAATTAAGGGTTATGGTGAGTGGGCGGGTAAGTGAAACTAAACCACTATCAGATCAGCCATGATCTTATTGAATGGCGGGGCAGGCTCGAGGGGCTAGATGGCCTACTCCTGCTCCTATTTCTTATGTTCTTATATTCAAAATCTTGAAAAGTTTTGATAACGAAAAATTGCTTCCGATGGCAGAAGGTCACAACCAGAGAACATGTAAGACGTCACCTCATTGACCCATTTATGTAATTGATAAAGTTTAAGTTATCAAACTGTACCGTACATAAGTTCAGAGTTGGAAAGTATTATTTTGTGTGTATTGTTGGAATGTTGTTAAGAAACCTTTAAGTTAGAATCTCTTTAAATGTTAAACACTGTAATGTTGCTTTAAGGAGAAAATAAACACAGAAGTGAACTGTAGTTAGGACACATGGTGCATTCAGCATCCAGAAAGTCCAGCATTAGCAGTAAACAGAAAACAAAACTGGGATATAGATTGGCTAAAAGGATGGCCTGAGGGCTAGAATTGTAAGAAAAGGGTACAAGTCAAAGTTAGCATGTTGTAAGAAAGCCATAAGTATCCCCGCCTCCCCCCAATCATTGGTTAAGAATTGTAAATATAGGATATAATTTGAGATTTGGTTGTTGTAGGGAAGACGTGAGCTCACTTCTCATTGACCAAGAGTTACAAATATTTCAGGTAGTTTATTAAGTTATATTTACACAAGTGTTCAGACTTGGGACGAATATTGCAAAAGCTGACTGAGAAAAATATAAAAATAAGGGAGCAGCACTGGGATTTTTGTCCTTGGTAAGAAGTTTAACAACACCAGGTTAAAGTCCAACAGGTTTATTTGGTAGCAAAAGCCACACAAGCTTTCGGAGCTCCAAGCCCCTTCTTCAGGTGAGTGGGAATTCTGTTCACAAACAGGGCATATAAAGACACAGACTCAATTTACATGAATAATGGTTGGAATGCGATTACTTACAGCTAATCACATCAATACACATCTTTTTAGCCTGTCTTGATGCTCTCTCCACTCACGCTGTTTGTATCTTAAAGACTTGATTAGCTATAAGTATTCGCATTCCAACCTGGTGTTGTTAAACTTCTTACTGTGTTTACCCCAGTCCAACGCCGGCATCTCCACATCATTTTTGTCCTTACCAGGGGATAGTCTCATACTTGCTAAAAGGAGGCTCTTGCCAGGAAAGAGTTAACAGTTAGTGGTTATACCAGTCCATAAGAAACTCAGATGTAAATATCGGTTTAGGGTTTGCTGTAAGAAACCCAGGGTTAATTAAAGGCTAGGGATTGCCATAAGAATTCAGGAGGCTAGGGATTTGCCGTGAGAAGTCCAAGGTATCAGTGTTAGATCAGTAATACAATTCAGTGTATTAGGACTAGAGGTGGCTGCTTTAAAACAGTCTATAGTACTAAAAAAGGATTGTAGACTGGGGTGGAATTTTCCCTGAAATCGGCAAAGTCTGATATCAGGAGGTGAAATCAATGTTTGACCTGCCGATGGCAATGGTGGAATTTCACCCAGTATAGTATGGCTCGAGGGGCATCACTGCTCACTTTGTTACACACACCCTCACCTGCCCTGCAGATCGCACCCTCATCCTGTCTGTGACACCACTCACCACCCACACATGCCAGGCATCTTTCTCATCTGGTTTGGTAGGCATCCTGCTTACTTTCTCCCTATCTATCTTCATGCTGAGGTCAATCCAGCACACAACAAAAGGGAGATGTCCCAGACTGGTGGAGGAATGGCCGACCTCAAGGTCCTGAAAGACTTTGAAAATAGAGCAAATTTGCTGGCCAACGAGAAAGTGGACCGTTTGGTGAGATTGGCGGTGCTCAGTCAAGTAAGGATCCAACATTGCAATATCCATCAGACAACCATGATGTGAATTAATTCTCCTGTTTAATAGGCACCTGCCATTCACTAATTATCTCTCCTTCCTTTTGCGGGCAGCTAAGGAGAGCCACAAGCCAAGTCCTCAATTCCAGCCCTAAGGATACCATGGAAGAAGAAACCACATCTCATGCTGCAACCTGGGCTTTGGTGGAGTACACCATAGGTATCCTGAAGATGAAGTTCCAGTGCCTCAACAGATCTGGCGGAGGACTCCAGTACATTCCCCAGTGGGTCATTCATCATCATCATCATGGCGTGCTGCATGCTGTACAACCTGCTGATGCATGCTGTACAACCTGCTGATGATGAGGAGATAGAAGAGCTGCATGTCGTCTCTGACGATAAGGAAGCAGAAGGGGATGACAGTGATGAGGTCCTGGAAGGTGAGGGGCAAAGAGGCCATTGTATTGGCCGACCACATTGAAAACATATCACAGTTCTCACAAGCATACCCTCCACCAGTATAGACACACACCTTGGTAGGATCTAGCTCTAGAGTAGCCTTGGGGTCACAATCTGGTGAACACATTGCACTGTCTGACCTACAACAGGTGGAGGCCGGGACATTTGAATGTGTTGGCATTTGAGGATTGCTGAAGGCCAGGAATCTGCTGAGTCAGATGAGGAGCCTCTGCACTCGGTCATGGCTCAGTCACTGGAGTTGCAAAGATAAGATCCGGAACGTTGGGAAAAATGTCTGCTACCCTCCTCAAATTGCAAGTCATAATGGAGGAGTCCTTCTGTCTTCAGACTGAGGTGAAAGCACTAGCATGCCAATGCAATGAGGTCAAAAATAGTAGGGTGGTCACTGCTGTAGAGATTTTGGTCCAAGACATTGGTGCTGCCCTGCAGCAGGGGTTGCATTCCATCGCTGAAGCATTTGTTGGCATCATAGAAATCATAGAAACCCTACAGTGCAGAAGGAGGCCATTCGGCCCATCGAGTCTGCACCGACCACAATCCCACCCAGACCCTACCCCCACATATTTACCCGCTAATCCCGCTAACCTACGCATCTCAGGACTCTAAGGGGCAATTTTTTCAACCTGGCCAATCAACCTAACCCGCACATCTTTGGACTGTGGAAGGAAACCGGAGCACCCGGAGGAAACCCACGCAGACACGAGGAGAATGTGCAAACTCCACACAGACAGTGACCCGAGCCGGGAATCGAACCCGGGACCCTGGAGCTGTGAAGCAGCAGTGCTAACCACTGTGCTACCGTGCCGCCCCCTGTGCTACCGTGCCGCCCCATCCTTCTGCATCAATGCGAGAGGAGTATCTCAAGCTCACTCCAGCTGCCTTTCTTCTCAAGGAGACAGGCAGAGAGCCCTCAGACACCTATAGGGAGAAGGATCAGCAGGTGCATACCCCAGGACCATCCACCAGGTGACTCTGGGATCGTCCAGCATTTCAGAATCCCCTCTTCTTATGACTCCAACAGCTCCAGCTCCACAGGCCAGGTGGTTGGCAGTGTGACACAGCAGGACCCAGAAGCAGGTATTGACCCTCAGTTCTCCACCCTCCAGAGGATGTCCGCTAAGGTCATCACAGACAACAGGATCAGAACCACACCTCCACCTCTGCTGTAGATGTTGGGGGATACACCATGACATAGAGGCAGGGTTAGAAAGGTCAAAAAATAGTTGCACTCCATGGGCAAGGATGTTAATCACTTGCATGTGTGCTCGGGATGTGCTATTTGTATGCAATGTTGACCATTATAGCTATACTCCAAATAATGTCTCATCATCTATGGTTCCTTGTTCTGATGAGCACATTCATGACAATCAGATGTGAAGCCTTGGTTCCTGCACAAAATGAAGGTAAGTATTGTGGTCCAGGGCCTCTCCCCTCTACAGAATGCAGCCTTCTGAGCATAGTTCTTGTCTGGTTTCAAAGTCACTTTCCAAATCAGTGCTGTCTGCACTTCTGTGAACTGCAATAATCTCTTACCCAAGCTTCACAGGGTTCAGTGATGTTCTCTGTGTACCATGAGGGTGATCTCTCTTCCCACCACCACCCCAATCTCATCAGCATTCCTGACAGATGAAGGTGTGGTGTTGAAGCGATCTGGTGATGAAGCCTGCCAAAGGATAAAGTGCTGTTGAAGTCCATTTCCTCGATGTATCTCAGCATTGACTCTGTGATATGAACTCTTCACAGTGCATAAGTGTGCTGCCCTCAGCTAGATGATCCCAGAATTATCCTCACTGCATCTCATCATCTTCCTTATGGAATATCTTCACAATGAACACCTCATGAGCATGCTTGCCTTGTTGGCCAGTGCTATGGCCTCTTTGCCTGCACCCTCACCTTCCAGGACCTCACCAGCAAAGTTCAGGTTGTGGTATGAGCATCATTGTATCTTCTCTCAGCAGGAATTTGAGGTCACCACACGGGCATCACCAGTCATGTCTTTTGTAGGTCGCCCTTGTCCCAAGAAGTCAACCCTGCGTAATTCAAAGATGTCAGGGATCTGAGACACTGCTGAGAATATATGAGTCATGGATGCTTCCAGGACATCTTGCACAAATCTTCATGATCCATTTGTTATAGTCACAGACCAGCTAACATTGCGTGAATTAAGTCTTTATGGTTGACATAGAAACATAGAGGCTTACAGCACAGAAAAAGCCCTTCAGCGCATCGCATATGCACCAGTCAAAGACAAACCATCCAACTATTTTAATCCCATTTTCTAGCACTTGGCCCATAGCCTTATATGCCTTGGCATTGCATCTGCACATCTAAATACGTCTTAAATGTTATGACATACTGGACTGCTTTTTGCCAAGATTATAGAGCCACGTAACTGCAGTTGATAGCACCCCGCACCTGTGGGATTCTGGAAACCTCAGAAAATCACAATGCTCTTGCTTGATCTCAGTTGAAGTTAAAAAGATTGTATCCCTTGGCAAAAATGGCATCCGCGACCTCCTGGGTGCATTTGTGCGTGAAGGCTTGCAAGATCCCAATCAGGCCCGCAAAGGCCCCACTGTAGCAGTTCCTTTCATTGCCACTGGCAGTGGATGGCCCTCAAGTCCATGTGGCATCAAACCCTGCAGAAGGTGGCGAACGTGAATGACCAGTTCCCTTGATATGTGCAGGTGTCGGCGACACTGGTTCTTGTTCATCTGCAGGTAGCAAATGCACAATCCATAAAGTTTAAAATTTATTTATTAGTCACAAGTAAGGCTTACATTAATACTGCAATGAAGTTACTGTGAAATTCCCCTAGTTGCCACACTCCGGCGCCTGTTCAGGTCAATGCACCTAACCAGCACGTCTTTCAGACTATAGAGCCTGAATCTAGCAACACTCCATGAGCAAATGACAGCTCTCTGAGGATCATCATCTGCCTGAAGAGGAGATCCTGCCGCACTGTGGTCTTGAGGTCTCTGCTCCTCCCTCTGCTGAGCCAGATGCCTCTGTCACATTCTTCTCCTTCTTCTTTCCTGCCCATGAGCAATGATGCAAACAGCAAGATAAACAGGCTCCAGCTTCCTGATGGCCTCCTCACTGCAGTATCAAAGAAAGTGACACAAGAGTCATTGACGAAGAGTGTTTCCTAAAGGCCACTCTTCGTCAATTCATCACCTGTGGCCGCAACTCAAGGCCCCTTTATGCATACTGGAGCATCCTGACCACCAATTGTCCTGATCGTGTTTAGTGCACATGAAAGTTCCCACCAACCACTGCCCCACACCACATGACCAAGTGATGACAACTTTGGCCACTCAACTGCACCCTGAGCTTTTCATGCACGCTGGCATTATCCTAACCTGTACTCCAAGGCTTTGCGGTTTCATTGAATCATGAGGGTGAATGTTCAATGCCTACATAATAATAATGCCAGGGGCTTTGAACGCTACCCTCATTGAGGGTTCCATGACCACTTCTCCCAAGTGTATTCTCAGGCTTGCCCAGTCACCCAATGATTCTGTTACTCCATAACTGATTTTGAATTCTGTGCCCAAGGAGTTAAAGATAAAGGAGCAATCACTGGCACTCTCAGGAATTAGTGATGCTTGTGTGGGCATAATTGCTTCACTGGACTGACTCCAAAAGTGTCCACTGAGTTGATGTTAACTGATTTCAGCTACGGAAGAGTCCACACTTTTTAAGTGCTTTTCCAGTTGTGTAGTTGCTTTCTTCCTCCTACCCCACTGCCAGCAATCATGTATTTGTGTGCAATTTTCCACGCTCTTCACACACACTGGAGCCCGTGCCCGAGGTTCCGTTCCTTTAGTTTGTGCTGCCTTGTCCCCATCCCCATTTCACCCCGCTCTTTCCCTGACACCACATTTAAAGCCAACCACGAAGAAGTCACTGTGGTGTCTTGACTCTGAGCCCCAATCCACTCCGCTGTATCCATGACACCATTTCCTAGCCTTCCTTTTGGGGATATTTGCCAGTTCTGTGCTGAGTTGTGTAAACTCACTGCTAAGTTCCCCTCGAAGTTCAGGTTGCCAACTGCACACCTATTAAAAGCAGTCATAAATCACACTGTTCACCATTCATGTGGATGTGTCATTTAAATTTGACATGGAAGGGTGATTCCAGTGTGTAGCCACAAACTGAGATGCAAGTGCGTGCTAATGTCGTTCGGCAGCAGGACACATAGCCAATCAGTGACAGGAGGGTCCAATCGCTTCCTGGTTTTATATCACTAGGAAAAGCGCCACGGCTCAACTCGCAATATTTGGGGATCTCGCAACTGAACATGCCAGCCTTGATAAGGTGCAGAAAATCCCAGCCAGAAGAGAGAGAGAGAAAGAGAAAGCAGTCAGCTGGGGTGGCATGGTGGCACAGTGGTTAGCACTGCTGCCTCACAGTGCCAGGGGCTTGGGTTAGATTCCCAACTCGGGTCACTGTCTGTGTAGGGTTTGCACGTTCTCCTTCTGTCTCCGTGGGTTTCCTCCGGGTGCTCCGGTTTCCTCCCACAGTCTCCAAGACATCTGGGTTAGGTGCATTGACCTGAACAGGTGCTGGGCTGTGGCGACTAGGGGAATTTCACAGTAAATTTCATTGCAGTGTTAATGTAAGCTTTACCTGTGAGTAATAAATAAACTTTCAAATGGCTGTGACAAAGACAGAAAATTAGAGGTCTTAAAGCTGCAATGGGTTTTTTTAATGTACATTAGAGTTAACTTGGATAAGATAGAATCATCAAGATTTTGAGAGTCAAGAGACTAGCATATAGAGGCCAAGAAGAGAACACCCCAGAGGTTCCAGGAACCAAGAGAAAAACCTAGATGTCCTGAGATCCATGGAACGACAGTCTATCATGCCATGCCTCAATCAGTGAAATATTAAATATTAACCTTGTTAGTTTATACTATGAATTAATAATTGTCATTTTTGCTAACAAGGTATTCCCCAATCAGAATTTTCTTACTCTAGGGTTTAGTATAAGGAAAAATTCCAACAAAATTATTAAAATAATTTGCAAAAAAATGGAGATAACATGAGAAAATAAAATTACTTTGCAAGTTGCTATGATCTGGAAGCACTGCTGAATTGTGTTAAACTTTAGGTATATTCTGAAGTTAGCATAGACCCCAACTATTTTTGATTTTGGCATTAGTGTGAGCATAAGGAGTTTCACTTCAGGTATGATTCTATTGACCCATTAGGAAGCATTTATCAAAACAAACTTTATTTAACAATATAATTTAACTATAACAAAAAGAATTGATGTAACTTGAACAGGAGAAGATATATTTCTTAACTGCTAGCCTTTCTCAAATAGGTCCAATTTGAGCAATTAATTCCTCAAATTCCTCAAAGATGTAAACTCCTCTTCAAAATCAGTTAGCAAACAACAGGCTTATGTGCTGGTATGTGGGCTGCTTGTCCTCAAACCTCCAGAACACTTCTGGAGAAAAATACCTATTTTCTAACAGTCTTTATATAGAGAAGAGCTGCTGCTCCTTGCAAATCCAAACAGAAACTTCCTGCTTTTCACCTTTATAAGCCTAGCTCCTCCATTAGCACATGACATGCTCTTGTCAATCAACCTAATTAAATGCTACTCTGAAACTCCAGGAGATAACCGAAAAAAGAAACAAAACTGCATCAGCTCAGATGAAAACACCCCAATATCCAGGGTCAATATGCTTCTCTATTCTCAGCAAATGGTTTGTCTGGAGCAGACAAATCGGCACCGTAATCAGAGCTGAAGTTTAAAACATTCCCTTCACAAGAAATATGATATAAATATATTTCTTAAAGGCAGTGTCATCACAATTGGTGGTGGAAGAAAGTTAAACACCATTTATAATAGTAAGAAGTCTCACAACACCAGGTTAAAGTCCAACAATTTTATTTGGAATCACGAGCTATCAGAGCACTGCTCCTTTATCAGGTGAGTCACTGTGCCCACCCCAGTCCAATGCTGGCATCTCCACATCATGACCATTCATCATGGGTGCCATCAGGGAAATGGGCGCTAAATCTCATGAGAGATCAAAAACAGGAATCTTGCCAGTGAGATATTGTATTGCTATCATTTCGGTCTCTGCCAGTGATGTATCATAGTTCATGTCAAGGAAGGTTGAGAACCTTATTTGCATGTATTATAATATCATCAGCGAGCAGTCCCACTGCAACCTTCCCCCCGTGTCGGTGTGGTTTAGAACATATTTTTTAAAACATGAATCTGTCGACTTCAGCTCTGAAGGGTAGGTCAGAAGTGAGTGCACAGGTTGCCACTATTCACCAGGGAATGCATTGGGAGAGAGGACACCGGAGAGCTCGGGGATCATGGTGGGAAACAGATAAGGGGGAGGGATCGCAGGATCAGGGGATTTGTAGTTAACTGGGGGTATAATGCAGGTTAGAGAGGCCAATTCCAGAGCAGGGCATCGTATTAGGGCATGCAATGCAGGATGGAGAGGTGAAAGCAGAGCATCATATTAGGAGGGAAGGGGATATACTGCAGGCTGGAGAGGGAATGCCTATCTGGGGGATTGCTGAAATTTGGGGAGAGGGGAGAGGGGAGTGGGGAGAGGGGAGAGGGGAGAGGGGAGAGGGCACGGACGTTTGGGGGGGTGCAGACAGTTTTGGGGGGGCTGCCATTGGCATAACTCTGAGAGAGGTGTATGGTTTGGTCCCATAAGGGTGGGGAGATGACATTTCTGATGGGAAGGCAACAAACACTACCAATTTTCACCCACCATGAGGCTCGAATCCACAGTTGAAGGGCCTGTGCCAACTCAAAGGGCACTGGTACTGGGCTAGGAAGCCAGTCCACTATACAAGGCTTGTAGGAGTCACAACCTTGGGAGTGTGGGGCTGCCAATGATCTGATTCAGTTAAGTTTAATATGGAGGCATGACAGCAATGGGCTTGAGGTTTGTTTAAGAATTCTAAGTTGTCCATTTTACCTTGGTACAATTCAAATCTGTAACCCCAGAGCATTGCTCTAGGTTTGTGGTTTAGCAGCTTAGTGACGTATACCACTAGGTCAAAAGAGGAACCCATAATCATGTGAGCCTCGCCCACCACAGAAAGTTTATTTTAGAATTCAAATTTAACCATCTACTGTGGTGAGATTTGAGCCTGGAAGCCCAGAGCATTGCTCTAGGTTTGTGGCTCATCAGTTCAGTGACCTATACCACTAGGCTACCAGGGGAAACCCTAAATAATCAGGTGAACTTTGTGTTATACATTTATATGTTGGACCACTATCTTAAGAGCCACAAGATTTGATGTTGGTGTCATTAAAGACGCCTTTATTTTCAGTTTGCACTATGTACAGGCAAGAGCTCCTAGAATAAATCTGTTGTTGTTTGTTTGAATCTATAAGTGCAAGGATGGCACAATGGTTAGCACTGTTGTCTCATAGCTCCAGGAACCTGGGTTTGATTCCCAACTTGGGTCACTGTCTGTGTGGAGTTTGCATATTCTCCCTGTGTTTGTGTGGGTTTTCTCTGGGTGCTCTGGTTTCCTCCCACGTGTGGATTAGGTTGATTGGACATGCTAAATTAACCCGTAGTGTCCTGGGATGTGATAGGTTGGAGGGATTAGCGGGGTAACTAAGTGGGGATAGAGACAAGGTGGGATTGTTGTCAGTGCAGACTTGATGAGCTGAATGGTTTCCTTCTGCACTGTAGGGTTTCTATGTCAAACCACATTTTTTCTTTTTTGTTAAAAATCCACAACTCCTCACATAGTTAGGATATTACACCTTGCTTGTCGCAGGAGGTTTATTTTAGAATTCAAATTTAACCATCTACTGTGGAGAACACTCATATATCAACATTACTTAGTTTTGATAGACCAGCTAATTATGCCAGTTACTTAGTTGTGATATATGCTATTGCCACTGATTGCCACTCATGAATTAACCCTTTGCACAATCAGCTCTCTGTTCTGTGAATACCTTCAGCATTTGCTGAGAGATGTACTGCATCCAAGATAAGAGCTAATGGATTTAGATCTCACTAGGCCACCCAGTTCCAACATATATCATTGCAGTGGTATC
The DNA here is from genome assembly GCF_964213995.1 of Mustelus asterias. Classification (NCBI taxonomy): domain Eukaryota; kingdom Metazoa; phylum Chordata; class Chondrichthyes; order Carcharhiniformes; family Triakidae; genus Mustelus; species Mustelus asterias. The sequence continues at coordinate 59,251,985 of NC_135819.1, forward strand.
CTCACAAGTCATTCCTTCCACCTTGTGCCCCCTCTTCAAACCATCCTCCCAACCAACTCAAGAGGTTTGCTCACAGGGCAGTCTAGTTAACCCATGGGTCTCATGCTTTGGCCTTTTGTGAGACCTGAGGGCTGAAGAGGGTCTCCAAAGTAGACGCCCATCTGTCATTCTGAGTTGGGAAAGACTTGTGTGGAGTCTTGGCCAGTGTGCGAGACTGTAAGGGAGTGGAGCTCAGTAAGAAGGCAAACACAGCAGTCACTGACCATCGGTAGGATTGGCCTAGGGTTGGATGTACAATCGGTCAGGGTATGGACAGGACTCCTTGATGGTCACTAATTCTCTTCCATCCCTTTCAGTTAATACACAGGTACACACATGGAGCCAGTTGAGTCGGCAGTGTCAACGTACAGCTTCCCGGAGGCAGGAGCAGAGCTCTAAGAAGAAAGTGGTGGCTGGGGCTGCTCAGCTGCCAGAGCCTAGGCCACTGAGAGTGGTCGTTTGGAGGCAACATCATTGGTCCAGAGCTTATGGACAGTGGCTAACATTCTTACGGATGATAGAGAACCAGTGTAGGAAGAGAATCCAAATGCCCAGGGACATGGTCACTCGCCTTTGCCAGGTTATTCAAGAGTTGGTGCCACATGGACCTGGAGGCCACCCACTGCTTGTCACCCTGAAGGCCAGAGCCATCCCAAATTTCTCTGCCAGTGGCTCCTATCAGGGTTCCACCAGTGACTCTTGTGGCATCTCTCAGATCTTTGCACATTAGTACATTAGGGAGGTCATGGATGTGCTCTTTGACGGTGCATCACTACATGAATTTTGACTAGGACCAGGCTAGCCAGGAGGCCTGTGGAGTTTGCCCAGATAGTTGGCTTTCCACAGGTGCAAGGAGCCATTGATTGTACACACATGGGCCTCTGTTCCCCATGGCATCAAGGTCTCCCCTTCATTAACTGTTCAGGCTTCCAACTCCCTAAATGTCCAGATTGTCTGCGACCATCCCAAGCGCATTCTGCAGGTGTGTGCTAGGTTCCAGGTGAGCATACACAAGCTACATCTTTGGCCGCTCTCAGATACCAGAGGCATTTGAGGGAGCACATTGGCTACAAGGTTGGCTCCTTGGGGACAAGAGATGCCTCCTCACAATATGGTTGATGACACCTGTGCGGAGGCTACAGAGTGTAGCAGAGACCCGTTACAATGAAGCTCATGCTGCTACTCATGCTTTAGTTGAGTAGATGATCGGCATCTTGAGGATATAGTTCTGGTGCCTGGACCGGTCAGGTAATGTCCTTTGATGTAACCCCCTGAGAGCTTAGTATATCATTGTAGTGTGCTGCTCTTTCCACAAACTGGCACTGCAACAAGGCATGGAGCTTTCAGAGGGGGAGATGGATGGGTGACACATCTCCTATGATGAGAAAAACATTAAGGAGGGGGGACCCCTGGAGGAGGCAGAGGAAGATTGTCAGGCAATGATGATGGCCTGAATGGGGAAGAGATCTTGGTACACCCTGATAGCCTTCCCACTTCATGAGTGACCAGGTCAATGGTGGGCACTGAAAGTCTATCATGGGAGATGGCCCTTTCTGATTGGTTGGTAGCTGTGTGACCCCAACTCTGATGTTGCTCCTGGCATGGGAAGGGTGAGGTTGCTTGTGGTCCTTATCATGCATGAAGATGATCGTGACTTGCAGTGAGGACAAAGCATTGGTCCTCAAAGAGTGACTGCAAATGTCTGTCTCCTGTCTGGCTGAAGGCAGCTTGTGAACTCCCAGTGAACAGGGTAATATCAGGGTGATGATGCGTGGACAGTCATCTCTCCTGAAGTAGGCAACTCCTTATTCAGGGGTGCCTCTGAGGATCTGTGTCACTGTTGCCAGAGGAACAGCTCTCACAGGGGTCTAGCTGCTGGGTTCCTTATGCTGAGATCAGATTTCCCCAAACGACTGGGTTGAGTAATGGAGTTGACCATTGAGGTAGGGGGGCTCCTTGTGGCTAAGGTGATAGTGGCATGACTGTTTTCCTGTCAGTGTGAGGGCATGCCAACCAGTAGACTGACATTGTTGCAGGCGTGAGATGGAGGTCAGCACCCAGCCTTTAAATGTTTGATGCACATCACTGTTCATGTGGCAGGTTGTGGAGCAATGGAATGAGAGCAGGGAAACAGTAAAAGGGTGCAAGAACTTGGATTTAATATATTATAGAAAAGTTCACATTCTAATATAAGTTGTGTGCAAGTGGATAACAACACCGTTGGCCACACTGTGCAACTATAACTTCTTTACCCTGCAGCTATGTCTTGACATATCCCCAGGATCCACAGCTGAGGTGGAGGCGTCTGCGGTCTGCCATACCCTGTTGGCTAAGATGACCTTGGTGGCCTTCCTTTGGAGGGCCAGCCTGCTTTTGGGCAGCACGCATGTGGTGGTGCAACCTTCCTTGATGAGTGGGCCTGGAGCTATGTGTGCCACAAGAAAAGGGGAGTCAGCTGGACTGGACATCCCCAGGGTCTTCTGAGCGGAAGATCCCGGGTTATGCACCAACTGATCCTGCTCCCTATAGGTGCTCAGGGACACCTGGGTTCCTCCTTGAGATAGAAGGGCAGCTGGAGTGAGCTCTGGTACTGGCACTCATGAATGCTCGCAAGTGCCTGAACCCTGGAGTTCATGGTCTAAACCATAAAGTTAACATCCGCCACCATGGAGTGAACATCCTGCACCAAGGTCTCCACTGCGGCCCCCTTGCAATGTTGGCTTGGTTGCCTCAGAATGATGGCATGATTTCCTCAGGCAGAAAACGATGGGACTCCTCCAGTGGACATCTCTTCCTAATGTTCCTGACTTTGCTTTTATAGCTCCAGCAGCCGAGGGACAACTAGATCCAAGGGCATATCATCTGACTGGAGCTCTGCAGAGTCCTGGGCTCCAGAAGTCCTCTGAGTGCCAGATCTGTGGGATGTCCCTGTCTCCACCTGCGAACATCAGAAGTGAGATGCTGACCAGTGAGCAACTCAGAAGCCTGTCCACTACTAACTTCCACTGAGGTGTGAGTCTCAGTGTTGGTGAAGGGTGCGGGTGACAGCTGTGAGCCTCTTCAATGGGAACGTTTGAGAATTTGTCAGAGCTCCCCAGGCTGGTCCAAGGTCACACCTGTGGATGGACAAGGCTGCCCAACTGATTTTCCTGTGAGGGAAGGGAGATGGCATTAGTGCATGGCAAGGCATAAAGATAGAAGAGAGATAACTCACTTAAAGCTGAATGATTGTGCAGTGGGTCCTCACTTTTTTCTCTTGCACCCACCTTGCTCTCAGCACAGGAGCAGTCTTCTTTCAGTCCGGAAAGCTCATGGACTCTCTCTTCGAATGGCGAGAGGATTTGAGTTTGGACATGCACCTGCCTGCCAATCTAAGCTCTCATTTTTTTATTGTGAGACAGCTTGTTTTGCAAGGAAGCAGATGGGGAGAGTGTGAACAGGACCTTTGCCAGTTTAGATGATAAGGATGCATGGCATGTGTATTTGGTGAGTGGGCGCTGGGATGTAATGAGGAGAGGAGCTGCAGGGCACATGACAGGACGTGTGGGAGGGCAAGTTCTGGGACCCCATGAGGTGAAGTGAAGGAGTTCCCATTGGATGTGTGATGGGTGTGCGAGCAGATGAGTGTTGCCAAATAAGAAAAATGACCCAGTTCCAGGGAGCAAGTCATTCATCTTCTTCCTGCACTGGAGTGCAGCATAAAACTCATGCAAAATTTTATTTTTCAAAGTGCCTAAAAATGCAGTGGACAAGTTGCCAGCACCACTGGTGAGCTACTCGCTGTTTTTCTTGCCCAAAATGACACTTAGTCAAAAAATGAGAAAATTTTGCCCCAAGACTCTAGCACACAGGTGAGCAGAATTCCATTCCACAGATATTTTGGTTACTCATGGTGAATGAATTGATGAATAGCTGCATCAATTGTTAACACATGATTCTCCTTCACTGATGGGATGGCAGATTTGATGCAGCTGTGCCCCATTCACTATAGCCTTCGCTCTCCAAACCTCTACTGCTACCTTCCACTATTTAGCTTTTCATACTTTGACATGAGGCAATTGAGTTGTGCCTTTCCCTTTCAAAGCACAAAATTAGAAATCTGGTTTGCTGTTGCTTCCTGCGCAATGGGGGTCTGTGTCCTGTGTAACTGACCTGGACCCAGTCCACTGCAGCAACACCACAAATGAGTATGGGGCCCAAGAAGGAGTCCCGGCCCAGCTTAGTGGTCCTCCCACATTTTATCATACCCCTCCTAGATATAACTGATCTTCCTTTCGAATTTGGAAAATGCCATTTTACCTGTGTGTCAAGATGGTGGTACTACACTTGTATTACAAAACGGAATTCAACCCTCCCCCCTCACTATCCATATGCCTCCGATTTACCTGGAGCCTCACAATGTGCAAGTTGTGATGCTACCTGTTATTCTCCAGCCTCTCCCTAATATTGGATCCTGTTGTTTTGGTGATGGACATTGCCACACTCCCCCTGAGCCCATCACCTGCAAGGTGCTCATGCCACATATGGAGCTGTACGCACCTCATTTGAACCACCATTTACAGGGGTTTCCCACCCTCATGAGAGCTACACATACCACCACCTCCTCCCCCCAACCCCCACCCCAGTTTGTGTTCATCATACCCCTGCAGCCCAGTACCGAACTTAACACATCCAAGGACATCAACTGTAGGACAATCCTGCACACCACCTGTACATTTTTTCTTTGAAGCACACAGACTTTAAGATATTGTGCCTTTAAGAAACGCTTTTTGTGCAGGATCTATTTTAACAGCCTGTTCTAATCTGTGTCACTTGGACTGTAACTGGCAGCCTGTGTTGTTACTGCAGCAGCATGATTGCTTTAATCTGGACTATTATGGTTGTTGTTTTTAGTGTTCCCCTTGGGCTTTGCAGAGTAGGTCTCGATTAGGGTGATTGACAGGTATGATCATATGACTCGGTGCAGCTAGACTTACACAGAGAAGTCAAGCTCAGTTGCTGTTTGAAAGCTGCAGAGAGAGGTAGCCCTTTCTTTTTGATGTCTGGAGACTAGGATCTGCCAGGGAGTAGGTTTATTTCCCTGATGTTCTGCTCTTTGAGGACATATCTTTCTGAGATTTTGCTGTATGAGAGTCAGAAGACAGCGTTTGTTTGGATATCTGTGCAGAGGTGTTAAAAGGCTGGAAATCTAACACCCGCAAACGTATATTTGGTTTTGGTGCTAGTTCTGAAGAAGGAGTTTATGTATATGGGGGGGATACTGCTAAGTTGGAACAATAGAGATTGATAGCTATTAAGAATTATAATTTGTCATATTTATATTAACTGGTAAAAGTTATGTTAATTCTTTTTGTTATATTTTAATTGTGTTCTTAAATAAAGGTTGTTTTGATAAAAACTTCCTAATGGGCCAACTGCATCATACCTGGAGCAAAACACCTGATGCCTACCCGAATGCCAAAATCAAAAGTAAAAGTCAGGGTCCAGACTAATTTCATAATATGCCTTGGAGTTTCTGATCTGGTCCCTAACAAATTGCATGCTCTTTGTGGGATTAAAATCTATATTCTTTGTCTGGTTTAGGATTATTGGAGTCCCGCCAGTGAGCGATGAGTATTGGTGTTTTCTTTCCAGGTGTTGTGTTCAATTGGTTAGAAAAAGGAGTGCCTTATGGAATAATGGCTTTTTCAGGGCTGAAAGTTTCCTGGATGTGGAAGAAGTCACTTGGGGTGGTTCACAAAAGGTGGTTAAAGCAAAGCTTTTGGAATTGGTAAACAAGCTGCAGTTGACATTACCTGAAGGGGCAAGGAAGGTGAAGGTAATTGCATTTGAAATTGACAGCAACACAGTCGGTATCATTGAAAATGGTTAAAATTCAATTACAAATGAAACAGTTTGAATTAGAGTCAAAAGAATGAGAGAGACAGTAACAAAAGCAAATGAGAGGGATGCAATTGCAGCAGACCAAAGAGCAAAATAATTGGAACTGCGTGAATTACAGGCAATGGAAAAAGAGAAAGAATAGCCCTGACAGAACAAAAAGCAAAATAAAGAAAGACAAAAGGAGAGTTATAGAGTCATAGAGATATACAGCACGGAAACAGGCCCTTCGGCCCAACTCATCCGTGCTAACCAGGTTTCCTAAACTGAACTAGTCCCATTTGCCTGCATTTGGCCCATATCCCTCTAAACCTTTCCCATCCATGTACCTGTCCAAATGTCCTTTAAATGTTGTAATTGTACCCATCTCTACCACCTCCTCTGGCAACGCATTCCATATTCACATCACCCTCTGTGTGAAAAAGTTGCCCCTCAGGTCCCTTTTAAATCTTTCCCCTCTCACCTTAAACCTATGCCCTCTAATTTTGGACTCCCCTACCCTGGGGAAGAAGATCTTGGCTATTCACCTTATCCATGCCTCTCATGATTTTATAAACCTCTATAAGATCATCCTCCTATGCTCCAGGGGAAAAAAAGTCCCAGCCTATCCAGCCTCCCCTTATAATTCAAACCTTCCAGTCCCCGGTAACATCCTTGTCAATGTTTTTTGCACCCTTTCCAGTTTAATAACGTCCTTCCTATAGTAGGATGACCAGAATTGCATGCAGTACTCCAAATGTGGCCTTACCAACGTCTTGTACAGTTTTAGAGTCATAGAGGTTTACAGCATGGAAACAGGCCCTTTGGCCCAACTTGTCCATGCCGTCTTTTTTTTTAACCACTAAGCTAGTCCCAGTTGTCCATGTTTGGCCCACATCCCTCTATGCCCATCTTACCCATGTAAATGTCTAAATGCTTTTTAAAAGATAAAATTGTACTCGCCTCGACTACTACCTCTGGCAGCTTGTTCCAGACAGTCACCACCCACTGTGTGAAAACATTGTCCCACTGGACCCTTTAGTATCTCTCCTCTCTCACCTTAAGCCTATGCCCTCTAGTTTTAGATTCCCTTATCTTTGGGAAAAGATGTTGACTATCTACATTATCTATGCCACTTATTATTTTATAGATCTCTACATAACATTGCTTTATAGACTGTAACATAGCGTTCCAACTCATGTACTCAATGCTCTGACCGATGAAGACAAATGTGCCAAACCACCCCCCCCCCCCCCCCCATCCTCGTCTACCTGTGATGCCACTTTCAAGGACCTATGTACCTGCACCCCTAGGTCTCTCTGTTCAATGGCTCTACCATTAACTGTGTAAATCCTGCCCTGATTTGTCTTATCAAAATGCAACACGTCGCATTTATCTGAATTAAACTCCATCTGCCATACCTCGGCCCACTGGCCCAGTTGATCAAAATCCCGTTGTAGTCTTAGATAACCTTCTTCACTGTCCACTACACCACCAATTTTGGTGTCATCTGCAAACTTATTAGCCATGCTTCCTATATTCTCATCCAAATTGTTTACATAAATGACGAACAACAAAGGTAGTTTGATAGTGGAGTGAACTGAGAGGGGAGTTACTCTGGTGGAGTAGATGAGATCATTCATCTACTTCCTTTACCGCATGGCGCTTCATGGATGGGTGGCAGCCCTGCTGACCTTCTGGGCAATCCCTGGGGAAGAGTGCATGCTGGTTGGCCCAGACTCCTGAATAAGGGCTTCAAAGGCCCTGGCAGTGAAAGCTGGTGCTGCATTCTTCCTGAGAAAGCTAGCCTTTTGCCTCTAGGATGTTGACATCCTGCACATTCTGGTGAGGACATGTGGGCCAGAGAAATGATACGTGCGTTGTACCATTGTTTAAATATGGTGCCAAGACCTTCAAATCTGCCAGCTGATGGCAGGTGGATGAATCAACTGCTGTCCCGCCAAGAGATTCAGAGGGGTGCAGGAGGTGCCCGTACATCATTAATGAGTTTCCAAGCACAGAATCTGGTGCGGATTCCTGCCATTCTGGCCAGCAGAAAAGAGCTGCCCACCATCGCATTTAGTCTGAAAAATAGAGAATTCCGCTCACAAGGAACCTGAATAGAAGATTATAAACAAAAATAAATCCTTGGCTGTGAGGAAAGGGGAGCATAATAATGCTAACTTGATGGGTCAAATGGTTTTTTTGAGCTATATTGCATGATTCTATGCCCTTGAGTCAAGAAAGTTGCAATGCTGAATTAGTGTTATATCAGCCAATTATATGTAAAATCCACCCAAGGGTATTCTGAGTCAGTATTTTGCTACAATGGTTAAGTTTCAAACTCACCATGTCATCCACCCACCCAAATTTCACCTCGTGTTTACACCAGGAGCAATGACTGGACTGTAAGCACGGTATACTTTGCTTTAAACTCTATATGATGTTGTTAAAAGTGACATAGAGGAAATGCACAAAGAGCAGGAGTCAGAAGAGCCTGATCTTTGAGAGGGAACAAAGAAGGGATAGAAAGCGAGTGGAGATTACAGAGATCATTTCTACACTGGGAAAGTAATAAAGTTGTTTATTGCAGCAAAGATTGCATCAGTTACCCAATTCATACAGTTATGAATAAAGATTTATTTATTTGACAGATGGTCCGATACAGCAATCTGGAAGAATCCTGTTTCATTGAAGCTAATGCCATAATGACTTGCACAATCAATGGAAAAGCTGCCCTAGTCAAGGATAAGCTACAATTTCCTTCAATTAAACATTGTTATCGGTGCCTCACCTCATAAACTGTATTCCTTTGCCACTTATCCACACACTCCCTGGCCACTCACTTGCTGTACCATATAAAACCTCAGCATCCTGTTCAACCCAAAACTGAGCTTTAAAATCCACATCCTGCCCATCACCAAGACTTCTTACCGTCATTTCTGTGTTTGCTACCTCTAATCTTACCTCAGTTTGTGTTGCTGCTAGCATCTTGAGGAAGGTAGCAAGAGTCAAGAAACTTCCTGACCATGCGTGCCCACCTCGAAAGTAAGAGCCCATACAATGCAGTCAACCTGGGAAAGAGTTTGGAGGTAGTCATATTGGCTGTCAGGTGCTGAGGTAAGACATTTTAAAGGCCTATCCCAGTGCTTTGAGACTTTGTGGAATCAGTCCAATCAGCCATTCCCCACAAACTCCATTCTCCATCCATGCTATCTTATGCCCCCCACTCACCCCACATGGTCCCTCATGCCAAGCAATGGCATTCAATGGCCATTCACCCACTATACATTGTATAGAACAAATGAACCTCATAGTGACAATAGGATATGCAAAAAAAGACATTCATTTCTAACTACCCACTTGTTAAAATTCATTTTTACTACATTAAACGTATCAATCATCCAGATCCTTTAAATAATAAATATTGAAACTGCAAGCACTTAAAATATCTTTACCTTGTCTAAATAAACACTGTATAATTGACAGAAGAATTTAGAGATTAAGAGCTGTCAATCAAGCAATGTTTGCCTCAGGTGTTTTAGTACTCTACTAGATATCTAGGCTCTCAGACAAGCCTTATTATGTACTTTTGGCTTTACACATCCCATTGTCACCATAGAGTTCATTGGTTCTATACAATGTATAGTGGGTAAATGGCCATTGAAGTGCCATAGATTGGCATAGGAAGTATGAGGGGTAATAGGAGGTTAGAGGGGAAGGTATACCTTGGCATGGAGAGGCATGTGAAGGAGCTTTAGGACATACCTTTCAAAAGATTCCCTCATGAAGATATGGTCACAACACCTTTAATGCGCCATGAACTACAAACACTTTGAAAAGTTGGACTGATTCCACAAAAATTGCAGAAGGGACATGCCTACCCCACAATGAAGCTGGCCAGGTCAAGAGTGCAAGGTGCAGGCTCATGACCCGAACTAGCCTGCACCATTAAATGGCAGTCCTGAAAATCACAAACCCTGGGAATGGGGTCAGGAATCCAGGAATCAGGGCCCAGCTGCCTTTTTCACCCCTCCACAGAGTGTCTCCAACTCCATAAAAATTCAGCCTAATAACTCTGGGGTGCTCCTGTGGATACTTTTCTCCTTGCCTTGTCCTCCCACATGTTGGTCTTCAGGGAGGCACCTGAACATCAAAGGACAATCATACATGCACACACACGTATAATATAATACAATTTCTAATTTTAAAAACCATGTATTCATCAGCTGAAGCGACGGATAGCCCAAAAGTCTGTAGGGTTTTACAGGTACATAGGGGAGGGTATACCTGCCAAATATGATAAACCCAGCGACTTCCAGTTCCAAAGATGGAGTCTAACTGAGACTGTGTAGACAAGGGTTCAAATCCTGCATCCTCTGATTCAAAGGCTACCACCATACAGAAGCACTCACTCATGGAAATGCTTGTTACAAATTTGGTGTCATAAGCTCATGTCATAAGCTAATAATTCTTAATATATCTGCTTTTGTTGCTTCTGTTAACTTTTTTGAACCTGTTGGTTCAGTCAATTATTGCTACATGTCTAAAGGTGGTGTGTGTAACATATCCAAAGTTTCTGACAGTAATATCCTGAAAGTTATGCAAAAACACCCCAGCAATTCAAATTATGAAAGGGAGAATTAAGGAAATGGCAGGGGGAGAGTAAATCTATAGCTACACTGCAGTTTCCATATGGTGAAATTCACATTCTCTCTTTCTACCTCACAATTTATTAATACACCATTTAATTCAGCAAACAGAGCAAGAAAATAGCATTGTTATATCATGTCTGCGATCAGCCCAAGTAGGATTTGTAAAACATATCTTGTTTATTCTAGTTCACAAAATTCTAATCAGCAGATGAGTTCTTGGCAGATGTTTTAGGGGTCAAGAAGCTTATTTCCTGGCTGTTCTTGCTGTGATAAGTGAATTCTAATTGGCTACTTTGAATTCCTGAGAGATTTCCATTACACTGCTAATCAGAAACTATAGACCTTATTGTGTAGTTTTTGTGAGAATTGTAATAGACAAAACCAGGAAACTGACTTCCTTGGTTTCTTGAGGTAGAAAAGTGGAGTGCACATTGTAAAACATCATTCAGCCCTTCCCTTTAGTATGAATATATGTTATTAGTATGTTGCAAAGAGATGGAGATTGGTTTTGGGAGAATTATATTATTCGTCCAAGCACATTTTCAGATTCATTTTTTCCTGCCTAGACAATTGTAGGGCAAAATATTATGCACACCATTTACTGAGATACATAAAGTGAGAACAAAGTAAACGTTACTTGATAGATCTAAGATTTAAAACCAAATATCATTCCATCAAAAAAAAACATACAATTTCAGAACTTTCAGAATGTAGCCAAGTAACAATCACAATCCGTCAAAGCGGTGGGGCAGGACCTTTTACTTTGTTGTGTGCAGAGTCACGGAAAGGGAGAATACAACTATTTTTCACAAGCCAAAATAACTTAAACTGGATATTAATTCTTATGGCGTCAACATCTCAGTATAAATTTTGTTTTAGTACCTAATGGTAACCTTTACTCTTGGTCCCTTCAGCGAATAAAGCATCAAGAACAGGTTATTTAATTTTAATATTGCAGTGGGTACCTACTTGATGGAGTCTGGCAGGGGTAAGGCATGTGGCGAACTAAATTAAACTTTGGCAAGTATGTTTTTGGGGGTTCAGGTTACGATTGGCCCTGGGTCCAAATGTGTATAATTTGCACCTCTGCAGTTGTTGGTCCACTTCCTAGGCACACTAGCTGCTGTTATTCTTCCAAGCTTCTAGGGATGAGGAAATTTCTGGCTGGGGAATCCCACACCTGACATCGGAAACCTAGTTTGGGGTAGATCAAGTCTCGTCCATAAACCCCACTCCTCAGAAAAAACTGGAATCCTCTGTGTCCGTTTTCTTGGTGGGAGTGTGCTGAAGCGGCACAGATTTTCAACTCCTAAAGCTGCAAACAACCATCACTAACAGAGGTAGAATAAAATTGGATATATAGCTTTAACAACCAGACTGGAGTTTTTGTCCGGGGAATTAGATATTCTGGCCTAAAAACTACCTGGAATTCTGCCAAAAGCCTGAGGAAACATTTTTTTAGGCAGCTGGGATTCTGTAACTCCACACCAGTTCCATTCCCCTCCCCCTTCCTCCATTACTCAGTCTGCTGCCCCGCTCTTGGATTGTAAAGCACACGGCTTCTACTAACAGCAAAACGTTCTGTAGACCAACCTGAGTACAACCTGAAATGTCCAGGTAGACGAGCTTGTGGCACCCCTTTCCAGTAGCAAGGTAATTCAAACCTTTATTTGTGAATTTCTTTGAGTAAGCTAAGCTCAAAAACTGTAGATTCAATCCGAACCTGGAAAGAAAGTAGATGCATTTCAGTGACATCACAATTAAGGCATAAAATAGGAAAGCTATTATGGACATCTACCATGCAAAGTTTACTTGCTGTAATTTTAAAGTTATAGCTTTTGGCAGCATTAAATCAGAAACAGAACACTTTTGAGTAATGTAACAGCCATGTATGAAGAATGAAACATGCGTTTAAATCTCCATGGCAAGTCTTTTGACTTTGAGTTTTTTCAGCATTTTCTGTTTTTGGTCCTTTGACATTGTTCATTTAAACTTTTCAAATAAACAGCTATTCAGTAGATTTACAAATCAGCTTTTTTAGTTTTAGATGGGAAGAACAAAGGCTAAAATAAAAATGTAAATTTTACATTTTATTGCACTTATAAAGCTACAAAACGTGACATAAAATCAGTTTCAGTGTCACGTTTTCTGTCTTGTAATGACTACACTATTGTAGTCTTACATTTGTTTTTAATTAACCCAAGCAAAGAGCTTGTGCATCCGGAACAGAGTTAGTCTGGTAACTATCGTACCTAATGACATTCAGTGTTATTTATAGAATGTTTCTTTCCCACTCCCTGCCAGGAAAGCCTTCAATATAGAATATTGAAAATAATTCAAGTTCCATGGCATTTATTAATATTAAATTTACCTGTATTTGTTTTTAGTTAATCCAAACAGAGAGCTTGTACTACTAGAACTATTGAGCTTTTGGCATCCAGTGTTTTATTCAACATTGATGTAACTGTTTTGCAAGACAAAGCTATCAATATGGTAAATTTTAAGTTCTTTTCACTATGCATATTAACTACCCAATCTGGCATACTTCAGTATTGTAAGCATGAGCTGTTATTCGCAATGTTAAAGTACTACTTTTAAAATTAGAGGTAGAAGTTCAGATATTCTCAATTGCCATTTGTATTTTGGCATCCTCTTACAGACCAAATTATAATTAATATAGCATTTATATTGTCTTATGTAAAGGTGCTTAAAATATTTTGACGTGATGTATTACATTATTAAAATATTTTGTTATGTGGAGTGACTGTTAATTGTTTGCCAATATGAAGAAAAAAACTAATCTCTTCATTCATCATTCACGTATACCTATTGACAGATCAATGAAGTACTCCATTGTTATCATTTCTACTAAATAAATGGGATAATTAAATTGGATGCAATGAAGAAAATAAGGAAATGTAAGAGGTAAAGCGTGAAATAAAGAGGATATGGTGTATATCTGAGATAAGCTAGCTATGGCTGTGAAGTTCTGGTAGGGGTAGATATGACAAGATTATAATGGTGACTTACTTTGATAATGACCTTAATGTCCCATCACTAATAGCAGTGTAAGACAGGTTCAGGTACAGAAGTGAAGTACACATTTCCAGCACCATAGACACAAATTCGTCCTAAACAGTGGATGGAAACAATCAAATAGAGTAAAAGTAAACATGCATACATATTATGTCACTTGTAACCTCTGAATAAATGCAGTAAAGATTTGCTCAGGATATTTCCAGAATAAAAGCAGGTCTAGTTTCCTGCTTTGTAAATTTCAGCCGTCCACAGGGAATTGGTGAACATCTGTACCACTTTCTTAACTGGACAGTTCAGTTCATTAATTTTCTAGTTGTAAAAATTAGTTGCAAAAATTAGAGCCGTCGGATGGTAGGAAAATACAAATGCTGTTTCCAGATTATTTGTCAGTACTTTAAATGGTTTCTTGGATTTTCTAAGGAATTGGGTGACCCTACAAACATAATCAAATGACTGTAACATTATGCATTCTCAGAAAGTCTCGATTTAAATAATTTAGAAATTAAACTCAATTACTTCAGACACAAGCCTTAGTCCTAGGTTTGTATGTTTGCAACATGCTAAAATATTAGGGAATGCAGTGGGAAAAGAGAATTGTGATTTTTCATTGTCTTGGAAGAATGAGAGGAGATTAAAAAGACAGTTTTGTGAACTTTGTGACAATGAAAATTTATTTCTTTCCACCAAGAGAAAAGTCACCAATAACATCTTATGTGACTGTGACAAAAGAAGATATTCCCTTTAAATCCTTCCTGACCTGCAGCCTTTGACATTGTTCACCACACTTTCCTCCTGCAACTTACCTAGTTCAATTCTTCTCTTTCTAATCTTGGACAGAGGCTTGGATTTTTGCTCTCCAGTAAGGTAGCTTAAGTCAGGAAATTTCCAAGTTTGCCACTCCATCCTCAGGAAAAAGGCTTCCAAAAGGCAGGATTTTCATTCCAGGGGAGGGTGGGGTTGTGGGACAGAGTCAAGTCCACCACCTCATGGATACAGCCAAGGAAGACTGTCAAGGAAGACTGTTTAAAAGTACCACCTTCGTTTTTTGGGACTTCACCTTAGTTGTTCCGATTGATATTAAGCCCTCTAGCCCTCACCCCTACTCAGCCTCCCATCCACTCTCTTTGCAACCCATGCCTACACCCACCCCCCGGGCCTCATAAAGCCCCATACCACCTTAATGCCAACTCATGTCAACCCATCTTGTCTTTACACCCTCCATGCCAACTCACCCAGTATCCATCATGGAAAAACCTCAGGAACCATGTGCAGATGACATAAGTTCTAAATATCTATTACAGTCTTCTCTATGCAAAACACGGTGACACAGTGGTTAGCACTGCTCCCTCACAGCGCCAGGGACCCAGTTTCGATTCCTGGCTTGTGTCACTGTCTGTGTGGAGTTTGCATGTTCTCCTCATGTCTGTTGGGTTTCCTCTGGGTTTCCGATTTACTCCCATAGTCCAAAGATGTGCAGGTTAAGTGGATTGACCATGCTAAATTGCCCCTTAGTGTTAGGGGGATTTGCCGGGTAAATACGTGGGATTACGAGGATAGGGCCTGGGTGGGATTGTTGTCGGTACAGGCTCAATGGGCCAAATGGCCTCCTTCTGCTCTGTAGGGATTCTATAGGCCTTATTTTACCATTTTGATTCTAAATGCTGGGTGGATTTGAAACTGGGAGTGTTTCAGATCCAACTTTTAGACCCGTTCTCAGGCGCCCCCATACGCATCTGCCTGCAAAATTATCAGCGATTCTGAATTGTGCTGCAGAAGTCTATGGGCGGGGCTTAACGTACCCGAAACCCTGCAGATCCGACTGGCGCCACCAACTGTGCATGCGCAGAAAAGAAAATGATAGAGTGCTGCTCCCCTGCCACATCCCGGGCTGGATAATGCCCCCCCCCGGCCCCCACAGACATTGCCCCACCCCCCCAACATTACTGACCCCGTTATTCTCCCAGCCTCCCGCCATTCAGATGGATCGCGGGCCCTCTCCCCCCCACCCACTGGTCTTAGGCAGAGTGGCAGCGGAACACCCTTTCCCCCTCACTGATCTCAGGCAGAGTGGCAGTGGACCCCCCCTTCCCCCTCACTGACCTGAGGCAGAGTGGCAGCGGTCCCCGCTTCATCCCCCCCTCACCGATCTCAAGCAGAGAGCCGTCGGATGCTAGGCACCTACCTCCTCAGTAACTGGAGCGCCCGAATCAGACTTTTGTGGAGCATGTCTGTTTCCCGCTGATTCTGGATGAGCGAACGTGGTGGTAAAGGGGGAAGTGCCGATAAGGTTGGGCGTGCAGCCCATTAAGTCAGTCTAAATGTATACAAATACATTTAAATGGCCATCACGCCTGTTTTGGGCGTGGTCCCGATCGCGGCCATTTTCAGGCCCTGGTAAAGGGGGAACTGGCGTGGAGGTGGATGCGGATCGTGCTACTTGCCTCACGCCCGACTTTACCAAGTTTCCACACCCGAAAACGGGCGCAACGCAATGGTAAAATTGGGCCCTATGTATCTCAGTTCCAGGAGTTCAACAGACCAGTGTACTAGTCCCAACCATCTTTAGCTGCTTCATCAATGACCTTCCTTCCATCATAAGGTCAGAATTAGGGATATTCGCTAATTGCACAATTCTCAATTCTTCAGATACTGCAGCAGTCCATTTTCAAATTCAGCATAACCTGGACAATATCCAGACTTGGGTTGACAAGTGGCAACTAACATTTGTGCCACCCAAGTGCCAGGCAATGACCATCTCCGATAAGAAAGGATCTAAACGTCACCCCTTGACATTCAATGGCATTAATATTGCTGAATTCCCCACTATCGACGTTAACCAGAAACTGAACTGGACCAGATAATTACTGTGGCTACCAGAGTAGATCAAAGACTAAGAATGCTGGGACAAGTATTTAGCCTGCTGACCCCCAAAGCTTGTCTACCATCTCATCTACAAGGCACAAGTCAGGAGTATAAAGGAATACTCTCCACTTGCTTGGAAGAGTGCAGCTTCAACAACACACAAGAAGCTCAACACTATACAGGACAAAGCAGCCCATTTGATTGCTACCCCTTTTGCAAACATTCAAACCCTTCATCACTGACAACATTGTCCTTGAACTGCGTTGCTAAGCCATTTCAGAGGGCATTTAAGAGTCAACCATATTGCTGTAGGTCTGGATTCACAGGTAGGCCAGACCAGGTAAGGATGGCAGATTTCTTTCCCTATAGGATGGGGTTTTAACGACAATCAAGAATAGATTCATGGTCATCATTAGTTCCAAATTTTTATTGAATTCAAATTCCACCATCTACCATGGTGGGATTTGATCCCCATCCTGGTCCCTTGATACTCTGGATTACAAATCCGGTGACAATACCACCACACCACTGCCTCCCCCATCATTACCTTCTATATTTGTATTGAATTTGTAGGGTTTCCTTCTTTAGCTAGATGTGGTAGTACATATATCAGTACTCCCTAGCAAATGTGGGTGTACCTACACCTCAGTGGTTCAAGAAAGCAGCTCACCACTGCTTTCTGAAGGGCAACTAGGGATGGGCAATAAGTGCTGGTCTAGCCAGCGATGCCCATATCCTGTAAAATGGATTTAAAAAGTTAAATAAATAAGAATGCCCAGCGTATGTGGGAGCCAATAATAGGAATAGGATACAACCCACAGGGAAGATGAATGTGAGTGTGGGAGAGTGAGTCATGGTGTCCCTTGAGCTGGCATTGAGTGAGATCCCTGTGGATGTATGATGGGTATGTGAGTGTGTGAGTAGAGAGTGATGAGAAGAGTGACTTATTCTAGTGGAATGGAGGAGATCGTTCATGCCCTTTCAGCAGTTGATGTGTGTCCTCCTATGACCACCACTGCCATCACTTCCCATGCAGAATTGGTGTCTTTGCTTGGTAACCTTCATCCAGAGCAGGGATAGAGGTCATCACGATGAGCCTCCACTGCATCAAGTAGGCGCTCGAGGGAAGCATCACAAAATTTGAACAGCATGTTTCTAGCTTTGATAGCCATCAGTTCCTAGCAGCTTCTTAGCCCTTGGAGTGTGCTAGCTCTGTGCAGGGGCAGCCTTTAATATGGCACCCAGATTAATGAATCTCTCAGATCACAGCAGGGCGGGCAAATCAGAGGGTGGCTTGCCTGCGATATGACATGAAAACCATGGTTGTTCACTGTTTGCACTAAGTGCCACACAGTATGGTGGAAAAACTCCCCATTGGTGTCGCTGAGTCTAATGCCACTTTCCCCTCATTGGACATTACCGATTTCTGGGATGATTCCACCCTCCCTTTCAATCCCTTGCCTGCCTGAATTAGTTGGTCTCACCTGGGACACTGGTTCCATTGTCCTACATACTCTTGGATTAAGAATGGCAAAATCAGGCAAGTATCTTTCTTCTGTATGATATCTAGTGTCCCTGATGGAATATATACATGTACAGATATTGGCTAAGTAAAGCATTGAGTTAAGCTCTAATGCCTGCTATTTGGTCAGATAAAATGATGACACACCTCAGCCAGCTTTGAGCACTCGCAGGTTAATTTTGAGGCAAACTCCCATTTTTGTACTGCCAGCCAGTTGCCCAGTTGAATAAAAGCAGCAACTGGACGGTGGGTTGCAGTGGAAAATTGTGCTTGTGGCTCTACAGAAGAAACCTTTTACTAAATGTGCCTTCAAGATCACTTTGAACTTCTGACAGCTGTCACTCTGATGCTGTGGAAAAGTCGCAGCAGAGTCCCTGCTAATGGCCAGGATTAAAATGCAATCAGTTTTCCATTGATGTCACGGAACCCTATTTGCACTGAAACTTTGAAACTGCCGAGTTTGGCGATTGTCTCGATCACTATCAAACCAGCAGCATTGAAACCCAAAATGACAGCAACAGAGCAGGAACTGGAGCTTCTGCATTTCAATTGCTCATTCACATCATGCTCAATAAGCAGAGGGTGAGTTCAAATTTCCTCCATAAATAATCATTTGGCTCGGTACTGGCACATCTGTATCCCAGCAGGGATCACCACCTTAAGAAGCTTGAGTAAGAAATTTTCCACTTACGGTTAAACTTCTACACTGAGTTAAATTTAGATCCTGCAGATTTCGACAATCACCTGAAATACACAATAAAGAATATAATATACAAATGTCCATTTTGCATGAGAAAAGTGTACATATTAGTTGATCTCTTTTGGTGTTGAGCATGCTGAGACAAAGGATATGGCTAGTTTATAAGAAAGAAGTATTTATGTCATGTAATGAATAGCATCACAGCCTACAATGATCTACCATTAATGGTGGAACAATTAAAATCAATTTGTGTATTTTGGGAATTTGTTCTAAACAAAGCAAAAGAAAAGTCAATGGATAAACCTAATTATATTCATGTGAAATATAGAATTTTAAGTTTTGTTTCAAACTTTACCCTTTCTTTGAAACTTCAACTCTGCAAAATATCAATTCAGTTCTTCAAAATGCATTTTTGAGTGACTCAATTGGTTTATTTAAAATGAGTCAGCGCAAACATATTATTGGTTACTTTGGCATTGTGTTTAGATAGGGTAACCCATTAAAAATGTTTCCACCAGAGAACCAATTTGATTTTCAATTCCTCATAAACAAGAACAGGGTAAATAACTGGACAGTCAGATTACTAGGCAATTATCATTTTAAATGTTCCCCTGTATTTTTTGTGTTTTTCTGAGGAGTGGGTGCAGAGATTTATCTGTAGCTCCTAAAGACATAGGTTCAAATAATCACGCAATACAGCAGTGGGTGTTCCTGCTTCATTTTGTGACTCCTACATTGGTTGGTGCCTCAGGGTGCCAGTAAAGCTGGCATTGTAGCCTGCACTGAGTCCAGAGAAGATTTCAAGAAAATCTTTAGTGTAAACAGTTTTGTTGTAAAAGTTATAACTTACAATGAAGAAGGTTTATGCAAGTGCACATTGATGTAAGATTTTCAGTTTAGTTTGTTTTATTTATTAGTGTCACAAGTTGACTTACATTAACACTGCAAGAAGTTACTGGAAAATCCGCTAGTCACCACATTTCGGGGCCTGTTCAGGTACACTGAGGGAGAATTTAGCATGGCCAATGCACCTAATCAGCACGTCTTTTGGACAGTGGGAGAAAGCCGGAACACCTGGAGGAAACCCACACAGACACGGGGAGAACGTGCAGATTCCACATGGACAGTGATCCAAGCTGGGAATCGAACCCAGGTCCCTGGTGCTGTGAGGCAGCAGTGCTAACCACTGTGCCACCGTTCTGCTTCAGAGAGCTGAGTTTGTGTTCTATGGTTTTAAGCGAGTGATTTCTGTGTTGGGCTCTCTGGACATTGCTATCCTGTGGCACCAGAGGTTTGGTTCCCTTTGCCACCTTTTGTGCACAGATCAGCCTCATCTGCATACTCACAGATGTGTATTGTTTACTCAGCATCGACCACCTCCTGTGAGAAGGATGTCAGGGAACATAAAGGGAGGGGGCCTGATCATCAAAAGTATCCACCTCTGGCAGAGGCACAGGCACTTAATTATGAGGAACAGCAGGGAGGACAAAGAGCATATCCCACAGACCCCATTGGCCCAATGTGGCTGACGTACTTAAGTGTAATCTCATGACTGTCAATTAGTCTTAGGAGGGACCGGGATTCGTGGTCGCTTCCTGTTCTGCCTGCCAATTGCACACACTGCACGTAAAATTCTGCCCTTTGCTGCTGTTTGTCTCTCTGAAGACATGTGGGGGGGGGGGGGGGGGGGGTGATTTTCCCCGAAAAAATTTGAAGTGTCCAATGGGCAGGAAAGTGACAGGTTTTCATGAATTTGCAATACAAAGGTTGTCAGGCTATTCATGCCAGCGGGGTTGGGGGGTGGGGGTGGAGCCTAAACTCACTGGAGAGGCCAATAGCAGAGTGCTCAGGGAACCATCATGCATGCGCCCAATCTCCTAGTATACTGGGAGATCGGTTGACATCACCACTACCCTGCCTCCCCGGAACATCGCCGGCCTCCCGGTCACCACTTCAACCCCCGATGGCCAGCCCCACCACTAGCCCACATCTCCCAATGCAGAGTCCACCCTTCCCTCCCCTCTTACCTTTGCCCCCGTGAGGCCCTGCACCCATGGCACTTCCCAGTACCCAGTGGGCACTGCCAGTGGGCCAGGCTGATACTTTCAGGGCAAAACTGGCTGTTGATTTGCTATTGCTCATTTTGTACTACCAACCAAAATAAATTTTACCCCTATTTTTCTCAGAATATAATGCTTTATCACTTTGCGTGTTGTGCGATCTGTATTTCAAACACATCTTTAACTTGTGCTTTTCTACCTTGCGGCAATGATGTTTATGTTTTTACCTACTTTGTCTCCTTTACAGACTGTTTTGCAAGGAACAACTGGCTTCAGTCAGTCCAAAACCAAAATCATCTGAGGCTACCTCAGTTTCCAAGTTGCATTGGATTCTTGTATATTATCAAGTCACCACTGGGTTACTGAGACCATCTGGATGTCAGGATGCAAGTGATTAGAATTATTGTGTTTCTACTCCTATGTAGAGCAGTAGAGTTCATGGAAACAAGGAATGGCAAACATGGAAACAGAATGAGGAACTGTGGCAAGAGGTGCCTCAAAAGGCAGTCCACTCATGTCAAAAGATTTGCTCAATTCTTTAGCACACTATGTAGCGAGAGTCTTCATGCGAATGAGAAAATATTGGATTGTCAAGATAAGGGACTCATTACAATTCCTCCTCGTTTGCCAGAGGATGTTGTTCACTTACAATTGGCAGGAAATAAGATCTATAGGTTGAAGGACTCGATGTTTTCAACATTAAAAAATTTGAAGAGCCTTGACTTGCAACGAAATGCCATAGCAAGTATAGAACCAGATGCTTTTGAAGGATTGGATGAACTCGATACTTTATTGATTCAACATAATCAATTACGGTTTTTGTCAGAGGAAGTTTTTATTCCTATTCCTAAACTAAAATACCTACGTATCTATGGCAACCCCTGGAACTGTAATTGTGAGCTAGACGAAATGATCAGGAAGCTGCAGATCCCTGGCCAACGAAACCTAGGCAACCTGGCCAAATGTAAAGATCCAGAAAGATTTGCTGGTCATAAGCTGAAGATAATCAATGTGAACTTGCTCTGCCAAGATGAGAAAAACAGTACATACCCCAAACCTATCCAGAATATTGCTGATTCCACAAAATGCCATATATACCTCTTCCCAAAGTCACGAATAGATTGCCAAAATCAAGGTTAGTATGACTTCCAAATAATAAACAGTATTGCACTGAAATGTCAGCCTTCATTTGTGATTTAATAGTGGCTTTACTGTACAATGCAAGCTCTTAAGACAGTGTACCAGGATCTTGGATTCTCCCAGAAGTATGCATCTTTTTCTAATTTCTCTCCTATTTCCCCCCATGTCTTCGCTGAGCTCATTTTGTCAATGATCCCTCCAGCTTCCTCAACCCTATTCCCACTAAACTGCCAACCATCCAACTTACCCTCCTGTTCATCATATTAGCTGATATTAACATCCTCATTTTAAGTGAGATTCCTCTCTCCTTTAAATCTGCTGTCATTAGTCTGTTATGATCCTTGTAGAGACCAATAACTTTCAAAGAGAAATTCAAACTTCCAGTAAATAACAGGATGACACATCAAGATTTAATGTTAAAACTTTTACTGTCTCACATGACTAAACAACGTTATTAACTAAACACTTTTTACTATATAAATAAAAAAGTCATTGTTACTTATCACACATTGCACTCTCCACAGAGTTACAGTTCTTATTGCAAACTGAAAACAGTTGTTCCCAGCTTCCAATGGGTTGCTTCCATTCTACTTTTCCAGCTGAGTAACTTTTGGTCCCAGAGCTATCTTTCACGATGAGGGTGAGGGTTAGATATTTTCCTCTAGAGCCAAGCTAGGTAAATTTTTCAACGTTTTTTAACTCCTTGTGAACTTGGTCCTCAATTTGAGTGTGAACACTAATCCGCATTCTGCAAGGATAGTCAGGATATTCTCTGCTTAAGGTGCAGGCCTGGCTAATTCTTTCTTTTGCTCTCTAGTTCTCAGTTCACTGCAGATAATACAAGACTAAACTACAAGTGTTGGTCTATCTTTGGTCATTCCATATTTATAGGGAAATCTGTAACATGATCTTAAAATGGCCCTCTTCTCCCTGGCAACAAGGAATATATTGGAGGCGATCTTACCAAAAATAATTCTTGGTGTCAAATGAGCATGAAAATGGGAGAGAATCGTGCCCATTTTTTTGGTGAGAGAAAAAATGAAATCTTATGCCGCTTAGAAAAAAAGAATGAGGCACAGTATGATTCTCGCCAGTGGGGGAGTGGACAGAGTCTATTCATGCCAGGAAGCCAGCTGCTGAATGCTAGACGGTGCTATTATGCATATGCCTGATCTTATCACTCCACCACATGTCGCAGCCCACCACCCAATTACCACCCCCCCATTCACCACCCCTGGTCAATCGCCTCCCCTGCGATCCCCAATTGCAGAGTGCACAGCTCCCCATACGCTGCCTCCCCTTCAGGCCCTGACTCTTGGCATTGCCTGGTGGGCACTGTCAAGGTGCCCAGTGGACAGTGCCATGGTGCCAGGCTGGCACTACCAGGGTCCCAGGCTGGCAGTGCCAACCTGGCACTGCCCCCCAGCCCTGACCACCGAGGGGCCTCAATGGCCCGACACTGGGGACCATTTGTGATCCTTGCCTGTGAGGACCTCCATTTGTGAGGTCGTTAAGGCAAGTGAGCCTGGACGATTGCGTCCCAGGCTAAGTAAATGTATTAAAATAAGATCATGAATATTATAATCAGCCTCACGCACATGGTTGATTTTGCTGGCAATTCAATGCCAGTATCATAGCGAGAGGCAAGAAACCGGTTTTTCGCCTCTTTTGCGATCTTACTGGCTCACCACGCCAATCTCTGAGCAGGAACCCGATCAGAGCCAGTGGGGTGGGCAAGTGAATCCTGAGATCCCTCACGCCCATTGGGAATCCCAATTTTTGGCCATCGTCGTATTCACTGGGGCATTAGGGTTCCCGCAGCCATCTGAAGGGGTCGGAGAATCGCTCCCATGATCTTATAAATCACTGGTATTGTTGCTAGACTAACAAATTGGAAACCTAGGATAATGCTCTGGGGACCTATGTCTGAATCCCACCATGGAATTAAAAGTCTAATGATAACCATGAAACCATTGTCAATTGTTGTAAAAACCCATCTGGTTTACTAATTTCTTTCAGTGAAGGAAATCTGTCATCCTTAAGTGGTCTGGCCTACATGTGACTCTAGAGACACAGCAATGTGGTTGACCCTTAAATGCCCTTAGGGATGGGCAATAAATGCTGGTCCAGCCAGTGACACTCACATCCCATGAATGAATAAAAAAACTTCTATCCTCAAAGAATTTGCACTTGATCCCAATGCTGTTGCAAATGACCACCCATCTTCAATCTCCTTTTTTTCTCCCAAGTCCTTGAAGATGTTGCCACCTGTCAATTCGATGCACATCTTTGTCACAAGTTCATGTTTGAATCCCTCCAAACAATTTTATGCTGTTGCTACAGTAATGAAAGAATTCTTGTCAAAGTCAAAATGACATCCTATGCAAACAAGACAAAGGTAAATTATTCCTCTTCAACCTACTCAACCAGTTCGCAGCCATTGAGACTGTTGACCGCACCATCCTCCTCCACTTCCCCACTGTTATCCAACTGGGTGGGAATGCACTCGCTAGGTTCCATTCTTAGCTATCTAATCATAACCAGGGTATCAACTGCAATTGCTTCTCTTCCAACTCTTGCACCATTACCTTTGGTATCCCACTAAGATCTATCCTTGGTCCGCTTCCATGTCCTTTCTACATTGTGTCCTTTGGATATCATCCAAAATGCATAACACTAGTTTTCACATGCATACTGATGCTACCTAGCTCTACCTCACCACTATCTTGCTAGATACCATCACCATTGCTAATCATCTGACATCCAGTGCAGAATGAACTGAAATTTCTTACAATTAAATATTTGGAAAATGGAAGAGATTGTCTCAATTCCTTAAGTTGATTTCTTGGGCCGAACAATGGTCCCTGAAATTGGGTCTAGTAAGGCCTCTCACTTTTCCCTTCCTTTTTGAAAATTTTGGGTTTTCTTACTACACAAATGATCAGATGTGTGCACCAAGCAATTCATCCTTTCTGCCACAAAAACATACACAACTGCCTGTTTTAGATTACATCATGCAACTATATCAGCTAAACTCAAGTGGCTTCTAATAGAACAAATATTTTATAACTTTGAGCATGCTTCTAGTTAATTTTTACATACTTGTCTTTGATCATTGTACTTTGCTATTGTGAATCATTAAATATTCTGTGCTCTTCTGCTAATAAAATGTTTACTCGAGAGTATGATTTAGAACTAAGTCAGCTAATGTATCTCTTTTCTTCAGTTGTTTATAATATCCTGAACCACAAAATCATATTTATGTATGATGTTCTATCAGTAAACCACATTCTTTTCTTGAAGGGAATGAAACTTAGATGCATCATAGCTGGACCAAACACATGGAAAATTGTGGTCGCAATGATTAAAGCTGATGGGATCTCAAATTACAATAATTAACTCATTTTATAATTCATTGCCAACCTGTCATATAACTAGCAATTTAGTTGCTGTAATTTCAATTTCCTGGTAATCAGGCTCATTGCCAGCAATTAAAGATGAATGAAATTAAGCTTTACATTAAAAAGTCTACTTGCAGATATTTGGTGCCCACATAAAGCAGCAGCCTATGATTAGCAATCACCCACTCAGAAATAGAGTTCTAACCATGCAAGAACCAGTTGTGGCTTATCCATGTGTGGTGCAGCTTTTGAATGTGTTATGAGTTTTAAAGTTTAAAGTTTATTTATTAGTGTCACAAGTAGGCTTACATTAACACTGCAATGAAGTATTCACAGTTACATGTTCAAATGTTGAACATATACAGTATCCCACTTTGGGTATAATTGCCCTCAGTATCACTGAAAAGAAAACTGGAACATAACACAATACATGCAGTCTCCGGAAATAAACTTGAAAGGCAGAGACTTGAAAATAATCCAACAGCTGGTTTTTATTAGCATACAATTTTATCAATATTATGTCTACAATTTCAAGAATGGAAAACCAATGTACCAGGAAAAAAAACATATTTGGCACTTAAATGTTCTCCTGTACTATTGGTATCTTTTAACAGGTATACTTTGTGATTATGAAAGTGCCTGCATGGCCTAATCAACTAAAACAGTCTTTTCCCCTTCTTAATTATGATGACAGTTCATTTACTTGATATTTAATTAAACTGCTCAGAATATCTCCATACTATCACTGGACCATGACATCTGCATGTTGTACCCAACTGAATAGTGATCCCAACAGTTATATCAGTGGAGTTTTTAAAATTTTGTTCTTTGACTTTGTGCTTCACTGCAAGGCCAGCATTTATTGTATTCCTAATTGCCCTTGAAAAGGGTAGTGTTGAGCCACTTTCTGGAACTGTTAAAGTCTATGTGGTGTAGATGCACTCAGTGCTGTTAAGGAGAGAGTTCCATAATTTTGATCCTGGAACAGTGAAGGAAAGCAATTTGGTTCCAAGTCAGAATGGAACTTGGTTTGCAAGTGGTGCTTCCAGGCGTCTGCTGCACTTCTTCTAGGTAGTGCAGATCATGGGTTTGGAAGATGTTATTAAGGGAGCCTTGGTGAATTGCTGCAGTGCATTTTGGAGAGGGTACATACTGCTGCCACTATGTGCCAGTGGTGCAAGGAATTAATATTTAGGGTGGTGGATGGAATGCTGAACAAGCAGGCTGCTTTGTCTTGGATGCTTCTTGAATGTTGTTTGGAGCTGAACACATCCAGGTAAGTGGAGAGTGTGGCACCACACTCCTGATTGGGTCTTGTAGATGGAGGACAAACTTTGAGAAGTCAGGAGATGAGATAGACATTCAAAAACCCCAGTTTCAGACTGCCTTTTAGCCGAAACATTTATGTGGCTGAAAGGGACAGTTATGTTGCTGGTCAATGACCTTCCTTCCATCATAAGGTCAGATTTGTGGATGTCACTCATGATTTTAGTGTTCTGTACTATTCATGACTCCCTCAGATGTTAAAGCAGCACATGTCGAAATGCACCAAGACCTGGGCAATATCCATGTTCATATGTGGATGATACATTTGCAATAGTTAAATCTGTAATTGCATGTAATAATTTCCTTACATGTCTTAATGGGTTGCATCCTGTTCAACTTTTAAATGGAGCAGTCAAATGGGCTCCCTTTCCTTGACGTACTTGTCGAGAAATCTGCCAGGGAAGTTCTTGGTCTACCACAAACCCATCTTCACTGGTCAATATACGTGTTGGGATTCTTACAGTTTCATGCGCTATAAGATTGGCCTTATTGGCAATCTTTTAAATAGCTGTTTTCTCACAATGCAAGCTTGATGCTGAAATAGGGTGCATAAAGGCATCTTGCAGGATAATGATTTGATTTGATTTGATTTATTATTGTCACATGTATTAGTATACAGTGAAAAGTATTGTTTCTTGCACGCTCTACAGACAAAGCATACCGTTCATAGAGAAGATAACGAGCGAGTGCAGAATGTAGTGTTACAGTCATAGCTAGGGTGTAGAGAAAGATCAACTTAATGTGAGATAGGTCCATTCAAAAGTCTGATCGCAGCAACGAAGAAGCTGTTCTTGAGTCGGTTGGCTACACTGGCTATGATGGCTACACTGATCAGATCATCTTGTGCTGTATATCGTGCAAAATCATGAACAGAAAGACCATCACTTTCAGCTCTGAAAAGTGCCTCCCTATCTACCTCAGGTTGCCCGAGAAGGGCAAGATATCTCAAAAGTTTGAGCAACAGGTGAAGCTAGTTGCTTGATGAAGCTACTATGCAGCATCAACACAAGTGGTATTCGCCACTAACAGAATGCTGATGTCAAGCCAAAAAGATGCACTACCTACTGCACAAATGATTAATGTGGCATATGAATTTCAGTACCAGTGTGATGCCAGGTATGTAGGCCATATGTCCCAAAAACTAGTTCATCATATAAAACAGTATGTTCCTTCTGCTGTTCGCAATGGGCAAGATAGAGGCTGTATCTAACCAGCCCACATTTGCAAAAATCAAAACACGGTGTCTAACATTCAATGTGGGTCCATGATTGGACAACATTTGCTAAATAATCCTCACTGTAACCTCAGCCCCAGGCTCCATCTGGCACATATGACCTTCTGTATTCAAGCAGCTTGGTCAGTAGTTGTGCTATCAAACCATTCTTGGTGATGGACAATGAAGTCCCCCATCCAGCTTTAGTTTATTGGCTTGCCTCACTGGAACCCAATTATGATAGTCACCAAATTGTGGATATTTGAACAAGCATTTTCACACCCAGCCCCCAAATAATAGCTTTGAGCATGTCAGCTTTGCTTCCCATGTCAGTTTCCCTGCCAGCTGACAAAATATTTGCCTTCTACATGGAAAGGCCAATCAGGAGCAACTTCTAATGTGTGCTAGCAACATTGATGCTTTAAATTTGCACTTATTCATCATCAACTGCTTAATTCAGACCCTTGCTAGATAGAAGTGTGGCATAAGGCTTATTCTTTCATAGGGGATTCAATAACATGCTGCAGTAGATGAGACTTTCTTGTTCAGTGACAAGTTTTCCCTGGCCACTAATCCACCTTTGCCCTGCATCTTTATTTGTAAACGGTTAATTATAGAAAGTTTCTGTAAATACCCTACATACAAATCAATGCAGATAAGTTATTGAAATAATTTGACAATCGAGAACTTTTTTTTTGCTAGTTTTTTTCCTCTCTCTCATGAACTTGCCTCTTTCAGGGAGCTCATAGTTCAGCAATCTCATTACATCTTTTCCAAGTTCTTCACATGTAAGTCTGAAGCAGCTATTAAAATGTAGAGACCATCATACCAAGGCATGGTATCCAAACACCAGTATATTCCAGCAGGAGATACTGAAACGCAACCGGGATCAGGAACTCTGGCTGAGTTTTCTATCCTATCATAGAGGCACTAAAGCCAAAATTTGATTAAATTTGCAAAGTTAACTTATCTTAGTATATTCTTGTTCTGTGTATCTCAATAATGTAAATCAAACACAGATTTATGTAGTTTTATATGGACAAAGTAAGTAACTGCATTTTTGAGGACAAGGCAAAAATTGATACCTATAAAATTTTGGTAAGTCACCATATTATTGGAAGGAGTACTATATTTTGAAAATTGTTACATGTTAAATATTCAGATGGCTTTCATTTTCTTTGTGGTTTGGTATGATAGTTTTCCTATGCCGACAAAAAAAATCATCTCTAATTATTTTTTTCTCGAATTGCTGAACGAGTGTATGATCTGGAAGATAGGTTTAGCTATTTGATCGTCCAGGAAATTTTCTAAATCGCTATTAACAATACTCATGTGTTATAGTTTTTGATTTTAAAGACATTTTGATCATGTTATGTAAGATATCTATGAATCACTTCCAAAAGCCTCTGAGGTCTCTCAAATTTAAATTGTGGTTTCATAGATTCTGCCATTGCAGTAGTCCTCCAGCTGCTTCTTTCTGCTTGCTGTTTTTAATTCTCATTAAAGGGAATTTTGGATAATAGAATGTCTAATAATAGTGACGGTACTACTTGGCACATGGATGAAGGAGATCGGATTAGTGGATTGACAGAATGTAAATCGGTAACACTCCTTAATGAGCAAGGAAGATTCTTGATAGGATTATGGGGTTGTTAGTTGGTTTGGGGAAATTAATTAGTTAGTTTGTCATTGGAAAATCAAGATTTGAGAATATCAGTCAATATCAAGGTTTCACCTGAAGCAGTCTTAACAGTGCATGAGGACTGCTACTCATATAGAGTTTGTGGAAAGATCTAAATACAAAATAGAACATCATAGCACATTTCATTTTAGTGTTAAGGGAGTCATTTTAATAATATTCGTTCCACCAGGCATGGCCTATGAAAAATGGTTAGAAAAAATGTCAAGAGCATGTGTGGAAGTAGGCATATTATGACATCAGTTAGCATTTAATGTTGATTTGATGTCAACACTGCTAATTTTGAACTTCTCATTCCAGATAATGCCCTCTCATCAGCATACACACCTGAACTTGTGTTTAGCAGCAGCGACCTGGAAAAAGGTTTCCCAGTGTTCACCCTATCTATGCCTTTCATAATTTACGCGGATATCAGAAGGACGTATTTTACACAGAGGGTGATGGGAGCCTGGAATGCGCTGCCAGGCAAGGTAGTGGAGGTGGACACACTGGGAACGTTTAAGACTTATCTAGATAGCCACATGAACGGAGTGGAAATGGAGGGATACAAAAGAATGGTCTAGTTTGGACCAGGGAGCGGCGCGGGCTTGGAGGGCCGAAGGGCCTGTTCCTGTGCTGTATTGTTCTTTGTTCTTTGTTTGTTTTAAGTCTACTATGCTCCAGGGAAAAAAGTCCCAGTCCACCTGTGACTCCACTTTCAAGGAGCTATGAACGTGTACTCCTAGATCTCTTTGTTCTACAACTCTCCCCAACGCCCTACCATTAACTGAGTAGGTCCTGCCACCAATCTTGGTGTCACCTGCAAACTTACTAACCATGCCTCCTAAATTCTCATCCAAATCATTAATATAAATAACAAATAACAGTGGACCCAGCACCGATCCCTGAGGCACACCACTGGTCACAGGCCTCCAGTTTGAAAAACAACCCTCTACAACCACTCTATCTTCTGTTGTCAAGCCAATTTTGTATCCAATTGGCTACCTCACCCTGGATCCCGTGAGATTTAGCCTTATGCAACAACCTAACATATGCTACCTTGTCAAAGGCCTTGCTAAAGTCCATGTAGACAACATCAACTGCACTGCCCTCATCTACCTTCTTGGTTACCCCTTCAAAAAATGCAATCAAATTTGTGAGACATGATTTTCCACTCACAAAACCATGCTGACCGTCCCTAATTAGTCCTTGCCTCTCTAAATGTCTGTAGATCCTGTCTCTCAGAATACTTTTTAACAACTTACCCACTACAGACATTAGGCTCACTGGTCTGTAGTTCAATGAGCCTAGTAGTTCGATGGCTGAGAATGGGAGATGTAACAAAGATTGCCCGGCAGCGCACTCCAGGCTCCCACCACCCTCTGTGTAAAATACGTCCTTCTGATATCCGCGTTCAACCTCCCCCCCTCCTCACCTTGAACCTATAACCCCTCGTGAACGTCACCACCGACCTGGAAAAAGGTTTCCCACTGTTCACCCTATCTATGCCTTTCATAATTTTATACACCTCTATTAGGTCACCCCTCATCCTCCGTCTTTCCAGTGAGAACAACCCCAGTTTAACCAATCTCGCCTCATAACTAAGCCCTTCCATACCAGGGAACATCCTGGTAAACCTCCTCTGCACTCTCTCTAAAGCCTCCACGTCCTTCTGGTAGTGTGGCAACCAGAACTGGGCGCAGTATTCCAAATGTGGCCGAACCAACGTTCTATACAACTGCAACATCAGACCCCAACCTTTATACTCTATGCTCCATCCTATAAAGGCAAGCATGCCATATGCCTTATTCACTACCTTCTCCACCTGTGACGTCACCTTCAAGGATCTGTGGATTTGCACACCCAGGTCCCTCTGCGTATCTACACCCTTTATGGTTCTGCCATTTATCGTATAGCTCCCCCCTACGTTAGTTCTACCAAAATGCATCACTTCGCATTTATCTGGATTGAACTCCATCTGCCATTTCTTTGCCCACTTAGGGGTGATCTTATAGAGGTCTACAAAGTAATAAGGGGCATAGATAAGGTAGATAGTCAACATCTTTTCCCAAAGGTAGGGAAGTCTAAAACTAGAGAGCCTAGGTTTAAGGTGAGATGGGAGAGATACAAAAGGGTCCAGAGGGGCAATTGTTTCACTCAGAGGGTGGTGAGTGTCTGGAACAAGCTGCCAGAGGCAGTAGTAGAGACAGGTACAATTTTGTCTTTTAAAAAGCATTTAGACAGTTACATGGGTAAGATGGGTATAGAGGGATATGGGCCAAATGGGGCCAATTAGGACGAGCTTAGTGGTAAAAACTAGGTGGCATGGACAAGTTGGGCCGAAGGGCCTGTTTCCATGCTGTAAACCTCTATGACTCATCTATCATAGTTGCTTCAGAGAGATGAGACACTTTTTATGTCAGGGGGGGGAAGGTCACGCTCCTGACATAAACATAAACAAAGAGAAGCAAGTGGTATGTGCAACTGGCTTTGACAAGATATGGGTTTCCCCATTATGCAGGGTGTGACGTTGTGAACAAAATGGGTCAGATTTTATGGCCTTGCTCGTCCCGAAACCATCAAATCCCGCCCACGATCAATGGACCTTTCCATCATCCACCCCTCACCTGCTCCAATTCCTGTGGCAGGCGGGACAGTAAAATTCCAGCCAATAACTAAATGCTAAGATGTACCATAACAGAAAGTCTGCCACTCACATCATGCTGGTTAATGTATGCTCTCCTAGCAACAGTCACGATGTTTACATTCTTTGTCAGTCCAATGTTATCTCTCTATTTGAACCATCAAATCAAACCAGAGGATGACTGGGACTATTGGTGATGAGGGCTATTCACTTCAAAGCTGGCTCATAACTTTGCCTGCAGTTCAACCACACATGGCCAGCATGCATACAAGCGGGCTATGTGCCACACAAAACATTGTAGAGCAGACCATCCGGGTGCTAAAGTAATGGTTTTGTTGCTCTAGAGGAACCGACCAGAGCATGTGTCCAGATTTGTGCTGTATTCCATAATCTGGCCATCTTGATGGAACAGCCTTTACCAGGGATAAAGTGAATAGCTCAGGAACAGGAGGAAGGGAGAAGGCAATTGGCACCTCCTCTACAACTGAGCTAATCATGATTGCCTCATTCAACCAATGTTCCACTGAACACACCCACATGGTACAACAGTCATAATGACCTTAACGTCACTCGGTTAAGAATCATCACCATGCCCTCTTGTTATTAATGTTGAAATAAAAGCCACCAAAAACCATCATTTCCAAATCAATTATATCCAATATTCCATACCAAAATCTTCCTTGGGCACGCTTTCAGTGCCTGTCATGCAGGTGCCTTTGCCTGACCTAGTGCTCCGAAATCATGCTACGCCAGTGGCTGCAGCATGGCTGCTGGAAAACTGCTGACTTCTGTGGGATATTCTGCAGGGTACCATTGGGCAACTATGGGTCTGAAGAGCCCAGCTTTAGACTGTACTACTTGGGCATGGGCAGTAGCAGCTTGGCTGGCAGGATGGCAGTGGTGGAAGCATGAAAACTATCATTTTGAGTGAGGACAAGAGACTTGAACTCCACTGAGCCACTGCTACTTCTCTCATCTAAGCATTCCTAGTAATCTGCTGATGCACAGATTGTCGGACTGTTGTGAGATCCTGAAATCCTCTTTTGAACACGGGTATCTACAGCCATAATGGCAGCAGTCTGTGCCTGCATGTCAGCCAGCTGAGATTTCTTGATTTTAATCTAGGCCTCCGCTGCAGAACCAAGATATTGGCTTCCATCGCAGCACAAGAAGAAGCCATCCATCGACTATTAGGCATTGTATCATGAGGGTGGCCACCATTTTCATGCTGGAAATAATAGCCTACAATCATTGTACGATGCCTTATGCCAAGATGGAGCTTGACATCTCCATGCTCCTTGACAGTGATATCATACACCTGACAGACCTACCAATGCACTAAGCATTTGAATGAGTATGCCGATCAGCCTTTCTCAGTAGGCTGCCCCACTGAAGTCCTCATCGGAGTCCTCTGTAGCAAAACTCATGTGTGACCTTGTACTCAGGATGCTACTACCTGCACAATCCTTTCTCCCCGCTCTAGCAATAGACCGCACATGCCCAGTGACTCACTATGTGCAGTTCCCACCTCTGTGCCACCCTGTAAAATATATGCAGTGCCAGTTTCTGAGCTGTTTGCTGCTAGTGAGAGATCAAACAATGGTACTTTTTTCTTCATTCATTTATTGTTTCCCATGGACTTCTGACTCCTGCTTGACGAGGTGGAAGTTCTTGGATATCTGAAAAAGTAAAGGCCAAAATTTTTCGATCCTTTCCGCTGGCAGGATCTTCTAGTCGATCATTGACAACCCCCCAATGTTGCAGTCCCATGTGGCAGAGGATGCAGGGCAGGCAAAAGCCTGTAGTCATCAGCGGAACTGAAAGATTCCACCACAGGGGAGTGGAAAATCCTACCCAAAGTCACAACGATAAGGTTGTGATGGGAGAAAAGTTAGGTGAATGAGGTAACTCGCTGTAAGGGATTGTGGGATAAAGGGGAAATGTGATGTGAGGCAGTGGTGGTAGGAATATTTGGCATTTCTGGTATTGTCCATGGGCTCAGGTATAGCCATCCTTCTGATTAATTGTGCCTGTTCCCTAGCAGTTAGGTTTTTCTGTCTCCAATTGTGGACTATAGTCAGAATGTGGTGCAATGTATTTGGCTGATATATTTGTTACACCTGAATAGCTGGCAAAGGTGTGAGATTTTCAACAGTTGGGTTTGGGGCCGGTGACAGAGCCAAATGTAGAGATGAGACATGCTTGATAGTGACTGTTGATAAGCAAATGAGGGGGATATGTGAACAGAGGAGGTGGTTCCTGAAGAAGCATTCACTAACCTTGACCATTTGTATGAGGTCATTGATTTTTTTGTGAGACTGTATCTGGTACTGTTGGCGTTCACTATGACAGCTGTCTTTTCCCACTGCCTTTGCCCTGAGAAGAGAGAACCTTTCTTCACCTGTCCATTTCCTGCACCAAGACCTCTAGTGTTGCAATGGAGAACATTGCAGTATGCTCTCTGCCCTGTCAAACTACTTCCACTCCTCTTTCTGCTCATAAACTCTTTAACCATTTTCAGCAACTGCTCCAGTGAAACTGCATTTTGTCTTAAGGAATTGTAGGCAGGCTTTAAGTGTTTCTAGCCTTGCACACACCTGGGCCTCCTGCTGAGGCAAGCAGCCACTCAGCAGCACATGCAATGCTGGATTGCATGCCATCATCATTGAAATTAGCAAGCATTGAATGCAGGTTAATCACACACCATGATCACTATTCTCATTTTCCTGCCTTATTCAAGCTTCCTTCCTGAAATAGGATGGTACCTTAAATAAAGAAAATTGTTAGTATTGTACATCAATAGAAGAAATCATTATGAAAGACAACTGCAAAAGGAGCAGTTCTCATAAATGATTTTTATGCAGAAGAAGTTGAAGTTATGTAGCATATATCATGCCTTCAAGCCATTCCACATTTTTCACACCAATTAAATCATTTAGAAATTCATCACTGTATAAATGTGGGAAATGCAACAGCCGATTTGTGTACAAGGTCCAGTGAATAGCAATTAAATTAATGATCAAACAACCTGATGTTGATGGCTGTTGTTGAGGGATAAATGTTGGTTAAAGTCCAACAGGTTTATTTGGAATCACGAGCTTTTGGAGCGCTGCTCCTTCATCAACTGAGTGCAGGTTAGTTCACAAACACAGCATTATTGGCAAAAACACAATTGCAAGATAATTACAGATTGGAATGTGAAGAATGGTTAAAATGCGAGTCCTTACAGGTAATCAAGTCTTTACAGGTACAAACAATGTGTGTGGAGAGAGGGATAATCACAGGTTAAAGAGGTGTGAATTGTTTCAAGCCAGGACAGTTCATAGGATTTTGCAAACCCAGGCAGTATGGTGGGGGCTACAAGTAGTGTGACATGAACCCAAGATTCCGGTTCAGGCCGTCCTCATGCATGTGAAATGACAACGGCATTGCTGCAACAGCCTCAGTACTCAACACTGACAACTGCCAATCTCCAGATGCAATTCTACAACTCATCCGCTTCATCTTGGACCACAACATCTTCACCTTCGACAACCAGTTCTTCACTCAGACACACGGAACAGCCATGGGGACCACATTTGCACGTCAATATGTCAACATCTTCATGCATAAGTTTGAGCAAGACCTCTTCACCGCACAGGACCTTCAACCGACGCTATATACCAGATACAGCGATGACATTTTCTTCCTTTCACGTGAAGAATCACTGAAAAGACTACATGATGACATCAACAAGTTCCATCCCACCATCAGACTCACCATGGTCTACTCTCCAGAATCGGTTGCATTCTTGGGCACATGCATCTCCATCAAGGACGGACACTTCAGCACTTCACTGCACCACAAGCCCACGGATAACTTCGTGATGCTCCACTTCCCCAGCTTCCACCCTAAACACGTTAAAGAAGCCACGCCCTACGGGCAAGCCCTCCATATACACAGAATCTGCTCAGACGAGGAGGAATACAACAGACACCTACAGATGCTGAAAGACGCCCTCGTAAGAACAGGATATGGCGCTTGACTCATCGATTGACAGTTCCGAAGCACTACAGCAAAAAACTGCCCCAACCTCCTTAGAACACAAACATGGGACATGACCGACAGAGTACCCTTCGTCATCCAGTATTTCCCCAGAGCGGAGAAACTATGACATCTTCTTTGAAGCCTTCAACATGTCATCGATGATGATGAACATCTCGCCAAGGCCATTCCCACACCCCCACTACTTGCCTTCAAACAACTGCCCAACCTCAAACAGACCATTGTTCACAGCAAACTACTCAGCCTTCAGGAGAACAGCGACCACGACATCACACAACACTGCTACGGCAACCTCTGCAAGACGTGCCGGATCATCGACATGGATACCACCATCACACGTGAGAACACCACCCACCAGGTACACGGCACATATTCATGTGACTCGGCCAACATTGTCTACCTTATAAGCTGCAGGAAAGGATGTCCCGAGGCGTGGTACATGGGTGAGACCATGCAGACACTACGACAACAGATGAACAGACACCGCGGAACAATCACCAGGCAGAAGTATTCCCTTCCAGTCAGGAGTACTTCAGCAGTAAAGGGCATTCAGCCTCCGATCTTAGGGTAAGCGTTCTCCAAGGCAGCCTTCAAGACACACGACAACGCAGAATTGCCGAGCAGAAAGTGATGGCCAAATTCCACATGCATGAGGCTGGCCTCAACCGGGATCTTGGGTTCATGTCACACTACTTGTAGCCCCCATCATACTGCCTGGGTTTGCAAAATCCTATGAACTGTCATGGCTTGAGACAATTCACACCTCTTTAACCTGTGATTATCCCTCTCTCCACACACATTGTTTGTACCTGTAAAGACTTGATTACCTGTAAAGACTCGCATTCCAACCATTCTTCACATTCCAATCTGTAATTATCTAGGTCTTTGCCTATATATGTTGTATTTGTGAACTACCTCCACTCACTTGATGAAGGAGCAGTGCTCCAAAAGCTCGTGATTACAAATAAACTTGTTGGATTTTAACCTGGTGTTGTGAGACTTCTTACTGTGCCCACCCCAGTCCAACATCGGCATCTCCACCTCATAAGTTATTTACTCCAGAGTCTGGATCAGCGTTTAAGCACATGCACCTTCCAATTCAGAGTTGAAGTAGCTACCTCCAAACAACATACTTTTCTCATGCTAAGTCAAATGGCTATGGCTTCTGTGAGGAAAATATAGCAAATCATTTTTCCAATCTATGCTTTCTATGTTGTGATCTCTTTCTATGTGTAAGTACTTAGCGCCACCTACAGTTGAAAATAATGTTACAGATAACTTACCTTAAAAGAATTTTAATCCAGTTTGAAATGGCATGCACTCACATGGGATATTCCTCAGTAGCAATTGCTAGCTGACTTTCCCCATGACTTTTCCCTTTCTCCTCTATTGATCTTCCCACCACATCTCCATCGTCCCATCCAACAATGGCTGAATTTTCTGTTCTGTTTTATGAGTAGATTTTTGCCGACAAAACAATTTTTTTGTCCTTCTTCTCATCATCCTCGCATGCCCCTTCTTCTTTCTTTCTTTGATCCTCCTTTCTTCCTTAGCCTTTCCTCTTTTCCCTTCCCTCCCATCACGCTCCTCCTGTTTCCTCCCTTAACCTTTATCCTTCCACCTCCTGGTTTCCTTTTCCTATATTTCTGTCTGCATCTCTGTCACCCATTTACTGCTCCACTACTTCTCTGCTTCCTGTAATCCTGCGTGCTCCTTATTTCTCCTCCTATCATCCCCAACTTTCTCCTCTTCTTCCTTGGTCCAATTGCCCATCTATTTTTAGGGCACCTTTTCTAGCTCACAATTTGATGTAAGCAGAAGGTATCCTGAAGAGGACTGCTCAAAGACACCTCTATCCCAACACAGGTGTTCACTGACATGTCATCTATGTGAAGATTCTTGGCCCAGACCTCCCAAATTCACAGCCCTGTTGCTATCACTAATCCTCCATTACCACATAATAAGCAAATGGACCCTGGTAAGAGCTCTTACATAATACAGGGACCTTGGGGAGCTGTCATTGTCCAAAAGGTCTTGACAGGGCTGGTGATCAGATTTTGGTATGTACCTAACCACAATGACCAAGACCACCTTTCTTCCACTTTTGCAGCTGGTGAGATGCATAGCTTTTTTTCACCTGTATTCATGCCAGGTCCCGTTTTCTCAACTCTCAAATGGCCAACTTTCTGGGGAGGACAAAGAAAATGCTTCAAAGGTGCTCTGAAACTCTACTTGAGGTGCCTGCCATTGACATTAATGACTGGGAGAATCTTGCTATCAAGCGTTCAAAATGGAAACAACTTGTTTAGCATACTGCATCATGCTTTGAATCACAATGTCATAATGATGAGGCAGAGCCACAGGAGAGAAAGAAAGAACAGGAAGAAAATCCTCCACATCAATCCCACTACCGCACTGGACATCCTGCCCCATGTCCCCAAAGATCCGTGGGTGGAAAATCGGCCTCTTAAGTCTTATGAAGATGCATGGAGGATATTCGCAGTAAACATCGTCTCCAAGCAAGGAATGGCTGGCATCATCGCAAATGACTCCACTGCTTCTCCATTTCATGCTTATCGCTTTCTCCCTCCTACCACCTCCCAGCTTTATCCTCTTTTGCCTTGGTCCAAATACCCACCCTTTAAAACTGCTTGACTTGAAAGTGCTCTAGATCTTGACCAATGTTAAATCTATTGTGCACGATACTCATGTAGATAGGTGACTCCTTGAAATTACAACGTATGGAGCTGCACAAAGAAATTAAAGGAGGTCACATACTTAACAAAATTGCTTGTACATTCAAAAAATAGTGAGAAGGAACATTGGTCTTGAATTCCTATGCACAACAGCACAGATGATTGATTATTGATATAAAAGGCTTCACATAATTTTGTTATTTCCACAGACCTGGTGAAAGTTCCCTTCGACATTCCTGCAGAAGTTCTGGAAATTGATCTCTCCAGAAACAAAATCAGCCAACTGACAGCCAAAAACTTCTTGAAATTCAAGGAATTAGAAACATTAAACCTCAGCAACAATATAATAGGATACATAAATCCTGGTAAGAACATTTCCATGTGTTTTAACATGCAATTGTTTTAATGTAGATTTAAAGCAACTAGAGATCAAACTGCATAGTTTGCAAACAGCTGAATCCCTACAATATTCAGAGTATGAATTTGCAGATAAATATACAAGTATTTTACAAGATACAATTTTCATTCTGTACAAGATCTTTCAAAATACCCGACATTGATTCAGACCGACCATTCTCTTGACAAATTTAGAAAATTTTTAAGGTAGTTAAGTGAGTCAAAGGTTATTGGGGGTAAACAGAATATGGAGTCAAGGCCACAATCAAATCAGCCATGATCTTATTGAATGACAGAGATGCTCGAGGGGCCAAATTGCCGAATCCTATTCCTAATTCATTTACTCCTATGTTTATGAATACAGCATAAATCTGATTTAAAAGAAACTGAAAACAATTGTTTTGACAAAAGCAAAACTACTGTGGATGCTGTAAATCTGAAATAAAAATTGAAAATGCTGGAATTATTCCACAGGTCTAGCAGCATCTGTGGAAAGAGAAACGGAATTAACATTCCAGGTCTGTGACCTTTCATTAGAACTGTTGTGACAGACCTGAAATATTAACTCTTGCTTTTCTTGGCACAATAATTTTAATCAACTGGTAAATTTTGTACCATGCAATGGTTGTTCTTAAAAAAGGTACAGAACTTTTTTCCCATTAGATGTGGCTAACAACGTAGGAGCAGAAGTAGGCCATTTTGCCCTTTAAAGCCTTTTCCGCCACGGCTGATCTGTGATCTGAATCCATATACTTGCCAAATCTGTCAATCTTAGTTTTAAAATTGATAATTGATTCAGCATGCTGAAGAGAATTCCAAAGTTCTACCACCGTCCCTCCTTGTAATTTAACCCTTGGAGCTGAGGTATCATTTCAAAAAGGCTGTGTTCGCTGCCAATGCCAGGAATGTGTAGTTCTAGTATTTCTTTGCCATGTTAACTCTTTTAGCGCAGGTCGGAATGAAAACTCTCTGAACCAGGAGTGGGTGAGGTGGCAGGGGGAGTTGGGTAGCAGTGGGCATGGGGCAGCAGGGATCTGCAGCGTTTAAAGCTGTGGTGTTGATACATTTAGATACTCAGTTCACGATAATTCCCAGCAGGATATTTACAATTACACTGTAACTTACCCCATTAAATTTATAATTTCTGCAATATAGGATATTAACACTTGTGTTACATTTCTCCTTTTCAAATTTGTTAGATTCTGAACTAAATCTGTCCCAATCACTTGATACAAGATATATTATGGTCCCCTATCTTGTTTGCCTGGAACATATTTCCTGTATGTAATCAATACATTAGCTACTTTCTGATGGAGCAGGATGCCATATGAGCAGACCAATGTGCATGCGCAGCCAGCAGTTTTATGTTGGCAGAAGACAACATTGTTCTGGTAAATCTGAGTGTAACCTCAACCCCACATTCCTGCCTCCCAGATAACCTTTCACCCCCTTGTTAAGCAAGAATCTATCTAGCTCTGTCTTAAAAATATTCAAAGACTCTGCTTCCACTGCCTTTTGAGGAAGAGAGTTCCAAAGACTCACGACCCTCTGAAAGATTTTCATCCTTGCCATAAAAAAGCAACCCCTTATTTTTAAACAGTGACCCCTATTTTAGATTCCCCCATGAGAAGAAATATCCTCTCTATATTCACCCTGACAGTATCCCTAAAAGAATCTTAAAGGTTTCAATCAAGTCATCTCTTACTCTTCTAAATTCCAGTGAATGAAAACCAAACTTGTCCAACCTTTTCTCATAAGGCAACCCATCTATTCCTGCTATTAGTCTAATAAGCCATCTCTGAACTGCTTAAAATGCACTTACATTTTTCCATAAATACTGTACAGGTATTCCAGATGTGTTCTTACCAGTGTCCTGTACAACTGAAGCATAATCTCCCTACATTTGTACTAAATTGCCCTTGCAATAAGCAATAATATTCTATTAGCTTTCCTAGTTACTTGCTGTACCTGCATACTAGGGGACGATTCTCCCAAAAATTTCTAAGTGCTGAATTTGTGGGAAAAATGGTGTAAATCACGATTGTTTTTCAGTGGGAGTTCAGACTCGAATCTCCCACACTCTGTGCAATGCTGAGGTCACAATCGTGAATATCATTAAAAGCTGGGAAGGGGCAGGGCTTATTCACGCCAGAGTCTGACAGTTCCAGAACTCTGTGCGTAGGCAGTGGCCACAAGCTGTCAGCTTCTAGTTTGCTGGCCAGCTCGATCGCTGGCCAGCCTGGGACCTTTGCAGTGCTGCCCCTGCACCCCCTCCCCCCCACCCCATGGCCCAATTGCAACCCGACTGTGGCCCCCACAAACATTCCCGAGCCAGCCCAACCCCCCTCCCGTCCTGGAGCACCCTGATCTCCAGTCCCAGCAATGATGATCCCCCACCCCCACCCCACAGGAGGCAGACAACGCCGGCAGACACCACCCCCCCCCCCCCCCCCCCCCCAGCCCGCCCCGATCTCTGGCCCCCTTCAGCCTCGACTCATCCTGTCTGCAGAGTGGTAGTGGGACCCCCTACCCCCACCAATCGCCCCCTAGGCCCTGCCCCCAGCTGGCTCCACCTCTAAGACCCACCCCTAGACCCTGCCCCTAGGCCCTGCCCCAGACCCAGACGGTGGGCAGTGCCATGGTGCCTCCTGGGCATAAGAACTTTGCTCTTTGGGCAGTGCCAGGGAGCACAGCCTGGCATTGCCAGGGTGCCCATGCCCAGGGGCACCACCCCCCTGCCTCGTGACCCCCAGGGGTGCCCCGATTGCCCCCCTTCACTCCAGCAGGGTCTCCCGCTGGTTCCCCAAAAGTGGGGAGCTACTCTAAACCCTGCCAGAATGAATCTGTACGTACGGGGTGGGAGATGCTATCGGGCCTGGAGAATTTAGTCCCGGACCCAATAATTACATTTAAATCACATTAAAATAAGATTAAAATGACTTATCTGGTGTTCCCGCCGGTTTCCTGCATAGTCCCGACCACACCGGATTTCCGTTGCCGGGAGATGCGTGTGCATCGGGAACAAATGCGCAAATCCCGCAAATCGGCGCATGCGTGAATCTCCCGGCCCAACCTGCCAAGAAATTAGCGGGTTGGAATGGGAAAGTTGCCCCCTAGACTTTTGCAATCCATGTACGGAAACCCAGATCCTTCTGAATTTCAAAGCACTGCAATTTCTCATAATTTATATAATATGTTTGTCTTTTATTCTTTCTGCCAAAATGAACAATTTCACATTTGACCACATTATACTTGATTTATCAGATCTTTGCACCCACTAAACCTATGAATTCCCGTTGTGGCTCCCTTACGTCCTCTTCATAACTTATTTTTCTATCTATCTTTGTGCCATCAGCAAATTTAGCAACTCTATCTACATCCAAGTCATCTAAAAAACTGTAAAAGATGATCCTTGTGGCAAACCATAGTTACACCTCGCCAACATGAAAAAGATCCATCCATATGGCTACCCTCTGTTTCCTGTTAACTATTCAATCTTCTATCCTTATCAATATGTTATCTCCTACACCATGACCTTTTATGTTCTCACTCCGACTCCCAACTTATCACTTTGTCCTCTGGGAGAACAAAGCGCAGGATTTCCTGAGCTCTGCAATTTTTTCCCCCTTCCTGACTCGAGTCCTAAGCAAGGAGATTGATAGTAAGAGCAATTGCAACAACTTTGCAAAGGAGCCCAAAAAGCCCATAAGCATCAGTGCCTACAGCAACTATACGCCCCAGCAGAACGCATACTCCCAACAAGTGTAACTAGCATCATCAGTCTTAATAATAGTTAGAGCCAAAATTAGCTCCTTTTAAAATAAATCCTCATTCTTTTACTTGTGCAGTTCCAATGGGAATAAACTGCACAGAAGCAAAACATCACACCACAAAGGAAGCAGATTATTTTTTTCTTATTTATTATATTCACTGAGTTTACCAGAACATTCACCAGAAATTTGTGGCAGAGCCTCCTGATCTACACAAATGACATGGACTGAGTTTAAAGATGGGGAACAAAAAAAGTTAATAGATGGATGACAAAGCGGAATTTAGATTTAAGTAAATGAAGTCCAGTGCAACAACTTAAATTTATATAGCACCTTCAACATAATTAAATGTTCCCAGGTGCTTCATAGAAGCATTATAAAAAAAGAGTATGACACTGAGCCACATTAGGAGATAGTAGGTCGAATGGCCAAAGGTTTGGTGAGAAAGATAGGTTTTAAAGTGTGTCTTCAAGGAGGAAAGCGAGGTAGCGAAACAGTGAGGTGAAGGGAGGGTATTTCAGAACTTGGAATCTAGGCGACTAAAGACATGCACCA
Organism: Mustelus asterias; assembly: GCF_964213995.1. NCBI lineage: Eukaryota > Metazoa > Chordata > Chondrichthyes > Carcharhiniformes > Triakidae > Mustelus > Mustelus asterias. Next base: position 59,295,584 of record NC_135819.1, read on the forward strand.
ATGATGGAGCAATTAAAATTGGGATGCAGCAAGCCAGAATTAGATACCTTGAACTGGAGGAAATTGCAGAGATGGGGATGGGTAAGGCCATAATGGGATTTGAAAACATGGATTAGAATTTTAAGATCAAGACATTGCCCGATTGGGAGGCCATGTAGGTAAGTGAGCACAGGGATGATAGGGGAATTGATGACCTCAAGAATAAGGAGGGTAGAATGTGGAAGACATGTCAAGAATATATTGGAATAGTTGAGTTTAGAAATAATGAAGGCATGAAGAGAGTTTCAACAGATTTCAAGTAAAAATATTTAATAATTTATGCCCAGTCTTTTTTTTATTCATTTACAAGATGTGGATGTTGCTGGCTAGGCTAGCATTTATTGCCCATCAGTAGTTGCCCTTAAGAAGGTGGTGGTGAACTGCTTTCTTGAACTGCTGTAGTTCCTGAGGTGTAGGTACACTCACAGTTCCGTTAGAGAGTGCTGATATATGTACTGCCATATCTATTTAAAGAAAGAAACCTGAAAAAATTCAATACCAAAAATAGAAGGTAATGATGGGGGAGGCAGTGGTGTAGTGGTATTGTCACTGGATTAGTAATCCAGAGACCCAGGGGACTGGGATGAGGTTTGGGTCCCACCACAGCAGATGGTGGAATTTGAATTCAATAAAAATTTGTAAATTAATGATGACCATGAATTGATTGTCATTAAAAATCCATCTGATTCACTAATTCCTTTAGGGAAGGAAATCTGCCATCCTTACATGGTCTGATCTATATGTGAATCCACACCCACAGCAATGTGGTTGACTTATAAATGCGCTCTGAAATGGCGCTGGCAGCCACTCAGTTCAAGGGCAATTAGTGATGGGCAAGAAATGCTGGCCTATCCCAAATCTCATAAATGAATTTTTAAAAGTAGCACGTGAGTACATTATCTAATAAAGGAGTTGATGAAGATGAAAAAGGAGCCTCCGAAAAGCAGAAAGTAGCCCTCACGAAAAAGAAACAGGCAGGGTAGGCAGAGAAAGTGATTATAAAGGATACTGGATCCTGAATTTCACAACATTGAGCTCAAAAGCAAGGAAATTATGATGAACCTTTATAAAACATTGGTTCAGCCTCAACTGGAGTTTGGGCACCATACATTGGAAAGTCTGTAGGATCTAAAGAGGACGCAGAAAAGACACACAAGAATGGTTCCTGAGATGACGGCCTTGAGTTATAGGGATAGGTGGAGAAGCTGGTGTTGATCTCCTTTGAGGAGAAGGTTGAGCAGCAATTTGATAGAGGTGTTCAAAAGATGAGAGGTTTAAATTGAATAGACAGAGAGAAACTGTTCCCTTTGACAAATGTTGAGCAAATGAACCAAAGGTGACATGACAAAAAAGTTTCTACACAGTGACTGCTTAAGATCTGGACTGCATTATCTAGGAGGCAAGTTCAATTGTGGCTTTCAAAAACAAACTGGCTGAGCACTCGAAGGAAAATAAATGTAGGTTTACAAGGAAAGGTTGGGGGGGAATGGGGCAAGCTGAATTGTTCTTGCAGAGAGCCAGCTTGTACTCGATGGGTCGAATGGCTTCCTTCTGTGCTGTAATTAATTTTTGATCCTATTTTACTTTTCTATTAACTTAAAACTTCAAGAATTTGCAAGAAAAAGTTATGTTGTTTTTCAATTTCAGCTGCATTTTCTGGTCTTTTGCGTCTGAAGGAGCTGGATTTATCTTCAAATGCTTTGCACAACTTTGAATATGACGTCTTGGAGCACCTGTATTTTATAGAGAGGCTGATTCTTACTGGAAATCCATGGAGGTGTGATTTTCAAATCCACTACTTGGCCTACTGGTTGCAGGTTCATCACAATGTACAGTTTGAAGGCCTTGAGTGCACAAAGCCTGACGAGTATAGGGGCTGGTCAGTGCAGAAGTACATCAAAAAATATTATGAGGATTGCCCCAAGGAAAAGATGATAGCAGATTTTGATACATATGAAGAGGAAGAAACAAGGATGCCCTAACTACTTATAGCATATATATTCCATGCTTATCTTTTGCATATGAAATAGAATTACACATATGAGTATGTAACCATATTTCACATAGACATTTAAATATGTCAGAATCACTTGTCGCTAGCCTGCATTGGTTATATTACAGTATTGTAGAAAATTAAAGCTTCAGGTATCCATATTTCAATGTTTTCAAGGAACTTCAGCTGGTTTTTTTTGGTAAAACAGCTGCATCACATTAGTACTAAGAAAAATATAACCTTATTTTGTAGGATAGCTGCATTTTTATGAAATCTTTTAATGTATCGTATTCTTTGTAATAATCTAGGAAACAGATAATAGCAGTATCAAATAAAGAAAATACCATCAAATGACATCTGGCTTTCTAACCAATGACCACCTTGAACGCCTTGTCAACTTTGATGCATTTTATACACTCTGCCTACTATGTGTGATGAATTATGATTAAGCCGTGCATTGAGATTTTACAAGACATTTTTCTTTGAGTTTATGAAGAAGCCAAATAGAAAATCCTGATTTCATTGCCATGTTATCATCAATCAATCCAGATCTCTTAACCAAGTGTTTTAATTCTTCATTTCTGTAACTGTTCCAGCTTTATTTCTGATGACCATAGCTTATCTCATGCTACCCCAATGTCAGTCCCAAATGAAACAAGTGTTTAACTGGATAGGCTGAGGGAGCTCAGTCTTTTCTCCTTGGAGAGACGTAGGATGAGAGGAGACCTAATAGAGGTATATAAGATGTTGAGAGGCATAGATCGGGTGGACTCTCAAAGGCTTTTTCCCAGGGTGGAAATGGCTGCTACGAGAGGACACAGGTTTAAGGTGCTGAGGGGTAGGTACAGGGGAAATGTTAGGGGGAAGTTTTTCACACAGACGGTGGTGGGCGAGTGGAATCGGCTGCCATCAGTGGTGATGGAGGCAAACTCAATAGGGTCTTTTAAGAGACTCCTGGATGAGTACATGGGACTCAATAGGATGGAGGGTTATAGGTAGACCTAAAAGGTAGGGATATGTTCGGCACAACTTGTGGGGCCGAAGGGGCTGTTTTGTGCTGTAGTTTTTCTAAGTTTCTATGTTTCTATACTTCCTAAGTATCAGGCATGCTATAGAAAAGCTCAGATTTAAATTATTCCATGGATAATGAAATTTTGATTCAAATACTGCATAAGTTAGGTTAGAGTGGAATCCTGAGTGCAAATCTGACAGTCACCAAAATATTGTGTGAAGTAAATAAAGGCCAAAAACTGAAGTTTTGTTTTATTTGTTTGAGGGATGTGGGCATCATTGGCTGAGCCAGCAATTATTGCCCTTGAACTGAGTGGTTTGGTCGGAAGCATTAAAGAGTCAACCACATTGCTGTGGGACTGGAGTCACATGTAGGCCAGAACAGGTAAGGGTCCCTAAAGGACACTAGTGAACCAGGTGGGTTTTCATGACAATCAATTCATGGTTATCTTTAGACTTTTAATTCCAGGTTTTTATTGAATACAAACTTCACCATCTGTCATGGTGGATTCAAACCTGAGTTCCCAGAGCATTACCCCGGTCTCTGGATTATTAGTATGTAACTAATAGAAACATTTGGCAGCTAACAAATTGGCATGTTATACCAAAGAGCTTTGCAGCTATAAGTCCTGTTCTGAGAGTGCATTGTATTGTATCTTTTTAGTGTCCTGAATTGAGTGCAATGTCTTGCATTTTAATAACGGATAATAATCAGTCCTGTTAAGGTCTCAAAAATAATCCTTCAAATGAAGTGTAGCTGGTTCCACTCTCTAATAGACCTTAATATAACTCTTCAGTCACTCTCACCGTGCAACTTGTAATTATTCTGGTGTGATTGAATGGACACAAGAATTGTATGTGTAGCTAGTGACAACCACGTGTGTAAGTCCTGTAGAGTTCCAATGTTGGTGCCAATGTTAAGTTACTTCCTATTTTTCTCAATTCTTGATGTTCAACTTATTCTACTATGATCCTGATTTTTAGCTTTTTTCCCCATAGGTGAAATATCACTTCTAGGGGATTGATCTGCTACTTTTCCATCCAAGGTCAGTTTACCCCTCTTTACACAACTGTTCACTTTAGGCTTGCCAGGATCACCAAATTAATATCAGATTTAGTGCAGATACTTATTCTGCACAGCCAGTCAAACTGCCCAATTAATTTAATTTCTTTAGTTTCACCAGCATACTTCACCTCAAGCATATAAATTTAACTTCCGGTAATTTTTCTATGTAACCATATTTGGGGTTATTTTAATACTCTGACAAAAATGAGTTAATAATGAAAAATCAGAGCAATGGACTCATTGTCCTTGTTTCCTGCTCATCACCACATTGCTTGTAGAGTTTTCAAGTACATAACCATTCTGTTGTGTTAACTACAACTTAATTTGTTCATGACAAATGTGACGATACTGTGCATTTAAAAAATGTATTTGTGTCATGTATCTTGTGCAGAATTCTTTTTTAGCAAGCAGTTCTAAGAATCGGTGCCGTTTTGTCTGTACACAGCAGTCCCTGTTGTTATTGCAGCTGTGCGATAAGTCCTAATTGCTAGAACGTTTGTTTTAATCTGGCTTAATGCTGTTTTGTTATTTTAGTGTTTTCCCCTGGGGTTTTGCAGAGTAGAGCTTGATTAGGTTGATTAACAATGTGACTGGGTGGAGCTAGGCTTACACAGAAAAATCGAATCAATTGCTGCTTGGAATCTGTCGCGAGAGGTAGCCCTTTCTCTCTCTAATGTATGGAGACTGGGATCTACCAGAAGCTAGGTTTATTTCTCTGATGTTCTGCTGCTTGAGGACATATCCTTCTCTGGAAATTGCTATATGGAAATCAAATGACACGTGTCTTTCTGTATCTGTCCAGAGGGGTTAAATGGCTGGAAACGTAGCATCCATGTGAGCATATCAGTTTTGTTCTATTCTGATGAGGGATTTATGTCTTTGAGGTCCACTGGGCATTAACTTGGAACTATAGAGATGGATAGCTGTTAAGAATTATACTTTGTCATGTTTAAATATTTTAATTGGTAAAAGTTATATTCTAACTGTGTTCTGAAATAAAGTTTGTTTTAATAAAAGCTTCCTAGTGGGTCAATTGAATCATACACGTTATGTTTGTCATACTGTCAAAATCCAAAAAGGTTGGGGTCTAGGCTAAGATTATAATGTACCTTGAAGTTTCTGATCTGATCCCTGACATACACTTTTGCATTGTTTGGATTTTTATCTTTGCAGTGTTCATTTCATCTAATGTAATGTTTTATTCATTTTTACTTCTTTTTTTAAAGTTTTGTAAACATTTTGTTACAATAAAAAGACATTAAAGTATCATGGTTTTGCTGGACAAAGATAATGTCCCATATTGTGTCCCGTATTTTACATGTAATGGAGTAAAGTGAATCCTATTCTTCAATTGGGAAGTTGGTGGGATTGCAACAGACATTTCTCCCTTCACTAACTTCAATGGAGAGTAAAATTGAATTTGATATAAAACAGGGGGTGAACCTGAGCTCAGTAGTGCGGGTTGGGAGGGTTTAAACTAAATTGGCAGTGGAGAAGGCACCAACAAATAGAAATAGAAGAGAATAAGAAGCATAAAGGAGTGAGAGAGCGTTTGATAGTACTAGAAAATATAGTAATTACATATCACACAGGAGCAGACTATGAAGGACTATGAGGGATATAAAGACCATTTAGAATGTATGTAAGTAAACCAACAATTTGTGGTGAAGAGGATTGTTGAACTCCAAGCACAAATAATAATGTGGGAATATTTGTTTTATTCTTTTATAGCATTTAAGTACCGCTGGCTAAGCCAGCATTAATTACCCTAAATGTCCCTGTGAAGGTGGTGGTGAGCTGCCTTCAAACACAGCACTGTATGTGCTGCAGATATACCCACAGTGCTTTTAGTAAGTGAGTTCTTAGAATCTTAGAATCCCTACAGCACAGAAAGAGGCCATTCGGCCCATCGAGTCTGCACCGACCGCAATCTCACCCAGGCCCTACCCCCATATCCCGACATATTTACCCACTAATCCCTCTAACCTACACATCTCAGGACACTAAGGGCAATTTTAGCATGGCCAATCAACCTAACCCGCACATCTTTGGACTGTGGGAGGAAACCGGAGCACCCGGAGGAAACCCACGCAGACACAAGGAGAATGTGCAAACTCCACACAGACAGTGACCCAAGCCGGGAATCGAACCCAGGTCCCTGGAGCTGTGAAGCAGCAGTGCTAACCACTGTGCTACCGTGCCACTACCGTGCCGCACAGTTCCAAGATTTTCACCCAGTGACAATGAAGGATAGAGACCCGAACCTGGACTCACCTGCTGGCAATTTTTTAAGTGGGGCAGCATGAAATTGAAGGAATGGAATAACTTCTGGGTTCCAGCCCACTACCCCAATGTTGCACCAATTTTACAGTGGCACAAGTCAGGAGGGTGATGGAATACTCTGCATTTGCCTGGATAAGTGCTGATCCAACAACACGCAGAAGTTGAACATCATTCAGGACAAAGCAGTCTGTTTGATTGGCATCCCTTCCACAACCAATTCACTCCTTCTACCACTGACAAACAATGGCAGCAGTGTGTACCATATACAAGATGCACTGTAATAACCTACCAAGGCTTCTTAGCCAGCACTTTCCAAACCCATGACAATTACCATCTAGAAGGACAAGGTCAGCAGATTCATGGGAACACCACCACCTTGAAGTTTCCTTGTAAGTCACTCACATTCTGACTTGGAAATGCATTGCTCTTCTTTCGCTGTCATTGGGTCAAAATCTTGGAACTCCCTTCCAACAACACTTTGGGTGAACTTACACCACAGGGACTGCAGTGGTTCAAGAAGGCAGCTCACCATTACCTTCTCAAGGGCAATTAGGAATGGACAATAAATGCCATCCTGGCCAGCGATGCCCACATCCTATAAATGAATAAAACGGAACTAAGGGGGCGATCTTACAGGCTTGTTACGCCAGTCGGTCAATGTGGCAAGCCAGTAAGATCATGAGAGAAACGAAAAACCAGTTTGCACCTGGTTTCTCATCTCTCACGATGATACCGGCACTGAATTGCCAGCATAATTAGCCTTGCATCCTTCCTGGATGCGAGGCTGATTTTGATATTCATTAGTCAATTTAAATATTATTAGTAAGCCTGAGACGCAATCGTCTTAGCTAACTTGCCTTAATGGCCTTGCCAGTGTTGGTCTTCACCTGCGAGGATCACGTATGGTCCCCAGCAATGGGACCAGATGTGACAACCTCGCCAGACGTACCAGAGGCCATTGAAGCCCTCCAGGTGGTTTGGGGCAGTTCCCCGTGGGCAATGCCAACATGGCACTGCCAGCCTGGGACATTGGCAGTGTCAGCCTGGCATGCTGGCAGTGTCAGCCTGGCATCCTAGCACCTCTCACTGGGCAGTGCCCACCGGGCACAAGGCAGTGCCAAGGGATGGGCCTTAAGGGGCGGGACCTGAAGGAGAGACGGCGCTTGGGGAGCTGTGCACTCTGCAAATGGGGATCGCCAGGGCAGCGGTCGACTGGGAGGGGGGTGATCGGGGCAGCGATCAGCTGGGGGGGTGAATGGGGGTGACGATTGGCGAGAGGAGATCAGAATCAGGGGTGGGGCAATGAGAGGCGATGTTTAGGGAGGTGGTAGAAAAGTGCCAATCTCTCAATACACAATGTACTGTTGTACATAGTGCACTTGGAGATCTGGCGCATGCGCAATAGCACCCTCTAACAGTCAGGAGCTGGCTTCCTGGTGTGAATAGACTCTGTCCACTCCCCCTACTGGTGAGAATCACAGATTGGCTAATTTATTTTCTAAGTGTGATAACATTTGATTTTTTCTCTCGCCAAAAAAACTGGTCTGAAACTCTCCTGTTTTCACACTCGTTCGGCACTTAGAATTCTTTTGGTAAGATCGCCTCTCCCCAAGTGTCTGTGGGGGAACGTTTGGATAAGAGTGATCATCACATAATAAAATTTAGATTAGGACTGAAGTAGAGCTAAGCACAATGTAAAATAGAACTTCTAAGTTAGAAAAGGGCTAACTTCAATGGGATGAGCAAGAATCTATCCAAGATAAAATTAAACCAACAAGACAGAGAATTGAGTACCTCGTCCCTTGACTTCCAAAAGGTTGTCCACTATGTACAAGGCACATATCATGATTTTGGATTACTCTCCACTTGCCCAGATGAATGAGACTCTAAACATTCAGGAAGCTTGACACCATCCAGGACAAACCAGCTTGCTTCATTGATATCCCACTTCTCACCTTAAACATTCACTCTCTCCATCAACAATGCACAGTAGCAGTAGTGTGCATCATATACAAGACGTACAGCAGCAACTCACTAAGGCTCCTTTGACAGTATCCTGCAAATCTGTGACTTTGACCACAGAAGGACAAGGCCAGGAGGCACATTTAGGGGGAGTTGCAGGTAGGAGTAGCAGCAACCAAAACGTCAGAAAATAGCCAGCGTAAAAACGGTTTTCAATTTCCCTTCGTGAATGTTCATTAGAACAGCTGCTGAAGGAATCCATATGTACCTTCCTGTCTTGTGTCACACCAGTGGAAAATTTAGTCTGCCTCAAACCCATTTGAAAATGAGTGACATGCACAAGTCAGACCTTAGTTCGCTCATGACTTTAAGGTCAGTACAACATATGTAGACTATCTGCGATACTGATGAGCCACTCTTACTGCAGTCGATACCACATCGTAGGGGCTATAGTGCTGGTTCTCTACTGCTCATTGCCAATGCTGTCTGCAAGGGCTGTGGGACTCATGCAACCTCCACTTTCAGTCACTGACCAGTACTGCTCCCTGGATTGGAGGTGTCTTCTGCTCCCAGTGCCTGACACCATAGTCCTCAAAGACACCACTGTGCTGCAGGACTCACGCAGCCTCCATTTTCAAACACTAACCAGTACAGTGCCTGGGTTTGGGGAGTGCGGGGTCTTCTGCTCCTGGTGTCTGACCCTGTAGTCCTCAAGAAAACAACTCTGCTATGGGTCTCGTGCAGCCTCCACTTTTACTGACTCGAATTTTGACTGGACTTGGGTGTAAAGGGAGGGTGGACTGATGAAGACAAGGTGGGGGGGTGCGATGGGAAGGAAGACTGTGCACAGAGTGGGAGTAAAGAGAAAAGGGGCATGATGGAAGGTAGAGGGGCAAAGAGGCTGATGAAGAACAATGGAAGGCAAAACAAAGACCAAGAGGTGGGAAGCTGGAGTCCAACAAGCATGTATGAAATGCTGGGAAAGTGGTCACACCTTTTGCTGGAGGGGAATGCATGCAGATTCTGGAATAGGAGGGGAGTTGGTAGAATGGCTCATGAGTGATGGTAAACATCAGCCCAGAAGTTGCGAACAGATGTGATATCAATTCTTTATAATTTTCCTAACCATACCTAGGTGCAGCCCTGACATCCACAGCCAGGTTGGAGGCAGCTTGCTGGCTTACATTCTGATGCCTGTGATGACCTTGGCGGATGTCCTTTTTGTTGGTCCAAGGCCTGGGAAGTCCCTGCCATGATAAAGGTCTCCTGCTCAGGGACAGGACTACCCTCAGTGGCCTGTACTGCTGGAATGGATGTGGGGGACAGGCAGAGGGGATTGTGAGTGGCTGCACACCCTTAAAGTGGAGACCCCTGCTGAATCCTGCTGATGCTCTTCCTCCATGTGGGTGACCAAGACATGTCTAACTGGAGTCACAGATTAACCAATTGCTGAAACTAATTGAAAAAAAACTATAGTATAGTTAGTATTTCATTTTATTAACATAGAAACCATGAAATGATCTTCATAAGAATCCAAGGCAAGTATGTCTGCATGAAGTGACTATGGCTTGATGAGCTTTGGCTCAGAGTCATTGAACTGGAGGCTGAGCTGTGGGCACTGCGGCACATCAGGGAGGGGAGAAATTACCTGAATGCCTATACTAGGAGGCAGACACACCCTCTTAGGGTGGGGCAGTAGTGTAGGAGTGTCAGCCTCAGCAATTCTCCAACAGCTTTGTGCTTCCTTCAGTGTGGTTAGATGAGAATTGGGGCTGCATGATGGATGAGCTGACTGACCATGGCACTGTGGTACAGGAAGCCTTTCAGGTGCGGGAGCAAAAAGAAATATAGTGGCAGTAGGGGACAGTACAGTGAGGGGAATTGATACTATTCTTTGTAGCAAAGAGCAGCAGTCCAGATATCTGTGCTGCTTGCTGGATACTAGGGTTAGGACTGGGGAGAGTTCTTCTCTATCAGATTTGGAGAAGAACTTAGAGTGGGGGTGGGAGAAGGATTCAATTGTTGTGGTCTGTGTAGGCACCAACAACATAGGCAGGATGAGGAAGGAGGTTTTGTATTGTTAGTATGAAGAGCTATGCACCAAATGAAGAAGCAGAACCTCAGGATTATTACCAGAGCCATGTGCAAATTCGCATAGAGCAAATAAGATTATGGAAATAAATGAGTGGTTCAATGACTGGTGTGGAAAAAGTGGATTCCAGTTTGTGGGGCACTATTGGGAAAAGTGGGATCTGTACTTTGGGGATGATCTACACCTGAACCGCGCTGGGGCTGATATTCTAACAAGCTGTAAAACTAGGGAAATAAAAAGGGTTTTAAAGTGGGGCAATGGGTCAAATTTGGGATGGTGCGGTATATAAAGAGTAGGAACAAGGCACAAGACAAAGGTACAAATATGGGAAATGATAAGTAGACCATGGCAGACAGGGACGGAGAGAACACATCTAAGATTAAATCCGAAGATAAGGCTTGACATTACAAAAATAATAAAGGGACAAAACAAAAGGTTCTGTGTCTGTATTGTTGCCTATTTTAATTTTCCAAGTTCTGTTCTCAACAAAATAGCACACTATAGATAGTATTGTCCCTATCAAATATTTTCATTAATCTGGCAAAAAGTTTTTCTGTTCTGATTTCAATGATTTATTGCTAAATATTTATTTAATTCCTATCCATAACACAAAAACCAGACTGGGGGGAAACTTGCATATCTGAAAGTGGTCATTTCAAAGTACAGAACTTGAGTATTGCTGAAAAAAGAGATGTGCAATCAAAGCTTTTCATTTTGCACTCATCAAGACAGATTAAATAATACCAAGTGTAAAAGGAACCACAGGTTATACTGCATGAGAAGAGGGTGTTGACTGGTCCTCTGTCCTGATGAATGCAAGACAAAAAGCTTTGGTAGCATATCTCTTTTTTCAGCAATATCTTAAAGTATTTCTGAAGACTTGAACACAATGTCCAAGCTGACACTTCAATGCAAAACTAAGAAAATGCTGCACTGTTGGAGTTGTTTTTTAAATTAAATATTAAGACACCATCTGCCTATACTCGCTGTATGCAAAAGATCCCATGGGATTATTTTGAAAAGTATTGGCGTTCTCCCTGGTTGATACTCATCCAACAAACAACATCACTAAAACAAGTTATCTAATCACTATCAGATTACCATTTTGTGGGGATTTACATGTGTGTGACTTGACAGCGATGTTTCCTTCATTACAATAGTAGCTACTCTTTTAAAAAGTGCTTTATTTTCTGTGAAGCATTTTGGGGTATTCATAGGTCATGAAAGACACTGGATAAATGCATGTCTTCCTTTACACAGAATGTAATTCTTCAAATATGAACAAACATGAACGTTGAAAACTGGCAAATAAACTCACTGATGCTTTTAAATGTTGCCCCGCCTATGTTGTTGCATCCACGAAGGCTCAAATGGATCACAAAAGTGCGGTAGTTGCGCAGAATATTTGCTATGTCGTTGTCCTGGACTCGTTTTCTTACTGGGAAAAAATTTATCTGGAAAGAAAAGTTTCAGAATGAAGACACAGTAAAATGTAAGTAATCATAAAGATAATCAAGTTTTTATACAATAACAATCTGGAATGAATCTTTCATATCAAAGCATTTCAAAAGGCCTTACACAATGAATTAATTTAATTTTTGAAATACAGGTAAATAATTTCATGGAAGAAAACCTAGCGGTCATTCGGCAGCAGAAAATGTGATGAACAGCCAATTAATCTCTTTTTAGGTTGAATAAAAGTTAACAAAGGAATATTCAGCAGGAGAGTGCAAGAACTCACTACTTTTCATCGATCATCTATCTTTTTTGGGCACTAACAAGATGATCCTCTTCTGAGGTCCAAAGGTACTGACTTAGAATCCTTACAATGCTGAAGGAGGCCATTCGGCCTATCAAGTCTGTACCTATTCTCCAACAACCCACCCAGGTCATATCCCCATAACCCCACATATTTTACCCACTAATCCCTCTAACCTACATATCTTGGGACACCAAGAGGCAGTTTAGCATGGCTAATCCACTGAAGCTGCACATTTTTGGACTGGGAGGAAACTGAAGCACCCAGAGGAACACACCAATAATATCACCGTCAAATCATGTGGTTCTTAAATCAATCATGCAACCACTTAACTGTTCAACAGTATCCTATAGGTATTCTTAACTACCTTATCTAACTATCCTGCTGTCTGCAGAGATTTTGCACCCCAAGGTCACTGTAGCCATGCACGCCAAGGTCATCCTGGTCCTCTGTACTTCCATGTGGCCTACCGTTCATTGTGTATTTCCTTGCCTTGTTAGTCCTCCCAAAATGCATTACCGGTCACATTTAGTACTGAAGACTTGTGCTCCAGAACTTACCACGCCATTAGCCAAGGTATTCCAGTACAGTTACAACACTGGCATCTTCCCGGCAATGTGGAAAATTGCCCAGGTATGATCTATACACAAAAAGCAGGACAAATCCAACCCAATCAATTATTGCCCCACCAGTCTACTCTCGATCATCATTAATGTGATGGAAGGAGTCATCAACAGCATTATCAGACGGCACTTAAGTAGCAATAATCTACTTCCTGATGCTCATTTTGGGCTACACGTGGGCCACTCAATTCCTGATCTCATTACAATTTTGATTCATATATGGACAAAAGAGTTGAATTCTAGGGGTAAAGTAAGAGTAACTGCTCTTGGCATCAAGACAGCATTTGATCACGTATGAGATCAAGGGGCCGTAGCAAAACTGGAGTCAATGGGAATCAGGGAAAACATTCTGCAAGGGCCAATTATTTCAGCTGCTTCATCAATGATCTTCCTTCCAACATAAGGTCAAAAGAAGAGATGTTCACTAATGGTTGCACAACCTTCGGCATCATTTGACTCCTAAGGTATTGAAGTACCCTATATCCAAAAGCAGCAAGACCTGGACAATACGCATGCTTGGGCTGACAAGGGGCAAGTAACATTCATGCCACACAAGTGCCAGGCAATGACCATCTCCAACAAGAGAGAAACTAACCATTACCCTTTACATTCAATGGTATTACCATCACTGAACATTAATGGGCAAATATATGGGGATAGGGCCTGGGTGGGATTGTGGTTGGTGCAGACTCGATGGGCCGAATGGCCTCTTTCTGCATTGTAGGATTCTATGATTCTATGAACGCTCTTCATTTACCTGGATGAGTACAGCTCCAACAACACTCAGAATGCCAACACCATCCAAGACAAAGCAGCCCGCATGATTGACAAAGTGGCACAGTGGTTAGAACTGCTGCCTCACAGGTTCATTTCCGGTTTTGGGTGACTGTGTGGAGTTTGCCTGTTCTCCCCATGTCTGTGCAGGTTTCCTCTGTCTGTTTGGCCTTGGATTGACCATGTAAAATTGCCCCTTAGTGTCTAAAGATGTGTAGGTTAGGTGGATTAGCCATGGTAAATGCAAAGGGTTATGGGGATAGGGCAGGGTGGGGCGAGCCTCTTCAGTGCAGACTCAATGGGCCAAATGGCTTCCCTCTGCACTGTACAGATTCTATGATTCCCTTCCACAAACATTCATTCTCTCCATCACTGATGAACAGTAACAGCAAAGTGTACATCTACAAGATGCACTGCAGGAACTCACCAAGACTCCTTAGGCAGCACCTGTCAAACCCATGACCACTACTGTCTAGGGCAAAGGTGGCAGAGACATGGGAACACCACCAACAGGATGTTCCCCTCCAAGTCACTTACCATCCTGCTTTGTAAATATATCACCATTCCTTCACTGTTGCTGGGTCAAAATCCTGGAACTCCTTCCCTAACAGCACAGTAGAAATATCTGCGCTACAGAGATTGCAGTGGTTCAAGAAAGCAACTCGTCACCAACTTCTCAAGGGCAATTAGGGATGTGCAATAAATGCTAACCTAACCAGTGATAGCCACATCCCATCGATGAACAAAATATTAATAATGTATAATTTTTATTTTCACAGCAACCATATCAGCTTCTCAATCACTAAACATACCTTGCTCCAGAGAGTACTTGTCTGTGCAACCACTTTCCAGAACTGACAAACTTGTGCACATCTTACCAGATCCCTAACATCAAGATAGCTGAAAACCTAGGAATTAGGAAATATTTAGAAAATCGTTATTGAATCACAATTGCAGTACATTTAACTGTTAAATTAATTTTGCAATCATCAGCATGTGTTTTCCGGTCCATCAATATCAAGCCTAGGAAATCGTTTGATGAAGCAAGTTAAAAATCTCCTTGATCTCTTGTCTCCATTTCTGGTAATAGACTGGTCGCCAATATTTATCATAATCCCATTGACTCTCACAGCTCCTTTGACGATAGCTCCTCCCACACTGCTTCCTGTAAGGGCTCCATCCCATTTTCCTGGCCCCTATTCCAAAGCTGCCACCTTGAAAATGGCACTTCTTGCATGTTCAAGATTTCCCCTCTTCTGCTGCTGACAGGGTACTAAACCTGTTCCGGCCCATTTCTCACACTTGGACCCTCACTCCTCCCTTTCCCTCCCAGAACCGTGAGAAGGTCCCCTTGTCCTCCCACTTTTCATCCCACCAGCCTTCACATTCAAACGATCATTCTCCAGCATCTCCGCCAACTTCAGCATGATGCCACCATGAAACACATCCATCAGCATTCAGCAGGGACTGCTCCCTCAGTGACACCCTGGTTCCCTCCTCCATCACCCCTCACTCCTCATATCCTTCCCAAGGCACCTTCGTTTACAATTGCAGAAGGTGTAACACCTGCCCTTTTAACTTCTCATTCCTCACCATTAAGGCTTCAAACACACCTTTCAGAGGAAGCAACATTTCCCTTACACTTCCTTCAATTTGGTCTATAATATTAATTGCTCCCAATGCAGTCTCTTCTTCACTGGGGAGACTAAATGCAGACCGGGTGACTGCTCTGCAGAACACCTTTGCTTAATTTGCAATCATGACCCCACCCTTCCTGTTGCATGCCATTTCAACTCAGCATCATTCCCACATGTCCATCCTTGGCCTGTTGCAAGCTCCAGTGAGGTCCAAAGCAAACTGGAGGAGCAGCACCTCATCTTCCAATTAGGTACATTACAGCCCTTGGGATTCAACACTGAGTTCAGCAACTTTAGACTATGATCTATTTCCTTCGTCTTGACCTTTTCTTTTAATCCAATTTTTTTTCCCCACACAACACCACTAGCCCCTACTCCCATACTGGGCCATCTGTCACTTGTTCTTAAGTTTTCCTTTCATTGAGCACTAACCTTTGTTATCCTGTAGACACATTCTACTTTCTTACCTTGATGCCACTGTCAGCACCTTCTATAGTCCTTCACATTGCCATTAACACTTCCTCCATCTTGTCCCCAACACATCTCTCTAATATTATCTCTCCCAGCTCCCACCTATCACTGACTTCTACCTTCCTCCATCTACTCCATCTCCTCTTATACACTATATAATCCATCACATTTCTTTTTCTCTTTAGCTCTGAAGAAGTCATACGGTCTTGAAATTATAACTCTGTTTCTCTCTCTGCTGCCAGACCAGCTGAGTTTTTCCAGAATTTTCTGTTTCTATTTCAGATTTCCAGCATGCGCACGCAGCATTATATAAACTCTCCAGTTATGTTTATCATACTGTCAAGTAATAGCTGAATTAAAACTTGTATCCAAATCAGGGATTTTGAAAAAAATCTACTTTACCTAAATATAATCTATTTAGAGTGAGGGTGTTTACCATGCCCAAATTTCACATGTACTAGATAAAGTAACCCTGAAGTTCAAAACAGCTTTTAAATACCTTCAATTTGAGTATAAGATTTTGACATTGAAACAAAGCTGTTCCTAAACCAAATTATATTCCCAGAATCTTGTCATTTGTAAGAATTACACGATCCTTTTATAGAATCCCTACAGTACAAAGGAGGCCGTTCGGCCCATCGAGTCTGTACTGACCACAATCCCATCCAGGCCCTATTATCGCAACCCCACGCATTTACCCTGCTAATCCCCTGACACTAGGGTCAATTTAGCATGGCCAATCAACCTAAGCCGCACACCTTTGGACTGTGGGAGGAAACCGGATCAGCTGTGAATATAATACTAGCTTTTCCAACCTCCAGCTACTGTTTATTGATGTTCTGGTGTGCAGTCAAGGATACATTGGACACAAAGAAAGCCAGCCATTGCTGCAAATCCCCATGATCTCTTGTTTTGACTGTTAAGGTCAATGGGCAGGATATGTACTGGCTAGCCCTAGGAAAAGGGAATTTGTGACTGTTTAATACTGGTTTGTACTGCAGACGAGAGATAGGGGAGATTTCTCATGTAGCAGACTGGAAGGAGCTAATGGCAAAGAAAACAAGGCCCAGTAAGACTGCTGTTCTTCTTCTTCCAACAGTTCCCACATCAAATTAAACCACCAATAACGTCACCCATGGTAAATATTGTTTCAGTGGCTCTGTGAAACTAATCCTGCTAGTTTCTACTGGTGATTGGGTGCTGGGTAATAAATCCATGGGTTTGTATTAAAATTCATTTGAGGTCCTTTATTTATGACTCTTTAAAAGTTAGCTGCATTTTAATGAGGTTTTATGACCCTTAAAGTAGGAAGAAAGCTATGCTGCTCCTGAGCAACAAGCATCCAAGACACAAGAAATACAGTTTTAGTTTAGTTGGAAACAGCATTCCACAGAAAGTGCCACAAAACGTAGAACATGCAAAGAGGAAGAAAGCAAGTCCCAAACTAAAGAAGATTCCAAAAACCAGGCAGCAACAGGAAAAAGCCCGAAGAAGAAAGCTGAGGCAAGGTACAAGGACAGGAATCATAGTGAGGAAGAGAGGCAGAGGCTACAAGTTCAAAGAAAGGGCTTCTTGGTGCAGACCTGGAATAATGTGGGCTTGCAAAAAACCAGAAGATCAGTGGAGACACCAAAGGTTGGTGACTCCTTACTACAGGCTGTATAGCAATGATGTTATGTAGGTACAGATGGGTATCAGAGAAATTGGCAGGCTAAGCTTGAATGCACGTGGCAGAGTATCATCAGAAGGAGAGGCTGGGCTCCTGGAGGTGGATCCTTGGTGAAGACATCTAAAAGAAAGCATCATTTGGGAGAAGGTTCCAAAGTGTGTTCTTTGAGAAGAGATTGGAAACTATTGAGAGAACAATTGATTTTCCATGAGACAAATTGGTTCAAAGTGTGACAAGCACCGAGCTGGGCTGCAGGTGAAGAGAAATATTCAGAAATTGTTTTGGATGGCACTTGTCATTTGCTTTCAGAATGTAGTATGTCTGACTGCAGTTCTCTTATTGGTTTACATGGACTGTGTACTTACTGTGAATGTTAGAGTATGAAATGGATTTGTAACTTGTGTAATTCTTATGGATCTGGAAGAAGGTGTAACTGGTGTAATCAGCAAGTTTGCGGATGGCACCAAGATGGCTGGACTTGCGGATAGCGAAGAGCATTGTCGGGCAATACAGCAGAATATAGATAGGCTGGAAAATTGGGCGGAGAGGTGGCAGATGGAGTTTAATCCGGATAAATGCGAAGTGATGCATTTTGGAAGAAATAATGTAGGGAGGAGTTATACAATAAATGGCAGAGTCATCAGGAGTATAGAAACACAGAGGGACCTAGGTGTGCAAGTCCACAAATCCTTGAAGGTGGCAACACAGGTGGAGAAGGTGGTGAAGAAGGCATATGGTATGCTTGCCTTTATAGGACGGGGTATAGAGTATAAAAGCTGGAGTCTGATGATGCAGCTGTATAGAACGCTGGTTAGGCCACATTTGGAGTACTGCGTCCAGTTCTGGTCGCCGCACTACCAGAAGGACGTGGAGGCGTTAGAGTGCAGAGAAGGTTTACCAGGATGTTGCCTGGTATGGAGGGTCTTAGCTATGAGGAGAGATTGGGTAGACTGGAGTTGTTCTCCTTGGAAAGACGGAGAATGAGGGGAGATCTAATAGAGGTGTACAAGATTATGAAGGGTATAGATAGGGTGAACAGTGGGAAGCTTTTTCCCAGGTCGGAGGTGACGATCACGAGGGGTCACGGGCTCAAGGTGAGAGGGGCGAAGTATAACTCAGATATCAGAGGGACGTTTTTTACACAGAGGGTGGTGGGGGCCTGGAATGCGCTGCCAAGTAGGGTGGTGGAGGCAGGCACACTGACATCGTTTAAGACTTACCTGGATAGTCACATGAGCAGCCTGGGAATGGAGGGATACAAACAATTGGTCTAGTTGGACCAAGGAGCGGCACCGGCTTGGAGGGCCGAAAGGCCTGTTTCCTGTGCTGTACTGTTCTTTGGATCTGTAGATAGTTGTAAAGGTATGTTTTGGGTGCAGGAGTAGTGTATATTGTTCATGTTTTGTTTAATAAAATGTTTTATTCTTTCGTTAAAAGCTCATTAACAATCTCTACGACTCTGTTCAGTTGTTGACCTCCACATTTCTAAACAAAAAACAAAAGTTAGGATCTATCAAGCTGGGCTCCACCTTAGGATCTGACTTGTCCAGTAGTAACATCAGCTGGGATCGTAACACTTTGCGGACAGATCGTCTTCATTGGCCAAGGCTTCCCATTTCTCAGTAAACGCTTCTGCAGTGACTTCTCGCAGAATGCTCCAGTGAAGTCACTCTGCTGCCTCTACCACATGCTCTTCCTCCTGTTTATCACTGGAGGGGTTGTTCCGCTTCCCACTTCTCAGTATATGTTGCTGTGCCAACTTCTCCCAGAATGCTCCAGTGAAGTCTCTCTGCCGCCCCTATCAGATGCTCTTCCTCCCATTTATCACTGGAGGGGTTCTTCGCTTCCCACTTCTCAGATGTTGCTGCGTCGACTTCTCCCACAATTCTCCAGCGAAGTCCCTTTGCCGCATCAACCAGAAGTTCTTCCTCCCGTTTATCACTGGAGGCGTTCTTCTGCTTCCCACTTGTCAGTGGATATTGCTGCGCCGACTTCTCCCAGAATGTTCCAGTTAAGTCCCTCTGCCGCCTCTACCACAGGGAATGAAATCCAAGAGGCACAAATGTCAAGTGAGATTGTGGTAAAATTAGGGAATACGCCAAAAATGGATGGCCTGAATACTTTCCAAATAATCTAATCCTGAAATAGTACTTCAAACAATTAAGACATCTCAGTGTCATGGATCCAAAAGAGAAAATGCTGGAAAATCTCAGTAGGTCTGGCAGCATCTGTAAGTAGAGAAAAGAGCTGATGCTCCGAGTCCAGATGACCCTTTGTCAAAGCTCAAAATGAGCTTTGGATGAGCAATGTCATGGATGACTTGGACTGCAAAATTTCAATTGGTGGCCTGGGATTCCACATCACCTGTGCAATCCATCGCCAGGAGCAAAGAAACCAATCATGGTACCCACAATACCATCCAGGCTGTGGAAACATCTCAGAATGCATTTTTGCACTCAAGGAAAAAGACATTCTCCATATTTGTTGACCACTATTCTGGATGGATTGAGGTCAAATGTCTTCATAAGACGATAAGACATACGAGCAGAATTAGGCCACTTGGCCCATCGAGTTTGCTCCACCATTCAATCATGGCTGATATTTTTCTCATCTCCATTCCCCTGCCTTTTCCCCATAACCCCTGATCCCCTTATTAATCAAGAACCTATATATCTCTGTCTTAAAGATACTCAATGGCCTGGCCTCCACAGCCTTCTGTGGCAGAGTTCCACAGATTCACCACTCTCTGGCTGAAGAAATTCCTTCTCATCTCTGTTTTAAAGGATCGTCCCTTTAGCCTGAGGTTGTGCCCTCTGGTTCTAGTTTTTCCTACTAGTGGAAACATCCTCTCCACGTCCACTCTATCCAAACCTCACAGTATCCTGTAAGTTTCAATAAGATCCCCCTCATCCTTCTAAACTCCAACAAGTACAGACCCAGAGTCCTCAACTGTTCTTCATATGACAAGCTCTTCATTCCAGGGATCATTTTTGTGAACATCCTCTGGACCCTTTCCAAGGCCAGCCCATCTTTCCTTAGATATGGGGCCCAGAACTGCTCACGATACTCCAAATTGGGTGTGACCAGAGCCTTATACAGCCTCAGAAGTACATCCCTGCTCTTCCATTCTAGTCCTCTTGACATGAATGCTAACATTGCATTTGCCTTCCTAACTGCCGACTGAACCTGCACGTTAACCTCAAGAGAATCTTGAACAAGGACTTTGTGTTTCTGATTTCCTAAGCATTTCCCCATTTAGAAAATAGTCAATGGACCCTATTCTACCATTGCGTCGCGCCCGAAGTCGGGTGTGAGGCCATTAACGCGATCCGTGCCCGTGTCCGCGCAGATGGCCACTTTACCTGCGTGCATTTAAATTGAATTAATGAACTGCCCCCCAACTTTATCAGCATTTCCCCCTTTACCACCGTATTCGCCGATCCAGAATCGCGCCGAAATGAACATGCTGAATTTAAGTCTGAATTGGGCGCTCCAGCCGCTGAAGAGGCGAGTTTAGAGCTTCCAACGCCTTGGTGGGGGAGGGAGGCGGGTCAGATCATTCTCTGGTTGTGGGGGGCGGGAGGGAGGAGGAGGTGGGTCAGATGTATCTCTGGTCGTGAGGGGGGAGGAGGGCCGATCGTTGTCTGGTGGGGGGGCCGATTGTTGTCTGGGGGGGGCAATCGTTGTCTAGTTGGGGAGGGGGGAGGAAGGCGGGCCAGGTCATTCCCTGGTGAGGGGGTGGGGAGGGAAGAGGACAAACTAAAGTAAATTGTGTTTAACTATCTAAAGTCAACTTTGTGCCTTTATTTGCTAGTAGAGATTAAAACACACCGGTTTGTCCAACAGCTACAACATAAAGGGCCAGTCATTTAAAACTGAGGTGCACAGAAATTTCTTCTCGCAGAGGATAGTGAATTTCTGGAATTCTCTCCCCCAAAGGGTGGTTGAGGCTGGATCATTAGAAGTATTTGAAGTGGAGGTGGATATATGTTTGATAGATCGAGCAATAGAGGGCAATGGGGAAATGGTACAGAAAAGAAGTTGAGGCTGGAATAGATCAGCCATGATTGTATTGAATGAAAGTCCAGTTACAAAAGTTTAACAACAATAATAATCATACAAAGCAATAACTCCCTTAATTTTTTGTTCCCTACACTTCTAGGTTTTCTCCCAGTATCTGCAGCAGAGGTGGAAGCAGCCTTCTGACAAGTTTGTCCTTTAGTCTTGGATGACTTTGGCAGGCATCCTCTGGGGACCAGACATTGGGAGGGCCCCAGCTTCCTTTGGCTCTTTTGATGTGAGGCAGGTACTCCCTTTGCAGTCACAGAGGATAAAGCTGAAAGGGTCACAAGCAAGAGGGATTCCGAAGGAAAGTACTGAGTGAAGGTCCCAGAGGTATCCAACAGAATGTGAGACCCTGCCTGAACTAGATCTGGTATCTGTCTCTAGGCTGGTGGAGGGTGCATGTGACTGCTGTGATGATTCTCCAGGTGCACTTTTGTCCTCCTCCCCAATGTCCTCAGTTCTCTGTGGACTGGATGAATTTCTGGACAGAGCATCTTCTCTTGGCCTCTCCCTCTTCCTTCGGGCAATTGTAAATGAGGGAGGAGAGAGAGCAAGTGACTGCATGAGCTGCAGTCATCACGGAGCAAAGCATGATCCTGAGGTTTCTATCTGACTACATTATGCATGGAATCTTTACTGGATGGGTGAAGCTTCTCCATCTGCATGGTTCACCCCCTTAGCTGCCAGCAGAGCTGCCAGCTCCTCAAAATATATAATGTTCCTCAGTGCAGGCTCCCTCCCATCTTCACTCTCTCTCTCTCTCTACTGCTGTGCTGTAACTTCTCCTGCGCAAAGAGAGAAGATAATGTTGAGAGCAATGGGGCTTCATGCAGCTTTCTCATGCTTTCAGTCTCATAAATAACCCACTGGATTGTATGCCATATGATTCATGGACTGCAAGTTCTCCACAAGGGTTCTGAGGCAGCGCCCTCCAGAGTGTGTGGTCCCATGCAGATATCCCATGCTCACAGAAACATATCATTGACAGTGCTTGCTGGTGCCCTCAATGCCTAACTCACTTCCCCACCCCCAGGGCAGCAGCTGAACTGTCTGTGATGAAGGGTCAGGGACCCACAGCGGCCTCTTCATCTGCTGACTTGATGGACTACAGTGGGTCTATGAAGGATTACCTTATTATATTGAGTAGCTTTTTTATGTTTTGGGCCACCCTTGCCATTGAGACCCATATCCCTCCACATTCAGTGAGGTGTGTGAGTAGTTGAGGGTGTACTTATCTTGGCAGCATCCATCTGTTTCCAGTATTGCAGGGAGTCCTCCAGTTGAAACTGACAGCACTGACCACCCTGGTGACTTCTTCCCATGCAGGGTTGGCCACATGGTTCAGTCTCGTCCTTCCATTTTCATGGTACGGAATGCCTCTCTTGGCCTCTATAACATTGAGCAGCAGGGAAGTGTCACTGAATTTAAGAGCTAGAGCTCCCTGGGCCATCTCCTCCTTCCATGATGGATTCATGTGAAAGAAGTTGATGTCCAGATGCCTTTTAAGTATTACACTTGGATATGATGGTGCAGCGCACATCATTCACCATACATGCCGTGCATTACATCAAGAAACCCCTGATTGCATAATTAATCAGCCCAGCATCACATGAACTTTCACTGGGCTCTGCAGCGGTAAACACTCCTGGTTCCCGCCCCCACTGCAGGACTTAATGGCAAGGGCACCATCCATCTGGCCCATACATAAAAGAGCTACTCAACATGAGATGGTAATGCCCCGTGGAAAATCCCGGACACATAGAAAATCCCCGGCCTATGTACCACATTATCAATTTTGTATCATGTGCAAACTTCAGGATTGTACTTCCTGCAGCCAAGTCCAAGTCATTTACAGATAACAAGAAAGCTAATACTGGTATCAGGGAATCCCATTGCATATTTCCTCCGCAGCTAGAAAACCACTACTCTCTGCCTCTTAAAAGATTGACTGACTACTTATCCAAGTTACCACTATTCCTTATAATATCATGTGCTTCTATTTTCCAAAATATCTGTTAGTGGCATATCATTAAATGCCTTTTGAAAATTTATAACTTCCACAGAACTAACACCCATACCGGAATTTTCAGACTAGATAAAGCAATAAATCAGTTAAATTATTCAAAGGTCCATTGAACACAAGTTTTGAAAAACTATGTAAGTTTATTGATGTTATATTTCTGTATTTTAAATGAACTGCTCATACATGTACAAATTACTATAAAATCTGTTGAATACCGCTGTGTACTTCACATTGCACTGAACCCACAAAGCCTGACAGGTGATAAGAAAACTGCATCTTTAAAATTTGAGTAAATTCTCTGGTTTTAGCAACTGTGCCACAGAAGTGCAAGAGGGAGAGACCTGTATTCATCAATCTGACCCACCATACAAAATCCCAGGATGGTTTATGTATGTAAAAAGGGCAGCACCCATAGTCTTTACAGTGTTACTGCAGATGAAGCCTGAGAGAGAAATTGAATTTCAAAGAGTGCCTTGTTCTTCAGCTGGGGTGCGGGTAGTTTGATCAAAGATAAATATTTAATGTTGACCTGTTTCTTCATCAATTTCCCATTTTCTCCACTGCCAACTGATCTCTTGGATATTAATTCCCATTGCAATTCAAACATGCTGATGTTAGGTCCACTTATGATACTTGTGCAGCCTATTTACCTGCATCATGCTGATATACGTACTATCACCTATACTCTGCAAGGATTGCAACGTGAGTCGTGGGGTAGAACAAGTTTCTCTCGTTCCATTGGAATTTCACAATACAGCTGGAAGGGAATTGAAACAGCTTCCATTTGAAATTCCTTCATCTGCACAAGTTATTTCTATTTCCATAATTGGTTAGAATTTTTAAACTTTGATTTCTGATATCCTCGTTTGTATTTATTTACAGACATATAAAGTATCTGCTCATACATTTAAGTATCCTTTAATGTAACATACCAGAATTAAAGTAAATAAAATCGAAATATAACACACTACCTTTAGTGCAGCTGGCCAAGGTATGAGGAAAATAATATCTTGCATCGCTTCCACAGTTGCTAAATGCATATCACTCTCATCATCCAATTCCCCTCGTTCCAGGCGCTATAAGGAGAGAAAACAGCAGCAAATGTAAGACACAGTGAAATCTGACATTATGGCAACACACAAATTTTTTACAAATCGTGCATTGAAGCATTATCTCTTTAACATTAATGCAAGGTAGCGCAAGTAGTCATTTGCCAGTCACTTGTTGCAGCATAAATTGGATGTCTGATAAATTTCAGCAGGAGTCTCAACCTGCTGCAACTTCAGCACTTTGTACGATAGCATAGCTTCCGCAGGAGGGCAGAAACACTGGCATTGGAAATGCCCATGTCAAACAAACACTTAATTTTTATTTACTAGCATATCATCCTGCAAAGCAATTCTCGTAATCTGTCAAGAACAGCAACAATTTTGATTTATAGAGTGAATTCAATGTACGCTCATGCTGACATGAGGAAGGGGGTGTGAAATTATCAGGCTTAGAGGCCTGATAATTACATTCAAATTTATGAAAATTGGATTCCCAATGTTGAACATATGGATTCCCATTACATCATTGGGGGGGATGGAGGGGGGTGGGGTTTGTTTGATTTATTATTGTCACACGTATTAACATACAGTGAAAAGTATTGTTTCTTGTGCACTATACAGACAAAACATACCGTTCATAGAGAAGGAAATGAGAGAGTGTAGAATGTAGTGTTACAGTCATTGCTAGAGAAAGATCAACTTAATGCAAGGTAAGTCCATTCAAAAGTCTGACAACAGCAGGGAAGAAGTTATTCTTGAGTCGATTGGTGCGTGACCTCAGACTTTGTATCTTTTCCCCGACGGAAGAAGGTGGAAAAGAGAATGTCCAGGGTGCATAGGGTCCTTAATTATGCTGGCTGCTTTGCCGAGGCAACGAGAAGTGTACACAGAGTCAATGGATGGGAGGCTGGTTTGCGTGATGGATTGGGCTACATTCACGACTTTTTGTAGTTCCTTGCGGTCTTTGGCAGAGCAGGAGCCATACCAAGCTGTGATACAACCAGAAAGAATGCTTTATATGGTGCATCTGTAAAAGTTGGTGAGAGTTGTAGTTGACATGTCAAATTTCCTTAGTCTTCTGAGAAAGTAGAGGCATTGGTGGGCTTTCTTAACTATAGTATCGGCATAGGGGGACCAGGACAGGTTGTTGGTGATCTGGACACCTAAAAACTTGAAGCTCTCAACACTTTCCACTTCGTCCCGGTTGATGTAGACAGGGGCATGTTCTCCTTTACGCTTCCTGAAGTCGATGACAATCTCCTTCGTTTTGTTGACATTAAGGAGAGATTATTGTTGCCACACCAGTTCGCCAGATTCTCTATCTCATTCTTTAACTCTGTCTCGTCATTGTTTGAGATTCGACCCACTACGGTGGTGCGTCAGCAAACCTGAAAATCAAATTGGAGGGGAATTTGGCCACACAGTCATAGGTGTATAAGGAGTATTGTAGGGGGCTGAGAACACAGGCTTGTGGGGCACCAGTGTTGAGGATGATCGTGGTGTTGTTGCCTATCCTTACTAATTGTGGTCTGTGAGTTAGGAAGTTCAGGATCCAGTCACAGAGAGAGGTGCTGAGGCCCAGGCCACGGAGTTTGGAGTTGAGTTTTGTGGGAATAATGGGTGGGGGCAGGACAGGAAAATCACAATGAGACCTTGGGCCTTTTGCAAAATTTTCCACTCCCGTCACTGAACCTGCTGAAAGGAATGGGAGCAGAAAATCCTGGCCTTTGCTTCCATTCCATTTGAGAAAGAGAGTTCCAAAGACTCATCATCCTTTGAGAGAAAACGTTTCTCCTCATCTCTGTCTTAAATGCATGACCCCAGAAATAACCTTTCCATCTCTATACTGAATGTGGAATAGATGGGGATTGATATCTTGTAGGGAGGGAAGGGGGTGGTGGACACGCCCGATTTGCACAAAATACGCACATCCTCCATTTAATGAATACCCCCTTTCTTCACACCTTTTCAAAACTGTTACAATTCCAATTGATATTACTACTGAATGGGAAGATCCCAGAATGGAATTCTGGCTTCAAGGACTGTAACTTTTACTTTTTATGGAAAATGTGGATAAACTGAGTCACAGGAATACCAATTAACTTTTAACAACATAAAGAAACAAAATGTTTGACCATTATATTATACTCCTTCATTCCCACTATTCTGCATAAATGTATACAGATTTCAAAGATGACACAGATTACACAATATATCCCAGAAGTTCCCAACCAGTGTGTTGCAGAATACTGGTGTGCCGTGGAGGCCCCACAAGTACGCCACAAAATAAGATTAAAAAATATTGAACATTAATGTAAATAAACTAAATCTAATCTTTGCTTTCAAGTCAGCATCTCCCAAGTCCCGATGAACCACGAGCCTCCCACGTATGCACCAGCTGGTAACGGGCCGCACTTGCACGGTTCATATTTTTTACATTGCTCATGAGCCTGGACCTAACCAGTGTAAAAAATCAGAATTGCACATGTGCAGCTGGTGCATGCACAGTTCAGATTACCAACATAAAACATTCTGACCTGTGCATGTGCAACCCTTCCCTGGCTGACACACACACACACAAAATCTTAGGTTCTTTGGGAATTGGAGATCCCACCAGGGGTTGATGATAAAGGCTACATGCACCTGCACAAAAACACAAAAAGGGCACAAACGCTTGGGAGAAGCGAGGGAGGCAGAGAGAGGTTGAAAAAAAAACAGGAGAGAAGATGGGGAGAAGTTTTTTAAAAAGTTCCCAGTAAGAGAGGAAGACAGAGGTAAGAAACAGGAATGAATAAAATTAAGAAAAGGAGAAACAGGCTCTAATATTATATTTGACATGCAAATGGTGATTAGGCTTTCATTGTAACTTCTTAAATTAATGAAAATTGTATTAAATTGTGGCTTGACATGTTTTTAGAGATTGAAAAGGCAGTTCAGTTGATGAAAATAGGTGTGCCTCAAAATTTTCTATAGTATAAAGGTGTGTCATAACATAAAAAAGGTTGGAACCACTGATATATCTTATGCTATAATGTTCTCGGTAAATACAAAGTCCCTATTACCCAAAGGCGGCATGGTGGCACAGTGGTTAGCACTGCTGCCTTACAGTGCCAGGGAACCCAGTTTGATTCCCGACTTGGGTCACTTTCTGTGCAGATTTTGCATGTTTTCCCCTTGTCTGCATGGGTTTCCTCTGGGTGCTCCTGTTTCTTCCCACAGTCTGAAAGAAGTGCTGTTTGGGTGCATTGGCCATGCTAAATTCTCCCTCAGTGTACTCGATCAGGCGCTGGAGTATGGCAAGTAGGGGATTTCCACAGTAACTTCATTGCAGTGTTAATGTAAGCTACTAGTGACACTAATAAATAAACTGAAAAAAATAGGCTAACTGTGGTCAGACAACAATCCACTCTGAAGCCAAGGGTTGAATTTTCCTGTAATTTGTCAGTGTCAGGCTCTGCCTGAGAACCAGCATGTATCTCTCCAGATGCGCTGCTGAGTTTTCAGACAAGATCTTGACCCACTCTGACAAAGAAAGATCATGGGGGAATGGTAAACGCTGGCAATCTGAAAGGATAGGGCCTGATAGATCCGGCAAAGCTGGCTCCAGAGAGATTGGGGCACCATCTTTAAAGGACCCCACCCTCCCCTGCCAACACTGCAAAGGTATTTATAGTCTTGATATTCCGAGAGGGGGGATCAAGTGGCAGGAAGGCCCTTCAATAATAGCAAGTTCATTACATTGTATGTAATAAGGTTCTCGCCAGCGAGAATTTCATTTCCCGACTCTCACAAGATTTTGTGCCTGCATTGCCTTTATGAACATGGGCACAAAACTGCTCTCCAAGTGGTAGTTAAATCCAACCCAATTGAACTTCTGTGGATATCTCAACACAGCCGCCCAGTGGATTGTTATCTTGTGAGACAACTGGCTTCATTGGACTCCAGCTTCCGCATGAGTGTTTCTAAACTCCATTCTCGAAAAGACGCACATTAGAATCTCCATTCAAATAGTGCTTTCTTTCAGCTGTTTTCAGGATCCACCTCCAGGTTTTACAACTCCCCTTTCAGTATTCCTTTATTTTTCACAGCCAGATGCTTTCAAACTTTCACACCAACTCTCAGGAATCCAGCCAACAATTGTTTCATTATTACTTAAACCTTTTACTTCACAGGCTGTAGTAAGATATTACCAACCTTCGGAGGGCTTCAGATATTACTGGCCTTTCACTAGCTAACTCCACCAGGTCTGCGTTTTTCAGTTCTGATTTTAATTTCAACAAACCGTACCCTGATCCAATGTTCCTTTTTACTTCAGTCTTCCTGGAAACTTTGTTTCATTCTCTAGTATCTAGAACTCCATTTGACTGATGCAGAGCACCGAAGGAGGCAATCCAGATTCTCTTGTCCATGTCAACTCTTTGCGAAAGTATTACGAATAGGGAGAGAGAGGAAAAAAAATTCCTTTCTCCTCACCTCTCGGTTGGATGCAACAAGTGGCGGAATCTTCTTGTCCAGTGTGAGGCTAAAAGTCAGTTTCCCGATATCAGGATGAAATGTTGGAATTTTGTTCTTTGGGCTTTAAAGATGGTGAGAGATTCCCGATGGACAGTGTCAGGAAGCCTTTCTGCATGCATTAGCATGTCATGCACGTCCATTAAAAGGCTATCTTACTGGAATTTTAGGTTCCCCCACCAAATTAAGGCCAGGATTCTCCCGGCCGCTGTACTGCTCGAGTAGATGCTCTTTCGGTGCAAACCTGATGGTCAAATGGCCTCCTTCTGCACTGTAGGGATTCTATGGGAGTGTCTGGAGATGGGGAGGGAGAGTTCAGGGAAGTGGGAGAAGAGAGTGTTCGGAGCACTTGGGAAAGAGTTTCCGGCGAAAGGGAGGGGGAGGGACTGTCCGTGGAAGGGGAAGTGGGGAGACAGTTTCAGGGAAGGTGGAGAGAAAGAGAATGATTTAGAAGCTGTCTGTGCTGGTGATGGTGGGATCCTGAGTTTTGAACTTGGGGTACTGGTTAGGTAAGGTAACAGTGTCAGTTTGGCAGGTCCAGTTTGATAGTTTGGTAGGTGAAGGTTTCATTTCAGAAATCACAGAGGCAGATTAGACAGATGGCTTGGATAATGGGAGGGATCAGGGTGGGCACAGAGATGATAACAGTTGTTGGTTGTAAGGGGAGGCAACAAATATGGAGCTGGATGGATCCAGGATAACAGGAGGGGAGGATCTAGAGTGAGGGAGAAGGTGTTGGTGGGTGTCAGGACAAAGTTGAAAAATGGTGGACCAAGTTTATATGGTGAGGTGGACCGATTTTCAAATTTTTATATTCATTCGTGGTACATGGGTGTCGCTGGCTGGCCAGCATTTATTGGCCATCCCCAGTTGCCCTTGAGAAGATGGTGATGAGCTGCCTTCTTGAAATGCTGCAGTTCACGTGCTGTGGGTTGACCCACAATGCCATTCAGG
This sequence comes from Mustelus asterias, assembly GCF_964213995.1. Classification (NCBI taxonomy): domain Eukaryota; kingdom Metazoa; phylum Chordata; class Chondrichthyes; order Carcharhiniformes; family Triakidae; genus Mustelus; species Mustelus asterias. Next base: position 59,325,566 of record NC_135819.1, read on the forward strand.
AGGAAATTCCAGGATTTTGATCCAGCGACTGCAAAGGAATGGCGATATATTTCCAAGTCAGGATGGTAAGTGGCTTGGAAGGGAACTTGCAGGTGGTGATATTCCCATATATCTGTTGCCCTTGTCCTTCTAGATGGAAATGATTGTGGGTTTGGAAGGTGCTGTCATAAGATCTTTGGTGAAAATCTGACTTTGACTACGCTGTTGGTCAGCAAGTGAGATCCCTTGAAGTGGGAAGAGGGTCTTTTCAGGCAGGTGGAGTTCAAGGTCAGCACAAGTGTCCAACTGAAAAGAAACACTAATAATCATGAGACAATTGGATGTCAACCATGCCTAGTTGTGTTCTCTCTATGGTGAAGTCTACACAGCAGCTGGTTTGTTGCCGACTCATGGGTCTCATAATATCGACATCCCAGCAAGGTCTTGAGCAGTTGTTCATTCTGTGCCATGTGCCATATGCTACAGTCAGAAGCAAGAATGAAGGGAGGAAGCGAAGTAGATCCCTCTAAGAGCCTGGTTGGTGGATGGTAGCCAACTCATGAATCCAAACCTCATTCCTCCCAGCTGAATGGACATGCCTGACAAGGACTTATGTGGTTAAGTCTTTTTATGATGCCAAGGCAATGGTCTCTGTTTGGAGTCTTGAGGGAAGTGGAAGCAAATCGACTTAACATTTACATTTTTATAAGACTATATCTCCAGCAGAGGTAGAAAGTCAGTTGGAATAATAGTATATGAATGATGTTTCCCTGTCTCATCAAATTGGATAATAACTTTGTCAATGAAGCAGTAAGGATCTCCCTTTTCTCTTCTCCCGAGTTAATACTCTAACTCTCTACAGTTTAAAAATCCAACAGACAGTAAATTTCCATTGAAAGGAACCTCAGGTGCAAAAATCATCAACTTCTGGAAAAGATAGATTATGTTTTTAAAAAGAAATTGTCTCTGACATTTGCAGTTTTACATGGGCTTCAATTCAACACGTGGGATCTAAATGTAAACCTGCAAAAATTTCTGCTGCAGCCACAGATACCAGCAAAGAACTCATAAACAGAGAGCAGTGGGACAAGGGATCAAATTTGGAAAGATGTGGTAAATCAAAAAGTAAGGCAAAAGAAAAAGATATTTTTGGAACCAAAGAACCATAGAATCCCTACAGTGCAGAAAGAATCCCATCGAGTCTGCACTGACTCTTCAAAAGAGCACCGCACCCAGTCCTTCCCCTCCGTCCTATCCCCATAACCCTGCGAATTTACCATAGATAATCCACTTAACCTACACACCTTTAGACTTCTTATGGGAAATGAAAATCAGACCATGACAGTAAGGGATAGGGCATACAAATATAACAGCACAGCAATAGATGTGACTAGACATTATGAAAAGAATAAAAGGATGAAACTATGAATGCAAGAAGTATTTGAAATGCTGCCTTAAATAAAAACAAATGAAACTCAAACATCAAACTAAAACATTATTAAGAGGATCAATAATGCACTTTAGTCCCACAGTGCCCACTGTGAACGGAAGGCCTCAACGTTGCCAGTGGACACCGTGTGTTCCCTCTCTACGGACACCCACCCATGAATTTAGCCACGGTAGAGGGACAGACAGTTGTAGTGGATGACCACCTTGGTCGCCAGCTGTCTGGACCTATTGATTGCAAGTTTAATCAGGCCCAGGATCAGCTTCATGAGAAGGTCCATCTCCTTGACCGCCCAGGTGCCTGTAACTTGTTTTAGCAGTCAAACATCCTAACATGACCAGCCCAACAGAGTTGGTTTCAGATGATCATGGCCTCGATGCTGGTATTCCTATCTCCTTCAAGGATGCTGGTGTTTGTACCCCTGTCCTCCCAGCTGATGCGAATAATCTATTTCAGACAGCGTTGATGGTATCTTTCCAGGGCCTTGAGGTGGCACCTATATGTGGATCAAATTTCTGAGCTGCATAGAAGAGTTGGGTAGATGATTGCTTTGTACACGAGGATCTTGGTGTTGGTGTGAATGTCCCAGTTGTCAAAGACTCTTGTCCTTAAGTGTCCAAAGATGGCGCTCATGGATTGGATACAATGCTGGATCTCCCCATCGATGTCAGCCTTAGATGAGAGGTGGCTCCCGAAGTGGGAATGTTCCACTGATTGATCTCCATTGATCTCGATGGAAGGAGAGACCGGATCTTGCCCTGAGTGGGTTGGCAAAGGCCTTGAGTCTTCTTGACCTTGAGACTGAGACCAATTCTTCGATATGCTTCCATGAAGGTGGCAAGCATGGCTTGGAGATTCTCTTTTGAGAGAGCAGAAATGGCAATGTTATCTGCATACTGAAGTTCCACGAGCAATATCAATGTCATTGAGGTTGAAAAGTTTTCCCTCCATCCTGTGGATGGTGTCCACTCCACTGGGAAGGTCTTGACAAGGTAAAGGATGGTGGCGATGAAGAAGAAAAGTGTGGGGACGATGACACATCCCTGCTTGACTCCAGTCTTGACCTCAAAGGTTTCTGTCTTATTTCCATTGGTGAGGACTTTGCTGCATCTTGTCATGGAGGAGTCAGAGGATGTTTCTCTGGACAGCTGGCCTTTGACAGGATCTTCAATAGCAATTCCCGATGGACTGATTCAAAACCCTTGGTCAGATCGATGAAGGCCATGTAGAGTGGTTGATGTTGCTCCCAGCATTTCTCTTGAAGTTGTTCAGCAGTGAAAATCATGTCTGCTGTTCTACAGTTTGGTTGGCAGCCACACTGGCTTTCCGGAAGAATTACTTCAGATACTGGGAGAAGGCCGCTAAGCGAGGATTTGGACAATGACTTTCCAAGCAATAGAGAGTAGGGAGATTCCTCGGTTCCCAATCTGCTTTGTCTCCTTTCTTGAAAATGGTGGCAATGACCGCATCCCTGAGGTCAACAGGAATTTCTTGTCTGTCCCAGATTTTCAGGAACAACTGATGGAGATGATGAGTGATCTCTTCTTCCCTTCAAGTTTGAAAATCTCCATTGGAAGAGACTACTAGGCCATAGAAGGAAACCACTTGCATAATAACATTCCTAAGCCTTCTTTGACGAGTCAATTATGCCCATTAAGTCAGTATTGTAATGGATAATTCTGCCACTGATTGGTGCCCACTAGTTAACCCTTTGGGAGGGAAGCCCCCAAGTATTAAACTCCATAGCTTGCACTCAGCTTTCAATAACAGAGAGATGACACAGGTTTAGCCCCCAATAAAAGGGGAAAAGATTATAGACTTCAGCAAGCAGCCCTAATGTGGCAAGTGTTGTGGCAGTAATCTCCCCACTCCACCCAGAATGTCAGCCCACAGGGCCAGTCAATGATTGCATGTGCCCTCAGTCCTCACCCTTGAAGGGTTCTGCGGGCCACTAAGGCTATCCAAGGTAGCTGCCCATCTGTCACGTGGAGTTGGGACCCCTCTGTGGGGTCAGAGCCATTGTGTGAAAGTAAGGGAATGAAGTTCATTGGAAAAATGCCTACATAAGGGAATGTCCATGGCGTATGTTCCATGTCTTGATAGGGCAGGGCATTGACAGGACTCCTCATTCCTCATAAATCTGTTTCCTCCCTTTCAGTTCTTGTAGTGTGATGATCATGGAGCCAGTGGAGTTGGCTGTACTGATTGCCATGGATCAAGAGAGACAATGTCAACGTGCAACGGTACGCCAACAGGACCTGCAGCCTTCAGAGGAGTGGGTGGCAGGACGCGCTGAGTTACCAGAGCAGGACCTCACATGGAGCTGGTTCAGAGGTGATACTACAGGGCATGGTCTACTGCAGGAAAATGACCTACCTCCAGATGAGGGGGAACCAGTGCTGGTGAACCAGGAATTGGAGCCACATCGGCTGGGAGGTCACCCACTGCCTGAGACCCTGAAGATTACAGCCATGCTAAACCTTTACACTAAAAGGTTCATTTCAGGGCAGCACGGTGACCTCTGCGACATCTCCCAATTTGCTGCACATAAGTGTATATGGGAGGTGACCGATAAGCTCTTCGCAAGGGCTCACAACTACATCAACTTTCACCAGGATCAGACTAGCCAGGATGCTAGAGTCATGGGGTTCTCCCACATAGCTGTCATGACCCAAGTTCAGGGTATCGTTGACAGCATGCACATAGCTTTGTATTCCATGGCGATCTGGGGCACCTTTCATCAACCACAAGGGATTCTATTCCCTCAATGTGAGGATCGTCTGCAACAATGACAAGCACATCCTGCAGGTGTCTGCTTGCTTTCTAGTCAGCATCCACGATAGCTGCATTCTGGCCACTCGCAGATCCCAGCAGTCTTCGAGGGTGACCAGTGGCTGGAGAGATGGCTCCTCGGGGGCAAGAGGTACCCCTTCAGGAGTAGGCTGATGAGGTCAGTGCGGACACTACAAACGCGGCTGAGACTCATTGTGATAAGGTTCATGCTGCTACACATGCACTGGTGGAGCAGATGATCAGCCTGCTGAAGATGTGGTTCTAATGCCTGGGCCAGTCAGGGGAGTCCTCCAGTACAGCCACCAGTGGGTCTATCAAGGTATGCCATGTACTCCACAACCTGGCACTGGAACGGGGCAAGGACCCGGCAGAGGAGATGGAAGACCATCACATTTCCTCAGATGAGGACGTCCAGGAGAAATTCCTGGAGGAGGTTGAGGAAGGAGCTTGGGCAATGGCCAGGGCCAAATGGGGTGCAAGGGTAGGAACACCCTGATAGCCTCTTGTTTTGAGGGCTATAGTAGGCAGATATGTAATAACCAAAGCAGTAACTTTCTTAGTATGCTGCCAGCAAGACGTTTCCTCACAGATTGCTCCTTTCATGGAATGGGCGCAGAAGCCCAATAACCAAATGATGCTGGAGAATGATGATGACTTGCAGTGAGGACAGAACAATGCTCCTCATGTCTCCTGCGAATGTCTGACTCCTGTTTGACAGAAACCGGAGCGTGACCTACCACTGAACAAGGTAATCTGTGAGCGATGAGACACTGATTGATCCATCTCTGTTGATGCTGCCTCTTCTGAGATTAGGGATGCTGGTTTGGCTCTGCACTCATGGTGCAAGTGGACAGACTCAGACAAGCTTTCAGCTGATGGCTTCTCATACTGAAGAATGCTTTCACAGATGAAAAACCTCTACGTTGGCCTGGGGGTTTTGGGGCACCATTGGTTTGCAGGACCAGAATTCCTTCTAGTGCCGGAACCCTGGGACGTTTCTGCCTCCGCCTCTTATAGATCATCAGCAGTGGGACGCTCACCAATGAGTGACCCAGAGCCTGCCTGCTACATATTCCCACTAAGGTTAAAGTTAAAAGTTAAAGTTAAAGTTTATTCATTAGTCACAAGTAAGGCTTACATTAACACTGCAATGAAGTTACTGTGAAATTCTATGAGTATCTGTGCTGGTTCTTTCCAGGGGCCAAAAGTATAGGCTGGTTTGTCGACGGTTTGACCTGCAAGGGAAGTGAGATGTCATTACTGCATGACAGGGGTATACGGTAACTTAACTCATGTGAGGGTGGTGCCATGACTGGATTTGTAAGGGGTTTTCACTTTTGTCTCTTGCCCCCAACCCGCCCTCAGCACAGGTGCAGTCCTGCTTTTTACCTGGACATCTCAAGGGCTCTCTCCTCAAAATGAGTGAGGGGCTTCAACTTGGGCATCATTCTGGCCGGCTATGCTCAAGCTCAATGAGACAGATGGTGAGAATGTCGGTAGGATGCATGCCAGGTCAGATGGTAATGATGCCTGGCATGCATTGTAGGTGATTGGGAGCAGGGCTGTGAGGAGGAAAGGAGCCACTGGGGGGATGAAGGGGGTGCCGGAGGGTGAGTGGTGGGACCCCATGAGATGACTGTGAGTGAGCTCCCTGTGTGAGTGGGTGCATGGTGGCAAATGAGGAGAGTGACTTATCTTGGCTGCACAAGGAAAGTCATTCATCTTTTTCCTGCACTCAATCTCATTCTCTTATGTAACGAGCTAGCGCTCACTAGCACTGCCACCGCCTCCCATGTGGGGTTGGTGATCTTGCTGGCAGGTTGCCTGCCTGTCCAATGGTACAGGAAATCACACCTCTGCTCCATCCCACCCAGCATTTTGGTCAGGGCTCCCTCTGAGAATCAAACTGGCTGCCATCCCCCTGATTGAACTTGGAACAAAGTGTTGGGGAGTACTGTGGAGGTGTTTAATAGATGCCCCCACCTGATTGTTCAGATTAAGTAATGTCAGGGCGCGTGAATCAAAGGTAGGCTGCCACAAGCGCAGCATAAAACTCGTGAAATTCGTTTTGAAGTGGCTGAAGAGACGGTGACTTTTCTCACCAGCAACATCAGTGGGTTCTCTCTGGTTTTCTCGCTGAAACTGACATATTCCATCTTTGGTTCAAAAATAAAAAAATTCCGCCCTCTACTTCCAGTCGCTCAGCCAGTTTCAGATACATGTTTCTACTGTCCCTTTTATTCCATGGGCATCAACTTTGTTGATAAGCCTGTTATGTGGCAAATGCATTTTCAAAGTCCTCATTACTCCTCTCTCTGTTATGTCATCAAAAAATTCAAGCAGGTTAGTTGAACAAAATTTGTCCTTAACAAATCAGCACACCTTGGGACCAGGAAAGGAAAATGGGTGGTCAATAGAGCAGAAGGAATAGGGTCAAGGGAGCATCAGCTTCATTGCATTGCCTAGATAAGCTCTGAGAGGGCATGAGGGAAAATACCTGAGAAATAAGAAAAGATGCAATTCAGGGAAAAGACATCAGGGCAAATATGGCCCAGTAAATGAGTGAAAGGGAGGGAAACTTGGATAGAAATTGTCCAATTAGGCAAATGCAGCATGGATTCATGAAAGGCAGGTCATGTTTAACTAATTTACTGGAATTCTTTGAGGACATTACGAGCGTGATGGACAATGGGAAGCCAGTGGATGTAGTGTATCTGGATTTCCAGAAGACATTCAACAGGGTGCCGCACAAAAGGCTGCTGCATAAGATAATGGTGCACAGCATTACGGATAATGTATTAGCATGGATAGAGGATTGGTTAACTAACTGAAAGCAAAGGGTGGAGATAAATGGATGTTTCTCCGGTTGGCAATCAGTGACTAATGGAGTGCCTCAGGGATCAGTGTTGGGACCACAATTGTTTACAATTTACATAGATGATTTGGAGTTGGCAACCAAATATAGTGTGTCAAAGTTCGCAGATGACACTGAGATGAGTGGTAGAGCAAAGTGTGCAGAGGACATTGAAAATCTGCAGAGGGATATAGATAGTTTGAGTGGGCAAGGGTCTGGCAGATGGAGTACAATGTTGGTAAATGTGAGGTCATCCATTTTGGCAGGAATAACAGCAAAATAGCCTATTATTTAAATGGTAAAAAATTGCAGCACATTGCTGTGCAGAGGGACCTCGGTGTCCTTGTGCATGAATTGCAAAAAGTTGGTTTGCAGGTGCAGCAGGTAACTAAGAAGGCAAATGGAATTTTGTCCTTCATTGCTAGAGGGATGGAGTTTAAAAACAGGGAGGTTATGTTGCAGCTATATAAGGTGCTGGTGAGGCCCCACCTGGAGTATTGTGTACAGTTTTGGTCTCCTTACTTGAGAAAGAATGTGTTGGCACTGGAAGGGATGCAGAGGAGATTCACTGGGTTGATTTTGGAGTTGAGAGGGTTGGCTTAAGAGGAGAGACGGAGTAGACTGGGACTATGTTAATTGGAATTTAGAAAAATGAGGGGGGATACATTTTTAAACAGTAAAGGAATGAATGGTTATGGTGAGCGGGTGGGTAAGTGGAGCTGCGTCCACGAAAAGGTCAGCCATGATCTTACTGAATGGCGAAGCAGACTCAAGGGGCCTGATGGCCTACTCCTGCTCCTAGTTCTTATGTTCTTATGAAACGGAAGAGGCAAATGATCAAATTGTCCCAATCTTAGCAACATGCAAGATTTCAAGTCTAAAAATCACTGACTTGAAATTGACAAACTCTAAGAAACTAGCTGTTGTAGTTATTTTGACCCATCCCTGGACGAGGGCCTCAGTATTATGATTCCAGCTGGGATACCCCCAAATTGTTATGATCCTGGGCAAGAAGGAATAAACTGTCTCCCTGCCTTTATTCAAACTCTTTGGTTGGTAACAACAAGATTAGTTTTTAAGAAAGGATTTAGAATCATAGAATCCCTACAGTGCAGAAGGAGGCTATTCAACCCATAGAGTCTGCACCGACAACAATCCCATTCAGACCCTAGCCCCATAACCCCACTTGCTTACCCTGATACTAAGGAGCAATTTAGCATGGTCGATCAACCTAACCCACACATTTTTGGTTGTGGGAGGAAACCAGAGCAGCCAGAGGAAACCCACACAGACACAGAGAGAATGTGCAAACTCCACAGTCACCGAGGGCCGGAATTGAACTCGGGTCTCTGCAGTTGTGAGGTAGCCGTGCTAACCACTGTCCTGCCTTCCCTTGCAGATATATTTTTCCAGTTGGAATGTATTTATGTTTAAAAACCAGCCAATTTAACCAGGGCTTTCTTGAGTTGACGAAAGAATGAGTGTATTTGTTACTAAAACGAGAGAAAAAAATAACAAAACACAACATACATACCCACAGATTAGAAGTGAGTCCAAAGATACAAATTAAAAAGATTAACAAATCTGTCTTTGACTTGTCGGTGAGCAACACTACGGCCATTAAATTGAGTGATTCCAGTAGCGTTGACTTTGGCAGTTGAGTGTTAATTTGGATATTTTTGGTTCTGTTTCTTAGCTGAAGGATGTGTCCTGTTTCCTTTTTGACTGTGGTTTTGCTAATTTGCTTCCAGCAATCAGAGAGAGTGAGTTAGCAAGACTTCTCACCTGCAAGAGCAGGGGTGCTTAGGTATTCTTTAGCTGTGACCCTCACAGCACACACTAGCACAGTAGAACTGGAACACCACACAGCAGGCAGAGAATAGAGTTGCAGTTGTTTTTTCTTGTGCATTCCTGGAAGAGGAAAAACACAAACATGTGTGGGATATAACCCACAGGAGATCGTTCCTGCTGAGATGGTAATCAGCTTCCATTATCTCCACAGTTTAGTTTGCATTGAATCTTTTCCTTTGAAATGTCTATCTGAAAAAGGGTGCAACATTTTGTCAACTCTCTTGGGACTGACTATAAGCCACATAGAAATTCCAGCAAGTGCTTACTTTACAGTTACTACTCGGTGGTTCTGAGCCTTTTTTGCAGAGATTGGCTCACAATATTTATTTCAGCCAGGTGGTTCAGCAAGGAAGTCACACCAGCCAGATTCATGACAGTAAATGAAGAGATAAAAACCTTCATATCTGACAAAGGAAAAGACACGAGTTTCATGAGCGATAATGAATGGCTTAATGATTTAACATTCTTAGTTGGCATCACTAAGCTTTTTGCAAACTTGAATGAGAAACTGCAAGGAAAGAATTAGCTTGTCAACAGACTGTATGAGCATGTCCATGTGCTCATTCAGAAGTTAGAATTGCTTCAGAAACAATTGGCTTTGAATAAAGTTGTCTCAAAGCCCTCATCAAGGCTTGCTGAGGCAGTGGACCATGAAAAGTATGCTGCACTGATTGTTGGCTTGAGAGATGAATTCATGCACATCTTTGTATATTTCAGAGGGCACTGCGATGAGATGAAATTCATTTGGAACTGGTGCTCCTTAAGTGTTCCAGATGGCACAAATTAAGATGCAGAATGGCAGTGTCCTGAAGAGAGCTTTTGCAAAAATGACCCTCTGGCATTTTACAGACATTATGTTGCCTCAGATTCATAACCAAGCCTGTTAAGACATGCCCATTGTTTCACTGCATTATTTGGCAGCACATATTGCTGCAGGCAGCTTTTTTCACAAATGAAAGCATCAAGTCAAAATCAAGATCACTGTTGACAGGCAAGCATTTATCTGAAATACTCCACATTAGCACCTCAAGTGTGCAGGCAGACATTAACTTCTTGTGCAAATAAAAGCAATGCATAATGTTTCACTGAGCCCATGTTCACTGTGCTGTGGAGAAGGTGAGCTCATGTAGATCTTAATCATAAAGATGCAAATTTCTGTTGCTTGAGGTAAATTTCTAATCTGGTTGTTTCCCTTTTCTCCCAGAACTTCAACATGGGGAGCCACTGCAGGCAAGGGAAGAGTGGAAATGTGATCCCTCAAATAAAGAATACCATCAAGATCATTACTGACAGATGGGCATCAGATCTGGGATATGCCATGGCGCTACATCAAGTAGTCATGATGTGGAGATGCCGGCGTTGGACTGGGGTGAACACTGTAAGAGTTTTAACAACACCAGGTTAAAGTCCAACTGGTTTATTTGGTAGCAAATACCATTAGCTTTCGGAGCGCTGCTCCTTTGTCAGATGGAGTGGAAATCTGCTCTCAAACAGGGCACAGAGATCAAGTTACAGAATACTGATTAGAATGCGAATCCCTACAGCCAACCAGATCTTAAAGATACAGACAATGTGAATGGAGGGAGCATTAAGCACAGGTTAAAGAGATGTGTATTGTCTCCAGACAGGACAGCCAGCAAGTCCAGGAGGCAGGTTGTGGGGGTTACTGATAATGTGACATAAATCCAACATCCCGGTTTAGGCCGTCCTCATGTGTGCGGAACTTGGCTATCAGTTTCTGCTCAGCGACTCTGCGCTGTCGTGTGTCGTGAAGGCCGCCCTGGAGAAAGCTTACCCGAAGATCAGAGGCTGAATGCCCGTGACTGCTGAAGTGCTCCCCCACAGGAAGAGAACAGTTTTGCCTGGTGATTGTCGAGCGGTGTGCATTCATCCGTTGTCGTAGCATCTGCATGGTTTCCCCAATGTACCATGCCTCGGGACATCCTTTCCTGCAGCGTATCAGGTAGACAACGTTGGCCGAGTTGCAAGAGTAGGTACCATGTACCTGGTAGATGGTGTTCCCACGTGAGATGATGGCATCCGTGTCGATGATCCGGCATGTCTTGCAGAGGTTGCTGTGGCAGGGTTGTGTGGTGCCGTGGTCACTGTTCTCCTGAAGGCTGGGTAGTTTGCTGCGGACAATGGTCTGTCTGAGGTTGTGCGGTTGTTTGAAGGCAAGAAGTGGGGGTGTGGGGATGGCCTTGGCGGGATGTTCGTCTTCATCAATGACATGTTGAAGGCTTCGGAGGAGATGCCATAGCTTCTCCGCTCCGGGGAAGTACTGGACGACGAAGGGTACTCTGTCCACCGTGTCCCGTGTTTGTCTTCTGAGGAGGTCGGTGCGGTTTTTCGCTGTGGCGCGTCGGAACTGTTGATCGATGAGTCGAGTGCCATATCCTGTTCTTATGAGGGCATCTTTCAGCGTCTGGAGGTGTCTGTTGCGATCCTCCTCATCCGAGCAGATCCTGTGTATACGGAGGGCTTGTCCGTAGGGGATGGCTTCTTTAACGTGTTTAGGGTGGAAGTTGGAGAAGCTCCACTTCTCCAGCTCCACTTCTCCAGCTTCCACCCTAAACAGCTACGGCATCTCCTCCAGAGCCTTCAACATGTCATTGATGAAGACGAACATCTCACCAAGGCCATCCCCACACCCCCACTTCTTGCCTTCAAACAACCGCGCAACCTCAAACAGACCATTGTCCGCAGCAAACTACCCAGCCTTCAGGAGAACAGTGACCACGGCACCACACAACCTTGCCACAGCAACCTCTGCAAGACGTGCCGGATTCAGCCTCTGATCTTCGGGTAAGCTTTCTCCAGGCGGCCTTCACAGCGCAGAGTCGCTGAGCAGAAACTGATAGCCAAGTTCCGCACACATGAGGACGGCCTAAACTGGGATGTTGGATTTATGTCACATTATCAGTAACCCCCACAACTTGCCTCCTGGACTTGCTGGCTGTCCTGTCTGGAGACAATACACATCTCTTTAACCTGTGCTTAATGCTCCCTCCACTCACATTGTCTGTATCTTTAAGATCTGGTTGGTTGTAGGGATTCGCATTCTAATCAGTATTTTGTAACTTGATTTTGTGTCTCTGTGCCCTGTTTGAGTGCAGATTTCCACTCCATCTGACGAAGGAGCAGCGCTCCGAAAGCTAATGGTATTTGCTACCAAATAAACCTGTTGGACTTTAACCTGGTGTTGTTAAAACTCTTACTGAGTACATCAAGTACACAGGCTGGCACTGGCTTCTTGTAGCAGACAAAAACAAGGGTAGATGTCTGACTGAATGAGAAGGAAAATGATAAGTTAGTTTTCTCAACTGAAGCCTATTTGTAAAGGTGCAGATTTTTATGTGGACACATGGGAGGATAAATTTCCACTTATTTGATTCGGTTCCCTTTTCTTCCCAAAACACACATGCACATGTACATACTTTTAGGTAAATTAAGATTCAACAAGAAAAAGCAAATGGAGTTGGAATGTGTGTTGATTTTTTAAAGATATTTTAACACCTGACCTGTAGTAGCTTTTGGCACAATAAAAAACATCTTCTTACTTGTTAAAACTCCAGAAAGCCCATCTGAGTTCTTTACAACCAGCACGTAAATACTTAAATACATACATTGAATTAGCACATTCATCCTCGGTTGCTTAAGGTGGTGAATGGGGTGCCCATCAAGTGGGCTGTTTTGACCTGGATGGATGACCTATAGAGTATTGTTGGCACTGTACTCATCCAGGCAAGTGGAGAATATTCCATCACATGCCTGACTTGCACATTGGAGATAGTGGACAGGCTTGGGGAGTCAGGAGGTGAGTTACTCTGACCTCCTGCCTCTGACTTGCTCTTGAGGCAAGGACTGAACTGGACCAGCATATGGCTGGTCCAGTTCAGGTTCTGATCAGTAGTAACCTCCTCCAGGATGCTGATGGTGGGAATTCACTGAGGGTGATGTAATTAAATGTTATGGGGAGATGGTTATATCCTTTCTTATTGGAGATCATCATTGCCTAGCACTTGTGTGGTGCATATATTCTCTGCAATTAATCAGCTCAAGCTTGAATATTGTCAGGTCTTGCTGCATATGAACATAAACTGCTTCAGTTCTGAGGAGTTACAAATGGTAATTATAATAACTAGAGGCGACTCAATGTGGCTCCAACAACAATAAGCGTTTAGTAAACTATGACAACTATTTACACTCTCAGGGTCTGACAGGAGCATCACACAGGTCTGTTCCCTTCTCCCTGGCTTCAACTGAACTCCTCCAAGTCACCAGGATGCATGCCCTTGCTCCCGAGTGGCTTGGCATCCCCCACTTCCATTCCATAGGGTTCGGCCCAATCACATGGCCCTCAAAGATCACCCTTTAAAGGGACCACATTACCACACTCCTGCCCTCTCACACTTGCGTACACCTCTGAACAAAAACAAAAGCGAATACACCATTACACATAGGCATACAGATACAACATCACATTAACATCATATTAAGGAAAGTCCATGCACAGAATCAGTCTGTCTGGAGATTTCTGGACGCTTGGGGAACGCCGCAACTCTGAAAACGGTCCTCCAGCAGCCAATGATCTCTGTCTGACAGAAACAAAAGGCTAGCTAATCAGCTCCTCAATGCCTTCTTCCTCCTTGGTTACCAAAGTTGGAGACTTCCTTGGCTCCACAATGGCCACAGGTAACCCTGGTTCCATGGTTGGTACACATGAATCCACAAGCAGGACACAATTATTGGTCCCCAGTGTCAGGCCCAGATCTCTTCTTCAGATGATCCACATGCTTCTCCACATGGCAATTTTGTACTTCCAACATGTACAAAATTAGTTCTATTCTTTCTACAATTTTTCCTGGTACCCAGGCTGATCCACTGTCAAAGTTTCTAGCCATGACTTAATTGTCGACCTCGAACACTTTGGGTGTGATCTTATGAAAAAAATTCGAAGTGCTGAATGAGCAAGAAAATGAAAGTGAATGGCACTGGTTTTTCAGCAAGCCAAACTTATGGCACTTAGTGCAATAAAAGGGCCTCAATGCAATTCTCACCACCATTAACCCTCTGGGCACATAACTTGCCCAAAGTGGCTGCATTGTACTCCATTAACAACAGAGGACTGAATATAAGCACTAACGATAGGCACACAGGCAGTCATAACAGTAAGATGGCACCTAGACAAACAGCATTCCCTCCCCCCCCCCACCGCTGCTCCCCACTGAGACACTCCACGGTAACTCAGAGGAAACCTCCAAGGCCAGCACCAGTCAACCAACACAGGCTTCCACCACACAATCCACCAGTGCAGATACTATCACTACGGTGGGACAAGTTAGTGGTGAGGCTTCTGGGTCACTCTCTGGTGCGCATGGCACAGCAGTTGATGTACATCGGGTGGGGGTGGAAATGTTCAAGGCCTCAGGTGCACGGAGGCCTGCTGGAGGCAAGGAATCAGTTGCCTCCAAGCCAGGTGCCGGGCCACAGCAATTAGTTCTCCCTAAGCTGCGGGAGATGCAGCAGCAGAGCCGGGGAGTGCAGGAGGGGCTGTCAGCAACACTGCAGAAGCTGCAAGGTTATTGGGAGGAATACCACAGACCACAGGTGCAGGAGATATTGCTGGCATTGCATGGTACCCAAGCCAACACTGCAAGGGTGACAGTGGAAAGCCTGGGTCAGGAAATGATCGCCATGGGTTGCAAAGTCCAAGGAATGTCTGAGCAACAGAGGGCCATTCCCAAAACACAGCAGGTATAGCTTAGGGGCTCAGGTGCACTCTTCAGATCTAGTGGGTCATGGCTGTGGTCTTCAAGAGCATGGCCCAGTTTCAGGTTGCACTTGCTGCGGGCATGGAGAGCTTGGCCCAGACTCAGAGGACCATCATCAAGGGCCTGCACACTATGGGCGAACACATTTGGGCCTCCAGGATTGGCAGGGCCAGGTGACGCTCGGACTTCTGGAGCTAAGTCCAATTGCTCTGCCATCCCATGGAATGACCCAGAGGAACATTGGCACGCCGAAGGAGGAGGAAGCGCTGGAGCCCATGCTGAGGCCTTCCACCCAGTTGACTCTGGCCGACACTAGGTCTTCCAAATCTGACCTTCCCGACACCTTTCAAGCGAATGAGGTTACATATCTGAGTTTCAAGGTAGATGCCAAGGGGTTGCATCCCCTCAAGGACGTGATGAAAGAAGTACCACGGCCTAGGAAAGTGAGAGAGTTGAAGTCCTTCCTAGAGATGGTAATTATTATGGGCGATTCCTGCAAAAATGTGTTCATGATTCTGGCCCCATTACACCAGTTTCTGAAGAAGCATCAGTGATGGAAATGGGGAGAGGCTCAAAATGAGGCATTTGCTAAAGTAAAGCAAGCCTTACTTTAATTAACACTACGCATACATTTTGATCCAACCAAATTGTTGGTATTTAACTCTGACGCATTGCCACATTGAGTGGGAGCAGTCCTTTCCCACTAGATGTCAGATGGAATAGAAAGGCCTGCTGTATTCGAATAAAGAACCTTATCCATTGCTGAACAGAAATATTTTCAAATTGCTAGAAAGCCATGCAGTTATCTATGCTGTGAAGAAGTTTCACCAATATATATATGGTAGGTCCTTCACAATTGTACAAGATCACAAGCTACTGTTGTGGTTAACTCTGAGGACCATCATCGAGGGCCTGCACACAGCGGGATGAACAGGGTGGCATGGATACGTCAGTGACATCAATAAGTTGGAAGGGGCCCTGCAGGTCCTGACCCTCCAAGAAATTACCCGCCAAGAACATCACAATGGAACGCAGAACACAGCTGACCGTCTCCACCTCTGATGTACATCCTGGGGAAACATCTTGACGTAACAGTAGTTCACGTATGATTAAGAAGCTGTAGGATCACCAAAAAGGCACAGTTGAAGGATTGCACTAGTTAGGTTTAGGGAAGTAGCACTGTTTAGAATCAAGCACACCTGCTTTATTGCGCTGTTAAATATCACCACCTAATGCTATTGTTCTGTTAGTTTCACCAATAAATGCTATTGCATCCCACAGCTGTGACTAATCTGTTTGTGATTCGCCTCCCACAGGGGTGACCATGCCCCGACCATACCCAGAGAGGCTCAGAGCGTCGTTCTGCAAGAGAGAGGCCCTTTGGCCCACCGAGTATGCAATCCCCATTTCCCAATCCCTGTGCTAGATCCCTGACTGGTGTGGAACTCCAAGCGCTCATTCCAAGCTGTCCCAGCAGTGGATGCCCTATGGGCCCAGCACCCACCGGATCTGGGAATGCCCCCTACACCCCAAAACCGGACACCATCCCCCACACACCCCGGGCATTGAACCCTCAACCCTCATTCAGAAAGGGCAGCAGGCGCCAGTGTGCGGTCATAGAATAGGTAGGGGTCAGACTTGTGTGGCACCGGGGCTGCATCACAGTGTGTCGCATACTGAGTCACCATCACCCTCTTGCCTGGACCAGTAACTCAATAACAAGGCCAACCGATGCCCTGTTGTGATGTCAATGGGATCTATGGCGGGAGGCATAGACAGGGGTTGGACCAGGATGGAAAAGATCTGCTGCAACCTGTCGATGATGGCTTGATAGACTTAATTAGCCAAAAATATAGCCATTTTGAATATGCATCAACCATATATGTCCCATGAAGAGTCCAGTAAAATCTATGTGCTAATGCAATCATGGCCGCCTGGCCACTCCCACAGATGCATATTTGCTGATAGCAGTAATGATAATTCTTGCACTGGCTGACCATTTTTTAAATCCCCTTGTCTATATCAGGCTATCAGGCATAGCTTTGGGCCAGTTCCTTCATCCTGCTCTGTCCAGGGTATACATCATGCAGCTCCTGTAGTAAAGGCTGTCGTTACCCCTGGGGTGGCACTATAACACAAACGGCAATCTGCAGCGGCACTGGTCTATCCGCTCGGAATAACCCCAACAGTAGCTTGTGATCTTGTACAATTGTGAAGGGCCTACCATATATATATTGGTGAAACTTCTTCACAGCATAGATAACTGCATGGCTCTCTAGCAATTTGAAAATATTTCTGTTCAGCATTGGACAAGGTTCTTTATTCGAATACAGCAGGCCTTTCTATTCCATCTGACATCTAGTGGGAAAGGACTGCTCCCACTCAATGTGGCGATGCGTCAGAGTTAAATACCAACAATTTGGTTGGATCAAAATGTATGCGTAGTGTTAATTAAAGTAAGGCTTGCTTTACTTTAGCAAATGCCTCATTTTGAGCCTCTCCCCATTTTCATCACTGATGCTTCTTCAGAAACTGGTGTAATGGGGCCAGAGTCATGGACACATTTTTGCAGGAATCGCCCATAATAATTACCATCTCTAGGAAGGACTTCAACTCTCTCACTTTCCTAGGCCATGGTACTTCTTTCATCTTGTCCTCGAGGAGATGCAACAGCTTGGCATCGACCTTGAAACTCAGATATGTAACGTCATCTGTTTGAAAGGTGCATTTCACACGTCTTAAGCAGACACCCACTTCTTTAAACCTTTTTAGGACCTTTTCCAGGTTTGCCACGTTCTCCTCGAGGGATGCACTTGTAACTAGGATGTCATCCAAGCATACCACCACTTTGAGGATTCCTTGTAATAAGCTTTTCATCACGCATTTAAAGATGGTACAGGCTGATGAGGCACCAAATGATAATCGAGTGTACTAACATAATCCTTTGTGGGTATTAATGATGACCAGTCTTCATCCAGCTCAAGCTGTTGATATGCCTGAATCAAATCTAACTAGATGTACTTAAGGCCTGTGCTAGTTGGAGGAACTGGATCCGGTGCTGAAACGTCGCAACAGACCCATGAGGGGCAGGAAACATCGAGCTTCCTTGGATTTAATGGGTAATGAGCTCAATGAGGCCCATGAGGTGGCCTCTTGGGAGTATGTACTCCCTGATTGGGGTAATGATGCACTTCAGTCCCACGCTCCTGATCTACGGACACCTGGTGAAGGGGGCGGAGAAGGAGGAGGAGGACCTCCTCATGAACCTGCTCCTGGGCCTGGCGAGGTGTGTCATCTACAGGTCCAGGCAGCGGGCGATCGAGGGGGTCTTTCAACCTGACTGTCTGCCCCTTTACCGCACCTATATTCGCGGCTGGGTGTCCCTGGAGAGGGAGCATGCAGTGTCCAAGGGCACAGTTGATGTCTTCTGTGCCCGCTGGGCACCGCAGGGACTGGGTTGTATTATTGAGCCCTTTAATCACATTTTAGTTTAATGTTTTAAGTTTCTTTTCCGCTTTGTCTTTTGTTTCGGGCGGTTCCCCTCCCTTTAGGGAGCTGTCCCTTTTGAGTTGTCTCTAAGTTAAGTTGATTTTGTTTATTTGGTTGGACATGAAAAGGACCCGATTGAGGTAATGATTGCTTGTCCAATCAGGGATTCTCACCTTTGTATATAACGAGAAGTGTCAGGTCTGCTGGTACTCCGGATCCTGACTTTGTACCTGAAGCACTCTTAGGAATGGAAATAAATTTGTAAGTAAAGGGAATTTCATCAAGGGACATTGGCCTCTGAGGGGTTATTTCAGTATCACCTTTCGTTTTTGCTCCATAGTGATTTGGTACCATGAAGAAATAAGCTTTTAAGTTTATTTATTAGTGTTACAAGTCAGCTTACATTAACACTGCAATGAAGTTACTGTGAAAATCCCCTAGTCGCCATACTCTGGCACCTGTTCAGGTACACTGAGGGAGAATTTAGCATGACCAATGCACCTAACCAGCACCTCTTTTGGTCTGTGGGAGGAAACCCATGATGTGGAGATGCCGGCGTTGGACTGGGGTGAACACAGTAAGAGTTTTAACAACACCAGGTTAAAGTCCAACAGGTTTATTTGGTAGCAAATACCATTAGCTTTCGGAGCGCTGCTCCTTCGTCAGATGGAGTGGAAATCTGCTCTCAAACAGGGCACAGAGACACAAAATCAAGTTACAGAATACTGATTAGAATGCGAATCCCTACAGCCAACCAGATCCTAAAGATACAGACAATGTGGGTGGAGGGAGCATTAAGCACAGGTTAAAGAGATGTGTATTGTCTCCAGACAGGATAGCCTGCTACGACAATGGATGAATGAACACCGCTCAGCAAGGCAAGACTGTTCTCTTCCTGTGGGGGAGCACTTCAGCAGTCACGGGCATTCGGCCTCTGATCTTCAGGTAAGCGTTCTCCAAGGCGGCCTTCACGACACGCGACAGCACAGAGTCGCTGAGCAGAAACTGATAGCCAAGTTCCGCACACATGAGGATGGCCTAAACTGGGATGTTGGATTTATGTCACGTTATCAGTAACCCCCACAGCTTGCCTCCTGGACTTGCGGGCTATCCTGTCTGGAGACAATACACATCTCTTTAACCTGTGCTTAATGCTCCCTCCACCCACATTGTCTGTATCTTTGGGATCTGGTTGGCTGTAGGGATTCGCATTCTAATCAGTATTCTGTAACTTGATTTTGTGTCTCTGTGCTCTGTTTGAGAGCAGATTTCCACTCCATCTGACGAAGGAGCAGCGCTCCGAAAGCTAATGGTATTTGCTACCAAATAAACCTGTTGGACTTTAACCTGGTGTTGTTAAAACTCTTACTGGGGAGGAAACCCACACAGACAAGGGGAGAACGTGCAGGCTCTGCACAGACAGTGACCCAAATCGGGTCCCTGGAGGCAGCAGTGCTAACCACTTTGCCACCAGTCAAACCTTCAATATATTGCCCCAGCTGTTAACTCTGGGTCAAAGAGCTCTAGCTTCCCAATCAGAGGCATATTTAGGGTGTTTATACCTTTTTTCTTCTTAGTCTCTGCGATCACTTTCTCCCCTTTCTAACTACCCACTGCGATCTCCCAATGATTGCCATAGCTTTTCCTTGTCATCAGGAGGTGACTCGATGTGGCTCCAATATCAAAACAAGTTTATTAAACAAAGATAACTATTTACACTCTCTGACAGAAACATCGCTCAGATCTGCTGTCTTTTCCTCCCTGGCTACAACTGAACTCCTCCCAGTCACCAGGACACACGTCCTCATTTCCAATTGGCCTGGTTTCCTGTGCTTCCATTCCATGGGGGTCCAGCCCTATCACACGGCCTGCAAAGGATCGCCACTTAAAGGGGCCATGTTCCCACAGTAATGAACATTGTGCAATCATCAGTCATCAATCAAACCATCACCATTTCTGATCTTATGATGGAGGGAAGGTCATTGATGAAGCAGCTGAAGATGTTTGGGCCTAGAACACCATCTGGGACCTTACCTCCATATGTAAAAAGACCAAGGCCTTTTTCACGTACTCAGGCTTGGACCCTCAACACCTGTTTCCTTGCCTATAATAATGTGGTGGAACAGGAACTTCCAGTTCAAAATGAACATTCATTTCCTTACCTGTTATATTGGAGGATTAGGAGTCCATTTAGCACTTGACAAACAAGGACTGCACAGTTAAATTTCTAGGTTGTGATGTTCACTGCATGGTTTACAAATTGCTCTGCTTATGTTAATTAACGTCCATGTTTAGATAATGTAAACAATAATTTTAATCAGTTAAGACTTGCAGATATTTTGGATACAGATTTGAATATAATATAAATATATGCAATAATTGGAGATTAATTACCTCAAAGTACTCTTGGGTACTTCTAGTATCTCTTGCCAAAGTACTCCACTCTTTTAAAATGATCTTGCACAAAAGCTGGTCACTGACATGCTGTAAATGTTTCACTGCCACTAGAACAAGAATAAATTATGTTATATATTTATTTGTGCAATATTTTAACCTACAATAAGATTGCGCCATCATAGAATACTTTAACTGATTTGACCCAAAACGATGTGTGTTTGCAGGGTTTTTAATACCACATATATGCAAGATCGCACTTATGGTAAGTTACAGGTCTCTAATTACATAAGTATCATTTTAGGAGCAGGCAAATTGTAACTGCTCTCCAAACTATAATTTTGGGGTGCAGGTATCTCAATCCGATAACTGCCTCCTTTGAAGATGCCTATTGCATGGCAGAGCATTTAGGGGTCATTTTCAACAATAAAAATAGTCTTCCCTTCAATCACAATCAGATACTAAGATAATACCCACCACCCAATAGATAATGGTGATCGACGTTCTCATATTTGATTATGCACATTGTGGGAAATTGAAGAAAGTGTAACATAAATTTAAAGATGAGAGCTTGTTTTGCTGAATACAATATAGCAGAATACTTAGCAAATTAACCAACAAAGAGTGCCAAGCAATGATGGTAGAAAACAGGAGCTAAAAGAACCATAAACCTCATAACAACAAGAGGAAGCAAATAGACATAGGTACCCCTTCACCTCCCTCCCAGAGCATGATTTAGGGTCCCTCTTGTCCTCACTTTCCACTCCATCAGCCTCTGCAGATAAAGGATCCTTCTTCACCACTTCTGCCAACTCGAACATTATGCCACCACGAAATACATCTTCCCCTCACCTCCACTGCCAACATTTCACAGGCACCACTCCCTCCATGACATCCTGATCAACTCCTACATCACCGCTAATTCGTCATCCTTCTCCCATGACATCTTCCCTTACAACTGCAGAAGGTGCAACACCAGCCCCTTTACCCCCTCGCACGCTCACTCCAGGCAACAGGTTGCATAGTAGTTAGCACTACTGTCTCACAGCTCAGGGACCTGGGTTCAATTTCAGCCTTGGGTGACTGTGAGGAGTTTGCATGTTCTCCCCATGTTTGTGTGGGTTTCCTTTGGGTGTTCCAGCTTCCTCCCACAGTCCAAAGATGTGCAGGTTAGGTGGATTGGCCATGCTAAATTGACCCTTAGTGTCCCAAAATGTGTAGGTTAGATGGAAAGTCAATGTTTGGGGTTGCAGGAATGGAGTGGGGGAGACAGCCTGGGTAAGATACTCTGTCAGAGAGTCGGTGCAAACCCAATGGGCAGAATGACCTCTTCTGCACTGTAGGGATTCAATGATTAATCATAAGGCCCCAAACACTCCTTTATGGTGAAGCAACATTTCATTTGCTCCTCCTTCAATTTGGTCTACTGTATTCACTGCACCCAATACAGCTTCCTCTATATTGGGGAGACTAAATGCCGACATCTTAGCTCAACCCACAATCATAACCCCAACCTTCCTGTCGCCTGCCATTTCAACTCAGCATCTTGCTTTAATGCCCACATGTCTGTCCTTGACCTGCTGCAATGCTCCAGTGAAGTCCAATGAAAACTGCAGGATCAGTATTTTATCTTTTGATTAGATATGTTACAGCCCTCAGGGCGCAACACTGACTTCAACAACTTTAGACTGTGACCTTTCTCCTCCATCTTGACCATTTTTTAAAAAAGAATTTATATCCAAAACATCTTTTGATCCAATGCAAAAAACCCAACCTCCTCCCAAAAAGGCCATCTGTCACCTGTTCTTTAATTTTATATTCACTGAGCATTGACCTTTATTTTCCCATTAACACATTCTAATATCTTACCTTTATTCAACCACTAGCACCTTGTCCTGCCACTAACGCTTCCTTTGACTTCTGACCTGCACATCTTTGCTGCTATCTCTCTTAGCTCCCACCAATCACTTACCTTCTACTCTCCTGCAGCTGCTATACCCCCTCTTATAGAAACATAAAATCCCTACAGTGCATAAGGACGCCATACAGCCCATTGAGTCAGCACTGACTCTCCGACAAAGCATCCCACCCAGGCCCTAACCCCACATATTTAACTTGTTAATCCCCCTAAACTATACACCTTGGGACACTAAGAAGCAATTTAGTATGACCAATTCGCCTAACCTGCACATCTTGGACTATGGGAGGAATCTGGAACACCCTCAGGAACAGTACATAATCCATCACATTTCTACCTCTAATTCAGAAGATATCAAGAAACTGCTGATGGCACTGGATATTGCAAAGGCTATGAGCCCTGACAATATTCAGCAAAAGTCCTGAAGACTTGTGATCCAGAACTTGCTGTGCCCCTAGCCAAGCTATTCCAGGAATGCTACACCACTGGCATCTACCCAGCAATGGGAAAATTGCCCAGATATATCCTGTACGCAAGAAAAGCCAATTATCGTCCCATCAGTCTACCCTCGAATGTCAGCAAAATGTTGGAAGGAGTCATCAACACAACAATTAAGCGGCACTTTTGCACAAACACCTGCTCATGGACAACCACTTTCGGTTCTGCCAGGCTCACTCAGCTCCTGACCTCATTACAGTCTTGGTTCAAACATGAAAAAAGGGCTGACTGCCCTTGACATCAAGGCAACATTTGAGCAAGTATGGCACCAAGGAGCCTTAGCAAAACTGGAGTCAACGGGGATCAGGGGAACACCCTTCGCTGGTTGGAGTCTTACCTGACACAAAGGAAGATGGTTCTGGTGATTGGAGGTCCAAGACATCACTGCAGGAGGTTCTCAGTGTAGTGTCCCAGCCCCAACCATCTTCAGTTGTCTTATCTATGACCTTCTACCATCATAAGGTCAGAAGTGAAGATGTTTGCAGATGACTGCACAATGTTCAGCACCATTCGCGGCTCCTCAGATACTGAAGCAGGTCATGTCCAATGCAGCAAAACATGGACAATATCCAGGCTTGGGCTGACAAGTGGCAAGCATGGTGGCACAGTGGTTAGCACTGCTGCCTCACAGCACCAGGGACCCGGGTTCGATTTCCAGCTTGGATCACTGTCTGTGTGGAGTTTGCACATTCTCCCCGCGTCTGCGTGGATTTCCTTCGGGTGCTCTGGTTTCCTCCCACAGTCCAAAGATGTGTGGGTTAAGTGGAGTGGCCATGCTGAATTTCCCCTTAGTGTCATGGAGACTTGTTAGGGTAAATGCATGGGGTTATGGAGATAGGGCCTGGGTGGAACTGTGGTCGGTGCAGACTCGATGGGCTGAATGGCCTCCTACCGCACTGTAGGATTCTATGATTCTCTGAAGTCCCAGGCAATGACCATCTCCAACAAGAGAGGATCCAACCATTGCTCCCTGACATTCAATGGCATTACCATTGCTGAATCCCCCACTATTAACATCCTGGGGGTTTACCATTGATCAGAAACTGAATTGGACTAGCCATATAAATACTGTGGCTACCAAAACAGAACAAAGGTTAGGAATTCTGCAATGAGTAACTCACTTCTTGACTCCACAAAGCCTTTCCACCACCTACAAGGCACAAGTCAGAAGTGTAATGGAATATTCTTCACTTGTCTGGATGAGTGCAGGTCCAACAGCACTCAAAAAGCTTGACACCATCCAGGGCAAAGCAGCCTGCTTGATGGTTACCCCTTCCACAAAATCCCTCCACCACCGACAAACAGTGGCAGCTACAATCTACAAGATACTCTGCAGGAATTCACCAAGTTTCCTTAGGCGGCACCTTCCAGACCCACAATCACTACCATCTAGAAGGACAAATGCTGCAGATACCTGGAAACACCACCCTGGAGATTCCCCTCCCCATCGATCCCCATGCAGAGTGGCAGTGGACCCCCAACCGTCCCCATTGATTGCCTCATGATGGCAGTGCCAAGATGCCCCCCCTGGGCATTGGCATTTTGCCCTTGGGTAGTGCTAGGGGCACAGGCTGGGGGCACATGTCAAGGGGGCACCACCACCCCTGCCGCCCGACCCCTGGGGGTCCCAATTGCCCCCCTTCACTCCATCAGGGTCGTCCCAATAGTTCCCCTAAAGTGAGGACTTTCTGTAAACCTGCTGGAGTGAAATACTCTGGTGGGGTGGGAGAGGCTAGCGGGCCTGGAGAATTCAGTCCTTGGCCCGCTGATCACTAATTACTTACCTGGTGTTCACACCGGTTTCCAGCATCGATCTGACGGCGCCAGAAATCCGGCGCTGGGAGATGAGCGCATGCAGCGGGAATGCATGCGTGAATCCCGCGCATGCCTGGACGTGAGATTCTCCCACCACGCTGCACTAGAAAATTAGTGCGGCATTGTGGGAGAATCGCCCCCTATGTTTCAATCTGCATCGGGTACACACAATGAAGGACCAGATATAACCATTAACAGCAACAGTCTCAAGGTTGTAGAAAAATTCTCATATTTTGACAGAATGCTCTCTAAGGATGCCACTATTGATGAAGATATCAACACACATCCAGAAAGAAATTTCTGCCTATGGCAACTTTGTGATCATGTCTGGAAGCAACATGTCATTAAGCTGAAGACTAAAATCAAACTTTACGAGGTCATTATCCTTACCACTTAGCCAAATGATGCAGAATCACATTAAAGCTCTGAAACACTTTCACCAATGATACCCAAGGTCCATCATGAAAATTCGATTGTAGGACAAAATCACAATGAGTCCCTTCTTCATGTTGGACTCAACAGCAAGAATACTATCCTACTAAAAATTCTCCATGACTCCAGCATGAATAATTGCAGAATCCCCAAACAGATCTTCTATGGGGATGTTGTAGGGAATTTTCAGTCAGGGAACATGGTTCCTTGGCTGTGTGGTAGTCCCCCTCTGACATTAGCTAGACAAACAAGCAAAGAACAAAGAACAATACAGCACAGAAACAGGCCCTTCGGCCCTCCAAGCCTGCGCCACTCATGTGCCCAACTAGACCATTCGTTTGTATCCCTCTATTCCCAGTCTGTTCATGTGGCTATCTAGGTAAGTCTTAAACGATCCTAGCGTGTCCGCCTCAATCACCTTGCTTGGCAGTGCATTCCAGGCACCCACCACCCTCTGTGTAAAATACGTCCCCCTGACATCTGTGTTGAACCTTGCCCCCCTCACCTTGAACCCGTGACCCCTTGTGTTCGTCACCTCCGACCTGGAAAAAAGCTTCCCACTGTTCACCCTATCTATGCCCTTCATAATTTTATACACCTCTATTAGGTCGCCCCTCATCCTCCGTCTTTCCAGGGAGAACAACCCCAGTTTACCCAATCTCTCCTCATAGCTAAGACCCTCCATACCAGGCAACATCCTGGTAAACCTTCTCTGTACTCTCTCCAAAGCCTCCACGTCCTTCTGGTAGTGTGGCGACCAGAACTGGGCGCAGTATTCCAAATGTGGCCTAACCAACGTTCTATACAGCTGCAACATCATATGCCAACTTTTATATTCTATGCCCCGTCCAATAAAGGCAAGCATGCCATATGCCTTCTTCACCACCCTCTCCACCTGTGCTGCTACCTTTAAGGATCTGTCGACTTGTACACCCAGGTCCCTCTGTGTGTCTATACTCCTGATGGTTCTGCCATTTATTGTATAGCTCCCCCTTACATTAGATCTACCAAAATGCATCACTTCGCATTTATCTGGATTAAATTCCATCTGCCATTTCTCTGCCCAATGTTCCAGCCCATCTATATCCTGCTGTATTCTCTGACAATGTTCATCACTATCCGCAACTCCAGCAATCTTTGTGTCGTCCGCAAACTTACTGATCACACCAGCTACATCTTCCTCCAAATCATTTATATATATCACAAACAGCAGAGGTCCCAGTACAGAGCCCTGCAGAACACCACGAGTCACAGACCTCCAACCGGAAAAAGACTCCTCCACTGTTACCCTCTGCCTTCTATGGCTAAGCCAGTTCTCTACCCATCTAGCTAACTTACCTTTTATCCCATGAGATTTAACCTTTTGCACCAGCCTGCCATGATGAAAGGTATGTAGTTCTTCCCTGAGCCACAATATTGGCAACTTTTGAAAAGCTCTTTGAGAAGCTCATCAAATTCACCGAGATATTCAAGGCAGCTTAAAAAAAACCTCTTCGAGTTGGCAATGATAACTCATCATTAGAGATAGTCCCAAAGAAGACAGCAGTTTGTCTGTGGCAACAACATGTCTCAGCACTTTCCTCCAATAAGAATACTCCTTTTTAAACTGAGTCGATAATGCAGAATCAATTCATCCAGATAATTTACATCTTTGAATGAACACACATGTAGCTTTAATATGAACTTTAGAAGTTTCATGATCAGCAAGATCTCTTGCAACATTTCTCCAGTTAGAGTACCATTCAACAAATGTGTGTTTCCCTTTACCAGGGTCAGGGAATACTTTTCAAACATAACAGTGGACTGCCTTAGAGGTTTCCAAAAAAAATCAACCAATTTCTAGCTTCCGTCATATCATTTCTCTTCACCCTCAGAAAATAGGATTTAAGAAGACTTCTGCTGTACTTTCAGCCTCCAAAGTCAAATTATTTTCTCAAATTTTCCATATATTTTCTGGTTTATTTAAAACCTATGTTTTCTGGTTTATTTAGCATAAAAGATTCATACCCAATGTGACGGATTTTGGCCATAAGGCATTGTCTTCAGGGTAGGTTTCTTCCCTCACTTCAACAGAAGAAATATCTTGTAGCTACATTGTCATTTCAGATGCCACTATTTGTTCAACTTTTTCAGGCAATGTGGTTTCTCCAGAAATCAGCAAGACTAAGTTATCAGATAATTCACCCATACTTTTGGTAGATGAGGATGAATGTGCAGTTTCGGCACTGTTCAATAGTTCAAACATTTTAAAGTGAAATGACAAACTGTCTAGCTTCGTCCTCTTGCCTCGCTTTCAATTTTCTGCGTTTTTGACTGCCAAATTGATAGTGCGCTTCATATTAACTAATGTTTCTTGATTCTAATGAATGTGAATTTTCTGAAGCAACAGGCTTTTCTTGACCTCCTCCAAACTGGAGGTTGACTCGACGATGTTACCCTGAGTCCCAACCAGCTAGCTGGCTTATCACCCTTATGGCTTTTTTCACCAGTTTGCCCAGCCCTGGAGGTGCCCCGCACCTCAACTCGGCAACCTTACTTCATTGCTGGCTGCCTGGCTGTGCCCTTCCCAGGCCTCCTCAGCCCTGGCCTGGGCATCGAGTTGCCCCTGCTCCCCTCAATGACGGCTTGCTCGCCAACTCACAAAAAAGTTAGTTAAGTAAATACAGGAGATCTTGGCATGATTGCTGCCTCTCTCCCTCCTATTCACTTCAACGTTCAACAGTGTTTTCTGAATTCAGGGCTAGCAGTCTTTGCATTGTCCCCACAGACACTGGCCAGTCTGCCACTGCCACCGCCCCCGCCCCCCTTCCCCCCCTCCAACCACCATTGGTCGGGGACTATGAGTAGAGATTGCACAGGGTCATCTAGATTCTAGGCAATGTGGTTTCTCCAGAAATCAGCAAGACTAAGTTATCAGATAATTCACCCATACTTTTGGTAGATGAGGATGAATGTGCAGTTTCGGCACTGTTCAATAGTTCAAACATTTTAAAGTGAAATGACAAACTGTCCTTTGGTTCTATTCTCTCCCCACAGATGCTGTCAGACCTGCTGAGATTTTCCAGCGTTTTCTGTTTTTGTTTCAGATTCCAGCATCCACAGTATCTTGCTTTTATCATGACTAGTTATCTCTGTGCTGCACACCATCTGTAGAGTTGCTGAAGGTGTTTTGTAATTTGGCATCTTTTACTGTTTCCATCTGGAGTCTGGATGAGGCGTCTGGTCTGCTGTCAGCGTTGCTGGATCACCCAGCCGCATCAATGATGCAGTGAAGTCACAGCCCAGAATGAGCGGCCTGGAAATGGCCAGCAACAGTGGAAGCTGCTAAAGGACATCCAGCTGCTCACTGTTTTGAGCCGGGCATACACGTTAATTAACTGGAGTGGAGGATTCTTGTATGTAAGTAATGAGGGGGCAACCGCCCACCACCTCCTTAACTTTGGAGATGATGAAGTTGACCCCCCGCCCCAGTAGCAGACTACCCAGGCCGGGGGAATGCAAGTCATTTCCAGATTAATGGTCCCAATGCGACCACTGCCTGTAGGAGCTGAGATGCAATATCTCATACTCCTGCAGGAACAGCAGGTTGGCTTTAACCTTGGAAAGGTAATCCACCTGGCAAAACATCATACAGTGGATTTAACACTATGCACGTTAGTGGAAGCAATCTTTATCCCCATTTTAACATGTAGCCTCACGCTATTCAAGGATACAATATGTGCAGGACAGGGGTGTGCAAACATCCCTCATCAGCCTGAACCAGGAGAAGGTCTTTGACAGAATATTGCACACCTACATGATGGATGTGCTCTCCAAAATGAGGTTTGGGGACAGAATCCGCAAGTGAATTCAACTGCCCTGCACAAACATCGTTAACACAGTTTCAATCAACGGATGGGAATTGGAAAGCTTTCAAATTAAATCTGGACTCAGGTAGAATTGCCCTCTCTCGTCTGTCCTGTTCGTGTATTGCATAGAACCCTTTGCTGAGCCCCTCAGGAAAGATAAAATACAGATGGAGCGTGAGAAGGTAAAATCCAATACTGCTTAAACAAAGGAGCTACAAATTGATGAGAAAGGCGTTAGCTAAGATAGATTGGGAGCAAAACCTTTATGGTGGGACAACTGAGGAACAGTGGAGGACTTTGCCTGTGCAAAGAAGGTCTGGAGAGAGATGAGGTGGTTCTAGTCGAGGTTCATCCTGAGCAACTCTGTGACTCAGATCTCTGTGCTCTATGGGTTGTTCCCAGGGACGCACTCTGAGACAAACATCAGCTGTTGCTGGAGGATCATCAACTCAGTGAAAGAGGTTCTTTGGTCTACCTGAAACTTGTTGATCTTCCAGTGCAAGGAGTTGTCTCCAACCAAGTGTTGCACACTGGCATATTCCAAAGCCCTGGACTACGTGCTGAGGCACACGTGCTGAGACACACAAGCAACTTGGGGTAGTTGCTGCGGAGGCACAATGGGAAAGGTCACTGTCTAAGACCTTTCAGCCATTCAGAACTGAGGACAGTGGAATTGGAACAGAAACCCTCGGGCTGTATGTCTCATAGAATGTATACAGTGAATATTACATGTATCACAATTGTATGAAAGCACCTCAAAGTGCAACTTGCTCTAGCTGACAACTTAAGCATCTTTGCACCATTTGCAATGACCATTTTGAAATGCCTGTAACATTTTTTTGAGTGTACTGAAGCACCTCAGGATTGCAACATGATGTGATGGCCATTTTGAAATATGCATAATGTTCTTTCAGATATTTTATCAATAATGTATAATTTTGAAATCAAAATAAAAAGTTTGAGGTCTGAGCACCCATGTAGGAGGTCGGCAAAAGATCTCTGAACTGACAGGGAAGGATAAAATTAAAAGAGGAGAAATATAGGGGGATTAGGATACAGAATATAGGATTCTCCCATTCTGACCTGCTCATTTTTTGGTGGATCAGGCCGGGAGATTCGTGCATGTGCCGATTCGCGGGATTCGCACTGGGGGCTTGGGGGCAGGGCCAGCTGGGGGCGATCGATGGGGATGGGGTGCCACTCTGCAGACAGGATCGGTTGGGGCTGGAGGGAGGACAGCGATCGGGATGGGCTGGGTGAGCAGTCTGCCGGTGGTCTGCCTCCTGTGTGTGTGTGTGTGTGTGTGTGTGTGTGGGGGGGGGGGGGGGGGGGGGGGGGGGGGTCTCAGGGGAAAGGATCTGCCGGGGTGGAGGGGGGAAGAAGGGGGCTGAAGATCAGGGTGCTCCGAGACGGGAGAGGGTCGGGGCTGGCTCGGGAAAGGCCGTGGGGCCGCGATCGTGCCGTGGGGGGGGGGTCCTGGGCTGGTCGGCGATCGAGTTGGCCAGCAAATTGCAGGCTGACAGTTCAGGGCCACTGTGCATGCGCAGAGTTCCGGGACTGTCACACTCTGGCGTGAATAGGCCCCATCCCCCCGAGCTTTTAATGACAATCACAATTGTGACCTCTGCATTGCACAGAGTGAGGAGATTCGAGTCTGAACTCCCACTGAAAAAAACAATTGTGATTTACACCACTTTTCTGTGAATTCAGCACTTAGAGCTTTTTTGGGAGAATCGCCCCTTAGGTTTTTCCTGATTTCACACCACCAAGGAATGCCTTGCTTCCATCAAATATACTTCTCACCTAAGATCAATCATAATTTTCATTTAAGAATTTACTTTAAGTAAATGAGCAAGTAACTGACCATAAAACTAGTCTTTAAACAAAACCTTTAGCACATATGAGCAGAGAAATATTAATTCCAGTTCTTTATTATATAAAATGGATTTCAACTCACAAGCTTGTTGCCTCTTTTGGAACTGCACCCATTTCATCCATGTATCAAATGCCCCTTTTAATTTGTTAGTTCTATCAAAATGTTCAGCCTTTATTGCATATTGGAGCATTTTCATCTGCCACCGTTTTATGTTTCTGATATACAACTGCCATCCACTGAAGAAAAAAAGGCAGAAAAATAAAGAAAAAATTATTGCTTGTAACGAAGAAGAGCAAACATATAAAACACAGTACAGTAACCCTGGACATAGCATGTTGTAATCTCTGTTCCTTAACTATTTTCAGCTAAACTCCACCAAAAATTCTCATTGGTTTTGCCATCCTATTAAGCTGTAAACACTGAAAACATTAATTAAAACACAATGCGATATACTGTAGTGGACATCACCAGAAAACAAAGAAAAATCAACAAGTGTCTAATGCAAAAGTATTCCTTTTCTTCCTTTAGTACACAGATGTTTACTGTGGGTTTGACATATCTTCAGATTAGAAATCGCCTTGAGAAAAAACATTAATGAGTTTTCCCAATGATTCATCAAATTTCTGGACAGGATTTTCCTGTAGGTTTCAGGACTTGTTCAAATGGGATTCAGAAGCCTGCACTGTGTGGGAATGCCACTCACCTGTGACTTTCCTGAATTAGTCAATTAATGGTCAGACCGTAAGCTTGCTGTCCAATTAAATCTGACGTTCTCCTGCTTGCATGCAGCAGGTGGACTCCATGGCAAGTAAGTAAGAAAGAGGGTATCTCTAAATGAGGCCAGGCAGGTAAAGAGGACTTTAAAACCTACCTTGTGCACTAGCTCCCTTGGTCTGCTGCCAGGTGACTGACTTAAGTTTGCATTGGGAAACCTGCAAGCCAAACTTGCAAACTTCCAGTCAGCTTTTGCCAGTAGATCTTGGCAGGACTTAAAAAAAACTTTCATGGGATCTGGGCATTGACTACGCCTTTATTTATTGCCCATCCCTAGTTGCTGTTGCCCAGGAGAAGGGTGGCAGTGAGCTTAATTCTTGAACCACCACAGGTCCACGTGGTGTAGGTATACCCACAGTGCTGTTAGGAAAAGAAGTCCAAGATTTTGGCCCAGTGACACTGAAGGAACGGTCATATACTTCCAAGTCAGGATGGTGTGCGGCTCAGAGGGGAACTTGCAGGTGCTAGTGTTCCCATGTACCTGCTGCAATTGTCCATCCATATGATAGAAGTCACATGTTTAAACTTTTTGATCAAAGGAGCTTTGATAAATCACTGCAGTGCCTCATGTGGCTGGTAAACATTGCTGCTACTGTGTGTCAATGGCGGAGGGAGTGAATGTTTGTGGATGGGGTGTCAGTTAAGCAGGCTGCTTTGCCCTGGATGGTTTGTGCTATCTGAATGTTGTTGGAGCTACAGTTATACAAGCAAATGCAGAATATGCCATCAGTCGCCTGAGTTGTACCTTATTGGTGATGGACAGGTTTTGGAGTGTAAAGAGGTGAGTTACTCGCCACAGAATCCGCTGCCACGGACCTGCTCTTGTAGCCACAGTTTTTTATATGGTGGTCCAGTTCAGTTTCTGGTCAATGGGAACCCCAGGATGTTGATAGTGGGGGATTCAGTGAGGTTAAGGCCATTGAACATCAAAGGGAAATAAATGGTTGAATTCTCTCTTGTTGGAGGTGGTTATTACTTGGCACTTGTATGGTGTGAATGTTACTTACCACTTGTTAGCCCAAGCTGGAGGTTGTTTAGATCTTTTTTGCATTTGGGGATGGACTGCTTCAGTATCTAATTATCGTTAATTGGCTTTGTGTGGGTGGGTGGGCTTTGTGTGGGTTGCCCTACCTACTTCATATGCTGGAGGCCAGATGGATGCAGCCTGCCAACTAATATACCAGTGCTAATTTCTGTGCCCTTTCACCTCCACACTACCCCACTGGGGCCTAAAATTCCTGCTTCAAGTCTTTGACATGGAACTTGAAACCACAGTCTTCTAACTCAGAGGTGAGAGTGCTATCACTAAATCATCACCGACACACACCAACATGCTGTGAATAATTAAGTGGCACTGCAACAGCTGGTGTAAGAAATGCAAACTTTCAAAAATATTATAGAATTATTACAGAATTAGTAGGCATTGTTGTTACGCGTTTCGTTAAAGGACAAAGAAAAGTACAGCACAGAAACAGGCCCTTCAGCCCTCCAAGCCCGTGCCAATCATGATGCCTTAAATAAACAAAAAAAAACCTTCTGCCCTTACTCAGACTATATGCCTCTATTCCCTCCCTATTCATGTACCCATCCAGATGCCCCTTCAATGTTGCTAATATGCCTGCTTTCACCACCTCCTCTGACAGCGCATTCCAAGCACTCACCCACCATTCTCTACGTGAAAAACTTCCCCAAAACATAGAAGCATAGAATCCCGACAGTGCAGAAGGAGGCCATTTGGCCCATCAAGGTTGCACTGATAGCAATCCCACCAAGGCCCTATCCTTATAAGCCCATATATTTACCCTGCTAATCCCCCTGACACGAAGGATCAATTTAGCATGGTCAATCCAGCTGACTCACATATCTTTGGACTGTGGGAGGAAATCTGAGCACCTGGAGAAAACCCCGCAGACAAGGGGAGAATGTGGAAACTCCACACAGACAGTCATCCGAGGCCAGAATTGAACCCGGGATCTTGGCGTTGTGAGGCAGCGGTGTTAATCACTGTGCCACCATGCCACATCTCCCTTAAACTTTCCCCCTCTCACCTTAAACCTGTGCCCCTTGTAATTGACATTTCCATCCTAGGAAGAAGCCTCTAATAATTTTGTAGACCTGTATTATGTATCCCCTCAACCTCCGTCTTTCCAGTGAAAACAATCCCAGTCTATTCAACCTCTCTTCATAGCCAACACCCTCAAGACCAGGCAACATCCTGGTGAACCTTCTTTGCACTCTCTCCAAACCTTCCACATCCTTCTGGTAGTGTGGTGATCAGACTGTATGCAATACTCCAAATGTGGCCTAACCAAGGTTTTATATAGCTGCAACATGATTTGCCAACTCTTGTACTCAATGCCCCGACCGATGAAGGCAAGCCTTCTTAATTACCTTGGGGTACCTTTGTTGCCACTTTTAGGGAACTGTGGACCTGCACGTCCAGATTCCTTTGCATGTTAATGTTCCTAAGGGTTCTGCCATTTACAGTATAATTCACACCTAAATTTGATCCTCCAAATGCATCACCTTGCATTTGTCCAGGTTAAACTCCATCTGCCATTTCTGTGCTCAAGTCTCCAATCTATCTATATCCTGTTGTATCTTCTGACAATCTCTGACACTGTCAGCAATTCCACCAATCTTTGTGTCATCCGCAAACTTACTAATCAGGCCACCCACATTTTCCTCCGGATCATTTATATATACCACAAACAACAGAGATCCCAGCACTGATCCCTGCGGAACACCACTAGCTACAGACTTCCATTCTGAAAATCACCCTTCCACTCTCTATCTTCTATCACCAAGCCAGTTCTGTATCCATCTAGCCAGCACACCCTGAATCCCATCTGATTTTAGTTTTTGTACCAGTCTGCCATGTGGGAAGCTTGTCAAACGCCTCACTAAAGTCCATATAAACTACATCCATAGCCCTTCTCTCATCAATTATTTTGTCACCTCTTCAAAAAACTCAGTCAAGTTGGTAGGACATGACCATCCCCATACAAAACCATGTTGCCTGTCACTAACTATTCAAGGTACAATTTAAATATTACAAGTGAACCCTGTACGCAATTGTCCAGGCCCACTTGCCTCTGTGGCCTCTCCGATGAAGGTTCTCAATGGTGAGGATCACATATGGTCCTCCTCAACGCGGACCAGACACGATAGCCTCTCCGATATGACCGGAGGGTGTCCCCCCCGGAGGTCGGGTGCAGAGGGTTGCTCCTTGGGCAGTGCCAGCCTGGCACTCTGGCACTGCTCGCCAGGCGCCTTGCACTACCAGCAGGCACCAGGCAGTGCCAAGGGTGTAGGGCATGAGAGGGGGGCCCAACTGGAGGAGCCTGGTTTGAAGGGCCCAGACCGATCAGGGGTGGACACACTGCGCACTCTGCAATCGGAGGGGGGGGGTGGTTGGCAATGCTGCGCGCTCTGCAACCGCGATCATCTGGTCCATGCACAGGGATTGGGGGGATTGGACAGTCCGTGCACAGGGTGGGGGATCAGCTGTGAAGGCCCACTATAGCCACTATAGCTGGAGGAGGCAGTGAATGACAGATCCCTGTGTTCACAAAACACAGAGATCTGCACATGTGCAATGGCGCCCTCTGCTGCTATTTGGCAGCATTTGGCAGGCTTAGGCCACGCCCCCTCCCCATGCTGGGTGTAAACAGATTTTGCTTCATTGTTTTCACAGAGGTAAGATTCGATTTTCAACTCGCCCAAAAAAACAGTGCAATTCTCTCTTGTTTTCAGATTCATTTGGCACTTAAGATTTTTTTGGTAAGATCGCCCCAGCATTTTCTGTTTTTGTTATGGCCAACCACGCCTGGATAGTGCTGTCCAAAGCCAGGCTTGACCTGGAGATGCCGGCGTTGGACTGGGGTAAATACAGTAAGAAGTTTAACAACACCAGGTTAAAGTCCAACAGGTTTATTTGGTAGCCAGGCCTCCAGGGCCAGGAATTGTTCAAGGTCGTCCTACAAGGGTACTTGCAGTCTCCTTCACTGAAATTAGGCAGATGTTTACCAACCAGGCTGCAGGCACTTCAAAATCACAACATTGGAACTCTAAGGCAGGCTAGTTGACATTTTTACACAATTTGACATGATTTAATTTATAAACTTGGTTTGGAATGTTTCTTTTGTGCTGACTTTCATGTCTGCATTGTGGCCAAGAGGACACTCTCATAGGCAATAACGGAGGGAAGATAAGGTCTGCAACGGTTGGTGAATGGGGAACTGGGTAGTAATTTTGGGTATCATATTCAAATGAGCTCTTCACAGACAGCCCACATGGATAGGGGCTGTCTTAGTTGCTTCATTCCCCTCATCCTCTTCCACATGCTCCCAATCCTCAGTATATGTCATAAGGTTGGTGGTAAGGGCTGTTCCCTCATGATGGCAAGGTTGCCCAATACGCAGAAGATCATCATGAATCTTTATATCCTCTCCACAGACAGGGCCTTCAGAGTAGACCAGCCAGTTAAGTTTCCCAAGTTCATTTTTATTTTGGGTGTCAGGATGATATTCAGGTCTGCACCCAACTGTTGGGAGTATCAAGTCTTTCAGTTGCTCTTTGTCAGAGCAAACCAGAATGGAGCTCCCCTCTGTATACCTTGATCAATTATTCATGATGACACGGATATTTTGTTAAAGGAAGGATTTCTAATTAAACTAACCCTGGCTTGCTTCAAAGAACTTCACTAGGACTTGGAATTTTTTAGACTGTAGCACCCACAGAAATGTTGCGGAGACCTGGGAAGGCTAGCCCCTGTCACTCCCATCTTACCTGGAGTGTACTTCAGGGATCTGAGGAGCTGCAGCAGTGTGAGTTTTCTTGAGGGCAGGAGATAGAAGGCACCTGCTTGAACCAATCAGGCAGAGCAGCAGCATTGTGATCCCTTTAACCTGGAGACATTAGAACAGGAGGATCCAGGATTTGAAAAGTACAAGACAGGGAAAGCTGCATGTTTGTTCCACCTACTTCTCTCCAGCAAAAGAGAATGAAATGTTGAGGACCTGAGTGATCTCCCTTAGATAACAGTGGACAAAAAAGTGAAATGTCACAAGGAGCCAGATGAATAAGACTTCAAAGCCGGCCATGGCCATTTTCACAGCCACTGGCACTGCAGCTTTTGCCGTGTTCTGAGATTGCAATTATGGCTGTAGCAAGTGGAAAATTTCAGTAAAGATGTCATTACTGAAGCATGTATGTGTGACACATTGTGCCTTGCCATGGTTCAGGTAACAGAACTGCATAACCTTCTGATTCAGAGGTGCGAATGCTACTGCTAAATTGTGGCTGACATCTAAAATTTAAAATGTTCATCCTGTCATTTAAACTCCTCTATTGCCTTAGCCTTCCCTGTTTCTCCAGATTGCAAATCCTCCCTCTGGAAATCTCCACACCGCTGATTCAAACCTTTTGTGATCTCCCTCTCCTTTCTCCTCACCATTAGTTCAGTTGCCGAAGTCCTACTCTTTGGAATTCTATCCACAAACTCCTTCAACTCTCTTGGCTCATTTCAGACCTTCCTTAAACCTCTTTGACTCATGCCTTTATTGTCCTCCCCCAATCTTTCCTTCTTTGTCTGAGGGCAGAATTTTCTCAAAAAAAGATAAAGTGGCGCTTTAGGTGGGAAAATGACAAAGAAGCTGCCAGCTACAAAGATGGCTTTCCCTGCCATACTGTTTGGCACATAGCTGAAAAAAAATGAAAGAGCATATCTGACCAGATCACATTGGTGGGGCAGGCTCTCATTGAGCCCATGCCGTCAGCAATTTCAGTTGTAAAAGATCGGGGTCCATTTTTAAAAGGTGTCCCAATACAAGAAGTTAAAAATGTAAACTTACCCGTCCCACCCCAGTCCCATGGAACACCATCCCTCTCCCCCTTGAGCCAAACGCTCACCTGATCTCCTCTGGCTCACCAGGTGCAGGGTGTGGGAGACAAAAACAAAAAATGCTGGAAAATCTTAGCAGGTCTGACAGCATCTGTGGAAAGGGAATAGAGCCAACATTTCAAGTCTGGAGGACCCTTTGTCAGTGATGCTCCACAGATGCTGTCAGACATGCTGAGATTTTCCAGCATTTTCCGTTTTTGTTTCAGATTCCAGCTTCCGCAGTATTTTGCCTTTATTATATTGCATGATATCTTTGATTTGATTTATTATTCCCACATGTCATACAGTCAGAGCATACCGTTCAAAGAGAAGGAAACAAGAGAGTGCAGAATGTAATATTACAGTCATAGCTAGGGTGTTGAGAAAGATCAACTTAATGCAAGGTAGGTCCATTCAAAAATCTGACGGCAGCAGGGAAGAAACTGTTCTTGAGTCGGTTGGTACGTGACCTCAGACTTTTGTATCTTTTTCCAGACGGAAGAAGATGGAAGAGAGAATGTCTGGGATGCGTGGGGTCCTTAATTATGCTGGCTGCTTTGCTGAGGCAGCGGGAAGTGTAGACAGAGTCAATGGATGGGAAGCTGGTTTGCATGATGGATTGGGCTACATTCACAACCTTTTGCAGTTTCTTGCGGTCATGGGCAGAGCAGGAGGCATACCAAGCTGTGATACAGCCAGAAAGAATGCTTTCTTTGGTGAGAGTTGTAGCTGACATGCCAAATTTCTTTGTCTTCTGAGAAAGTAGAGGCGTTGGTGGGTTTTCTTAACTATAACGTCAGCATGGGGGGACCAGGACAGCTTGTTGGTGATCTGGACACCTAAAAACATGAAGCTCTCAACCCTTTCCACATCGTCCCCTTTGATATAGATGGGAGAATGTTCTGCTCTATGCTTCCTGAAGTCAATGACAATCTCCTTCGTTTTGTTGACATTGAGGGAGAGATTATTGTTGCCACACCAGTTCACCAGATTCTCTATCTCATTCCAGTACTCTGTCTTGTCATTGTTTGAGATCCGACCCACTATGGTAATGTCGTCAGCAAACTTGAAAATCGAGTTGGAAGGGAATTTGGCCGCACAGTCATAGATGTATGCTTCACGCCAGTGTCCTCACACCGATTTGAACGCCAAATCTTATGGGAGTGGACCATCGGGCGTAAAGGCCTGATAATTATATTTAAATATAGTCAAGTGGGGATCCCAACATTCAACGTTGGGATTTTCGTTGAATTATTGGTGTGGGGCAGGGCCAATTGGATTGGAAAATCCTGCTGGAGCAAATCACGTTTTGGGACTCTTGCAGGATTTCCTGCTCCCACCCCCAATTGCACTGCTCAAAAATGGGGGCACAAAATCTCCCCCCTTTGTTCCTCCTCAGGTCTAGAGAAGCAACTTGGATTGCTTCTCGATATTATAGAAACATAGAAAAACTACAGCACAAACAGGCCCTTCGGCCCACAAGTTGTGCCGAACACATCCCTACCTTCTAGACCTACCTATAACCCTCCATCCTATTAAGCTCCATGTAGGTGCTAAGTAAATGCAGGCTCTTCTCCTTTACACCAACTAATAATGAATATTTTATCTGCACGTGCAGTTGCCAATAGAATATTCATTGTCACCACACTTTCTTCTAAACATGGATGGGAAAAACAATGCTGGTTAGATAAATGAAATTGAAGACTGCTAAAATATAACAAGTATAATTAATAAAGCTGAGTGATTTGTTTTGTTGTCCTCATCAACAAATGTAACCATATGGAACTACAATAAAGGAATGCCACACAGACAAGTCAGTCTTTATAATGTACTAAAAGGAGAATCATATCAACTCTATCAAGGTCAAAATCTTTATTAAGCAAGGATATTCATGATGATTCTCTGTTGGCAATCTGGCGGTATCACTGAAGAATTATGCTCAATAAGGAAGAGATTTATATTTTCTAGTGATTTTGTTTTCAGTTATAAGAACCAGAAATCAAGTCTGATGATTTTCTTCATTTCTATTAAATAGTTCCTTCAAAAATACTCACCAAAAGCACTTCCTCAATAAACTGTATGAATGAAAGAAATGTGCTCTCTCATACAATTCTGGAGCAAGCTGCAAAAATAATTTGCAAGGTTAAATAATTATTTTTTTTAGTCTGACCCTAAAACATTCTACTTTATGAAAATGCATAGCTCTAATTTTAACTAGGAATGCCAGGTAAGTGTGAGGCTTACAGGGCTAGTGGCAGGCTTATGTTAAATTGCTGCATGAGACCCAAGCCATTTTAACAAATACTTCATTAACATAATGCATAATAGAAATGGCATGCGACTGGTGAGCAGAGAAAACAATGGCCACCAGCAGGGACTCACAGGAACGGTCACCTGCTGATGGATTGATAGAAGGCAACAGATCAGGCTACACACCAGGTGCCAGAAGATGGGATTAGAATGGGCAGCTACCTTCTTTTCAACTGGTGCAGACACAATGGGCTGAATGTTAGAAACCCTACAGTGCAGAAGGAGGCCATTGGGCCCATCAAGTCTGCACCGACAACAAGCCCACCCAGGCCCAATCCCCGTAACCCCAGATATTTATCCCACTAATCCCTCCAAATGAATGATTTCATTCTGTGCTATAGCTTTACTAAGGTTTCTATAGTCTCAGATACTGAATGAGAAAGAAACCCATATTTCCACAATGATTTTGCTATAAAAACCAAAAGTCTAGTACAAGAGATGGTTACACTAGAAGGAAACCTGGAACAGAGAAGGTCCAAGGGTTACTTTTGGAGTCTGGGATGAGATTCCTTGTTTCTCCTGGTTTACATGAAAGTCTTTTAAAAATGTCTTACTTATCTTTTATGCCAACTTTCCTGGGTGTAATTAGTACTGCACTTGAGTCCTGTGACCTGTGATTTTGTCTCAAATCATGACTTTTGCACTTTAATGTGACCCTCACTACCTGAGCCAATGGGGTAGAAGCTACTTATAACTTGTCTATTAAAATGGCTCGGGATATGAAATTGATGGGAAGTAGGTGAGTTGCACACTATTGTGATTTTTACTTCTAATTCCCCTGCATCCCCAGATTTTGCTGTCATTTGGCGCAGGGGTTAGAATTAGAGTTTATCAAAACCTGAATAATACACATCTTGAAAATTACACAATTGTGTACTTT
Source organism: Mustelus asterias (assembly GCF_964213995.1). NCBI lineage: Eukaryota > Metazoa > Chordata > Chondrichthyes > Carcharhiniformes > Triakidae > Mustelus > Mustelus asterias. The sequence goes on from NC_135819.1 coordinate 59,366,382, forward strand.
AAATTAAGATACATTATGGCTTTTACAGTTCAGACTGGTTAAGAAGGCTGTATAAAAGTCTAATTATGTCATCTTAAGGAGGAGAGACAAAAAATATGAATATGAATCTAGGACAACAAAGGATTAACGTAACAGCACAAAGAGAAAGCCAGAGGTGGACAAAGATAAGGAATGATACACATGCATAGTGGTTTATATTCACTTAATCGTGCACAAAAAATATTATAACTGGCAAGTGTGAAATATTTCTCAACATTTTAATGATAAGGTTTATGTATACAACTGACTTGTAATTTCAATACTTATAAATTAAAAATTTTAATTACTACTGAGTCGTAAATAGTCATTTGACACTCACCCTATTTTTCTATGTACAGGTCTAGGGAATAGAAAACTGATCAGCTGCTTACCACCTCACCTGACTCCAGATCAAAGAGATAACTTAGATAACTGCCTATCATTTTGGCCATACGTTGCTTGAATTCGTCATTGATAAACATATCCCTAAATAATAAAAGAGTAAAATATTAAAAGTCCAATTAATAGAATAACAATCTGCACAAAAAGAATGCAAGTTGTAAGATGCAGACCTGGGTGTAAAACTAATGTTAAGGAATTAAACATTATTTTCATCCAAAATTTTACTCTTTTACAAGATTTCATCACCATGTATCCTCCAGCTAATGAACTTAAGAAAACCTGAGGTATTGCCTGCTCTATGTTCCACAACTACAAAATTAACTCGTATAACTTTACTGAGGTGAAATGGCAGTGTCAAAATAACACAATAATGCATTTCATTGAAACACCAATACAAAGCACCAGAAAGGTTCCGGTGAGGTACCTTCTCTGAGGTAAAATTAGTTCAAACTCACTCTGAAGAGATTGTGGATCCACTGGTTATGATTTTGAAAACTTCCCTACTTTCTAGCATGATTAGCAAATGTAGATTCTACTATTTGTAAGAGGAGGGAAAGAAAAACAGGGCACCACAGATCAGTGAGCCTGTCATCAGTCATCGGGAAAAACTTGGAATCTGTTATTAAGGAAGTCTTAACAATGCACTTAGAAAATCATAGTTTGATCAGACAAAGTCAATATGGAATTGACAAATTTATTAGAGGGTCATAAGAGGGAAGATTGACAAGTAGGAGGGTCAGTTAAAGAAGATATAAATGGGACAGTCAGCAAGCATGAAGATTGGTGAATGGATGGGAGCCAGTGAGCAGGAAGGTCGGAGATTGGGAGAGCCAACTAGCAGAAAGGAGGAGATAGACAGGAAGTATGTTACTCAGAGATACTAAGTTATTAAGAGTTAGATTATTTTTATCCATTCGTGGGACGTGGTTATAGTGCTCATTCCTAATTGTCCTTGAACTGAGTAGCATTTCAGAGGGTATTTAAGAGTCAACCACATTGCTGTGGGTGTGGAGTAACATATAGGCCAGACCAGATAAGGATGGCAGATTTCCTTCCCTAAAAGACGTTAGGCTCCACAAATGCTGCCTCACCTGCTCAGTTTGAACAACACTTTTTGTTTTTTAATTTTTTAATTTTGCATTATCCATAGTATTTTGTTCCAGATAATGTCATTAGTCTGAGGCATTATAAATTTGAAGTTATGACACCTTTTTAATGAATAGATTTGTAATGTATGGAATAAACACTATGAGATATGGCAAAATCTAAACTATTTTATACTAACTGTAATTCTGAAAATACTGTTTTCAACATCTTGCAATTAAATTTTGTAAAACATAGTGTAAATTTTACACCTTGTTCATAGTTAAATTATAAATTGGAGCATTGTTGAAAGTTAACTGTCCTCAATTTGCAATTAGATATTGTAATGATGATTTAAAGCACCCACCAGTTCAACTCCAGGTGTCTTTCCTTTGTCCTGTACCAAAACATAAGTATTATATGAAATAAATATAAATGTCCAATAAAGCTAATGAGCACCGTTATCTCTCAATTTTGTGATACTGTTACATTCATTCACAAGCTAAAAAAAACCAAAACAAAGTGCACTGCAGTGCAGTGAGAAAAGACATTGGTCAGAATTTTACGCTTCCCCCACTAGCGGATTCTCAAACTGAGGGACAAGTCTGGGGAGTTGAAATTGCATGGATGTGATTCCCTCAGAGTTCCCTCTCTCGTCAACCAAGTAGCAATTTTAGGCTTGGGCAGGTAGGGCCTCAGATGGGAAGCCAACCCTTACCCCAGTTAAGGCCCTTAAGTGGCCACTTAATGGCCACATAAGAGCCATATTCTGCCAGTCTCAAATTTTAGGTTGGTGGATAGATGACAGCTCAGAGGTAGAAATGCGTAAATAAAGATAGTTGCATCTGAGACAGTAAGGGGCAGGAGAGGGGGAGTGTCTCCATCAGAAGCCCCGTTCTGACTGGGGGACACTCTTCTCTTAAGGTACAGTGACCTCCAGACCTCCCTACCCCATCCAGCCTCTGCTCAATATTCCAATCGCTTCCCCTGCAGCATGGTGCCTGGAAGTACTGGAGGGCTGCCGACTAATCAGATAGGCTGGCAGTTCTCCAAGGCGGGACTTTGTTTGAAGTGAGGAGTGGAAGTCTCACCTTATGCCACTTAACGCTCATTGGAGCATAATATAGCATCAGAGATGCTTTTGTCATGGCAGGGGGGTATATTCTCGCTGCCAACTCTTTGCAAAATTCAGTTCATTGATAATTTTTTAAGGGCCTGATTTCTTTTTCAGTATGCAGAAAAATATCTGTCAAATAAAATTTCGAATTATTTTGGTAAATGCATCAATGTCAAAGGCTTCCTAGAATAGTCAGCAACAAATTGAGTGCATCTAATGGAATTTAGTTACACACCAGGACCAAATTGCCCTCTATTAATAGCATGGATAATAAAATGTCTTAAGGTTTGACTTTATATTTGTTATATATTTAAAAGGGTTGCATTAATGCTTTAAGACCGGATCATATGATTTGATGGTGATGTCATTAGGCTGTTGCCACAGATTGCTGTTTTACTTTCAGTTTGTACTCTATACAGGCAAGACCTCCTGGAATAAATCTGTTGATGTTAGTTTGAATCTACGTGTGCAAACCATTATTTTTCTTTCTGTTTAAACACACAGCCTCTAACATAGTTAGGACTACAGAAAGAAAACTGGCAATGAGTCAGGATTTTGTTTCACAAAAACATCGAGAAAAGATCCTAGAAAGAAGAAAATAATCATGTGGCTCCTCACATTTCGAATGTTAGAAGGCTGGGGAAAAGTCAACAACAGGATTAAAGATTCAAGTGCCAGTGAAGGAAGACCAAGTAAGAAAAAAGCTCTCTGTGTGGTTTTAAAAGAGGGGTTTTTCTTTTCCCAATCAAAGAAGGGTGAGATTCCAGGCAATATCTGGCATATTTGAAAAAAAGAAATGCTATGCTGTACAGCTGGGTTCATTTGGAAAAAAAAATTAAGTCAACAGTCTCCACGGTATATAAAGGAAGTGCTGGAAGACAGTAAAAAATATACTGAGTAGTCTTGAGTTGCTAGTGCCTGCAAAAGAAACGGCACGTAACTCAGGATCCATAGGGCCTTTCATGAGGAAAATGAATCATGGAATTCTTATGTACAGCATTTTCAGTACTTTGTACAAGTGAATAAAATTGCATACAAGTTGCTCGTACCAGCTTTTCTTAGTACAATAGGAAGTAAAACCTTTAATTTGCTCCAGAATTTAGTTCATGCAGCAAAGCCAGGAACCAAAACTTATGACGACTTGACAAAAATCCTCGAACAGCATTACTCTCTGGAGGAATCAAGTGGAAGGTGAACACATTGCTCAGTTTGTGACAACATTAAAAAGGCTGGCACAACATTGTGAGTTTGGTGAGTCATTATAATATACTCTTTGAGATTGTCCAATTTGTGGTCTCCAAAATGAGGCCATCCAAAGATTGCTTACTGAACATGCTCTGACTTTAAAGACAGCAGTAGAAATTGTAGTGCTGATAGAACTGGCTGCTAAAGAGGCTTCACAATTTGGTGCAGGAATGAAGATCCACAAGTTAGGAACTGCCCATTAGAAGTAAAAACAGCAACAACATGTCACTGATGTGCCAAAAGAGGCCTTTTAGCGAGTGAATGCTGGAACAAGGATAGCCAATGCAAGAATTTGGCAAAATGAGTCATATTGCAAAAGCTTGTTGGGCTAGACCAGCTTCCTTTGAAAAGAATATTCAGAAGAAGAATCTGGATACCTTCAAGAAGAACGAGTTGAATTCTCAAAAATAATTTGCAACATGGAAGAATTATGACTGTGAAGAAGAGAATATCCAGAAATATGATGAAGAGCTCTAACTGAATGATTAGTCCATACAGGGTGAATCACATAGATTCTGGGTGATTCCAAAATTAAGTGGACAATCTATTAGAATGGAGGTTGATACTGGTGCTATTATGTCTTTAATTCCTGAAACTACATACCAACAAAGGTTGAAGCAACGGGCGGCACAGTGGTTAGCACTGCTGCTTCACAGCTCCAGGGTCCCGGGTTCGATTCCCAGCTCAGGTCACTGTCTGTGTGGAGTTTGCACATTCTCCTCGTGTCTGCGTGGGTTTCCTCCGGGTGCTCCGGTTTCCTCCCACAGTCCAAAGATGTGCGGGTTAGGTTGATTGGCCAGGTTAAAAATTGCCCCTTAGAGTCCTGAGATGCGTAGGTTAGAGGGATTAGCGGGTAAATATGTGGGGGTAGGGCCTGGGTGGGATTGTGGTCGGTGCAGACTCGATGGGCCGAATGGCCTCCTTCTGCACTGTAGGGTTTCTATGATTTCCTTCTATGATCTTCCTTTAAAATCAGTTGATGTGATTTTAAGAATATAACACGGTAAAGATTGTATATTCAAAAGCTTACATCATGGTCAATATAAAGTGAGTGGGAAAACAGTGAGGTTGCCTCTCCAAGTAGTTCCTGGTAATTTTCCAGTTCTACTTGGAAGATCATGGTTGGAGAAGATCAATTTGGATGATGCCAAAGAGAGCTACCTGGATAAATACAAGGTTGTTTTTGAGTAGACATTTAGCTCAATGGAAGGAGTTCAAATGAAACTCAAGATAAAGTCTAATAGTCTACCAAAAAGTCTCAAAGCAGGAATGGTGCCATATGCAATTCACCCCAAGATCGAAGAAGAATTAATATGACTTGTTAACATTGGTGTATTTGAGTCGGTTACAATGAGTGACTGGGCTACCCCCATTTTACCTGTCAAGAAACCAGATGGCTAACTTTGTAACTGTGATGTTTTTAAAACATCCATAAAGCCGCTGCTGTGCATTGATCAATATCCACTTCCTTTAATTGAAGATTTGGTTGCTGGGTTATCAGGTGGGCAAGATTGATATTTAACAAGCATATTTACAGATGCATGTAGCCACTGAATCGCAACCATTGCTTACCATTGTTACTCATAAAAGTCATTTTCATTATAAAAGATTGCCTTTTGGAATAACATCTACACCAGCCCTATTCCAGAGATCGATGGATCAGATTTTAAAGTGGTCTCTCCAGTGTACAATGTTACCTAGATGATATTCTAATTACAGGCTCCAGTGAATAAAAGCTCACTTGTCTAAACAGCTTGCTGGTGGAGGTCCTCACTGGTGAGGATCACGTATAGTCCCCAACAACAGGGACAAGAAGTGATGGTCTCACCTGTGGATCGGAAGCCATTTAGGCCCCCTGGGTGGTTGGGGGCAAGGGCAGGCTGTGCCCCTATTAAGGATTATACAATATCATGGTTTTTATTTTCTTGTTTGTAACTGATAAAAGTTACTGCTAATTTTCTTTCTATGTGTTACAAGTATTCTTAAATAAACTTTGTTTGATAAAAGCTCCCTAGTGGCTCATTTGAATCATACCTGGAGTGAAACATCTTATACTTATCCAAAATTCAAAGTGCAAAACTTATGGTCTGGGCTGTCTTCATAAAACATCTTGGAGCTTCTGACTTGGATTATAACATCTTGAAACATTCTTTCAAAACTTCAAGAGAGCAAGGTTTGTTATCACATCGTGTGAATAGCTTTTTGGCAGCTTATAAAAATGCTACTCACGCAACTACCCAAAGTTCACCTGCATTACTTCTCTTATAGAAAAAGTTGAGAACTATGTTTGATTTGTTATTAGCTCCAGAAACGTCAGAGATAGTAGATCGTCAACAACAATCTCAAGTTGTTAGATGAGTAGTGAGGGCAAAACAACGCTCATTTCAAAAAGGAGATCCAGTGTAAGCACAAAATTATGCCATGAGTAAGAAATGGGTACCAGCCATAGTTTTAGCAAAAACAGGTTCAATTTCTTGCACAGTTCAAACTAGTAAGGTGAACTAGTTTGGTGATGCCATGCTGATCAATTGTTGTCATCCTGAAATCATTTCTGAGAATCATCTCCAGAAGTATCAATTTCTTTAGTTCCTGGTGTTGTGAATACTACTGCAGAAGACTTAGTTCAATTTGAGTTACCTGATGATTTGCTACCATACCATGTGAGAATGATGTAGAATTGTTCCAAGAGAAGAGGTGTCTACTGAAATTGCAAATCATACTTTTAGGGTCAAGACAGCCAATTTTCAGAATGTCATATACAACCAAAGAGGAATAGATGTCCTCCTGATCGACTTTCTTATTGATTGTGTATAATGATTAATGATCCATAGTACTAGAGTATTAATGGTCCCATGTATAACATTGTAGTAATTTGTTGTCATGATCACAGATGTAAAGAGGGAGGGATGTCATATATTTAAAAGGGTTGTAATAATGCCTTAAGACTTGATTTGATGGTGACGTCATTAGGATGTTGCTAAACTTTCAGTTTGTACTCTGTACAAGACCTCCTGGAATAAATCTTTTGTTGTTAGTTTGAATCTACATGTGCAAGGCACATTCTCTTTTTGTTAAAACCCACAACCTCTAACATAGTTAGGACATTACAATACTCACGGAAGCAAAGATTGATATTTCATTTGGTTTTGTAGTTCTTTAATTTTCTCTTCCAAAAATAGTAATGGATCATCAGGACACTGAATAAATAATCCAATCAGCAATGCCTATTAAAAGACAAAAATATTAAATAAATAACAAATTAAGATGAGTCATGCAGCTTTTCTGTAATTAATGTGCTTATTACACTTTTGGGTGGGCTTTGTTTGGCCTTGCAGTGGGGAATGTTTTCTGTTCAGAGAATCTCAAATTATTTATATCCACACAAAGAACTGAGCACAAATCCAAGCATTTAGTGACTTTACAAGGTCACTGCACAATATTTGGCATCACCAAGCTCGATTTGCAGCATGATTTTGAAAATATTCCTTTTTTAAATTCATATAAATGCATTTTAATTAAAAAACAAAGGAACCCTGGAAATGTATCGCTTCTGAAAGAAAGTAAGCAGGTCAGGGCTGCACCTTCATTAGTGAAGTTTCGCAAACTGTGACCGAGCTAACTCAAGTTTGAATTTGGCAAACCTTTTTTGTTAAACAAAAATCCATACTGTGTATTATTTTCATCACAATAAGGCAACATACGATGCTAGGATTTTTGAAAATTGTCACCATGTGTTGGTAGCAAATCAAGTTTCCACATAAAACATGCTTGGGATTAAATTTTTTTCAAATACAATTCTCTGATCCAAGAAGCACTTGAAATTCTTTCACGAAGCAATTCCAATCAACTAGCAGTTATATCAGATAACTGCAAAAAGATGGGTCTCCGGTGGTGGATCAAGATGCCTAACTGAAATATTCTGACCACCACTGTTAATTAGAAATGGACTCTGATTGGTAGAGGTGTTGCCATGGAGAATGCATGAAGTAACTGATAACCATCAGTTAACTGCCAAGTTTTGTTTAAATTCAAACCAGGCAAATTGCCTGAGATTGGTCAAGGCATTATTCTGAGGCATGACTAGAGAATGGCTGCCGCTGATTTTGTTTAGTTGAAACAGGTGCACTGTTTCAGCTAAACAAAGTAAGCAACAGCCATTGCCTGGTTCATTCCCCAGGGCAAATGCCTGGACCGATCTGAGACATCTTGCTAGGTTTAAATTGAAACAAAGATTGGCAGGTAATTGTCAGTCGCCAGCTGACTAGTGCATTCTCCATGGCAATGCCTCTATCAATCAGAGTCCACTTGCCAACCAATTAGCATTCTGATCTCATGAAGCATAAATTGTTGTTCCTTTTACATTGGCTGAGTGCAAGACGAAAAGTTTTGACGTGTCGTTTTCAGCAATAGCCAAGTTCTGTTCTACCAAACAACTATTAAATGTTTATTTAATTACTGCTTTAGAATTGCTGCGAGGTAAACACTTTAATCCAAAAGAGATTATTTTAATTTAAAAATTGAAGGTTGAAATCCAACCCCAAAGAGGTGAGCACCAAATCTAGACTTTACTCATGCAAGTGTATTACTGAGTGCACAGCATTATCAAAGGCTGTCTTTCAGATGATACATTAAATAAAAGCCCCATTTGTCCTCTCAGGTGAAACATTCCATTCGAAGAAGAGCTGGAATTGCTTCTGCTTCTCTGGCCAACATTTATCCCTCAACCAACATCACCAAGAAAAAAATGGTTAGCTGGTTATTATAACAATGCTATTTGTGGGATCTTGCAATTTGCCAACAGTCTGCTCTTGTCTTGCCAGTACAACAGTGGCTACATTTCAAAAGTACTTTGTGTAGACCAAGTGGTCACATGATGATGTGGCTACTTAAAGTTGGAAGCACGGGAGTTCTCCCAGGATCACAGGTAGAATGGAAGCATGTAAGAGCTGCTGAGAGTACTTAATAAACTATCGTTGTTAGAAGTCCTTGGTTGCCAGTGATTGGAACCCAACATTTTTACATGGTATGAGGAGTTGGCAGTATGGCACAAGGACTTGACCGCATAGGCCTGGCAGACAACTGGGCCAAGTTTGAAAAAGAGTGATATATCCACTGTGGTGAGGGATTATTGGAAAAATCTAAAAAGGTACAAGCATACATATTCATCCGGCAGTAAGAATCCTGCAATAGCAAGCAAGAATAAACAAAAAAAACTTTTCAAAGTAAAGATGTAATAAAGATCCTTCGTTACACAACCACTTGGGCCACACCCTCAGCCACAAATGCCCCCACCAATCCCTATCTGCTTCCAATTTCTACTGGGTCAGCTAACCACCACAGCATGTTGCCATTGATTACATTGTAACAGATTCCCCTTTCTCTCTCTTCAAATTAATTTTATGTAACCATCCTCCAATATCTCAACAATTTATCGGTACCCGCACCTCCATTAGTAAAACAATCGGATGATTGGAGATTTGCACTAACCCAGTTTAGCTTTGAAACCTCCTTGTTTTCCAGCATTTATTTAATGCTGGCCAAATCAATTCTCAGTTGCTTTTCTGTTACATTTTTTGTAGAGTGAACATTATCCCACAAGACCGATTGTCGACATAACACTCAATTGATACTTTCTTTCAATACGTTGCAGAATCACAGAATCCTACAGTGCAGAAGTGGCCTTTCAGCCCATCGAGTCTGCATTGATGCATGAAAGGCCCTGACCTGCCCACCTAATCCCAGTTGCCAGCATCTGGCCCATAGCCTTGAACGTTATGGCGTGCCAAGTACTCATCCAAGTACTTTTTAAAGGACGTGAAGCATCCCGCCTCCACCACCCTCCCAGGCAGTGCATTCCAGACCGTTACCATTCTCTGAGTAAAACGATTTTTCCTCAAATCCCCCCTAAACCTCCCACCCTTCACATTTAACTTGTGTCCACTCGTAACTGACCCCTCAACTAAGGGGAACAGCTGCTCCCTATCCACCCTGTCCATGCCCTGCATGATCTTGAACATCTCAATCAGATTGCCTCTCATTCTTCTCTGCTCCAGAGAAAACAACCTCTCTTTATAACAGGCAACATCCTGGTGAATCGCCTCTGCACCCCCTCCACTGCGTTCACATCCTTTCTATAATGTGGCGACCAGATCTGCACACAGTACTCAAGCTGAGGCCTCACCAAAGTTCTGTACAACTCCATCATGATGTCTCTGTTTTTGTAATCTATAACCCGATTGATAAAGGCGAGTGTGCCATATGCCTTTTCATCACACTATTAACCTGCCTTTCCGCCTTCAGAGATCTATGGACAAACACGCCAAGATCCCTTTGTTCTTCGGAACTTCCCAGCATCATACCTAGTATACTTCTTTGTCAAATTACTCTTTCCAAAGTGTATCACCTCACACTTTTCAGGGTTAAATTCCATCTGCCACTTATCCGCTCATTTGACCATCTCGTCTATATCTTCCTGACACATATCTTCCTTGGATTATCTTCCTATAACCCGAGACACTCAACCTCACTGTTAACCACCTGGCCAATATTTGTGTCATTGGCAAACTTACTGATCCAACACCCCCCCCCCCCCAACAAAGTCATCTATGTCATTTATATAAATGAAGAACAATATGGTCCCACCTGTGGTACGCCACTGGTCACTGGCCTCCAGTTACTAAAGCAGCCGTCTATCACCACCCTCTGTGTTCTGCCACTAAACCAATTATGAATCCACCTTATCAGATCACCCTGTATCCCATGTGCAATAGCCTTCTTAATAAATCTCCCATGTGGGACTTTGTCAAAGGCTTTGCTGAAATTCATGTAAACTACATCAACCGCAATGCCCTCATCCACACACTTTATTACATGCTCAAAAATTCAATCAAATTTGTTAGGCATTACCTCCCTCTGACAAAACCATGCTGACTATCCTTGATCAAACCTTGCCTCTCCAAATGGAGATAGGTTCTCTCCTTTAGAATCTTCTCCAGTAGTTTCCCAACCACAAACGTGAGACTCATTGGTCTGAAGTTCCTTGGCTTGTCTCTACAACCTTTCTTAAACAGTGAGACCACATTAGCTGTTCTCCAGTCCTCTGGTACCTCCCCGGTGAACACAGTAAGAAGACTTACAACACCAGGTTAAAGTCCAACAGGTTTATTTGGTAGCAAAAGCCACTAGCTTTCGGAGCGCTGCTCCTTCGTCAGGTAAGTGGGAGTTCTGTTCACAAACAGGCATATAAAGACACAAACTCAATTTACAAAATAATGGTTGGAACGCGAGTCTTTATAGGTAATCAAGTCTTAAAGGTACAGACAATGTGAGTGGAGACAGCGTTAAGCACAGGTTAAAGGGATGTGTATTGTCTCCAGAAAGGACAGTTCGTGAGATTTTGCAAGCCCAGGCAAGTCATGGGGGTTACAGGTAGTGTGACATGAACCCAAGATCCCGGTTGAGGTCGTCCTCATGTGTGCGGAACTTGGCTATCAGTCTCTGCTCAGCGACTCTGCGTTGTCGTGTGTCATGAAGGCCGCCTTGGAGAACACTTACCCAAAGATCAAAGGCCGAATGACCGTGACCGCTGAAGTGTTCCCCAACAGGAAGAGAACATTCTTGCCTGGTGATTGTCAAGCGGTGTTCATTCATCCGTTGTCGTAGCGTCTGCATGGTCTCCCCAATGTACCATGCCTCGGGACATCCTTTCCTGCAGCGTATCAGGTAGTCAACGTTGGCTGAGTTGCAAGTGTATGTACCGTGTACCTGGTGGATGGTGTTCTCACGTGAGATGATGGCATCCGTGTCGATGATCTGGCACGTCTTACAGAGGTTGCTGTGGCAGGGTTGTGTGGTGTCGTGGTCACTGTTCTCCTGAAGGCTGGGTAGTTTGCTGCGGACAATGGTCTGTTTGAGGTTGTGCGGTTGTTTGAAGGCAAGAAGTAGGGGTGTGGGGATGGCCTTGGCGAGATGTTCGTCTTCATCAATGACATGTTGAAGGCTCCGGATAAGATGTCATAGCTTCTCCGCTCCGGGGAAGTACTGGTTAACGAAGGGTACTCTGTCCGCCGTGTCCCGTGTTTGTTTTCGGAGGAGGTCGGTGCGATTTTTCACTGTGGCGCGTCGGAACTGTCGATCGATGGGTCGAGCGCCATATCCTGTTCTTATGAGGGCATCTTTCAGCGTCTGGAGGTGTCTGTTGCGATTCTCCTCATCCGAGCAGACCCTGTGTATACAGAGGGCTTGTCCGTAGGGGATGGCTTCTTGAACGTGTTTAGGGTGGAAGCTGGAGAAGTGGAGCATCGTGAGTTTATCCGTGGGCTTGCGGTACAGTGAAGTGCTGAGGTGACCGTCCTTGATGGAGATGCATGTGTCCAAGAATGCAACCGATTCCGGAGAGTAGTCCATGGTGAGTCAGATGGTGGGATGGAACTTGTTGATGTCATCATATAGTTGTTTCAGTGATTGTTCACCATTAGTCCAAAGGAAGAAAATTTCATCGATGTATCTAGTGTATAGCATCGGTTGAAGGTCCTGTGCGGTGAAGAGGTCTTGTTCAGTCCTGTGCGGTGAAGAGGTCTTGTTCAAATCTGTGCATGAAGATGTTGGCATACTGAGGTGCAAATTTGGTCCCCATGGCTGTTCCGTGTGTCTGGATGAAGAACTGGTTGTTGAAGGTCAAGATTCTTCTGAGGAGGTCGGTGCGGTTTTTCGCTGTGGCGCGTCAGAACTTGAGATTTGAGAACGTGAGATTTTGCAAGCCCAGGCAAGTCATGGGGGTTACAGATAGTGTGACATGTTGTGAGACTTCTTACTGTGCCTACCCCAGTCCAATGCCGGCATCTCCACATCCAGGCTGTTGTGGGAGGCAAGGGAGGAAATTGCAGGGGCTCTGACCCTAATTTTTAATTCCTCCTGGCCACCGGGTAGGCCGCACCGACCTCTTCAGAAGGCAAACACGGGACACGGCGGACAGAGTACCCTTCGTCGTCCAGTACTTCCCTGGAGCGGAGAAGCTACAACATCTTCTCTGGAGCCTTCAACATGTCATTGATGAAGACAAACATCTCGCCAAGGACATCCCCACACCCCTACTTCTTGCTTTCAAACAACTGCACAACCTCAAACAGACCATTGTCCGCAGCAAACTACCCAGCCTTCAGGAGAACAGTGACCACGACACCACACAACCCTGCCACAGCAACCTCTGCAAGACGTGATAAGACTTGATTACCTGTAAAGACTCGCATTCCAACCATTATTTTGTAAATTGAGTTTGTGTCTTTATATGCCCTGTTTGTGAACAGAACTCCCACTTACCTGATGAAGGAGCAGCGCTCCGAAAGCTAGTGGCTTTTGCTACCAAATAAACCTGTTGGACTTTAACTTGATGTTGTGAGACTTCTTACTGTGTTTACCCCAGTCCAACGCCAGCATCTCCACATCATGACCTCCCCGGTGGCCAGGAAGGAATTAAAAATTTGGGTCAGAGCCCCTGCAATTTCCTCCCTTGCCTCCCACAACAGCCTGGATGTGGAGATGCCGGCGTTGGACTGGGGTGGGCACAGTAAGAAGTCTCACAACATGCCACACTATCTGTAACCCCCACAACTTGCCTGGGCTTGCAAAATCTCACTAACTGTCCTGGCTTGATTACCTGTTAAGAATTGCATTTCAACCATTATCTTGTAATTGATTTTGTGTCTACATGTGTCCTGTTTGTGAACCCAACTCCCACTTACCTGATGAAGAAGCTGCATTCCGAAAGCTCGTGCTACCAAATAAACCTGTTGGACTTTAACCTGGTGTTGTGAGACTTCTTACTGTTACAATAGCCTGGGACACAATTCATCCAGACCTGGAGATTTGTCCATTTTTAAGCCCGCCAATACCTCCAATACCTTGTCATTCCCCATGATAATTTTCTCTAGAGCCTCACAGTCTCTCGCCCCGAGTTCCATAACTACCTCCTCGTTCACATGGGTAAAGACAGATGTGAAATTTTCATTTAACACTCTACCAATGTCCTTGCCTCCACCCACAGATTACCCCCTTGGTCCCTAATGGGCCCTACTCTTTCCCTGGCTATACTCTTCCCATTGATATACTTATAGAATATCTTAGAATTTTCCCTACTTTTACCAGCCAGAGCTTTCTTATATCCCCTCTTTGCTCTCCTAATTGATTTCTTAAGCTTCATCCTGCACTTTCTGTACTCCACTAATGCTTTCGATTTTTAAAAAGCCTTAAAAAATTCTGTTAATGTGTCAGACAGATATATCCCCATATCTACTGCCTCCACTAATGTTAGGGTTTTGGCTGCCAATGTACTTTTGACCACTGTGATGTTAGTGTACCTTTAAGAGTTTTTAAAAATTCATGTTCTCAGCCTTAGGTGTTGTCATTGCTGGGAGGAGAAAAAAAACTGTGGGCAGCTCAGGTGACAGGGATTTCATTTTGGAAATCGGTTTGGAGCTGCAGGTTTGAGTTTTTAGTTTTAGAAGGGACAGCAAGCTAAAAAGAAGTGTTTTCCCTCGCTTCCTGTTGTTTTGAAAATTCTGTTGATCAGCTGAAGACAAGATTTTGTTTTCCTGAAGGGTGAAAACCTGCTATTGTGGGGGGCTGGACCAGAGTCTCTCTGGAGTTTTGGGAAGCTGTCTTGTCTTCAGACTGTTCTGAGTCTCAAGAGCATTTGACTGCAGAATTCAACTAACAGCCTCGAATGTCTTCTCAGAAAGTAGAGGCATTGGTGGGCTTTCTTAACTATAGTGTCGGCATGGGGGGACCAGGACAGGTTGTTGGTGATTTGGATACCTAAAAACTTGAAGCTTTCAACCATCTGTACTTCATCCCCATTGCTGTAGACAGGGGCATGTCCTCCACTTCCTGAAGTCGATGACTATCTCCTTCATTTTGTTGACATTGAGGGAGAGATTATTGTCGTTGCACCAGTTCACCAGATGTTCTCTTTCCTGTACTCTGTCTTGTCATTGTTTGAGATCCGACCCACTACGATGGTGTCATCAGCAAACTTGAAAATCAAGTTGGAGAGGAATTTCGGCACACAATCATAGGTGTATAAGGAGTACAGTAAGGGGCTGAGGACACAGCCTTGTGGGGCACCGATCGCAGAGGGAGGAGCCAAATCCCAGACCACAGAGTTTGGAGATGGGGTTCGTAGGAATAATGGTGTTGAAGGCTGAGCTGTAATCTTCCTGCATCAGCTCAGTTGTTTGACTTTCCACTGGCCTTTCAACCACAGTAGGCATCACTCCCACCTGTGATCCAGCTATATGGTTACCCAAGATTACCTGTACCCCTGAAGAAGGTAATTTCTCTATTACTCCTATCACCACTTCACCACTTTTCACCAGACTCTCCAACCTTACCTTACATGATGGAACATCATTCCCTCCACCACTAATTCCACTTTTCTGGCAATACTCCTTCCCAACTATATATCTCCTCATCTCTCACCATTAAAGATTGACTTGCTCCTGTATTCCCTCCAACATACCAACCGTCAGTAGCATAAAGCTGAATTTTAAATATTCCTCTTAAATATATGTATATTTATATCAATTGCACTACTATCATCACACTTAGTACACACATGGGACTTCCAGCTTTTTACAATCAGTCCCCTATACCCACAGTCCAATGACCTGGCGGAATGAGCGGCATGCTCAGCAAAACATCTACTAGAAAAATGTGCTTGAGATCTTACAAGTTACTCTGCTGCACTCCTTAGCCTGCAAAACTTGCCAAGGCAGCGTCTCTGTCCTCATCAGCTCAGCTACTGTTCTCCAGACACACCAGGACCACAACTCCTACTGGCAAGGCTCTCTTGCAACCCAATGTCAAAACCAATGTGAGTGGTGTCCTGATGGAATGCCAATTAAGAGGGAAAAGCTTGTAATGGCAACAAACTCGGCCCCCGAACATCTAGTCAAACGGTCCGGATCCCGACCACATGTGGCCATGACCAGTTGGCAATATACACCGCCATGCCCTGCATCCAAAAAGCTACATGGTAACCTTGGACGATGCCCATAATGCACACAGTTACTTTTAGCGCACAGTGTTAAATCTCAGTACCATCAGTTGTCTCATTAAACGGGGAAGATGTAGACTGGTCATGCGATGACACTAAAGGGTTACATTGTCAGAAGCCCCAGGGTTTTCCCTAGAGTGTGGGGCAGAGTGGAAGCATATAAGAGCTGCTCACTGTACCTAATAAACCATTATTGCTTGCAAGTCCTTGGTCATTAGTGATTGCAACCCAGCACTTCTACAGGTCAAGGTGGTTCTGCGGCCGTGGACGGCACAATATAAATGCAAGTCCTTTATTTTAAGTGCGCAAGTTTGAAACTAATAACAATTATAATTAAACTTGCCAGAATGGCAGAAACGAGAACTGCGGACGGGAAAATGGAGGCAACATAATTTGAACGTTTGTTTAACGGTTTGGACAAACTTTCTTGCAGTGATTTCATTCCGTTTGCTTTGGCTTTATTGAGGTTCCAGCGTGTTTTCTGTCCGTCTAAACGCAAGAGAAACAAACGGATTTCTTGTAGGGAAAAAAAATAGCAACGAATTACCTCATAAATCTGTGGAAGTGAGTGTGATTTGATGTAGTGTTTTAACGCAGGATCTGCGAACGGTAAGAAGACCACCATGTCTGCGGCTGGAGCTTCCCCACTGAGGCCGAGGCGCTGGGGGTGAGCACGCGCCTGTTTACTGTCGCTATGGCAACAAGCTTTGAACAGCGAAAACCAACTGTCATCGCCACAATTCGGGGCCAAGAGATTTCCCGTCTGATCACCGGCCTTGTTTCACTTTTTATTGAGACTTTGGTGTAAAAACAGTGCACAATTTATTTTCATCAGAAACACATCCTGTAAGTATATACGGGGAAGTGATGGCCGAGTGGTATTATCGCCGGACTACTAATCCAGAAACTCAGCTCATGTTCTGGGGACTTGGGTTCGAATCTCGCCACGGCTGATGGTGGAATTTGAAATCAATAAAAAAATATCTGGAAATACCATTGTCCGGAAAAACCCATCTGCTTCACTAATGTCCTTTAGGAAGGAAATCTGTCGTCCTTACCTACATGTGACTCCAGAGCCACAGCAATGTGGTTGACTCTCAACTACCCTTGGGCAACTAGAGATGGGCAATAAATAAATGCTGGCCAGCTAGCGACACCCATGTCCCACAAATGAATATTTTTAAAAACACACCAAAAAATGTGGCAGTTGAAGGACAGTTTATTTGATAAGTTAGAGGAGACTTGGTTCAGACGTGCGAACACGCAAATAGGATCATACCAATTAGCAACAGTATCTAGCTATCCATTCAATAAGATTATGGCAGATCTAATTGTAGCCTCACTATCCTGTCTATCCACAAAAATTCTCTTTGTTAGTCAAAAATCTGTCTACCCTGCCTTAAAGAAATTCACTGACCATGCCTTTGAACAAAAGAACATGAGAACTTGTAGGCCATCTGGCTCCTCGAGCCTGCCCCACCATTCAATAAGATCATGGCTGATCTTTTCGTGGACTCAGCTCCACTTACCCGCCCACTCAACCCTTAATTCCTTTACTGTTCAAAAAATTATCTATCCTGGCCCTAAAAACATTCAATGAGGTAGCCTCAACTGCTTCACTGGGCAGGGAATTCCACAGATTCACAACCCTTCCACCAGTTTTTGAGGAAGAGTTCCAAAGACTCCCAGCCATTTGAGAGAAGTAAATTCTCCTCATCTCAGTCCTAAATGGACGACTCCTAATTTTTAAACAGTGACCATTAGTTCCAGATTCTCCCACAAGAGGAAACATCCTTTCCACGTTCGCTTTGTCAAGACCCTTCAGGATTTTAGATGTTTCAATCAACTCACCTCTTAATCTTCTAAACTCCAGTGGATACAAGCCTAGTCTGACCAACCCTTTGGACGTTCATTTAATTCACTAACCAATTTAAATCACCATAGCAGCATATCTACAATTGGCTGTCATCATTCTATTCAAATAAATTAAAGAGTGTCATGATTAAACCAAGACCAGCTACTCCCCAAAAATAAAATCAGAAGCACTGCATAAAGCAGCTCCATCTATTCTAAAGATGCGCAGGTTGAGTTGATTGACCATGCTAAATCGACCCTTGGTGTCAGGGGGCCTAGCAGGGTAAATACGTGGAGTTACGGGGATGGGGCCAGGGTGGGATTGTTGTGGGTGCTGGCTCAATGGGCCAAATGGCCTCCTTCAGCACTGTAGGAATTCTATAATTCTACGTTGAGAAAAAGGTTACATTTCAAATTGATCCATTCATCACAGCTGAGCTGATGAGCTCTCAGTCCAAAGGACCATCTGTATGTTCTGTTGTTGGTGGTGACAGAACTTTGGCATTTTCAGGCTACAAAAAGATATAGATAGGTTAAATGAGTAAGCAGAAGTCTGGCAGAGGGAAATGTAGAGAAAAAGTTAAATTGTCAATTTTGGCAAGGAGAATAAAAAAGCATGTTATCTAAATGGTGAGAGATTGCAAAGCTCGGTGTTCTAGTGCATGAATCACAAAAGATTAGTATGCAGATACAGCAAGTAATTAGGAAAGCTAATAGAATGTTATCATTTATTGCAAGTGAAATTGAATACAAAAGTGGAGATGTTACTTCAGTTGTACAGGGCACTAGTGAGTCCACATTTGGACTGTTATGTACAGTCACCTTATTAAAGTAAGGATGTAAATACATTGGAAGCAGTTCAGAGAAGGTTAATCAGATAAATACCAGGAATGGGCAGGTTGTCTTATGGAAAAGTTGGTCAAACTAGGCTTGTATCCACTAGAGTTTAAAAGAGTAAGAGGTGACTTGATTGAAACATCTAAGATCCTGAAGGGTCTTGACAACGTGAACGTGGAAAGGATGTTTCCTCTTGTGGGAGAATCTGTAACTGGTGGTCACTGTTTAAAAATTAGGAGTCACCCATTTAGGACAGAGATGAGGAGAATTTACTTCTCTCAAACGGTTGTGAGTCTTTGGAACTCTTCCTCAAAAGCTGGTGGAAGCAGAGTCTTTGAACAGATTTAAAACAATCTTTACTTTTGAGACAAGTAATCCTCCAGTAAGAAAAATTCCTCCTTTTGGTAAACTTGAACCCAACGATACACGCATAGAAGACTAGGCCCAATAGATAGAGTGCATGTGTTACTTTTTTCAGGCCACCAATATTGACGGTGACGAGAAGCAGAAGTGATTCTGTCGGAAGCATGTGAGGTCCCAACCTTCAGTGCAATTAAAAGCCTGGATGCCACTTACTCAAAAACCTTTAATGAATTGGCGGATTTGGTTAAAGGCTATTGTGACACAAAACCCTCCATAATCTTCCAGCGATACCACTTTAACACGGCAGGACGAACCCCTGGGGAATCTGTCACTGAATTTCTGAATCAGGTTATGAAAATTTGAAGAGTACTGTGAATTTGGGCCACCCTTGAACAACATGTTGTGAGATAGACTGGTCTGTGGAATTAACAATATGACAGTCTATGATGTTAGTGTACCTTTAAGAGTTTTTTAAAATTCATGCGCACACCCTTAGGGATGTCATGGGGGGGGGGGCAGAAAAAAAACTGTGGGCAGGTCAGGTGACAGGGATTTCATTTTCAGTTTCAGTTTGGAGCTGCAGGTTTGAGTTTTTAGTTTTAGAAGGGATAGCAAGCTAAAAAGAAATGTTTTCCCTCTCTCCCTGTTGTTTTGAAAATTCTGTTGGTTAGCTGAAGACAAGATCTTGTTTTCCTGAAGGGTGAAAACCTGCTGTTGTTAGGCGCTGGACCAGAGTCTCTCTTGGGAAGCTGTCTTGTTCTGAGTCTCAAGAGCATTTGACTGCAGAATTCAACTAACAGCCTCAATCCCAGTATCACGTGAGCATTAGTCTGCGCTGTGTTAAACACATGAGAAGGGTCTTTTGTCTATGGAGGTTGGTTTTGATTGGAACAGCTTATACATATTCATTACAGGTTATACATTATCATGATTGTTTGTAATTGATAAAAGTTCTTGCTAATTTTCTTACTATACATGTTAACTATATTCTTAAATAAACTGTTTGATAAAAGCTCCTAGTGGGTCATTTGAATCATACCTGAAGTGAAAAATTTCATGCTTACCCTAGCCAA
The DNA here is from genome assembly GCF_964213995.1 of Mustelus asterias. Taxonomy (NCBI): domain Eukaryota; kingdom Metazoa; phylum Chordata; class Chondrichthyes; order Carcharhiniformes; family Triakidae; genus Mustelus; species Mustelus asterias. The sequence goes on from NC_135819.1 coordinate 59,386,426, forward strand.
ATTCAAAATGCAAAACTTATGATTCAGGTGGGCTTCATAAAACACTTTGGAGTTTCTAACCTGAACCTTAATAAGTCCAAAAATAATTATTGGCATAACCTAATTTGGATCTAAAGAAGGAAGGCCCTCATGCAATGTCCATTCCTCAACTGAGAACGATGGGATCAGTAAAATATCACAGAATGCCGTACAGCGGTAGAGCCCTAGTCACATCATCAGGCAGTCATGGAAGGGCAGGGACAGCCTTCAGACTGCTAGGGAGCATATTCTAGAAGGTTGTAAATGCCAGTCGATGGGCTATTACAAATACTTCAGAAGACCATAACTGAGGCAAAGATATAAGGACAGTTAAAACACATGACTATTTTGCAAAAAGGCCAAGGCCAGTACCTGACTGTACCTTGCAGGCATGCCTGCAACCAGGAACAATGCAATTAAAATAGAGTATGAAAGGAAGCTAGCGGGGAAAGTAAAAACTGACTGTAAAAGTTTATTTCAGTATGTAAAGAGAAGATTGACAAAAACAAATGAAGATCCTTTACAGTCAGAAACAGGAGAATTCATAATGGGGAAATAAAGAAAAGGCCAAAGAATTAAATTTGTACTTTGTTTCAGTCTTCACAAATGAAAACATGAATAATGTACCAGAAGTTCTGAGAGAAACAAGTTTTAGTGAGGAGCTGAAGGAAATCAGCATTAGTAGAGAAATGGATTGGGAGAAATTAATGGGATTGAAGGTGGATAACTCTCCAGAGCCTGATAATCTTCATCCCGGAGTACGTAAGGAAGTGCCCCTGGAAATAGTAGATCCATTGGTGGTTATTTTCCAAAATTCCTTTGGACTCTGGACTGGTTCCTACAGATTGGAGGGTAGCTAATGTAAGCTCACTATGCAAAAAGAGAGGTAGAGAGAAAACAGGGAATTATAGACCAGTGAGTCTAACATTGGTACTGGAGAAGTTGCTTGAATCCACTATCAAGCATTTCATAACTCAGCATTTGGAAAGCAATGGTATAATCAGACAAAGTCAGCAGGAATTTACAACAGGTAAATCATGCTTGACGAATCTATTAGAATTCTTTGAGGATGTAACTAGTAGAGTTGACCGAGGAGAACAAGTAGGTTATTTAGACTTTCAGAAGGCTTTGGACAAGGTCTCACATAACAGACTACTATGTAAAGTTAAAGTGCATGGGATTACAGGTAATGTCTTGAGATGGATAGAAAGCTGATTAGCAGATAGGAAGCAGAGAGTTGACATAAATAGTTCTTTTTCTGATTGGCAGGCAGTGACTAGTGGGGTACCGCAGGGATCTGTGCTAGGACTCTAACTGTTCACATTATATATTAATGATTTAGAAGGGGAAAGTAAATGTATGATCTCCAAATTTGCAAATGATACAAGGTTGGGTGGGAGGGTGCGCTGTGAGGAGGATGCAGAGATGCCTCAGCATGATTTGGACAGGCTGAGTTTGTGGGCATCTGCATGGCAGATGCAGTACAATGTGGAAAAATGTGAGGTTATCCACTTTGGTAGCAAAATAGGAAGACAGATTATTACTCGAATGGGTGTAAACTGAGAGAGGTGGATGCTCAGCGAAATCTTGGTGTCCTTGCGCATCAGTCCGGCCAAAGGGCATCTTGGTGTGCTGCAAAACCCTATGGCTCTATAGAAGGACAGTAAGAAGTTTAACAACACCAGGTTAAAGTCCAACAGGTTTATTTGGTAGCAAAAGCCACACAAGCTTTCGGAGCTCCAAGCCCCTTCTTCAGGTGAGTGAGAATTCCCACTCACCTGAAGAAGGGGCTTGGAGCTCCGAAAGCTTGTGTGGCTTTTGCTACCAAATAAACCTGTTGGACTTTAACCTGGTGTTGTTAAACTTCTTACTGTGTTTACCCCAGTCCAACGCCGGCATCTCCACATCATGACTTCTATGGAAGGATCCAGAAACAAACTCCAGAACTGGGGTCAACAACAAAAACAGAAAATGCTGAAAAACTCTCAGCAGGTCTGACAGCATCTGTGGAGAGAGAATAAAGCCAATGTTTCGAATGACTCTTTCAGATTCCAGCATCCGCAGTATTTTGCCTTTACCCAGGACCATGGCATTGGCGGTGACTATCAGAAGCCAGAGGCTAGGATCTCAGCTGAGTAGCAACTTCTTAAATGTGTGGGGCCTGACTCGTTAATGCAATGTCAAATGGCAATATTTTCAAGGAGCTTTGGCTCTCGTTGCTAAGTTGTTGTGTAAGGCCGTGCATTAAACTCCGGATACATTTTCAGTCGGCCTTCTGGGATGTTCTGTCTGATCCCCACACACACAGGCTGGTGCCGGGCGACCTCAGGTTTCACATGTGTGTAAATGCAGCTATAAGGACCAAATGCTGCTGCATGTACTAACCATTGCGTTTGGTGGCAGTTTGGGTGCCGGGAGTGGGTTTGCGGGCGAATCCTCTGTCGGGTGTGCAGATGGGCGCTGTGGATGAGGGGAGATGGGCCTTTCGGCTGGCCGCGGGGCTATTCGCGGGAGCTGTCGGATTCTACGCCCTCTACAAACTGACAACGTTAAACCGACACCAGGAGGAGCAGATGGGCCGAGGTGGCGGCCACCGCCAGTCACAGAAACAGAAGTTGGTCCAAAGAGTGTCTAGCCTGAGACTGGCGGCTGATAACCGAGGAATTGCCCATTCTCAACAGGGTAAATGAAGTCGAAGCGTGGAAGGAGAAAGAGGCATTCATCAGACTAAACCCCTCTCACCGCCCTTACACATTACTCCCCCTGAAGAAAGTGCGGCGTAAATACTACCACATCTTGTAATCAGGAGGGCGGAGAGATGGCAGATCGTTCATCGACACTCCCATCTGATTTTTTCAATCCTGACCTGATGACAAAATCTCCCTTGAGAGGAAACTAATCGGTTTGAAACAATTAAAGGAGGAAATAGTATAATCTTAATTGTTTTTACAGTTAGATGAAGGCAGTGGAGAGCTTTCTGGATGCCAGAATTAAGGCACCAACCTACTTGTACACGCTAGCAAGGTATAAATAACACACACTAGATAACATAAATGTAGAAAAAGTCACGGGATGGTGAAGTTAAAGTAAAAACAGTGAGCCCTTGCGTTAAATTAACGTTACGGATAGGAGAGGGTTCATTTAAACAGCACTAATTTTTCCTCATCACCCATCCGTAAACAGAAAGGTGATTTGATTTGCTTCCCACTTTGTAAGGGATGGCATATTTTCCCAACCCCTCACTTTTTGTGTGATTCAATGTTCTAGTAATAACCCCACAGCAAACTCAAGATAGGATGAACGCAAAGGGTTAGTTTATTTGCACACATTCAAAATACAGGAGGAGGGTCACAACATTGCCTTCACACTCAGTAAAGAGAGGGCAAGGGAAAACAAAAATTTACAGTACAGAGACAACAAGAGTCATAAAGGTTTACAGCATGGAAACAGGCCCTTCAGCCCAACTTGTCCATGCCACCCTTTTTTTAAACCCCTAAACTAATCCCAATTGCCCGCGTTTGGCCCATATCGCTCTGTATCCATCTTACCCATGTAACTGTCTAAACGTTTTTTAAAAGACAAAATTGTACCCACCTCTACTACTAATACTGGCAGCTTGTTCCAGACACTCACCACCCTCTGTGTGAAAAAATTGCCCCTCTGGACACTTTTGTATCTCTCCCCTCTCATCTTAAACCTATGCCCTCTAGTTTTAGACTCCCCTACCTTTGGGAAAAGATATTGACTATCTAGCTGATCTATGCCCCTCATTATTTTATAGACCTCTATAAGATCACCCTTCAGCCTTCTACGCTACAAAGAAAAAAGTCCTAGGCTATCCAGCCTCTCCTTATAACTCAAACCATCAAGTCCTGGTAACATCCTAGTAAAACAAAGAACATAAATATTGGTTCATGTGGGTTCCAGAATCAAAGTCCAGTGCGGTGTTCATTCAAGAGGTCTGTGGGCAGAAACCTGATGCTGCATAATTTATTTTTCCGGTTGTGTTGATTCCACATGATGAAATAGGCATGCAAAGATGAATTAGTCTTGTAGGCGATGGAACTTCTAGCAACAGAGGGTAAATGGGGCCAGGTGTCAAGCCTGGGTTAGAGCTTCTTCACTGTGGCCTGCCAGTCAGATGTTAAAGCCAGTGACCGAGGTTACGTGACCTTACCTCTCCAAGATGTCTTCAGCAAAGGATGTTTGTCCAGTGTTTGGAAATTGACTTTGTGTCCAGGCTGATGATGTCTCAGCCATTATGGGTTAAAAGGAGTGTTTGAGAGGCTATTGTCTTAATAGACGTTCTGTCTCCACTGACTAGCCTGGGTTATCAAATACAAATGTCCTTCATGCAACTCTTTTTGAAGTTGGGCTGCACAATCCACAGGTGGTCATTGGTAGTTTCTCAGAGATGACAAGGTATGAGTTTCCCTAAAACTTAACTGCATCATGCCTTCTTTTGTACAGGGGTCAGAGACAGATACAGTTTCAGCCATTTAAAAGGTGTTTGTTCAATTTTAAAAGCTTTAGAAATAGTAATAAGTATGTCTATATATATATTATAAAAAATATCTGTGTGGTCTTAGTCCCCTCACAATAAGGAAAAATGTGGAAAAGCTTGGTCATTAAAATGTGCTTTGAGAGGTTTTTTAAAAAAAATTAAGGTTGTGGGATTTAGGTCAAATGTTCTGTGCTGTACTGTTCTATGTTCTATGTTCGAGAGAGGAGGGACGAAGCTTTGCCACTAATGATGGAATAGCCACAAAGCTGGTGGTGGTGGTGGTTGTGAAGTTTGAGGAAGAGTGATATAGGTTGGGGATAGATTGCAGAAATGGAATGGGACAAAACCATGGAGAGATTTTAATATTGCATTGGGGTTGGCAAATATATGGTGCAGATATAAGACAAATGGGGCATTGCTGTAGGTGTGCTATCTGCTTTTGATCGGTGGGGGTAAGTCCTCAAGTCGAGTCATTGTTGGCCTGTGAAAGAGAGGTAAATGGAGAACAGGCAGCACAGTGGTTAGCACTGCTGCCTCACAGCACCAGAGACCCGGGTTCAATTCTGGTCTCAGGTGACTGTCTGTGTCGAGTTTTCACATTCTCCCCATGTCTGTGTGGGTTTCCTCCGGTTGCTCTGGTTTCCTCCCACAGTCCAAAGATGTGAGGGTTAAGTTAATTGGCCATGCTAAATTGCCCCTTAGTGTCAGAGGGATTAGGAGGGTAAATATGTGGGGTTACGGGGATAGGACCTGGGTGGGATTGTTGGTGCAGGCTGAATGGGTCAAATGGTCTCCTTCTGCACTGTAGATTCAATGATGTGAACGCTGTGGTTAGCCATTTTCAAACACAAAAGAGCTTGAGAAAAGGAAGATGGGATAATGCTCAAAGGTCACAATTATGGAAGGATGGCTATGGAAATTACATAAGAATACCAAGAAGTTTTATGCTTTTGGTCTTGACCAGTTTTGGGAGAATTTGGGGGAAGATAGAATGGATTTTAAAAATCTTATGCAAACTTTCTTTCTGCTATGAAATTTATTCTTCAGTATATGCAGGTGATTTCTGCAATCCCAATGTTTACGCTGTCAGTTTTTGTTATTTTCATTATATTTGATGAATAGAAGACATAGCCCACAAAATACATTCGCTGTACAAATTAAACACCCAGCATAATTTTTCAGCTTAGCATAAAAGTTTAATATAATAATAAATAAGTTACAATGTTGAAAAAGGTATGCCTTGAATAAATTACTGTATTAATGCCTGACTGGCAGTTCAATCTAATTGAAGAAATGATCTTGAATATCCATTTAACTAATTTGGGAGTTGCAAGTGAATTTAGACGTGGAGCATAAATCCATTTTTGCTTTGCAGTCCTAAATCTGAATGAATGTGTAGAGCAGTGTAATTCTTCATTTGTCATTTCCCAACATGTCAGCTAACTCTTGCAGTGATGGAGTGGCTGATGTCAATTTGTGAAATGATCTTGCCATACATTTCTGCCATCAACAATGAACATAGCTTCAATTTTTGGGGGGAGAATGAAATTGGTTTTAAATTTAGACTGTGAGAGAGGAGGAGGGGAAAAATCACCAAGGCTTGAGATCTTGACCGACATCCAGTGACTCCTGCTAGATGTGCTATTCAGATATTTGTGGATTTATTTGTGTTGCTGTGCAAAGTTTAATAGCCTGTTGAGCTCACTACTAAAGCTGATGGACTAATAATGGCAATGGCTTCACTACAAGGTGGTGTCCTCCCACTTTTGAAATTATGGCCTGGATTTTCATCCTCGGGGTGGGTAGTAGGAGTGAAGTTTTGGCCTGCCCACTGAGAGCAAATGCCCACAAAGCTGGGATCTTCATTGCCGGGAAGGCAGCCATGGGATCTGCTGGTTGTAGAAGAGGGCTATTTAAGAGGCCCATCTAGGTGCTTTGGGTCTTCGTCCTAGTTAAAATAAAAACACAAGAGCCCTACAGCACTCAACCCTCGCACCCGCTCACTCTGCAAACACTCTCCATGCCCCATTCATGTGACCTCATGCCCCCATGCCAAGCTCTGCCCTTTCACCCACCCTTCCTATGGACCCTGATGGCCCCATGCCAAGCTATGGCTCTTTCATACTCTTTGACTCTAGACAGGGTATAGTGCATCAATGAACCTCTTAGTGATGGTAGGTTGTTTTAAAAAAAGCTTTGTAAAAAAAATTATAAGTTTCTCCTGTATTGGGGAAAAGGTTGTTTAACTACAAGCTAACAAAAATATCAATCATCCAAATCCTTTAAGATATCAATAACAAAAGCCACAAACCCATGAAGCACTTATTAAACAGACATTGTGAAATTGACAACAGAGATCAGAGAGCCTAACCTGTCATTCAAACAATGTTTTTTCTCTGGGGATTAGTTGTTTCAACAAGAGGAGTGGAGCCCAGACATCCACTCCTCTTGCTGAAACACCTGTGCTGCAGAGAAAACATTGTTTGATTGACAGTTCAGGCTCTCTGATCTGCTGTTAATTTCATAATGTCTGTTGTGACCATACTGTGCTATTTGATATATTTGATGTGTAAGGTGAGGCTGCTTTAAGAGGCAGTGCTTTGTTACAAGAATCCATTTGTCTGGGAAACCATGCAGCTCAAGTGCTGAGAATGCAGAATAATAACTGATTTTAGCTAGGAATGTGTTACTTTGTAGAGTTACTGGACCTTTTGTTTATTTAGGTTCTCCTGGACTAGGTAACAGAGTCATGTGATTTTTGGGAGGAGCTAAACTTGCAGGAAAGATTAGTTTTATTTTCATATTAAAATACAAGCAGTTGCTGCCTGGACTTGCCAGAAAAAAACAAGTGTCTCTCTGCCTGCCTCCCTCTAGAGGTTTCCCGAAAGCTCCAGGACTGTTAACCTAAGTCACAAGCACGTATGCCTGTATTTTGCTAATTTAATTATGAAGAGGGGTTTAAGTCTGTAAGGGAAACTTTGCTTGATTGGAACTCATTGTAGTAGGTTAGCAATTAAGAATTGTATCTTGTCATGTTTAAGTATTGTTCAATTGTTAAAAGCTAAGCTAATTCATCTGTTATAGTTAAATTATGTTGCTAAATAAAAATTGTTTGATTAAAACTCCTTGGTTCGTCAGTAGAATCGTACCTGGAGTGAAACATCCTATCCTCATATTAATACCAAAATAGAAAATTGTTGGAGTCTAGTCTGTCTTCCTAATAGGATCTGGATGATTGACATTTTCATTCGCTTGCAAAAAAACTTTTTTTTCAACATAAGAGAACATTATGAATGAATTACCTTTTGCACATCCTTCTGTCACTACAGTGTTCATTGGTTTTAGGCAGAGCTGGGCATTAGGGGAATTGGTGGAAAGGGATAGTTTGGCATTTGAGGTATGCAGAGACCTTTTGAACTCACCTTTTAAAAGCTCCTCTTGTGCAGATTTGTGTCATGACTCCTATGAGGGGCTATGAACCACAACTGTTTAAAAACTTAGCCTGACTCCATAAAAACTGCAAAGGACTAGGGCATGTCTGTCTCTGCAATGGAGCCCGCCAGGTCGGGAGTGTCGGATGTGGGCTTGTGATAGGATTCAGGCTTTAAAGCCGTTCCAGAATATCAGGCATCCTAGGAATGGAGTTGTGAATCCTGGAATCAGAACCATTCTGCCATTTTTAAAGGGCTTCTGAATCATCCCTACTCAGTGAAAGTCCAGGCCTATACTCCAGTAAGGGGTCATCAAGTGGAGAAAACTGATGAGGAAAAGAGAACTTAAACTGGACTAATTTCACCATATGTATCCATCATCAACAGCTGTTAATAAGAGGATTGGATACAGTACTTTAATTAAATACTTCTACATTTTTTAAATAACATGGTTTAAAGCTAAAGTGTGCCTTAACTCTTCACAGGTTCTCTTTCTACAGTTAGTGAAGATAGAATCATGTGGCCTTAATGCAGCATAAGATAATGCTACAGTATTCAACCGGTACAATAACAATAACTGGTTACAAACGTTAGGCAAGATTGTACCCACTTTCTCCCTGCCCCAGATTCTCCAGTAATGAATTCATGCCAAAACCTTTTTGAAAAGTAATCCAAATGCCACAAAGCGAGCTAGCTGCAAAGCAGAAGTGCCATAACCCATGGTCAAATGTATTGATCCTGCTGCTAACAGTGCAATTTATCTTTCAACTCAACACCAATGTGATCAAACACAATACAAAATTAGACTAAGTAAATAAAGTAAGCCAATTTGTTTATCAAGATGGTTACAAATTCAACTGGCTTTTGTGTGAATTCAGTAGATATCAAGTAATTGGCAGTCTATGATTTTAGGTGGATACTATCAATTGGTTGCTGGCTCATCAACTGTCAGAAGTTCTGAACTCTTTCAGCTGCACCCACAATGTTGGCAAAGGAGGAGTTGAGGAAAGGGAGACTTAGTTGTCTTATCAATGATTTTGATTTTTTGATTTGATTTATTATTGTCACATGTATTAGTATACAGAGAAAAGTATTATTTCTTGCACTCTACACAGACAATGCATACCTGCTATACAGGAATGCTAATTTATCACCAATCAAAAATATCTTAAAAAACTAAAAATTATTTTAAATTCAGTTTCAGATTTATGTTTGCAGCTAGAGTGGTATATTTAAAAATGCGACTTAAATTTACTTGTAAATAACATTTTAAAGAGGGAATATTCAATTTTTGCTGTTGTATTTAATACTTACATTCCTTGAGATATTATATATGCTCATGTATTACTTTTTTGAAACTGGATACACATCTTTGAAACCTAAATTAATGATCAGAATTTTAAAACTGTAATGAAAACAATAATTTATTTGAGCAGATTTTTAATTGCAGGTATTTTCATCTGCTCTTTGGATTGTGTTATAAATGTCTATGGTCTCTTTCAATGCAGAACTTTAAGTGGCCATTAGTACTAAAGTGACTGTCTGAAGCCAAGATTTTTCTTTTATTCATGTCACATGACTCCATGAATCAATCTCTCAAAGGATCAGGCTGCTTCCCAAGTCATCAGCTTTGTATTAAACAAAAGAACAGGATTGCTCATTAAAAGGGAATTTGTGTCACTAATCAAGAGCTTTGGGTGGCTGTGTCAAGTTTCACAAAATCCACAAAAACTGTTAATAAAACCTGCTTCTTCAAATGCAAGATCATAAATCATGCCACTGCCAGATCTGCAGCTCCATTACTTTCAGTCTAAGTGGCAATGCCATGAAGAGAAATTTAACAGCAGCAAATGTGTCACTGCCATTGATTTTAATAAGGGCAAAGCTAAGATTATTATTTCCCGGCTGTTTTCAACGAAGGATAACAGTGATATAATTTCCAGAAAATTATGGATTGGTCATTTTCATATATCTCTGGAAGCCTCTCTGCTGAAACTGTGGATAGACCATTAGAATAGCACAAACAAATTCTGTGCTTTTTTTATTACTCATATTCTGGCCTTTTGTAAAAGCTTCAAGGTGGCTGAGCTCTTTGTGGGAACAGTTATTAACATCTTCTGCCTTGTTCCTGCCCAGTTGTATAAATCAGCTTGGAGTTTATCAACCAAACACAGAAAGTTAACTCGGGGTCATTTAAGTCAATTCTTTCCGAAAATGTTCATTGCCATTGTACTTGAATTTAATCTTTGGCTTAGATTGCTTTCTTGACCCTCATCAGTTTTCGACAGAAGTCTTTGGGTGGGATTTTCGTTCCAAAACTGTAAAATCAACAGACTTTTCTATGTTCCACCCCTTGCCCGCTCCGATTCCCGTGGAGGACGGCTCGGTAAAATTCCAGCCTTTTTTTTCACACATTCCTATCCAAAAATTGAGAACTCTTCTCGGCAGAAAAAGAATAACAAAGTGATTGAAGGCTTCTTGTTTTAAAAGGATTTATGTGCTGTTTCCTCCTCTCCTCTCAGAATGTGTGCTTGCAAAATCTGCAGATAGCTTGGAACAGCAACATCTACAAGTGGTTCTGAGCTTACTTCAGGAGACCTCTGATTCTTCCACTCGAGAACTAACACTGGTGACTCTCGGTAACAGTGCTGCGTTCACTACTAATCAGGTACACCCAGTTAGATTTGTCATCCATTTTAAAAAGTTAAACAAATTTTAAGGATCAGTTCTGACATGAAGATGGTAAAAAAAAAGAGCAATAAAATCAGAAAATGCTGGATAAACTCAGCAGATCTGGAAGCATCTCTGGAGAGAGAAACAGAGTTAATGTTTCAAGTCGAAATGACCTTTCTACAGGACTGAAGAAAAGTAGAAATGTAAAGAATTATATAGTTGGAAAGGGGGTGGAAGAGATGGGACAGAATAGAGGAATAGGGATAGGTTGGGGCAAAGGAGAGATTGACAAATTTGTCAAGAATCTAAGACAAAAGGGAGTATTAATGGTGCCACTAAGGGATGAAGAGTACTAATAGTGGCAAAAAGTAAGATAGCAGAATGTGTTAATGGAAGCAAGGTGGCCATGTGGGCGAGGGGTCGGGATGTGTTGTGGCAGGCCAGGGAGCTGAAAAGCAACTAACAACAAAGTACAAAATGTTGGGAGGCTGGTCTCATGTGAGTTTACTGTGCAAAGTTGCTGTATTTTCCTAATATTAGAATGTAAGAATTCTTTATATTGACTCTGGCCTTTATATTTTCAGGATCTGATTCGCAGCCTTGGTGGTCTCAGTGTTGTTGCAAATTGCTTATCTGATGAAGTCACATCAGTCAAAGTTAAGGCAATGAATGTCCTGAATAATCTCTCCATGAATGTTGCTAACCAAGTAGAGCTGAAGGTAATGAAACATTACTGTGTTTAAGTTAGAAAAATGTCTTGCAGTGTGCTAACTCAACAGTAGAACTGCTTCCTCATTTTTGTATCCAACTGTTCCAAAATGCATGATGACCATGAGGTGCAGTCATTTTTTTCCACAATTTTAAAATTTGGGTAAATGTAGATGCCCAATTTGTGTACAAGGTTCCACACAGCAAACAAGTGATTCATCACATAATCTGTTTTAGATTATGCTGGTTGAGGGAGAAATGTTGGCTCGAACACTGAAAGAAGTCACTTCTCCTCTTCAAATCGTGCCTTGAAATCCTTTACATCCATCGGAGTAGGCAGATTAGGTTTAGCATAGCATCTGAAAGAAAGAATCTCTGAAACTCAGTGTTCCCTGGGTCTTATTACATTGACAGCTGGGGTAATGTGATCAAGACCTAATAGAGCTTGAACACATAACATTGTGACTCCGGTCACAAATGCTACCCAGAAAGTCAAACCAATACAAACTCCAAAATATTTAGAAACTGTATATTCTATAGGCCCAAGAACAGCATCAGGCATACCTAAATAAAATGAGGTGTCAACCCTGTGAAGATGCAACATAGGACTTCTTGCTTGCCAATTGGCATAAGCAGCAAGTGATAGGTGGAGCTAAGTGATACCACGACCAACAGATCAGATCTAAGCTCTGTAGTCCAGCCACAGCCAGCCATGAATGGTGGTTGACAATTAAACAACTCGCTGGAGGAGGCGGCTCCACAAATATTCCCATCCTCAATGATGGAAGAGCCCAGCACATCAGTACAAAAAATAAGATTGAAACATTTCTTACGGTCTTCAGCCAGGTGTGCCAAATGGATGATCCAACTTGGCCTCCTTTGGAGGTCCCCAACATCACCGATGTCAGCCTTCAGCCAATTTGGTTCACTCCACATGAGATCAAGGAACTGCTGAAGGCACTGAATGCTGCAAAGGCTATGGGTTCTGGCAGTATTCTGGCAATAGTCCTGACGACGTGCTCCAGAACTTTTAGAAACATAGAAAAACTACAGCACAAACAGGCCCTTCGGCCCACAAGTTGTGCCGAACACATCCCTACCTTCTAGACCTACCTATACCCCTCCATCCTATTACGCTCCATGTACTCATCCAGGAGTCTCTTAAAAGACACTATTGAGTTCGCCTCCACCACCACTGACGGCAGCTGATTCCACTCGCCCACCACCCTCTGTGTGAAAAACTTACCCCTAACATCTCCCCTGTACCTACCCCCCAGCACCTTAAACCTGTGTCCTCTCGTAGCAGACATTTCCACCCTGGGAAAAAGCCTCTGAGAGTCCACCCGATCTATGCCTCTCAACATTTTATACACCTCTAATAGGTCTCCTCTCATCCTTCATCTCTCCAAGGAGAAAAGACCGAGCTCCCTCAGCCTATCCTCATAAGGCATGCCGCTCAATCCAGGCAACATCCTTGTAAATCTCCTCTGCACCCTTTCAATCTTTTCCACATCCTTCCTATAGTGAGGCGACCAGAACTGAGCACAGTACTCCAGGTGGGGTCTGACGAGGGTCTTATATAGCTGCATCATTAACCCCGGACTCCTAAACTCAATCCCTCGATTGATAAAGGCCAGCACACCATATGCCTTCTTAACCACCTCCTCCAACTGTGGGGCCAATTTCAGAGTCCTATGGACCCGGACCCCAAGGTCCTTCTGATCCTCTACAGTACTAAGGTCCCTAGTCAAGAAGTTCCATTACAACTACAAACTGGCCTCTACCCAGCAATGTGGGAAATTGCCTAGATGTCCTGTACAGACGACATATCCAACTGGGCCATTATCGCACTATCAGTCTACTCTCAATCATTAGAAAAGTAATAGAAGGGGTTATCAACAGTGTTGTCAAGTGGCACTTGCTTAGCAATAACCTGCTTAGTTTGGGTTCCGCCAGGGCCACTCAGCTTCTGATCATTACACCTTTGGTCAAACATGGACAAAAGAGCTGAATGCCAGATATGAGGTGAGAGTGACTGCCCTTGACATCAAGGCAGCATTTCACTGAGTATGGCATCAAAAAGTACTAATAAAACTGGAGTCAATGGGAATCAGGGGGAAACCCCTCCGGTCTTCATACTAGCACAAAGGAAGATGGTTTTAGATGTTGGAGGCAAATCATCAAAGCTCCAGGACATCACTGTGGGAGTTCCTCAGGGAAGTGCCTTAGGCCCAACCATCTTCAGCTGCATTTTCTATCCTGCACCTAAAAAGCAGGACAAATCAAACCTGACCAATTACTGCCCCATCAGTTCACTCTCGATCATTAGTAAAGTGATGGAAGGGGTCATCCACTATGCTATCAAGTGGCACTTGCGGAGCAATAACCTGCTCAGTTTGGATTCCATCAGGGCCACTCAGATCTTGACCTAATTACAGCCTTGGGTCAGACATGGACAAAAGAGCTGAACTTGAGGTCTGTCCTTGATATTAAGGCCACATTTGACCAAGTGGATCGGAGCACTCAGGGGAAACCCACAACACTATCCAGGATAAAGCAGCCTGCTTGATTAGCACACCATCCAGAAATATTCACTCCTTTCACCACCAGTGCACAGTAGTAACAGCGTGTGCCATCTACAAATGCACTGTAGAAACTTACCAAGGCTCTTTGGACAGCATCATCAGTAGCACGGTGGTTAGCATTGCTGCCTCAGCACAAGGGACCCGGGTTCAATACCAGCCTTGGATGACTGAGTGGAGTTTGCATATTCTCCCTGTGTCTGCGTGGGTTTCCTCCAGGTGCTCCAGTTTCCTCCCACAGTCCAAAGATGTGCGGGTTAGGTTGATTGGCTATGTTAAATTGGCCCTAGTGTTAGGGAATTAGCAGGGTAAATATGTGGGGTTTCGGGAATAGGGCATGGGTGGGATGGTTGGTGCAGACTCGATGAGCTGAATGGCCTCCTTCTGCACTATAGGGATTCTATGGATCTTCCAAACCCATGAGCACTACTATCTAGAAGCAGAAGGGCAGCAGATAATGGGAACACCAACACCTGGAAGTTTCCCTCCAGGTCACTCACCAACGTGACTTGGAAATGTATTGGCCTTCCTTCACCGTCGCTGGGTCAAAATCATGGAACTCCCTCCCTAACAGTGGGTGTACCTATGTGTTGCAGCAGTTCAAAAAGCAGCTCATCACCATCTCTTCAAGGGCAATGAGGAATGGGCAATAAATAGTGGCCTTGCCAGCGAAGCTCACATCCCTTGATTTATTAAAACAAAACTCAAGGCGCGATTCGCTAGCCTCCCCTCAGCATATTTCTTGGTGACAGGAGGCAGCGCGCTGTTCGATGTTGGTGGGATCTTCTGATCCTGCCGCTGTCAATGGGAATTCCCATTGAAGCCACCCCATTCTACCAGGAAACCCACAGCAGGGGGTGCGTCACTAGCGGGACCAGAGAATCCCACTGGCATGAACTGCCAGAGGATTCCGGCCTCAGTGTTTTTAAATATACACTGTTTGGCTTGGGAGCCTTAATCCTATTCATGAATGAATTTGGAACCACAAGTAGCCAAATTAAGTGGTTGAAACAAATTCGAAGGACAAGTCTCCAACAGTAGTTCAATACTACATATAAATCTAGATTACCAGTGTTAAGTAAGAATGTCCCTGTGCATATCTTTCCTAAAGGACAACAAGGACAGGAAATCTGCTCTCTCAGTTCTCAATTTTGCTGTTTCACCAACTGCCGGTAAATGCAGATAAACTGTTATGGGTAACTTTCTTTTTTATCCTGTGGAAAGTGTCTGCCTCTGTTCCTGGCTACAATGCATAGATTAGTAATGTGCGGTCAGTTGCAGACATGAAGCTTCCTACCACCATATAGCAGAGTATTAGAGTTCTCCACTATAAAGTCCAGATTGCGAGAATAGGAAGATCGAGGAGCATTGAAGGGTCAGGGTAGGGATTTTAGGGGGACAGAATATTTGAAGGAAAATAAAAGAGTTACAATAAAGGAGAACAAGGGTCCAAGTGGGGTAAAGAAAGAAGATAAACTGGAGTTAAAAGTGATGCGTTCTGGTCTAGAGTGGCAGCCAAATAGTGCACACAAATGAACACAGAAAACTCACACGACACAAGCCTGGTTATGAAGCCATTTAGGCTACATAGTATGTGTAGACTTTAAGGAACATCTTGAAGGAGGAGAAAGACTTGGGGAGGGAACCCCAGTGCTTAGGACTTTGACATCTCCAGTGATAGAGCAATGAAAATCGAGCATGCACAAGAATTGGAAGAGTTCAGCGATCTGCAACAGTTGTTGGGCTGAAGGTGGTTACAGAGGTAGGGAGGGATGAGGACATTGGGGCACTTGAAATGGGAATTAGAAATTAAAAGTTGAAGTGTTGCCAGGCCTGGAGGCAGTTAGATCAGTGAATACTGGCTGATGGGTGAATTGGATTTGAAGTATTAGCTTACACTACAAGTTAGCAGACTTCCGAATAAGTGAAATTTATGGAAGATCAGCGGATTGATTGAGGTAAGATAAAAGTTCTGCTCTGTATATGGGTAAGAAATTTGAGGGTGCAGTTAAGTAGATTGATGGCTGCTGGTGTAAAAGAAAAGCCAAAGGTTAATCAGTAAGCAGCTTGAAAGTGAAATTATAAATGAAACTGAAATACTCCACTGAGCAAGCGCAGCAGAAGTTATCAATTTTATTTAACAGTCTTCCTCTGTAGGTTCAGTGAAAGGTCTAGCTTGGTCTAATCCTTGGTCTAACTGGACTCTCTGATGATTTACAACATCAAGGCAGCTCCTTTTAATGTGCTTCTTTCTTTCCTCTTACACGCACACTTCCTTTATCAAAGTGACCAATCAAGAGGACTCATTTTATTGCTTTATTAAGACAACATTCTAAGTGTCAGTCACCTTAAGCAGCCATGTCACGCACTTGTAGTGAGCGAATTATAGTTATTCAACAAACACCAGATTTGCTTATTAGCTGTTGCATTCATTTAAATTTGCAGTAGACCAGAAACCAGCAGATAATATTGCAAAAGAAAAATACTGCGGATGCTGGAAGTCTGAGATAAAAACAAAAGTGATGGAAATACACAGCAGGTCAGGCAGCATTTGTGGAGAGAAATAGAGTTAATGGACGAATTTTACCACTGTGGTGGGGGCAGTGCCTTAAAATGTGGTGAACCATTCAAAACTCCACTGACTTGGCAGGAATGCAAGGTCCCAATGTTTCAGGTTGATGACCTTTCTTCAGAACTGAAGAAGGATAGGAGTATAAGAGTCTTTGAGCCAGTAAAGGGGGGAGGAACATGAAGAACAACAGGGTAGGTCTATACTAGGGTGGAGGGAAGGATAGATCAGTTAATAAAAGAGTTAATGATGCAAAAGTCAAAGAGAGTGGTAATAAGTATAGTAAGGAAACAAAGAAGTAAAAGGCTGTATAGCAACTATCTGATTGCAACGTGAAGGGATAAAGAAAGAAACAAACCAGCAAAAAAAATCCTCAAACTATCCTACAAAACAAGATGGAACAGAGGCAATGATCTACCAGATAATAAGGCCTTTCTTTTAGGTCACTCCCAGGTACTGTTTATCTTAAGCAGACAGAGTAACTTGTGCATTATGGCTGGGTCTGTAACCTTGACAACCAAGGATTATCAGCTCCAATCATAATTGAAGCCAGCTGCCAGTTATATCTTTTGTTCTAAAAGTGCCTGTATGGACTTCACAAAATACTTAGCAGTAACTGTTTTTCCCAGAGCTCATTCTGTGGTTTAAAGACAAATTTTAAGGCCATTTATCTTGCAGAATTTTTAAGTGTGTTTAGTTTCAGCTGTAGTTTGGAATCAAAATCAACTTTTCGAAAAAGAAATTGTCTCTGACAAAGAGCTATTTACTGCTGGCACCCCAGAAGTTGTTGGTCAGTTAAGTTCAGCACTGCTGCCATTGTTAATGTGAGAACTGTAGGTTTGCAACTGATGCCACTTTTATCAAGTTAAAGGAATTTTATATGTCCCAGCCTGTAGCACAATTTCTCAGGGCTAGTTCGCTCCAAGGTGATTTTTAGGCAAGTTTTAAGTTTTGCTGTCTGTTCTTTACAATTGAACAGCTACCTAAAATTCAGAACACTAAAGTTGGGAAATCCTGTTTTAAGAATGACCAAATTACCAGAAAATTCACGTTTTCAAAGAAAAGCTTTTATTTAAATGCAAGTGTGTCAGAACCCAGACACTCCCTAAAACTCAAAAACAGTTTGTTTTTTTTGTTTTCAGTCCTCTTCTTCCATTAGGGACCTGCCTTGCTTTTGTGCCTTTAGTATCACATCATGGAATGTGTTTACCTATTTAGTAAGGAGCTCTGAGGCTCTGTTTTCCTATGATGCTTGAAACTCATAGGGCGATAGGGACATTCCTGCTTAACATTAGCTCTATAACACCACTGGGTCAAATCCTTCCCAGCTAACTTAAGTACTCCCAAATGGGAAGGATTGTTTGTTTAGAATCTGGAAGAATGACTGTGTAACAACTATATTTCAGATCTATCATAATTAATGAATTATAATAGTACAATTGTCTTGTTTCTATATTTTACTGTGTTGGATTTATAGTTTTTCGAGAGTACAGTGGACAATATTAAAGGTACCTTTCTCCCACTGCATCTGTATAAACTTATCAATTTCCAAACACGCCAACCTGTGATCTCTTTCTGGTAAGGATGCATATTTAATGCTTAAATAAATTGAGTTTTGTACTGTATATTTAATTTATTTTGAGAAATTAGATATTTAAATGTAACTATGTGCTGTCCAGTTAAAGGACATTGACACACATTCTAAAAAACACAATATTTGTTATAGATTTGGATCCCTCAAATATTGGAGATCGTAGAAGCCACCACATTAAACTCTGAGTTGCAAGTAGCTGGCCTTCGAGTGCTGACTAACATATCTGTTACCAATAATTATCATCACATGATGATCAACTCTATTCCTCACTTTCTTAAGCTACTGGTAGAAGGAACTGAAAGTGTAAAGGTATGACTTGCTGGCTGCTGAAATTTTGGCTTTCATAAAATAAAAATGATGTGTTCAAGGGTACAACATTGTTTATTAACTATAATCTGTTCACTTCAGAGTGGCATAGGAGATTTAATAAGGTGGAAGACAGACTGTAGCATTCTTCCACTC
Source organism: Mustelus asterias (assembly GCF_964213995.1). Taxonomy (NCBI): domain Eukaryota; kingdom Metazoa; phylum Chordata; class Chondrichthyes; order Carcharhiniformes; family Triakidae; genus Mustelus; species Mustelus asterias. The sequence goes on from NC_135819.1 coordinate 59,404,967, forward strand.
TCGGCACACAAGAATAACATGGTCAAATGCAGAATAAAGATACTTTTACTGTACCTGAGCAACATTCCTCAATTCTTTCTTCAGGAGGTCACTCCAAGACATCTACTTTGCCTGTTTGAACTGAGCCCTTTCAATGCAAACCATCCTGTGGCTTCTGTCAATGAGGAACCACTTAATGCTTAAATAAGGGGTTTTTTAATGTTGCATTCTTGTACCCATTGAGTTATGATGAGCCAAAAATATTTGACAGCTGAATTCCTACTGCCATTATAATGATAGATTCACTGAATGAAATGTACTCGGGGAATAAAGCCCACATCATCAGAATGCCAATGCAAAGTACCTGATTAGAATTGGCATCCAGGAAAATTAGATAGAACCATAGAAAATTACAGCTCAGAAACAGGCCTTTTGGCCCTTCTTGTCTGTGCCGAACCATTTTTTGCCTAGTCCCTCTGACCTGCACTTGGACCATATCCCTCCACACCCCTCTCATCCATGAACCCGTCCAAGTTTTTCTTAAATGTTAAAAGTGACCCCGCATTTACCACTTTATCCGGCAGCACATTCCACACTCCCACCACTCTCTGCTTGAAGAAGCCCCCCCTAATATTCCCTTTAAACTTTTCTCCTTTCACCCTTAACCCATGCCCTCTGGTTTTTTTTCTCCCCTAGCCTCAGCGGAAAAAGCCTGCTTGCATTCACTCTATCTATAACCATCAAAATCTTATACACCTCTATCAAATCTCCCCTCAATCTTCTACGCTCCAGGGAATAAAGTCCCAACCTATTCAATCTCTCTCAGTAACTCAGCTTCTCAAGTCCCGGCAACATCCTTGTGAACCTTCTCTGCACTCTTTCAACCTTATTTACATCCTTCCTGTAACTAGGTGACCAAAACTGTACACAATACTCCAAATTCGGCCTCACCAATGCCTTATATAACCTTACCATAACACTCCAACTTTTATACTCGATACTCCGATTTATAAAGGCCAATGTACCAAAGGCACTCTTTACGACCCTATCCACCTGTGACGTCACTTTTAGGGAATTCTGTACCTGTATTCCCAGATCCCTCTGTTCAACTGCACTCTTCAAAGTCCTACCATTTACCCTGTACGTTCTACTTTGGTTTGTCCTTCCAATGTGCAATATCTCACACTTGTCTGCGTTAAATTCCATTTACCATTTTTCAGCCCATTTTTCTAGTTGGTCCAAATCCCTCTGCAAGCTTTGAAAACCTTCCCCACTACACCTCTAATCTTTGTATCATCAGCAAACTTGCTGATCCAATTTACCACATTATCATCCAGATCATTGATATAGATGACAAACAACAATGGACCCAACACCGATCCCTGCGGCACACCACTAGTCACAGGCCTCCACTCAGAGAAGCAATCCTCCACAGCCACTCTCTGGCTTCTTCCATTGAGCCAGTGTCTAATCCAATTTACTACCTCCCCATGTATACCTAGCGACTGAACCTTCCTAACTAACCTCCCATGAGGGACCTTGTCAAAGGCCTTGCTGAAATCCAGGTAGACAACATCCACTGCCTTCCCTTCATCCACTTTCCTGGTAACCTCCTCGAAAAACTCTAATAGATTGGTCAAACATGACCTATCACGCACAAAGCCATGCTAACTCTCCCTAATAAGTCCCTGTCTATCCAAATATTTGTAGATCCTATCCCTTATCACACCTTCCAATAACTTGCCCACCACCGACGTCAAACCTACTGGCCTATAATTTCCCGGATTTCTGTTGGAACCTTTTTTAAACAACGGAACAAAGATTGAACAAAGATTATTACTATTAGATTGGTGCAGAAAATTGGTGCAGAAAATTTCACCACAGGAACTTGAGTTCAAATTAAGCCCGGGGGCTGATAAGATAAAAGTATCCCATATTCTGTCTGTCAGGGTTCTTTTTTTGCTTATTCTTTCACAGAATGTAGATGTCGCTGTTAGACCAGCATTTATTGCCTACCCCTAAATTGTCCTTGAGAAAATGCTGATCAGCCACCTTGTACCATTATTTAAGAAAGGGTGTGAGGGATAAGCTGAAAACTATAGGCCAGTCAGTCTGACTTCAGTGGTGGGCAAGTTATTAGAAACAATTCTGAGAGACAGGATAAACTGTCACTTAGAAAGGCATGGATTGGTAAGGGATAGTCAGCATGGTTTTGTTAGGGGAAGATCATGTCTTACTAACTGAATAGATTTTTTTGAGGAAGTAACAAGGAGGATTGATGAGGGTAGCACACTGGATATTGTCCACATGGGTTTCAATAAGACATTTGACAAGGTCCCACGCGACAGACTGTCAGAAAAGTGAGATCTCATGGAATATAAGGGAAAGTGGCAGGTTGAATCCAAAATTGGCTCAATGACAGGAAACAAACTGTAATGGTCGATGGATGTTTTTGCGAATGGAAAACAGTTTGCACAGGGCTCAGTGTTGAGGCCCTTGCTGCTTGTTGTATGTATTAATGAGTTAGACTTAAACTGGGTGGCATGATTGGGAAATTTGCAGATGACACAAAAATGTGCCATGTAGTTGGCAGTGAAGAGGATAGCTCTTGACTCCGGAATGATATCAATGGTTTGGTTGAGTGGACAGAGAAGTGGCAAATAGAATTCAATTCGGTAAAGTGTGAGACAATGCATTTGGGGAGGGCAAACAAAGCAAGGGATTATTCAATAAATGGAAAGTTATTGAGAGACTTTGGAGTGTGTGTACACAGGCTCCTGAAGGTAGAAGAACAAGTGGACAAGGTGGTCAAGAAAGCATTTGGAATGCTTTCCTTTATTGGGCAAGACATTAAATATGAAAGCAGGGATGTAATGATGAAACTGTATAAAATGCTGGTTAGGCCACAGCTTGAGTATGTGTACAGTTCTGGTTAGCACAATACAAGGACATAATTGCTCTGGAGAAAGTGCAGAGGAAATTTACAAGAATGTTATCAGGGCTTGAAAATTGCAGCTATGAGGAGAGATTGGATAGGCTAGGGTTGTATTCCTTAGGGCAGAGAAGGCTAAAGGGTGACATAATTGTGATATACAAAATTATGAAGGACCTAGACAGGGTAGAAAAGAAAGACTCGGTTCCCCGAGTTGAGGGGTCAGTTACCAGGGCATAGATTTAAGGTGATTGGTAGAAAGATTAGGGGGAACATGGGGGAAAAACCTTTTCATCCAGAGGGTGGTGAACACGTGGAATTCACTGAATTTATGCTCAAAAAGTACCTGGATCTTCATCTGAAGAGATGTACCCTGCAAGGCTTGAACCAGGTGGTGGAAAGTGGGATTAAAATGAGGAGTTATTTTCCTTTTTCACTTTTGTGGCTGGTGTAGACATTGGGCTGAATGGCTTCTTCCTGTACTGTAACCTTTCTATGGTTCTCAAACCACTAAACTCCATGTGGTGTAGGAATAGCCACAGTGCTGTTAGGAAGGGAGTTCCAGGATTTTGAACCAGCGACAGTCAAGGAATGGCAATATAGTTCCCAATCAGGATGTTGTGTAACTTGGAGAGGAACTTACAGATGATTTTGTTCCCATTCATCTGTTGCCCTTGTCCTTCTAGGTGTTAGAGGTCACGGGTTTGGATAGTGCTCTCAAAGGAGCCTCCTAGACAGCACAAACTGTTGCCAATGTCCATTAGTGGAGAGAATGAGGTGGTGGATGGGATGCCAGTCAAGCTGCTTTGTCCTGGATGATATCACGCTCTTTGAATGTTGTTGGAACTGCACTCAATCGCAGAATTGTTATGGAACAGAAGGAGGCCATTTGCCCCATCGTGTCTGCACAGGCTCTCCAAACAAGCATTGTGGCTTTTAGTGCCTTCCCCTGTCTTTTCCCCATATCCCTGTGCATTGTTTCTGTTGAAATACTCTTGTAATGTCCTCCTGAATTGAACCTGCCTCCACCACACTTCCAGGCAGTGCATTCTAGACCTGAACCACTTATGTGAAAAAGCGTTTTTCTCACATCACATTTGCTTCTTTTGCAAATCACTTTAAATCTGTGCCCCCCCCCCCCATTCTTCTTTCTTTTACGAGCTGGAACAGTCTCTCCCTATCTACTCTGTTCAGTCCCCTCATGATATTGAACATCTCTATCAAATCTCCTCTTGGCCTTCTTTTCTCCAAGGAGAACAGTCCCAACCTCTCCAATCTATTCTCATAACTGAAGTTTCTCAACGCTGGAACCATTTTTGTAAACATCTTCTGCACTCTCTCCATTGTTTTCACATCTTTCTTATAGTGTGGCACCCAAAACTGTCCCCATATTCCAGCTGAGATCGAACTAGTGTCTTGAATAAGTGCAGCATAACCTTCATGCTCATGTACTCTATGCCCCTATTAATAAAGTTAATCAGTACTATATGCTTTATTAACTGCTCTTTCCACTTGCACTGCCACCTTCAGTAATCTATGCACATGTACACCTAGGTCCCTCTGTTCCTGCACTCCTTTAAGAATTTTACCCCTTATTTTATATTGTCTGTCCGTGTTCTTGCTACCAAAATGCATCACTTCACACTTCTCCACATTGAACTTTATTTGCCAACTATCTGCCCACTCCACCAACTTGTCAATATCCTTCTCAAGTTCTACACCATCATCTTCACAGTTTACAGTACTTTCAAGTTCCACAAACATTGACATTTCCCCTGCAAACCAAGATCGAGATTATTCATATATATCAAGAGCAAGGGTCCCAATACCGACCCCTGGAGGATATCAATACAAACATTCCTCCAGCCCAAAAGATATTCATTGACCATTACTCTCTGCTTCCTATTTTTCAATCAATTTTGTATATAGGCAATTGACCCCTGTCTTATGCCTTGTATATGGTGGATAGGCTTTGGGGAGTCAGGAGGTTAATTACTTGCCACATAATTCCCAACATCTGACTTGCTCTTGTAGCTACGTCGTTTATATGGCTAGTCCAGTTCAGTGTCTGGTCAATGGTAACTCCCAGGATGTTGGTTTGGGCAGTCTCAGTCTAGTTTCTAGTGAGTATAAGACTATCCACACAACTATCCTAATTTGGTATCAAGGACAACAGATTGGCTGATGTGGGAAATGGGAATCAAAGTCTCTTTGGAGCAGTAGGAATGATGTTTCCTGCCTAAGGCACATTGTGGGAACTGCGTAAAGAGGATCTAATCTTGGAGTACTTTATGTTGACCGTGGGTGTCAATAATTATATTCCTGGGTACTAACATCCTTTCATCTTGTTGATGATAATGCATAAGTTTAAATTTAAAGAAAAATATTGTATTTCTGTAAGCACATTTCTATCAGATGCTGTACTTTTTGATGGAGTTCTCTCAATAAACTTCTGTGCTTCTAGATTGTTGTAAAACATTGGTCTTTAACCATAAACAATTATGTAAAATCAGATCATAGCACAGAAAGTATAACTTCAAGATGTATACAGAATTACGTACACTGTTCTATTAAAGGTTCATGCAACCTAGGCAAAACAAGTGTTTGATGAGCAGTAGCATAATTATGTAAATTTAGATTAATATATTTTGGTTTCATTGGAAGCAGAGTCTCTTTGATGATCAGTGAATTATTCTTAAGTAGTTAAATCATACAGATCAGGAACATCACAGGTTTGATACACAGCTGGGGCAGTGATAGGAAGCAAGGGAAAGGTAAATTGATCAGGGTTCCAATTTTGATAGCTTTCCAATTGCCCCTGCTGCAATTTTGAAGTCATACAAGGACAAAATACACAGCTTGGTTGTGATGTTCCATCACTTCAAATGGCCTGTTCACACTTGTGAAAACTCACGTGAAAAATTAATTATTAGAGGATGACTGGTGCCTGATGAACTACACACACTGAAGCCTCAAGTGATAATGGCAGGTGAGTTTTTATAAGCGGCACTTTTAATGATTTTTTAATTTGTTTATAAACAGGTTCAGGTATTAAAAGTCCTGGTAAATTTGTCTGCAAACCTAGGCTTAACTCACGACCTACTCTGTGCTCAGGTAAGATGGTAATGTTATTAATTGGAGCTGCTTTGCAGTTGAAGCTTGATTTAAACTGGATGCAGATTGATAGAAGAAACCTTTTACTCCATATCTAATGGTTCATAGACATTGTCGGTCTTAATGTAACACTTTGTTCAGAATGATCTTCACTTTTATCCATTTACATTGTTTTACGTTTGGTGGGGTGAAGATCATGATTTCCAGAAAGTTTGAACAGATGTCCAGTACATACAATTTTAAACAACTTTACTACCAGTTTAAATTTTGAGTTCACCTTGCAATTCCAATATTGATTTGGTATCCTAGATAATTGACATCGATATCAAAATATAGCAGAAATGAAGAGAGTAGCTAAAGTGAATGTTGGTCCCTTGGCAGATGAGGCTGGGGAGTTAATAGTGGGAAATGCAGAAATAGCTGAGACACTAAATCAATATTTTTACCTCAGTTTTAAAGGCAGAGGACACGAGTACCATCCCAGTAGTAACAGAAAATGCAAAGGCTATAGAAAGGGAGGAACTTAGTACTATCATTATCACTAGGGAAAAAATGCCGAGCAAACTATTGAGATTGAAAGCAGGCAAGTCCCGTAGGCCTAATGGCCTCCATCCTAGGATCTTAAAGGAAGTGGCTTTGGAGATTGTAGATCCACTGGTTACAAAATTCCAAATTTCCTTGGATGCGAGAATGGTTCCTGTGGATAGGAATAATGCTAATATAATGTCCTTATTCAAAAAAGGAGGAAGGCAAAATGTAGGAAACTATAGGCCAATTGTTTAACATTTGTCTTTGGGAAATTGCTAGAATCCATTATGAAAGAAGTAATAACAGGACATTTAGAAAGTCAAAATGCAATCCATGGTTTCATGAAGGGTAAATCATAAGAACATAAGAACATAAGAAATAGGAGCAGGAGTAGGCCATCTAGCCCCTCGAGCCTGCCCCGCCATTCAATAAGATCATGGCTGATCTGACGTGGATCAGTACCACTTACCCGCCTGATCCCCATAACCCTTAATTCCCTTACCGATCAGGAATCCATCCATCCGCGCTTTAAACATATTCAGCGAGGTAGCCTCCACCACCTCAGTGGGCAGAGAATTCCAGAGATTCACCACCCTCTGGGAGAAGAAGTTCCTCCTCAACTCTGTCTTAAACCGACCCCCCTTTATTTTGAGGCTGTGTCCTCTAGTTTTAACTTCCTTACTAAGTGGAAAGAATCTCTCCGCCTCCACCCTATCCAGCCCCCGCATTATCTTATAAGTCTCCATAAGATCCCCCCTCATCCTTCTAAACTCCAACGAGTACAAACCCAATCTCCTCAGCCTCTCCTCATAATCCAAACCCCTCATCTCCGGTATCAACCTGGTGAACCTTCTCTGCACTCCCTCCAATGCCAATATATCCTTCCTCATATAAGGGGACCAATACTGCACACAGTATTCCAGCTGCGGCCTCACCAATGCCCTGTACAGGTGCATCAAGACATCCCTGCTTTTATATTCTATCCCCTTCGCAATATAGGCCAACATCCCATTTGCCTTCTTGATCACCTGTTGTACCTGCAGACTGGGCTTTTGCGTCTCATGCACAAGGACCCCCAGGTCCCTTTTCACGGTAGCATGTTTTAATTTGTTTCCATTGAGATAGTAATCCCATTTGTTATTATTTCCTCCAAAGTGTATAACCTCGCATTTATCAACGTTATACTCCATTTGCCATATCCTCGCCCACTCACTCAGCCTGTCCAAATCTCTCTGCAGATCTTCTCCGTCCTCCACACGATTCACTTTTCCACTTATCTTTGTGTCGTCTGCAAACTTCGTTACCCTACACTCCGTCCCCTCCTCCAGATCATCTATATAAATGGTAAATAGTTGCGGCCCGAGTACCGATCCCTGCGGCACGCCACTAGTTACCTTCCTCCAACCGGAAAAACACCCATTTATTCCGACTCTTTGCTTCCTGTCGGATAGCCAGTCCCCAATCCACTTTAACACACTACCCCCAACTCCGTGTGCCCTAATCTTCTTCAGTAGCCTTTTATGGGGCACCTTATCAAACGCCTTTTGGAAATCCAAAAACACCGCATCCACCGGTTCTCCTCCATCAACCGCCCTAGTCACATCTTCATAAAAATCCAACATGTTCGTCAAGCACGACTTTCCCCTCATGAATCCATGCTGCGTCTGATTGATCGAACCATTTCTATCCAGATGCCCTGCTATCTTCTCTTTAATAATGGATTCCAGCATTTTCCCTACTACAGACGTTAAGCTGACCGGCCTATAGTTACCCGCCTTTTGTCTCCTTCCTTTTTTAAACAGCGGCGTAACATTAGCCGTTTTCCAATCAACCGGCACTACCCCAGAATGCAACGAGTTTTGATAAATAATCACTAACGCATCCACTATTACCTCTGACATTTCTTTCAATACCCTGGGATGCATTCCATCCGGACCCGGGGACTTGTCCACCTTCAGTCCCATTAGTCTACCCAGCACTGCCTCTCTGGTTACATTAATTGTATTAAGTATTTCTCCTGCTGCCAACCCTCTATCGTTAATATTTGGCAAACTATTTGTGTCCTCCACCGTGAAGACCGACACAAAAAACTTATTTAAAGACTCAGCCATATCCTCATTTCCCACTATTAACTCCCCCCTCTCGTCCTCCAAGGGTCCAACATTCACTCTAGCCACTCTATTCCTTTTTATATATTTATAAAAACTTTTACTATCATTTTTTATATTAATTGCTAGCCTAGCTTCATAGTCTATCCTTCCTTTCTTTATCGCTTTCTTAGTCTCTCTTTGTTGTTTCTTAAATTTTTCCCAATCACTTGTTTCTCCACTATTTTTGGCCACTCTGTACGCAGCTGTTTTTATTTTAATACTCTCCTTTATTTCCTTCGTTATCCACGGCTGGTTCTCCCTTTTCTTACAATCCTTGTTTTTTGCTGGAATATATTTTTGCTGAGAACTGAAAAGGATCTCCTTAAAAATCCTCCACTGTTCCTCAGCTATCCTACCTGCCAGCCTGCTCTCCCAGTCTACCTTAGCCAATTCATCCCTCATCCTATCATATTTCCCTCTGTTCAAACAGAGGACACTGGTTTGGGACCAAACTTTCTCCTCTTCCATCTGAATCAGAAATTCGACCATATTGTGGTCACTAGACCCAAGAGGGTCCTTCACAATAAGATCCTTAATTCTACCTACCTCGTTACACAATACCAGATCCAAAATAGCTCGTTCCCTCGTCGGTTCCGTAACATGCTGTTCAAGGAAACTATCCCGACAGCATTCTAAGAACTCTTCCTAATTTACTTGAATTCTTTGAAGATGTAACAAGCATGATGGATAATGGGGATCCTGTAGATGTCACATATCTGGATTTCCAGAAGGCATTTAATAAAGTGCCACACGAAATGTTAATACACAAAGTTAATTCACGTAAGATTAGGGATAATTTATTAGCTTGGCTAGAGGATTGACTAACCAACAGAAAGCAAAGTCGGGATAATTTTTTTCAGGTTGGCAAGATGCAAGTACTGGGGTGTCACAGGGTTCAGTCCTCAGGCCCCAACTATTTGCAATCTATATAAATGACTTTCTAAATGTCCTGTTATTACTTCTTTCATAATGGATTCTAGCAATTTCCCAAAGACAAATGTTAAACAATTGGCCTATAGTTTCCTACATTTTGCCTTCCTCCTTTTTTGAATAAGGACATTATATTAGCATTATTCCTATCCACAGGAACCATTCTTGCATCCAAGGAAATTTGGAATTTTGTAACCAGTGGATCTACAATCTCCAAAGCCACTTCCTTTAAGATCCTAGGATGGAGGCCATTAGCCTATGGGACTTGCCTGCTTTCAATCTCAATAGTTTGCTCGGTATTTTTTCCCTAGTGATAATGATAGTTCTAAGTTCCAGGAATAATAGGCACCATAGCTAAATTTGCAGATGACACTGAAATAGGTAGGATTGTAAATTGCGATAACAAAATAAGAAATTTACAAATGGATATGGAAAGCTTAAGTAAATGGGACAAAATTTGGCTGATGGAGTTTAACATTTTGTGTCTGTGTGAGATTATCCATTTTAGTAGGAAAAATACAAAGGCAAATTATTATCTAAATAGAGAGAATTTTCAGAGTGTTTTGGTGCAGAGGGATCTGGACCAAAGTATGCAGTACTTTGCAGGTACAGCAGGTAATAAGGAAGGCAAAATGGAATTTTGGCATTTATTGCTAAAGGAGTATAATATAGAAATAGTGGTGTTGCTGCTACTGTACAATGCATTAATGAGACCATACTTAGAATATAGTGTATAGGTTTAGTCTCCTTACTGAGGAGGGATGTAGTTGCATTGGAGGTGGTTCAGAGGAGGGTTCACAAGATTGATCCCAGAGAAGAGGGATTTTGTCTTACGAAGAGAGATTGGGCAGTCAGGCCTCTATTCCCTGGGGTTTAGAAGAATGAAAGGAGATGTACAAGATGACAAGGGGGATTGTCAAAGTAGACGTGGAGAGGATGATTCCTCTTGTGGGGCAATCTCGAACAAGAGGTCATGGTTTTAGGATAATGGGTGACAGATTTAAAACAGAAATGAGGAGAAATTACTTCTCTCAAAGAGTCATAAGTCTGTGGAATTCACTACCGAGTGTGGTGGATTCTGGGACATTGAATAGATTTAAAGAAGAGATGGATAGACTTTTAATTAGTAAGAGTTTGAAGGGCTATGGTGAATGGGCAGGAAAGTGGAGTTGAGGCCGAGATGAGATCAGCCATAATCATATTAAATGTGGAGCAGGCTCGAGAGGCTAATTTGCCTACTCCTGTTCCTAGTTCTTATGATTCTTCTGAATAACTGAAAATGTTATTGTATGAGTGTAGGATTTAGTTACCACTGTTCCTTTTTGATTAATCAAGTGGTTAGTACATGTGTAAACCCAGAGTCTTCCGAGAAAGCCACACAGATACAGTTTGTTTATTCAGTGCTGTGTACCTTCTCTTCACCTACCAATTTACAGCGAGCTCAGGCCCAGATGTGTGAAAACCAAGGCGTAGAAACAAGTGTGCACATATTTACCAATAGATATTAACCAGTTAAAACAGGTGACAAATTACCTGCAGCTTGCATATAAAATGTGAGCAATTACCACCATCCTCCTCACACAACATAACCTGTAAATTTTTTGGCATACAGAACTTTGGGTTGCACAGCACCAAGCAGTTATTGCTACCGTGGCACTGAATCCTAGACGTATGAACGTTCTTATACCTGGTCTACTGATAATGTCTTCCAGCAACTGTCAGAAAATTTGTTTATATGATGGGTGTCTGTCTTTAGTATGGTGGAAAGATCTTGGAGAAGAGGTTGCAATATGCAGGGCATCAACATCTATTTTCACATACTAGCTGTTTAAACTGGATACTTGTCTAGGAGTTTTCACAAAGGGTGTATACCTCTGAGTAGGGTTGTCAGCTGTGGAGGCATTCCTGGAGATTTGATGTCTGCAAATGTCATTGCATTTGCCTACAAAGATTGGATCCCCTGTGGTTGATTATGTTTGTTTGTGGTTTTGTGCTACTATCTGTTGTGTAAGAACTGGCAGTTGATGAGGGGAAACCACTGGCTCCTAGCTCTGCAGGGAATACTGGGCTCCAGGTCCACCTCATTCCTCCAGTTCCCCCATCTCTGCCTGAGCTTAAACCCCCTCTCCAAGACACTAATACCGCAAGGGCTATGGGCCCTGATAATACCATAGAATCCCTACAGTGCAGGATGTGGACATTCGGCCCATCAAGCCTGCACACTCTCTCCGAAAGAGTATCTTATCCAGGCCCACCCCCTGCTGAAATGTTCAGCACCATTTGTAAGTTCTTGGATATTGAAGCAGTCCATATCCAAATTCAGCAAGACCTGGACAATACCCAGGTTTGGGCTGACAAGTGGCAAATAATATTTGTGCAACACAAGTGCCAGGCAATGACCATTTGCAACAAGAGAGGATCTAACCATCACCTCTTGACATTCAATAGTATTACCATCGTTGAATCCCCCACTGTCAACATCCTGGCTGTTACCATTGACTAGAAACTGAACTGGACTAGCCATATAAATACTGTGGCTACCAGAACAGGTCAAAGGCTAGGAATCCTGTGGCAAGTAACTCGGGACTGTCCAAAACCTGTCCACCATCTACAAGGCACAAGTCAGGAGTGTGCTGGAATACTCTCCACTTACCTGGATGAGTGCAGCTTCAGCAACACTCAATAAGCTGAACACCATCCAGGACAAAGCAGTCCGCTTAATTTCAACCCCATCCACAAACAATCAACCCTCCACCACTGACAGTGAAAGTCGTGTGTACCATCTACAAGATGCATTTTAGGAACTCGAGGTTCTTTGGGCATCACCTTCTAAACCCATGACCACTACCATCTAGAAGGACAAGATCAGCAGCTATCTGGGGTATCCAAGTCACTCACCATCCTGACTTGAAAATATACCACCATTCCTTCACCGTTGCTGGGTCAAAATCCTGGAATTTCCTCCCGAACAGCAAGAATCTCAGGAATCTTTTTGTATATTTGCAATGGGTTTCACCCACAGAATCTTCTCCCATATTGTCACTAATAAAGTAGGCATTCAAATGGCGACTTTATTGTTGGGATAATTTCCCAATTAAAAACAAAATGAGTTAAAATATTTTCTTCTGTTCATTATGCAAAATTAACACTATTTATTGCCTTAATTGAATAGACTGCAGCTTCCTTTAAACTGAATCAACAATATATCCTAATTTTAGCCTCCAGAACTTATTATGCCACACTTGTAGTGGTTTTTCTGACCGAGATGGCCAGTTATTGTGGCTATTAAATGCTGGAACAAAATTCTCTGATTACAAGTGGTCTAGACAAAGACTAGCTTCAGAAATGACTTGTGTTTGGGACATTTACAGATGAGCCATTCCCAGTTTTTAAACCAAGGAAATATACATATGTCTAATATCCAGTTTTCACCACGATCAGAATACTTGGGGATCAATTGGACCCTTATTTTAAAATGTAATTTATAAACTATGCTGTGAATTCATTTATACTTTGTTCTAGGCACCATTGTCGTTCCTTTTATTGTTTGACAGCTACGTAAACAAAGATGTACTTCTACGACTGCTGATATTCGTGGCAAATCTGAAGGAAAATTTGAATCTGTTGCAGGGCTCTGTTCAATATGAAGTGCAATCTCTTCATACGGTACTATTTGGGAATCCAACACCATTTTCTCATAAACTTGCAATGCTCATGTTGTACCAAGATAATGAAGTGAAACAACAGGTTGCTAGAATTCTTATCAAATGATCTTAGATATGTTTTCTTTGTATTATTTACTTATCAGTTTTATGTTTTAATGACTATACAAGCTAAAAGCATCAATTTGAATGCAAATACTGAAATCCTACAGTAATTTAGCAAACCAGGTTTTATTCAATGTCTATATATTGCTTTTGGGTAAGCTGAAGTTCCAATTCCCATGAAAGTTATTCTTGGGCTAATGCTGTTTTGCTGTTACTTTATTTGTATAAGAGTAATAAGGTCTTAGTTTTTTTGGGATTATGTGTAGAGAAACATTAAAAGTTTTTGTCTAACAATTACAATATTTTTACATGTGTATAGTGACTTCAGGATTACTGAAGTATTGTTATGAATCATTGTAAACTAATGTAATATAATAGATTATGATGTATTTGTTTTGTCTAAACATTTAATTTGCTCCACTGCCCCCATGCCTTTCTTGATTTTGGGATGTTAAAGGTAATGATGATTGGACAAGTTGCAAAGACAATTAAGTAGGGAACAATCTCCTGTGTAGTTCCCGGAATTAAATTTTAGCTGGGCTGGCCAAGAATGGGGAGAGGCAGCAAATGGAACTAGTGAATCCATACTTCACAAACTGAAGATGACATTCAGATTTAGGATGGCACAGTGGTTAGCACTGCTGCCTCACAGCGCGAAGGACACGGGTTCAATTTCTGGCTTGGGTCACCGTCTGTGCGGAGTCTGCATGGGTTTCCTTCCACAGTCCAAAAGACGCGCTAGTTAGGAGCATTGACCATGCTAAATTCTCCCTCAATGTACCCGAACAGATGCCGGAGTGTGGTGACTAGGTGATTTTCACAGTAACTTCATTGCAGTGTTAATGTAAGCCTATTTGTGACACTAATAAATAAAAGATAATGGGTCCCTATAAGAATAGGGAAAATCTATGTACAAATTAACTGATGTTAAAATGAGAAAATGTAGCAAAACCACAAGTAAATAAACAGAGGCACATTAATGCATCAAGAAAAGAAAGAGCATTTGCTGAAACAAGTTTAAAAATCAACGTTAAGACTGTACTCTCATTCTTGCTTTTTTGTACATTTAAGATTAAATATATAGTAAGCAAGATGAAGATTTTTCAGACACAGAGCCAGATCTTTAGATCTGTAGCAGCAGTGGATATCCAACCTTTAGACAAGAAATCCATTTGCCTCTTGTGTTCGAGACATTTAATAGTTAAAAGTTACCTTGTGTTTATTTATCCAAACAAAATTTGTAGCAAAATAGTCACTGCTATAGAATTTTTCCATCAGAATAATGTGTTATTACTGAAAAGAAGCACTGACTCGAGTAGGACCACCACATTTTGAAAGTCATAAAGGAGTTCCCATCAGAAACCATCAGCTGGAAAATAGCTTTAACATATTAGTGTTTGGGAGGATAACGAGAGTCAATGAAGTTGACATATTTCTGCACAATGAAGTAGCATGTCTATCAGAGATGTATAGACCCAGAACATTGTAAACTATTAAGGAAGTAATTTTAGTATATGTGAAAATTCACAATATTTTCAACATATCTTTTGATTAAAAGAGTGTATGATGTTTTACAGAAACTATTACCTTTACAAACAAATAAACAGCAATTTAAGAGTCATCATTGCTCTTAGTTTGTTAACCCATTCTAATTTCTCCTCCTTTTGTGCCTTATCACATTATCTGAATGTCCTAAAACGCTTCATCTCCATTCAGGTATTTTTTGAAATTCAGTCAGTCTGAGTATATCAGGCTTCCACATACCACAAGCTGCAAGAATGCCCAGTTAATGCACTAGTCATTTGGTGGTGTGAACTTCTGAGTCCTCAGTGTTGTTTAATTTGCCAGGGTAACCATTGTTCTTACACTGAAGTTACAGTGGTTACAGAAAAGTAGCCTTTTGTATTTATGTAAAGAAAAAACTTAATCTTTTAAAGAATAAGAATGGAGACAAAGACACAGAAAAGGGAAAATAGAGACTTTAATTTTTGTTCGTGAACAATGTCATTGAGAGATCAGCTGGAATTTTTTCTCAATTTTTACATTTTATCACATTTTTATGTATACTAAAAATATTTCACCTCAGCTCCTACTCATTTCTAATGGTGCATACACTACACCCACACAGTCCTTAAGTGTTAATCAGTTGGAAAGGAGTATTAGAATAGTAGCTACAAAATATGTAACTATTAGCCATTCAAACTTTTTAGATGGGAAAATATTCCCAGGATAGATGTACTTCCCACAGTGAAAGTAACATCCATCCCTCTGAGAAAATTGATTAAAAACATTTAAAACATCTGCCTGAGAGGAGACAAAGTATTTATAAAACAGCCAACAATACAAATTGAGGTTAATTAGCATATCAGACTGAGCCAGGGTTCCAGCAAAGCACCTTTGAATTTACTGGGTAGCCCTACCATTACTCTTTCCCTTCAGTCTTGCATCTTCCCCATACAATGTAGCATACTCTTATTTTCGCAATGACAACCAATCATATTGCTCATGGCCACAGATCATTTATTCAAAAAGATTCACTGATAATCCGCATCTTTGTACATCTACCTGACCACCAATGCATCTATAGTGTCAGTACAATTTCTGCTTATTAAAGAGGCACTTGGCTCAAGGCCAACTTTCCATTTCACGGTCATAATTCAAGCTGCACTGAAATCACTGCATGTATAGTATCTAGTTACAGTAAAGCTTTACGCATTTCACATGCTCAAAATATCCATTTATTTAAAAGTGTGCAAACTTAAAACATTTTTGGCAAACGTGCAGGTGGCAGGTTGAATGCATCTACAATGGAAGACAATCACGGGTTCACTTTCGGCAGCTCACACACTGCAAAACCCACATTTATCCAAAGCGATCAGCAATAAAATAGCATCTTTTGGTAGTTTGATAAAACAAACACTATATAGACTTCAATTGATAAAAATTTTAGGGGAAAGAAAATTCACTTTTAAAGCAAGCATACATGATGCTTGTTTGTAGAATATGTGCAGAGAGATTAAAGAATTGTGACAATTCGTAAACTAATGGCACTTCAATTAAAATTCAGTCCAAAATTAAAAACAAAGGTTATCAGAAAGGCAAGCCAAGTTCCGCTTGCTGTGTGTGAAACACCTTACACTTGAACAGTTTGTATTTTCATTGAAAACCTTCGTCCTCACTCAAATTCTTTGATTCTCCATGCTTTAAAACAAAGAAATCCTCTGGTTTCAATCCATATCTTTCTCGAGCTTCCTCAAGTTTTCTTCGAGGTTCCAAGTAGTACTAGAATTAAAAAAATCTTTTATTAGTTCATACCATAGTTTTGAAAATCAAGAAAGGAGACAATAACGAGGACATTGATGCCAATAAACAATTCAGCATTTCTGTATGATAAACTACCACCTCTTAAAGATATACACTTTATTTTTTACTATTTTATATTCTCTACTCACAATCCCTTCCATTCCCACTTGAGGTCAAGAAGGCACCCTTGAGACAAATGACGAAGTATAAAGAGCAGGCTGGAGTAATTGGATTGCTGATTTTTCTTTCCAAATCACTTTCAAATCTTTCACACTTAACCTACTTTGATGCCAATATTGACAATTGGTCATATGGGAAATTAATTTAGCCGATCCTGTCTTACCACTTTGTGGCAAAATGCATTGGAACATCAATCAGGTGCATCAGCATTTGGTCTGTCATACTTCAGAACTGAATCATTTGAATCGTTTGTGAAACAAGAAAATATTACAAGAACGTTTTGGAGATACAGAAGCTTAAGTTGAACAGTCCCCAAGAATGGACAGGAACTTGTGATGTGCCAATACCTTGCATCAGTTCAATATGATGCAGGTGGCAAGGCACCTTCTGGCTGCCTGCTTGTTCCTATGATTATAGAATGGAGCTAGCATCAACTATGCTGCTGAGTGGCCTCACACCTCAGCAGGAATCTACTGGTGAGAGGCTTGCCTCAGTTAGAGGTAGTCTGCGATAATTAAAGCCAGTCATTACCTCTTCAAGGGGAGGTGCATCACTGCTGAAGCAGGTAGTGGAAGTCCTTGTACAAGTCATTCCAATGTGGGAAAAGACTGAACAATGGCACAATATGGGAGAAAACATGCTCCAAGTTTCTTAGATGCTGCACTGAAGGCCTTAGTGAGGAGGTGCAATGGAGAAGTGTTATATTCACAGAAGACCCTCCAGACAACTGCTCAGAAGACAGTGGAACGAGATAGCTGCAGTGATTAAAGCCTGGAATTTGCAGCGTTGCAAAAAAAAAAATCAGTGACCTCACTAAGTGGTTAAGATCAATTAATTCATCTTCAAATGCCATATCCCAACAACTGCACTGCTGGCCATAGACAGTGCACAATGCACCATATCCCTTCAGTCACATAACAATCTCTCTTAATCAGGACTTCTGCCTAACATTTATCGTTGCACTTGCATTGCTGCAGGCCTTATATTCACATCTCACAACTTGCTCACGCTGCCAGCTATTCAACTATGACAGTTACATTAGTCAAACAGATAGCACCATGTCATTGATGTGCTTCCCACTTATCACTGCTGCTATGCAAGCTCAAGCTGCCTCCTTTATGCAGATGCTATTGAACAAATGAGCTTGCTGGGTGTCACTGTAATACAGTAATGAAGATGATTGCTGAGGCACCACCCCAGGATAGTGGCAGTACTTCCATGGAGCACGAACCTCTGTTGTCTCTCAGGATGACCCTATTCATTTTTCCACCATTGCAACTCTGCTAATGCTCTTGCTGTTTGGTAAATTAGCCAGCCCATGGTGCTGCCATCCATGTCAAGTTACAGTCTGACGGCAGGCTTTCTAGACCCAGAGCTTGCTCAAGGTTGTCCTGCAAGGCCATCTGCAGTCCCTTCCAATTAAAGTCAGCAGCATTCAACCAGCCACCCTGCAGTCACAGGAGTAATACCACAGACTAGAAAAGGGAAAGGTGCACACAGGCACTAAGGGAATATGTAAGGCTGTGCTTTCATGATGGTAAGGTTATTCAGCATACAGACTAACATAAATCTTGACATCGGAGGTCTCCTCTAGGGTGGTCTAAGCTGCAGAAATGTTCTAGTAGAGGAGTGTTCTCCTCTATCATTCCAGCACTCAACTTTCCTTGAATTCATACTGCGCACATATTGCACACAGGAATCGTGGGCCATGTCGTCTCTAGCTACCCTTTGGTTTGTGTGGTGGCACAAATGCAGATGAACGAAAAACATAGTGACTGCTGCCAGGATATCTTGACCTGCAAGATCCACAGCCATGGTCACACACCAACTGGTAAATGAGGAAGTGGAATCCCTTTTGAGGCACAGTACAGGTGCCCATAAAAGGAAATGGATGCAGTCAATCACACACTGTACCTTGGGGAAGCCGACAATCTTTGCAAAGTCTTATGATCACTCTGCTTCCTGCTCGCTGGCAATGAAATGTAGTCTCTTTGAATGTGACATCCCTTGCACAGCTGTGAATGGTAAAATATTGTATATTGCAAATATCTCCAACTCCAGCTTAGAAGGAGCCCAACACACAAAATGTCATTGCCATGGTCACTTTCACAGCCAGTGGCAATGTGAACCAAGCCAAGTCTGAGGTTGCAGTTTTGGTTACTACAGGTGGCCAAACACCTGGGGGGTTACCATTGACCAGAAACTGAACTGGACCAGCTACGTAAATACTGTGGCCAGAACAGGACAAAGGCTAGGAATCCTGCAGCGAGTAACTTACCTCCTACCTCCCCAGAGCCTGTCCACAAGGCACAAGTCAGGAGTTTAATGGAATACTCTCCATTTGCCTGGATGGGTTCAGCTCCAACAACACTCAAAAGCTCAACATCATCAGCTTGATTGCTACCCCTTTCACAAATATTCACTTCCTCCACTACCGACAAACAGTGGCAGCAGTGTGTACCATTTACAAGATACACTGAAAGAACTCACCAAGGTTCCTTAGGCAGCATCTTCCAAACTCTCAACCACTATCATCTAGAAGGACAAGAGCAGCAGATACCCGGGAACACCAGCTGGAGTTTCCCCTTCAAGTCGCTCACCATCCTGACTTGGAAGTACATCGCTGTTCCTTCATTGACATTAGGTCAAAATCCCGGAACTCCCCATCAGCACTGTGGGTGTACCCACACCTCAAGGACTGCAGCAGTTCAAGGCGGCACCTCATTACCACTTTCTCAAGGGCAATAAATGCTGGCCTAGGGTAAGGGGATTCAGAATGGCTTGGGACCAAAGATTAGCAGATTGGGGGTAGATAAGATCGGAGTAGATAGGATACAGAAAGAGTTATAAAGCACCTGAAATATACTGTTTGCAAAGAGGTACATATAACCACTATTAAGAGAATTTAGATGTATTTTTGAAAACGTATTTTGTATTAAAGCATATATCTTTGTTAACAACAATACTCGCAAGGCATGATGCAGCATAGTTAAGTAAAAAGAGCCACATTCTTTAAAACAATACTGCTGCTGAGCAAAGAGAAAAAATCAATTCTCCTCAGTAGTCTCCAGACAGCCCTTATGAATGGGATACACATTGAACCAAGGACATTGGATAAGGGGGTCTAGAAAACATCAGGAGATTGAGTAAGACCCTTAAGGACCACTAGTTGATCACGCAGTCCCATGCAGTCCAGGAGTAGGTGTCATTGGCCAAGATATATAATCTACACTTATAATGATTGGCTCATGCCCAGCTGGGGTGGGCAAATAGCTTTTGAAATAATATAATTTCAGACTTGATTTGGAACTGCTCCGAATCGCTCTCCCTCATACAATGACCAAACTGGGAAAATAAAGAACGTCTTTTAACCAGAGTACTGTCTCTGCGAGTCTGTGTGTTAGCTGAGCCATAATTAAGAGGTGAAATCCCCCACGTGAAAGCCAGCATAATACATAGTTTCCGATAAATACTCCTACAGATTGGCACTGTGAGCAGGGTCATTTGCCGGATTCTAGTGGCATGATGCATCTCCTATGTGGGTGAGTACTGTATTATTTATCACCTAGTAGATAGAGGAATCGTGTATCAGGCCCCAAAATGATAAGTTGAGTGACCCAAACAAAATTTTTTAAAATAGGAAGCTGCGGACTCATGTAGTATTGAGTAAATACATTGTGCTTAGTGAGTGGGGGAACAAAAATGGACTTTTGTATCACCCTGATTGATTAGCAGAGCAAGAATCGCCATGTGAAAGAAAAGGCGTTAGGGGACTAGAGCCGTGTGACGGAATGATGACGGCCAGTCAAAAAGCAGGGAATCTCCAGTGGGAACCCGAGGGCAGTTTGATACAAACAGTAGTAATTGAGCATAAAAAATTAAGAAAATGATAGAAAGAGGGTATGATACGGAATCTCCCCAAACCAAGCAAAACCTTGGTGGCTGGGACAGACTAAAAACAAACCAAAAATGACAGCCTTCATACTAACTGCCATGATGAAAAACCGTTTCCAGAAGGAGGCGCATTGTAAGCAATTAGCCACTATCAAAGCGGCACATTCAGAAATAACACCTACACCCACGAGGGGATGGTGGCAGGATCACTCTACCCCTCACTCCCTGGGGTGGGAGAAAAAGGGGAATGGCATCAGGGGTGGCAGAGGGGAGAGATGGACTGGGGAAGCTTACCAAAGGAAACCGCTCGGCATAATGATAACCCCCCCCCCCCCTCCCTATAATATGAAGACCCCGTCCGCTCCCATGGTGCCAATTCAAACCACAGTAAAAACCCCTGCAGCTGGGGGAGGAGCAGCCACCACAATTCCCCATCAATAGTAACTGAAAAACAGATGTTCATGGCTAAGCTGGGCCCATTGCTCTGAAACCACCAGAATTCGGCTTTTTGGGAAGTCATGGATGAATTAGGGGAAGTTCATGACCTAACTTTAGATGATGCAAGGCTGCTGGTAAAGGGGAAACTGGCCCAGTCAGTGTGGCAAATGTTGCCCGCAATTGCAAGCTTTTTCCGATTTAAAACAAGCTATGGTAAAAGCCCCCGCCTTGGGGCTGCCAGAATTCACTGAACCATTCCACATCTTCTGTCAAGAGAATGGTGAGATTCAAGCAGCTGTAGTGGCCCAACAACATGGGGATAGACTAAGACCAGTGGGATTCTATTCTACCCAAATGGTTGCCAAAGGCATGCACCGACGTGAGGGGGCCCTAGCACGTGCCTTGTGGGAAATAAGCGCTTCCGAGCCCCTCACCCTGATGGGGAAAATAATCCTCCATAGTCCCCATACTATTGTCCAACTCTTGGAAGCTGGAAGACTGAAGGGAGTTTCCAATGGGAGATGCTCGAAGTGGGAAGTGAACATTTGCCAGGGGATAGACGCGTAGAAGTCAGTAGAGATACAAGGGAAAATCCCGTAGGAGGACTGACAATACAAGGAACAGAGCATGAACGTGTAGCAGAAGTGAATGAGGAAACAAGTGGGGGTTTGGCAGAGGAACCACTTGTGGGAGAAGGGGTGGTTAACCTATATGTGGATGGAGCAAGAAAGTATGTCAAGGGAGAGCCCTGAACCGCATGGGCAGTGGTGGATGATGAAGGTACCGTGATTGCAGGAGAATAAATCCCTTGGAACAACTCGGCTCAGGTAGCTGAATTGTTAGCCCTGACCAAAGCCTTGGAGTAAGGCAAGGGAAGCGAGTTAATATCTATACTGACAGTAGGTATGCTTTTGGTGTAGTACATGACTACATGACAGCCTGGAGTCATTGAGTGGGGGATACATACAACACGAGAACTTAATCAAAGACTTAATTCAAGCCGCCCAAAGCCCCTCGGAAGCAGCCGTCATTTAGGTACAGACCCATTGAAAGATTGAGCGTCAGGCACAGAGGGGCAATAGTTGGGCTGATCAGACCGCAAAAGACTTAATAGAATAAGGTTGGGTATGGATACGAACTCCAGGAGTAGCAGCCATGCAAGCCAGATAGTGCAGACATCAATGTGGGACAGGTGCAGGAACAAGTGCTAGAAGAGAAGGAAAGGTGGAAGAATGATGGAGGACAGAAAGGCCATAATGGAATATGGGAGGGAGGGAGGGAAAAATAATAGCCCCAGATGCTATACAAAAATCCCTACTGAAAATATACCACGGATTAGCTCACACAGGGAGAGATGGTATGGTTAAATTGCTAAAAGAATTTTGATAGTGGAAAGGCATGGGAAAGGGTGCAGTGAAATTCTGCCAGCAATGCATATAGTGCGCCCTGGCAGACCCTCTGCACTCAAAAACCAGGTAATCACTCAACAGCAGCATAGGGATTGGACCAAAATGACAGAAGAGGATACACCTAAATTAACCACACGAGGGGGTATGGTGATGGTGAAACTTATGACAGGCAAAAAAGGGCTAGGGGTTCGATGGAAGAGATCCTATGCAGTGATTGTTGCAGGACAAACATGTGTCCTGATCAATGAGAAGCCCAGCCCAGTGCGGTGGCAACACTGGACACAGTTGAAACCATATCCCAATGAGTAGTCCTGTAATCGTAAACATCTGCAGACTGTCCCAGTGGAAGAATGAACCCATAGAATAGGGGTTATTATGGCCCTTGCATCCGCTGCACTAATAGTAGGAATAATTTGGATTTGTAAATGGGCCACTGGAGTAGCCCAGGTCATGGGACAAAGGAACCAAGGGGATGCAAGGAGAGAAGAGATAGAAATGGTGCAATTAATGTAATACTAATCAAGAGCTGGAAGGGTACTGCTGGCTAACCTGCTACCTGGGAGGCCCCCACATCTGTCACTTCGCCAAATAGGATCTCATCAGACTCATCGACTGAACAACATTGAATAACTGACATGTACCTGAATATAACAGGATTGTTATGTTAATCTGTAAATAATAATGTTACTTACCCCTTCGTTCAAAGGTACTCTAGCAAAGAGGATACTGGCCAACAACTAAAGGACATAATTATATGGGACCCGTTAGGGCAAACAGTGGGACATTGTCAAAACCATGTCATTAATGTTAGTAATATAACAGAACCGGAGGGGGTATTGAAGGTCGAGTGCGTGGACCAACTAATTGCTAGGTGCCTCAGCACCACACAAGGTCATAGGACTGTGAAAATATGTGGAGATCAAGCGCAATGGCTGATAATTATGAAGGAGGGCAATGAGATCAAGGTTGCAAACCGACATAAGTTCCCCAAATGGGACCATAGGAATTGTACAGACACGAGGTGAATTTTAAACTGTTGGGAGGTAGAAGCATCATGTCAAGGGGCGCTATTGGATAGAGACCACACCCAGGAGGTGGGCCAAGGGCCAGGAAAAACCATTATATGTACAAAGAGGAGAACAATGATCCAGCAGGTAATGACCCAGGTACTGATCGCCTATTGTCCACCCAACTAAAGAGGATAAGCGCTCCCAAGTGTGATGAGGTTATTGCAAATTTAACAACAGCACCCGCCACACCACGCCCTGTAGACTTTAATGAACTCTAGAAAGCACCAAACACTTATATAATCATAGCAGTAGCCAGTAAAAATGATTTGGAGGGTAATTGATGCGCACCAAAAATGGGGCACTATGGATCCAGATTTTGTGCTGATGAATTCAAAGTACCAGGTTGTAATCCCTGATTATTACATTGTGTGGCACAAACATTCCCCCATACCAAAAAATTATGTTTTTAACTATATAAAGTGTGTCACAATTTTAACAATACTGCCCACTTCCTTCCGTTAGGGTACTGGACTAGAACCCCAAGTTACATTAGGAAGCCAGACCAGACACCAACAATCTTCCTTTATGGCATAAATAAGAGGATAGGATACTTCTCTCCAGGAGTGATTCCCCTGACAAAGTATGGATCTTTTATAGTAAAACAAACTTTATTTAATAACACTGTAAATATAATTACAACAAATGAAGCTGCTTAACCATCAAGAACCATAGAACCAAAGAAAATTACAGCTCAGAAACAAGCCTTTTGGCCCTTCTTGTCTGTGCCGAACCATTTTTTGCCTAGTCCCACTGACCTGCACTTGGACCATATCCCTCCACACCCCTCTCATCCATGAACCCGTCCAAGTTTTTCTTAAATGTTAAAAGTGTTTACCACTTTATCCGGCAGCGCATTCCACACTCCCACCACTCTCTGCGTGAAGAAGCCCCCCCTAATATTCCCTTTAAACTTTTCTCCTTTCACCCTTAACCCATGCCCTCTGGTTTTTTTCTCCCCTCGCCTCAGCGGAAAAAGCCTGCTTGCATTCACTCTATCTATACCCATCAAAATCTTATACACCTCTATCAAATCTCCCCTCAATCTTCTACGCTCCAGGGAATAAAGTCCCAACCTATTCAATCTCTCTCTGTAACTCAGCTTCTCAAGTCCCGGCAACATCCTTGTGAACCTTCTCTGCACTCTTTCAACCTTATTTACATCCTTCCTGTAACTAGGTGACCAAAACTGTACACAATACTCCAAATTCGGCCTCACCAATGCCTTATATAACCTTACCATAACACTCCAACTTTTATACTCGATACTCCGATTTATAAAGGCCAATGTACCAAAGGCACTCTTTACAACCCTATCCACCTGTGACGTCACTTTTAGGGAATTCTGTATCTGTATTCCCAGATCCCTCTGTTCAACTGCACTCTTCAGAGTCCAACCATTTACCCTGTACGTTCTACTTTGGTTTGTCCTTCCAAAGTGCAATAGTTGAACAATATTTAAAAATGAAAGGAAGCAATCTTATTTTCTAGCTTATGATTGTTCCAGTTTCATATAAGCCCCATTCATGCATTAATTAACACCACTTTTAAATAAATAGTTAGCAAATCCAGGCATATTGTTATAAATTGTGTTAACAGTCTTGAAGCTTTAAGAGAGATTTTGCGGAGTGAGTTGAGTTCTCAGCAACAGCCTGCACATGCCTCTGACTTTACAGACCTCCAAAAGCAACTGCATAAGCTTCTTTCTCCCTGCTACAGACCCAGCTCTGCACAGTAACCACATTATCACATGACCCTGTCAATCAACTTACCATGGAATCTTTTGTGTAAACAAAAGTCCATTGGCTCAAAGTAACAAATTCCTACCTGAAATTAGTAATTTAAATTGTTTTTACAACCCTGGAGGTAAATGTTTTCCAGACACTGACTGCTTGTAGAATAAAGCTGAAATTTTAAACATTCTACAGAAGCATTAAAAAAAAAATCTATCTATAGGAACTGCCTATTATCATCACACTTCCAAGATGGGGTAAATTTGGGGTTCTGCCTGGATACAAGGCCCTTGTGATTCATGTTGTCGAGGAGATAGAAATGCTTGCACTCTCAAAATCTAAGATATCCCAAAAGGTTCACAGACACAGTTTGTCTACCAGGAACAAAGAGAGAGAAAGAGAACTAAAGGCCGTATATCTCTGTGGCTCACCATGCAGGAATGTGGTGGGCGGGGGGGGAGCTCACACCCAGATTGAAAAGACCAAATTGGTGAGGCTGGAATATTTGCTTTGCTTGTGCTGGAGAGAAAATCTCCAGGAAAAACGCTAAGTGTGACAGACAATTCTGAGGTTAAAAGTTAACACTGGAAAAGAATTGGAGGGAGATACGTGCCAGCTAAGAATCACTTTGGACTATGTCCAGGCAAATTAAATTCAATCTAAAGTATATCTGTAAAGTGGGATTTTCAGTTGTGTTAAAAGTAAAAGGGGACGGTTCGGTTTTGTAGTTTAACGTAAAGTTGCCTGCAAAAATAATGTTTAGCCAACTGTGCTTTTAATCTGCTCGTAGCATTAAATCTTAAAATGCAAAATCTTATCACTTCAATTATTAAATATACATGACTTTTTTAAAAATATCACTAGAGATCATAAATAATATAAAAATGGGAAAATGGCACAGAAATGACCATAGAACTTTCCATGGAATTATTTTACAGTACCCTTAAAATTAACTTAGATACAGTTGACCTTCAAGTAACCCTGGATACTCATTTTATAAAGGAACTAATTATGTGTAGCATTCTGCAGGCATGATCTTTGCAGAATGGCACGAAGGATGAAGTTATGTCATTCCCTCTCAGTTTCCCCCCCATCTAGTCAGCGGCACACTGGTGAGCACTGCTGCCTCAGTGTCAGGGTTCGATTCTGGTCTGTGTGGTGTTTGCACAGTCTCCCCGTGTCTGCGTGGGTTTCCTCCAGGTGCTCCGGTTTCCTCCCATAGTCCAAAGATGTGCAGGTTAGGTTGATTGGTCATGCTAAATTGACCCTAGTTTCAGTGGTATTAGCAGGGTAAATATATGGGGTTAGAAGAAATCATAGAAATCATAGAAACCCTACAGTGTAGAAAGAGGCCATTCGGCCCATCGAGTCTACACCGACCACAATCCCACCCAGGCCCTACCCCCATATCCCTACGTATTTACCCGCTAATCCCTCTAACCTACCCATCTCAAGACACTAAGGGGCAATTTTAGCACGGCCAATCAACCTAACCCGCACATCTTTGGACTGTGGGAGGAAACCGGAGCACCCGGAGGAAACCCACACAGACACGAGGAGAATGTGCAAACTCCACACAGACAGTGACCCAAGCTGGGAATCGAACCCAGGTCCCTGGAGCTATGAAGCAGCAGTGCTAACCACTGTGCTACCGTGCCGGGTTAGGGGGATAGGGTGGGATTATTGTCAGTGCAGACTCGATGGGCCGTATGGACTCCATTTGGATTTCATGATTCTATGAAGTGCAAATAATACATAGCCGGTCGACAAAGATTTTGCTTAATGGATGACTACCTGTGCAAGTCAGTTGATTGGATGTAATGAGACAAAATGCAGTATCAGGAACTGAATTCAGAAACTGTACAAATTGCTGTCCACATTTTTAGAGCCTGTTAATCTATTGTGAAAACGTAAAAGTTTTCTGGGCGACCTCTCTACACACATCCTGGATCTTAGACATCTCAGTGGACAACCTAGTTCCAGGACATTTGGAAAGAAATACTAGTAAATATCCAGGACATAAGTGAAAGGAGTTCCATGGAGATGCCCCCCCCACAATCCCCACCCTGCCTATTTTACTCATTCTAATTGAAACATCCTTAGTCCAGTGGTTCCCAACCTTTTCAGTAACATGGCACACTTCAACTAGACAAACAATTCCACCCACTTTTTTCAGCTGAAGCGATTGCTCATAAACACTTACATTTACTCTGGTTACGGTCTCACTAGAGAGGTTTGCAAGATACAACTGTAATTCAAGTTAGAAAAGGTAATAATACCATTAATTAAGAAAGAAGGGAGAGAGAAAACAGGGAACTACAAGCCAGTTGGCCCAATATCAGTCTTTGCGAAAATGCTATTTAAGAAAGTCTTAACCTGCACTTAGAACATCATGATATGAACAGGTACGGTTTTAGGAAAGGGAAATTAAGTGTAACAAATTTGAGTGTTTTTTGAGGATGTAACTAGTAGGGTTGATAAGGAGGAACCAATAATATTATTGTGTTTCCAAACAGCATTCAAATAAGGTGCCACACGAGAAAAAGGTGCATGGAGTTGGGGGGGTAGCATATTAACATGAATAGAGGATTGGTTAATGGGGACGAATTAGATAGTATGAAACAATCCCATATTCTTAAACTGGTTTTCAATGCATGGTTATAAGAGGCCCACTTCTCTACCACAGAAAGCTGTTGGGACAAGTTCATCAAATATGTTCAAAAGGGAGCTGGACATGGCCCTTGCGGCTAAAGGGATCAAGGGGTATGGAGAGAAAGTGGGAGTGGGATACAGAAAGTGCACGATCAGCCACGATCATATTGAATGGTGGTGCAGGCTCAAAGGGCTGAATGGCAGGTGCACTTCAGACTCCCACACATGCCCACCGACTGTACTGTTGCACGAGTGTGATGATGCTGCGTCACATGCCCAACATCTCCTCGTGCAATTTCACACGCTTCTGGATGGGGCACAAGCCTGCCCCGAAGTAAATTCTGGCCAGAATGTTTTCTTGAAAACAACTGTTGGGTATTCTTTGCTTCAAGCCAAAATAATCACTTCTGAATTTATGCACTTCTAATTTATGATTATCTAATTACAACATACTCCATATGAAGCAAAATATAGGTCTCCACAAGACTATTTTAAGGTATGATCCTGAGATTTCTTGAAATTACTATTTATGAAGTAGTAATAACTGTAAATTATGTCTTGGGCCAAACTCCACAATACACACATTGTATTTTTTAAAATGCATAGTTTTTGTGTATGCTCATTTGCTGAAATGCAAATTCCTTATGGAGCTTGTATTATAGCACATGGTGTGTTGTGAAGTTCTCAAAAATGTCTCCTCCAGCACACAACTGCACTCTGTTATAAAAAATAGCCCAGACTTTGTTGGAACATGGTGTGTTCTGTTAACTATTTTTCCCCCTCCCCATTTAACCCAAAAAAACCCCAAAATTGCCCTGCAAATGTGAACTAATAACACAGCGAGGAATTTGGGATCTTGGTGTACAATGGGGCAACAATCTATCTCCTTAACTCATTTAAAGGTTGAGAAAGAAAGGATAACAAAGAAGGAATTATGAATCAAATCAGGTAGAGAAAGAGAATTGGATTAAAAAAGAAAAACAAGATGAATGAAAACTAATAAGAGAAAGAAAGAAATTGAAAAAAACTAACAATACTTTATCTATCAGAAGGAATGAAACTCCACAGTTTAAAATTGTACTCTCTCTGGGCTGGAGAGATTAGACACAGTAAGAAGTCTCACAACACCAGGCTAAAGTCCAACAGGTTTATTTGGTAGCAAAAGCCACTCGCTTTCGGAGCACTGCTCCTTCGTCAGGTGAGTGGGAGTTCTATCCTATTGTGAATATTTTGTATTGAACTCACTGTACAGTGACAGAAAATCTGGCTCAATATCCCACGCAGCTAGTACTGTTCAATATTATAATGATAATTTCCAATGTTATCCCAAGGTGAGTTTACAATATACATAGGATGAGCAGTCTTTTGGAGATCACAAAGCCAAAATACCTGTCTGTTTTCATTCATAAGAATAAAGTACTCTCACTGAGTGACCACTCTGATGTTTTCTTCCAATCAGGTACAAATTGGGATGTCACTCAGATTGTCAAATTTAAATATGATTCTTACAGGCAAATAATCAACCTCTCATTCTACAGTTCATCATTTACATTCAGATTATAAAAACTAGATGTTCATGTTCTGACTAAAATACAATGTGGTAAAGAAACATTTAACCATTTTGTTACACAAAACCACTTGAAACGTCAGCTCTTTTCTCTCCTTACAGATGCTGCCAAACCTGCTGAGATTTTCCAGCATTCTCTCTTTTGGTTTCAGATTCCAGCATCTGCAGTAATTT
The DNA here is from genome assembly GCF_964213995.1 of Mustelus asterias. Classification (NCBI taxonomy): domain Eukaryota; kingdom Metazoa; phylum Chordata; class Chondrichthyes; order Carcharhiniformes; family Triakidae; genus Mustelus; species Mustelus asterias. The sequence goes on from NC_135819.1 coordinate 59,434,784, forward strand.
GCTTTTATCATATTTTTGCTGAATGTTTGGAAATGCACTGAATCTTATGTTCTAACAATTTTCTCTACCATTTTTTTCCATTCTTCTTCTGAAGCCACAACTGCTTGCTTAATGTTTCCATAATGACCGATTTGCCTTCCTATACCTCTCTTGAATCATTGGTACTCACAGAGCCTTGACTGTGTGGATTGATAGAGGTGATATTTGGATGAGAGAGGCACCACAACGGAGTCTGATCCTATCTTGACATTAACGCATGTAGCCACACATTTCCACCAGGGGTCACTGAAGAGTGACAAAACCATAGTGGGCATTCCCTTCCCTTGCTACCAGGCACTGAGGCCTAGTGTTGCCTCCCTAGGTCTGAAAGGATAATCTGGTCATTGAAGAAATTCACTGAGCGAGTATCCCTTACTATAAGTTTCTCGTTTTTAAAAAATGTCACCAACATTGGGACATGTGAAGGAGGCTCTGGGTTTGCACAATTCCTTCTTTCTACTGGTGAGAGTACTGGGTGTGGGGGAGTAGTTTTGTGCTGACTGCAGAGCTGCTCACAAAGCAGGTACCAATGTCATAGCAAGTTCAAATAACAAAAGAACACTAAAGTATTTTCAGCAACAAAATCAATTTGCTTAAATTTTGCTTGTTCAGATAGAGTAAAAATGCTATGCTTTGACCTTCAAAACCTAGGTATAAATTCAGTCCACATTGAAGAGCTGAAAAATTCTCTTTGCTGAATGTAAGAGGGCCATCTGAAATGAGCTCTCACAAACAAGCCAAAGCAGCCTACAGAATTGAAAATACGATTCAGGAAGGCTGTAAGGACGATTTATGTGGAAATTCGGAAGAAGTGTCCAATTTGTTTGACCCTTTAAGGATTTATTAAGAATGGGTTTATTATTGTTACATACCACAGGCAGGGGAATGTTCCTGTTGGTGCAGAGAAACAGCAGCTTTACTCTTATATCCAGCTGTGTTACATCAGACCTTGCAGCACCTGACGCTGACAAAACTGACATCTTCATTCACTCTAAGAAGCATAACAATCTGTGTTTTAATTTTCTACTGAACACTAAAATTGTTAGGAAATCCAGTCGCCCCATGATAAGTTGGATGTACTGGTTTTATTATTTCTCCAAACATTCGTGTGCAATTTTGAGTAATTTCTAATTATCGACTATATCCCAGAAACCAGTTCGTTCAATCGGGTTTTTACTTACTATAACTCACATAGTACAAGCTCACACAGTAGTTTATGTTCTAATTTGCAGTTTTAATGCAGAAACTCATACATTATTGACCAGTTGGCATCATTCCTGTTTGTGAAATATAATGAAGGACTGGATTTTCACCATTGATATGGGAAGTTTGAGGGCAGGGCAGGATGAGAATTGGGCCTGCTGCCTCCTGAGACAGTTCAGAGATGGCCACAGAGACAGAACAGTGCTGGGGTGGACCGGTTAGAAGGCCCGGCTCAGTTCAAGCCTTTGACTCAGTCATAGAAAAGGCAGTTTAAACCTTCTGGCTCTCATCTCCTTGGTCCCGACCCATCCTCCAAGCTCCCCACATCCTCAAACCACATCCATGCCCCTCCTATTCCCATGCTTCTATAACTCCATGTCACTTCCATGCTAGCTCATACTCCATGTCATTTCCATTTCCCCTCATTCTAGGTTACCTCAGCTCACACCCCCATGTCACCAATACCCCCATGTCACCTCCATTACCACTCATCCAGTATGCACTATGGGCAGTCAGAGGACCTATGTGGAGATGATAAAAAAATAAACTTTTGACCAACAGTTTTAAGAGATTACACTTTTAACAATCTAAGAGAGCTCTCTCTCATACACACTTGATATTGAAAAAACTCATTCATGAAACCCATTCAATAAATTTAAATCCTCTAGTGATCATACTACAGCAAAAACAAACTGCTATTCACTAGTCAATTCTTTAATAATCCCTTAAAACTGTTGATCAAAATGTGAACTCTGCCCTTTGCTGAGATCAGTGGTTTTGGAGCTTCTGAAACTCAACCAAGCATTCATAATATACTTAGCTGTAATAATATTCCTTGGGAAATATCAGCAATGAAATCTGTTGGAACTTGAGAAGCCTTCGGTTCCCCATTGCTTTCTCTATGGCATCGCCAAGGCCAGAGTTGACTTGCCAACAAATCAGCACTTACATCTCCTGTAGGATAAATTGTGATCATTTGAAATTCAGCAATTTTGCATTTGTCCTGATGAGTGAAAGGTGAAAGCCTTCAGCAACATGTCTGTCCTGTGAGCAATATTCACGTTCTGTACTATGTGACAGATGGCTTTTTCCCCCCCCCTAACTTACACAAGATGGCTTGTCAATCAATGCACTCCAGCTGCCAATGTCTACCTTTCAGAACCCCTTTCCCCCTGCCCAAAACCACCCCCCAACCTCCAGTTCCCCTGCGGCGACCCTCTCTGCAGCCTGGCAGCAGCAGAAGGGCACACAGGCACTGCATTTACCTTCTTGATCCCTTCCCCACCCCCTCATGCCAGTCCACGAATGTCAAAACCACCACCAATGCCCGGTTGGTGCAGTTCCTGCTGGGGAGGTGGGCGCATCATGGGAGGCCGCTGAATCAGGCTTCTAGCCTGCTAATGAAATGCAAACCTGAGGATTTGCCCCCCCCCCCCCCCCCCCCCCCCCCCGTGCTCAAGCTCTTGGAAAATGAGGTGTGCTCGTGCATTAATTTCAAATGACCCTGCTCAATTCAGATTTCCCGCCTATGCACATCCCCGCCATCAAAAATGGGCTCTGCCAGAAATAGAATCCTGCAGAGCAGGAGGCGGCCATTTGGCCCATCAAGTCTGCATCGACTACAATCCCACCAGGTCCCAATCCCCATAACTCCATGCATTTATCCTAACTGATCCCCTGACACTAAGGGGCAATTTAGCAAGGCCAATCAACCTAACCCGCACATCATCGGACCGTGGGAGGAAACCGGAGCACCCGGAAGAAATACACACAGACGTGGAGAATGTGCAAACTCCACACAGTGACCCAAGCTTTGAATCGAACCTGGGCCCCTGGCGCTGTGAGGCAGCAGCTAACCACTGGGCCACCGTGTCATCCCAGGTGCGGGACTTCTGCATTAGAGTTTTGCCTGCCATTTTTCAAGCCTCAAAATCAGTCAAACTCCGTGAAAATCTGCCCTCAAATCTCAATATAATAAATACCATTATCACAAAGCATTACAGCAAGAGTTCCTCCTATAACTGCCACTATCAAAGAAGAAACAGTCAAATGCAGCAAATCTTCTCTCAATGGGCCAGATGCTAGTGCAGCCTAATAAATAGGAAAAGCAGTCTAGGAGGTGGATTAGAGAGGCTCAGAGATGGCTTACTTGCCTCTTTTCCTGTCATGTTTGGGAAGGCACTGACTCTCAGCTTAGAGGTTCTCTGTGTTGACAAAGTTGAGGTAAGGAAATCAGCACGTGTCTGTGGGGGAGGGGGGGGAAATGCAGGGGAGAACTTCACTCCATGGTGCAGTGTGCAGGGGTTCTAACATGGGATATCCCCACGCTTTATATTCCACAAAGTGCCTGTTCTAAGTCAGTTATCCTGCTGCATGTGAATTTTCATTTTATTCAGTTACTGAATGTCTGAAATCATTTCTGCAAGTCAGAAAGTAGGCCAGAATATGCCCAAGCTTTAACTAGCAGCCTTAAAGGACATACTAGCTACTAAACTGTATGCAGTAAATCAGCTTTTTAAATAGTGTTGCTGATGGGTCTTTGTTGCCAGTGAGAAAAGGCTTGCATTTATATAGTGTTTAACATGGCCATGTTGTGGGTAGAGTCCCTGCCTCTGAGCCAGAAGCTCCGAGTTCTAGTTCCACCCAGGTGCATTCATAATGTGGTCAAACAGATCGAGCACAAACCTGCAAAATCCTTCCAACACACCAATGGCTGGTGTCAGAAAGCGACACTCCTGGTTAGCCATGCTTGATGTGGAGTGGCCTCCTATCAAGCTATAAGCCCCTGGCGACAGACTAGCGATCTGTTCCAGGAATTACTAGCCACAGAAACAGATGAAAGTCTACCTTAGTGCACCACTAGGTGTGGGAAGAGAATTGGAATTATATGGCCACTGGATGTTTCAAATGCTTTACAACCAATGTAGAATTGCTGAAGTGTATTTTCTTTTATTCATTCAAGAGATGTGGGCTTCACTGGCTTGGCCAGCATTTATTGCCCATCCCTCATTGCCCTGGAGAAGGTGGCAGTGATAAAAGCAAATTACTGTGGATGCGGGAATCTGAAACATAAAGAGAAAATGCTGAAAAATCTCAGCTGGTCTGGCAGCATCTGTAAGGAGAGAAAAGAGCTGACGTTTTGAGTCCAGATGACCCTTTGTCAAAGTAGTAAGTTGCCTTCTTGAATCACTGCATCCATGTGGTGTAGGCACACCCACATTGCTATTGGGGAGGGAGTTCCAGGATTTTGACCCAGCAACAGCGAAGGAACAGTGATATATTTCCAAGTCAGGATGGTGAGTGGTTTGGAGAAAAACTTTCAAGTGGTGGTGTTCCCGTGCATCTTCTGCCCTTGTCCTTCTAGATGATAGTGGTCATGGGTTTGGAAGGTGCTGCCTAAGGAGCCTGGGCAAGTTCCCGCAGTGCATCTTGTAGATTGGACACATTGCTGCTATCGTGCATCAGTGGTGGTGGGAATGAATGTTTGTGGCTGGGATGCCAATCAAGCGGCTGCTTTGTGCTGAATGTTGTTGGAATTGAACTCATCCAGGATCGTATTCCATCACACTCCTGACTTGTACTTCATACATAGTGGACAGGCTTTGGGAAGTCAGAAGGCGAGTTACTCGCCGCGGGATTCCTAGCCTCTGACCTGCAATTTTGTAGTCACAGTATTTATATGGCTAGTCCATTAAGTTTCTAGTCAAAGGTAACCCCCAAAATGTTGATAATGGGGGATTCAGCAATGGTAATTCCATTGAATAAGAAGGGATAATGGTTAGATTCTCTCTTGTTGGAGATGGTCATTGCCTGACATTTGTGTGGCACAAATGGTACTTGCCACTTGTCAGCCCAAGCCTGGATATTGTCCGGGTCTTGCTGAATTTGGACATGGACTGCTTCAGTATCTGAGGAGTCACAAAAGGTGCTGAACATTATGCAGTCATCAGCAAACATCCCCATTACTTTATGATGGAAGGAAAGTCATTAACGAAGCAGCTGAAGATGGTTGGGCCTAGAACACTCCCTTGAGGAACTTCTGCAGTGATGTCCTCGACTGAGTTCCAGAAACTACAACCTTCTTCCCTTGCGCCAAGTAGGACTCCTTGATGCAACACACGGTCAAATGCAGCTTCAATATCAAGGATAGTCACTCTCACCTCACCATTTCAGCTCTTTTATCCATGTATAAACAAAGGCTGTTAACAGGTTAGGAGCGGAGTGGCCCTGGTGGAACCCAAACTGAGCATCAATGAGCAGGTTATCGTTAAGCAAATGTCATTTGAAAGTGTTGATGATCCCTTCCTACACTTTACTGATGATAGAGAGAAAACTGTTGGGGCAGTAATTGACTGGATTGGATTGGTCCTGCTTTTATGTACTGTACATACCTGGGCAATTTTCCACATTGCCAGATAGATGCCAGTGTTGTAGCTGTACTAGAACAGCTTGGCCAGGGGTGCTGCAAGTTCTGGAGCACAAGGCTTCAGTACTATTGCCTGAATATCGTGGGTCCTGCAACAACTCTATGATTTTATTTAAATATATTAATAGACGTTTTAAAAACTTCTTGCACACACCCTCGGACCCTTACAGAGTAGCCCGATCGAACACTTGTGGGCACCAGACATCTACCATAGAAGGAGTGTGTGCCATGCGCAATCCTGGACACCTCTTCTACCAAAAGATTTCGAGGTCAGTCCAGACAATGTAGGGAGTGGTTTATTCGAAGGGCTGAGAGAGTAGGGCGCTGTAGAAAAAAAATGGAACTCAAACTATTTTTTAAATCAAGAAAAAGGTTCAAATATGAATGAACAGGAAAATGAATAGGAATAAGAAATTAGGGAATCTATTGTTGATACATTGACAAATGAGAATCATAATTTACTTTACATGCTTGCATTGTATTCAATGTACAAATACAGTTAAATGATTTTCCCACAACAGTTACTTAACTGTTTCCAGTATTTCAATGTAATTGATTATATTCTGCAGCAGATAAGGAAATACTAATTTTAAAAATACACTTATCTACAAAAAAGTATTTTCTTTTCAAACTGCCTATAATTTGTTAAATTGTCTTAGTTTCATGGTAATTAGGGCACATCATGACTAGCTCAAACTGTGTATAACTACTGTCTGCTCCACCTTGGGAACAATGACTGCTTTGTAAGAAGCCTGAAGTTTTGTGCTCTTTGTGAGCAATACAATTTCACTTATTTTGTTCCCAGATTTAGGCTTTAGGATTGTTTCCGAAGAATAATCCTTTGGTCAGTAATATGCAACTAATTCGGTGTTACCCTTAATTTAGATAAATTCGTCCTAATATTAGGAATCTAATTCTGGCTTTTCTGCATTGAATGGCAATTGCCTGATACAGGATTCAAATTAAAACTAAAGAAGTAGCTCCATAGCAACACACTTTACAGCAATTTTGTCTCAGAGACAACAGTGGTTCTTGCCCATGTACAAAACAAGAGCTCAGACAATTTAGCACATACTTAGACGTAATCACATTCCACGCACATAAATTCCACTGACCAGGAATTATTTTATTGCTTTTGCTAAAAGTCAGTTTGCTGAAATTGATAATTTCACCATTGACCCCCTAACCCCAATTACAATGGAAAGAAAATCATGTTATAATGTCTAATGATTTGTTTAGTTCATTTATTAGTGTCACAAGTAGGCTTACATTAACACTGCAATGAAGTTACTGTGAAAATCCCCTCGTCACCATTCGGGTACACCGAGGGAGAATTTAGCATAGCCAATACACCTAACCAGCATATTTTTCGGACTGTGGGAGGAAACCAGAGCACCTGGAGGAAACCCATGCAGACATAGGGAGAATGTGCAGACTCCGCACAGACAAGGCCAGGAATCGAACTCAGGTCCTTGGCGCTGTGAGGCAGCAATGCTAACCACTATGCCACCCTGGGGAAAGTCATTTGATTGTTTTTCAAAGTAATTCTTCCAGTTACTCAATCTTCCTAGCCTAATGTTTCTTCTGACTCAAGAACGATGCCTACTAACTTGATTCCTGATATTTTTTTACCAATGCCCCTTTGACCACTGCTTGGAGGGTTGAATTAAAAGACATCTCAGGTCACTATGAACTCTGTGCATGTTGATGGTGAAGGGAGATTGTTATAATTCCCATTCTCTAATGTCAGTGTTCCAACACTCAGCACTAAAAATCAGTAAATTTTCTACAATTGTTTTTTAAGCTTATTAGTGTCACAAGTAGGTTTACATTTAAACTGCAATGAAGTTACTGTGAAAATAGTGTTTCCTACATTCCCACAATAACTACATTTCAGAAGTACTTCACTGACCCTACAGCACTTCGAGGTATCCAGGGTTGTGAAAGTTGTGATATAAACGCAAGCTTTTCATTCTGACTGCCCACCGACCAACAGCAGGGCAGACCTGACCCAACATTAATTAGATCCTGTAGATCATGAAAAATGTCATCCTATACCTCTCATAAGCCACTTTCCATTTGTTTCTTTTCCTCAAATGGTTCCCAAAAGTCAAAAGGCAGTGGTCAAAACATCAGTTTTGGGTGAGTTTATGGATAAATAGCTCATTACGCACTGGCTTCCAGGGATGGAAAATGAATCTGTAATTTTGATGTTAGGATGGTAGAATGTAGGTAAAATGGTCAAATTGGTCATCTCAGCTCTGTCACCAGAGGGAGGTGAAGTTTACGGGGGGGAGGGGGGGGAAGGGTGTGTGTGTGTGGGGAATTGTCATGATCAAACTCAATCAATTGCATTTCCCAGCGACTGCGCGTAATGAAACTGGCAGAATGGCAGAATACTTGGACTGATTTCATAGCTTTAGAAAGTTGTTCCCGCGCTAAGGAACGAAAACACAAAGATTAATGTAAAAACTATCCTAGTGCCAGGATAGAGATTGTATTTAGGCAAAGCTAAGTGGCAGTGCGTGGGCAGTTACTCATACAGAAGAGCTATTGCAGCTTGTAACTGATAGCAAGGCAAAGTCAAGGAAGATGGTTAAGGAATTCAAATGGGTTGACAGAGACCAGGAGATTGAGGACAGGGGTTTACAAAACAACTCATCGTCTTCGGTGACACTGACAAGTTAGCCAACTAAACAAGCAGATTGGAGCAGCATTTTGACGTGTGGTCAGAGGAGGGACAAAAGATTAAACACAATTGTGAACTTGCTGAATTTACAAGTGCTCAAAAGAAGAATATTCAGACTGTGGAGGTTTGTGGAGCCATTGGAACTGCCTGCCGAAAATTATCAACATTATCGTAAAATGACCTGAAATATTTAGGGAATTTTCTCCTTTGCATTAAGTGTGAAATAAAACAGTTATTATTTGAAGGGTAGGCTTAGGTTAAACAAGTAATAACTCAGTAATGCTGTGCAACAGATTAATTCATTGAAACATGGCAATCAGTTTCAAAAGTCAAGGTAACTATGGAATTACTGAATCCTCAGCTATATTTTGCAGCATACATTCCCTGACTCTTCTTGCAAAAAATAGTTTCACTGCCATTCCACAACAAACCTAATCTCCCAAAATATTTGACCTTACAAACCATAATAAAGTTGAACTTTACAAAGGCAGAATTCACAGGAGCTATTTTTAAAATACATACTCAGTTCCCTGCAGTGTTTTAATGCTAGGGGACTGACCTTTTAAGTATAGAGGTCTCATGGCCAATTTTTGACTCTTTTGGGTGTGGCAGAGTCAAAGTCCATCAGGCCACCTGCTAATTAAGATAAATATATTCCTCCGATTACCCACAGGCTTAAAAAGAAAGCAAAATGTTTGCAAACAGGCAGTTTTGCAAAAACTTTAATTCCTGTTTTGCAAAGTCATAAACTCATTTAAGCAAGTATAGTAATGAGGTAACATTATACCATGGATACATATGTCAACTATTCTCTTATGACATAGACCAACTTGCACGGTGTTAAAGGTACAGTCTATAAAAGTGGTGTAAAGCGAGTATCCATACTGCTAGAATATCTGCCAGCCTGGTCTCGACCACTAACGTGATTATCAAAGGGTGGATTATACTTTAACTTTAATGTTGCTTCCCACTAATAATGCAATGGTAATGTAAATAGTAGGCCCCAATGTGATACAGGAACTATGTTGCGTGAAATTCCCTAGAAAAAAAGAATTCTGCTTCTGTTTAGATGTCAATTGAGGCCTTTGAGACATTCAACTTACACTCCAACAGCTGCTTCATCTTGCTGACTGTCATGTCCTGCTACCGGGGCCAAGAGCAGGAACCGATCCCGCTTCTCAGGCGGCAGGATCCTGGGGTGGCATATTGCTGGCACGGCCAATGAACAGGTTGCTACTGGGGCTGCTAATTCAGGAGGGGAGTCCACTTGCAATTTCTGCTGCTAGTGGTGACCAATGCTGAGGCTGCAGCTATAGGACAAAGTAAACAACCCTGGTGAACAGACGTAGAGGAGAGTTGTGGTACACTGGCAGAACCTTTGCTGCAGGGGTGGCTGCTGGGTGGGTTCTCCATGACCATGAAGTAACCATAAAAAAGACCACTCCCCTTAGAAACCAAGTGGGAGGCTGCCAGGGTTTACCTTGTAGTCTCCCCATGTGGCAGCTGGCTCTACAAATGTGGGAGAAATGCCAGCAGGTTTGGGAAGTGACTCTTGATTTGACCATTAAGCTGTTCAATTGGCTGCCCAGTTGGTGGTCACACCACTAAGGTTCGTGCTAGTGGCAGTATGCCCAGTGGCAAGATGATGTTGGGCTCTCCCCCACCCCCGCAACACCTTCCATCGCCCTGATACCAGCCCCTACCCGTCTCCCAGGCTGACCCCAGTTGGCTGGGAAAGTCCAGTCCAAGTGTAGTATTAGTGCTAATTTTTTCTCCTTTGCAGCAACACTAAAAGTGTGCAGCAAAACTGCTCTAACAGTGATCTCCTCAACACAGTCAAAAGTTCAGAATTCCAAAGAAATAACTTCTACTTTTTGTGTGTGTTTCTTCTGGTATTTCCAAGAACAATAATTGGAAGGATTTTTGTTTTTAAAGTGGAGCTCATTGTGGTAGGAATTTTGTTTCTAAATGAAGGAAGTATGAATTTGAATTGTGGCAAGTGTCACGAGTGGAAAATCATATTATTATAAAGGCATCAAAAATTAGAATTAAATGGGAATAATCTCCATTGGAATTAATGACCTTGTGTTTTCATTTTTTTGAGTGTTCTGCTGTAATTAATCTGCTCCACGTGTGCTTGGGTAGCAATGACTTTAAAATACCTTCCCAATGGCTCCTCATCAACTGTAAGCCAAGACAAGGGCTGACAGGCTATTTATTCCAGTGGGGCAAGGGGTTAAAGGGAAGGCAAGGTAAAGGGACTGGTCTTGTCATCAGCCAACATTTATAGACATTCACAACAAGGAATGCACTGCAACAAAAACAGAAAATGCTGGAGAAACTCAGCAGGTCTGGTAGCATCTGTGGAGAAACGGTTAACGCTTAAGAGTCCAATATGACTCTTCTTCCTAACCAATCTGGTGAACAACCCCAGTTATTTTCCTCTTGTCAATATGCGGTTACTAGGAAAGCTTTGGGATTTAGAAAATTATAAAAAGACAGTAAATTGAAGGTACTGTACAAAAATAGATGACTGCCAATATGACTTTTAAGATTCTTTTGTGCCTTTAATCGTACTATTAAGCAAAATATTGAATATGCTAGTCTTAAGAAAGAACTTTCTAAAATTTAAAATTCATGATAGGAAAGAATAGCCCCCAAGAAGACAATGTTGTCCATCTAGTTGGCCCAAGTGTCTAAGAAAAATATCCCACAATAGCTCTCGTACACCCCTTTTCCCCCCCAGATACTTGTACAATATTTTCTTGTATTTGCGTGCAGAATCAATCCCCTTGCCTCTTTTAGAAGGCTGCCCCATATACACACAATCCTCAGCATAAAGTAGTTAAACCACCTTTTTAACCTTTATCTCCTCATTTTAAAACGTGTTGTTAGATCTGTGACTGTTAAACCTATTTGGCCCCACATTTGCTCGTGTCTGCAAGGGTTGTGCCTGACTGGGTTGCCTCTGAACACTATGATTTTTCCAGAACAGCCAGTTAATGGACAGAGGGTGGGCTCACTTCCTATTAAAGATAGTGGACGGGCTCCTGATGCAGATGTTGGCTGCAGTTAATCGAGGAAGGAGGTGCCCAAAGTGGAGATGCATCCTCTCCAACTTTCTCAAAGATTAAATTTAACATGGCCACTACAGGGAGGAACTACTCTACAGGATAACCTGTGGCTGCTACTGTGTTCAGGCAAGCTTAGAGGCCCACCTTGCCTGCTTGAATGCTGCTCTCTTGATCTGCCTCCAGGCAACTAAAACTGTTCTCTGCCACCGCCACGAACCTAAAGGCAGATCAGAAAATTCCAATCGATCTCCTTCAATTTGCCCTTAATTAGTTTAATAGGTTATCCGCCATGTACAAGTGTGTAGCCCTGCTTCCCCGCTCACCCACCTCCAGAAAATGGCTGAGGGGGCAGAATGAACCTGGAAATTGCTATATCTACTGCCTCCCTTTCAATGTAGATCTGAGATTTGGGAATATACTAAATCTTTAAGATTGCATTTTTTATTGACTTTTCCAACAGTATTAGTCAATCAAAGGCGAAAAATTGTGCGCACAAAAATGTAATTGGTTTCACAGACCTGGAAAATATCGTCAAGATTTTAGCAATGGTTTGAGCTGAAAATTTATGCAATTTTACAGACAAAATGAGCATCCCAATTGCGCATTACTGATATCAGAAACACGCATCATCTGTCATTATAAACTGCCTAATAATCAGCCTCTTAATGGAATACCTTCAAAGATGATCAATAAATTGCACCCTTTTAACACTGCCAGTAATGCGCTATAGATAATTATCCATTTCCCACAAACATTCACTAAGTGACAATCTAATACTGACATTCTCTCACTATCATTTATTTGTTGACATAAATACAGGTGGTTATGGTTAGCAAATATGTTTTCAAATGATTTTTCCTCCGGACCACACCACCAACCCCTTATAACACTCAATGCACCACAGCACTATTGCGCACCCATCAATAACCAAAACTCATGCCTAACATTTAGATTCTCCACCTCGCCCTCACACATTTAGCAATACTGTCAGCCTCACATTTACCTCTTTCAACTTTCACATACTTCAACTCTTTAGCAGGCACATTACCCAAACACAGTACAACATACTGATATTCGGCCCTCCCACTTTCCAGACAAGGTCGCACATAACTGCAGGAAGCAACAGAGAAGCAACTGGGGACAGGCACGCATTCATACAGGTGCTAAGACCGATGGAGAAAACGATTCTCCACATCACGGGGCCAGCTGTGAGGAAGGCCATTCTATCTGAGCTGATGGGAGACTCGTTGCTATGCAAGTGCAGTTTGGTGCCATGCCAACTCAGACTGCAGGTCTGAGTGTTGAAAGGGGCATGCAGGCTCTCACAGCAGTGCAGAAAGCTGTGCTCCACTAGACTACTAAAATTGCAGAATGGTCACCTCAAGAGGATGGCAGTGTATCTATTGTGTACAGTCTGCTGTTCTCTCTCTGAATTACATCATTAACCTACTGCCATTCTGTCATGTCCCTGCTGTTGCCTCTCAGCCAGCTAACAGGCTGCAGTCACCTCTGCCAAGATAGTGTAGTACATGACCAGGCCCTCAAAGCCAAGAGCTGCTCAAAGGTGACCTGCAAAGCAGGATCTGGTGATCCCATTAAATAGCACTAGTAAGAGGTGGGGGAAGTCTGGGAGGGGGATTGAGATCTCTTGTGCAGCTGAACACATGCAATTGAGAAAATTAAAAGAAGTTAACAGGGACTGCAAGGAACAAGATGGCAGTTGAGCGCCAAATCAGTGTTAAACATTGTTTGACCACTCTGCATGCTTCTGTGCACACATGGCACACCCATGCTAGCATTCTACAGACAGGGAGTGACACAGGGGCTAAGCGTCCAGGAGTAGTACAGCCAACGTTTTGAAATTCTGGGCTAGTAGCACTTCTTGCTAGTAACACCGTACTAGCAGTGTTTTAGCGGAAATCTTCAGCCTATATATTTGCCAGAATGAGTCACTGGAAATGCTGGCAATGGAATATATCTTAGAAATCTTAGAAACCCGACAGCACAGAAAGAGGCCATTCGGCCCATTGAGTCTGCACCGACCACAATCCCACCAAGGCCCTACCCCCATATCCCTACATATTTACCAACTAATCCCTCTAACCTACGCATCCCAGGACACTAAGGGCAATTTTAGGATGGCCAATCAACCTAACCTGCACATCTTTGGACTGTGGGAGGAAACCGGAGCACCCGGAGGAAACCCACACAGACACAAGGAGAATGTGCAAACTCCACACAGACAGTGACCCAAGCCGGGAATCGAACCCAGATCCCTGGAGCTGTGAAGCAGCAGTGCTAACCACTGTGCTACCATGCCGCCCAATATATGTTTAATTTTAATTCATCCAACTAGTCAGTGAATTGAGGTAACCTGTTGTACTCAACTGCTGTTCTGCTGCGAACAGCAAAGACCACGGAACTTGTTAAATTCCTCCTATGTGGCGTTCAGTAAAAATGATTCAGCGCAGTGGATTTGTTTGTGTCAATGTTGCTGCCTGCCCAAGATAGGCAGAGTTAGAGTCGGGTAGGACAGCCAAATTGAAAGCAAATGGAGTTCATCAATGAAATATCAGAATAACCAATGACGTTTTTTTTCCCTTTTCTTCTTCCTACTTCTCTCTTTTCCTTTCCCTTCTCTTACACCTCCAAATGGAAGTTCATTAAATTATTGCTGTGCTGTAAGCTATTTTCTGTACTGTTGTTATTCATTATGATTGTGTTAAAACTTAGAGGAAAAAGAAGAATGATCAGACTCAAGCTGCTGCTCAAGACCTAATGATATGGGTTTTGCTGTTTTCATTGAAGTCACTGCAGAGGTCCGTGGGTGCATTGCTAGCAGAGTGGCACAAGACTTTTAAATCTTCATATCTAAAATAGATCTGTAGTGGTTTGCAGATGATTCTGAAGAGTCAACGTTCTTTTTTTTGGTTCTGCTTTACAGAGGGAGTCTTGCTGTCAGTACCTTTTATCAAGAGTCCCAAGCCCACAAATGCCTGCAGCCAGACTGGCACAGCAATATTCCTGGATGTGGCCTCCTAATTGGCCACCTCTGAGCTCAATGTCCTCACGGGATGTAGAAGCTGCTGGCCCATTCATTGGAAGAATGTGAGGGCATCAAAAATGAAGCCATCTTTGGAGGGGTCAGTATAATTCTAAAATATTGGATGGCCAAGGGAAGCTAGCAACCTGCGCATGTGGCAGGCGGGAGGGACTGCTTCACCACCAGTAAAATACCAGTGGGCCCTCTAAATCACAGATTGGTCACAACAAAGGAGATTATTCAACCCCTCATGTCTCTGCTGGCCCTCTGAAAGAACAATTCACCAAATGCCATTCCCCTGCCTTTTCCCAGTAGCCCTATAAATTGTTCCTCTTCAGATAATGATCCAAGTCTCTGTTAAAAGCCACGACTGAATCTGCCTCCACCATACGCTCAGGTCGCGCAGTCCAGATCCTAATGACTTGCTGTATAAAGATGTTTTTCCTCATGTTATTGTTACTCCTTTTGCCAATCACCTTAAATAGGTGTCATCTGGTTCTCAATTCTTTCACCAATGGGAATAGTTTCTCCCCTCTACATGTCTAGACCCTTCAATATTTGAATACCTTGACCAACTTTCCTCTTAACCACCTCTTCTCCAAGAAGAGGAGCACCAGTACGTAACTGAAGTTCTTCATCACAGGAACTATTCTTGTGCATGTTTTCTACACCCTTTCTAATTCCTTCATATCCTTCCTATAGTGCGGTTCGCAGAACTGAATGCAATGCTACAGTTGAAACCGAACCAGCATTTTATACAGGTTTATTGTAATTTCATTGCTTTTATACTCTATGCTCCTATTTACAAAGCCCGGTATCTCTTGTGCTTTATTAGCTGGTGTCTCAACCTGCCCCGCCACCTTCAATGGCCTGTGCATATAAACCTTCTTGTCCATCTGCTGCTGCACCACCTTTAAAATTGTACCATTTTATATCACCCCACCCCATTCTTCCTACCAAAATAAATAACATTACACTTCCCTACATGAAATGTCATCTGCCACTTGTCCACCCATTCCACTAACCTGTCTATGTCCTGTCCTTTTGAAGTTTAACACAATACTTCTCAAAGTTCACAATGCTTCCACGTTTTGTGTCACCTGCAAAATTTTGAAATTGTGCCCTCCACACTAAAGTCTGTCATTAACAAATATAAGAGCGAGCAGAGGTCCTAACACTGACCAGAGGGGAACCTCTCTATAAACCTTCTGCCAGTTAGATAAACGACCATTCACCACTACTCCCTGTTCCCCGTCACTTGTACATTTTAATATGTTGCTACTGTCACTAAATTTCCCTAATAGAGGCTTTAATTATTTAAATCGGTTGCCTGCCTCACTTCAGCCTACAGGAACTGTATCATAGTCAATGATTCAGGAGCTCTTCCACCATCAATACCTTCAGCAGCAACATCCTAGTTAATGCCTTCAGGAAAATAGGGGAAAAATGACAGTAAAATTAATTTCTTTTAAAAGGGAATATTTCTACATTTAATTTGGAGAAAGAAATTATACTCATAGATTTTGGGAGTTGCCTAATCTTACAGCCATTGCGGAGGAGGAGGAGATTTGGAGATTCCCTCCAGGTGGAGAGAAAATAAGGTCTATTAAAATATGAATGTAATTCACCACAAGGACAGTGAATATAGCTACTTGGAATGTGCATGATGCAAATAATCATGTTTAATACAACAGAAAATCTGCCCAGACTTGGGTGCAATAATAGATAATTACAAGAGATACACCCCTGAGACAGATAATTACAAAGCATGAATATTAAGCTGCTGTATTCTCTAGACAAAGAGCTGGTTTGAGGAAGAATGCCCCTTTCTCTTTGAATTATTTAATTATGGACCTAGTTAGGCAATTAATTACTCTCAAGGTGAGGAGGTTGCATTAATAAATTCTCAGGAAGTAGGAGATACTAATCAGAAAAATGGCAGAATTAAATTCCTCATGCATCTCAGCAATTTTAATTTTACAGATCAAGTTTTGCATGCGCAGTGCCCCATAATAAAGTGGATGTTTATTGGACTGTTGAACCCTGCCAATTTATAGATCTACAGTATCCTGTGAACATCATATTCCATTTTCAACAATGCAACAGTCCGATATAGTCAAACCCTGATCCTTTCCTAGCTCCCAAGATATTTAGTTAGAAGCAATATACATACTAACATTGATATTACATTTTGAGATTACATGCCTTTAATTTGTACCTTGTCACAATGTTTCGATTTCCAAAAGCTGTGCATTTCCTTATGGGTGATGTGGAAAAACATGGTGAGGGACTGATCTTACACACAAGATCCCAGATTAAATTCCTAGTCTTGTGCTGAGTTAGTTAATCTCAATCAGGCCATTAGTGGAAACCTGATAATTAGCCTCAAAATTCTCAAGCTAGGCGAGGAGGACAGAAAGCAACCCGAATCCTATTCCTGATCATTACGCAGTCTTCTATTTTTCCATTCTATTCTAAATATTTAGCCTTCATTCAGGAATTTAGCCTTATAATAAGTGTTGGCTCTAACCTGGAAACTGGTGGAATAGCAGTGTGAAAGGCAATAACATCTGCTGGCAGAAAGTGGGTGCCTAGGGTTCTAGCAAATTTTCCTGCTTTCCTCCTCACTTATTGTGGAAGTTTCCTCAGACCACCACCTTCCAGAAGGTTGTGGTGATTGACCCAGTGACTGCAGCAGTAAGGCTTCAAATTATTTGAATGCTCAGAAAAGGCAACTAGGGGACTCCTCTTCTTCCAAATGAACTTGTAACCCTAATCTTTTTAGGCCTTGGTTCTTTGCTTTTTCTTCAGAGCTGCACTGTCCTCTTTAAATTCCCTAACACCTTTTCTAGTCCCACAGCATGAATGTTGGAATTTTGTGACCTTGGATAGACAAGCTGTCGCAGTAGATACCACTTGGGGCCTATTTCATGTTACTAGTGACCCCCTGACCTGGGAAAATGAATTGGGGGGGGGGGGGGGGGGCGGGGGGGGGGGGGGGGGCGGGGGGGGGGGGGGGGAAGAGGTGAAAGAATGGGCAGATGTTTCATCCCACTTCTGCCATGCTGCACTATGAAAAGTAGTCATGATGCGGAGATGCCGGCGTTGGACTGGGGTAAACACAGTAAGAAGGCAGTGCTCCAAAAGCTAGTGGCTTTTGCTACCAAATAAACCTGTTGGACTTTAACCTGGTGTTGTGAGACTTCTTACTGCACTATGAAAAGCCAGTCCCAATTCAGCAGGGTGCCCCACCCCATTTCCACAAACATGCAGCTCCAACAGGGGATGCTGCTTAGCAATTATAATCCATAGTCAAGTTTTCTTTCCTCTCCTTATCCTCGGTTGTTGAAGTCAACTTCAATGGTTCCTGCTGCCATCCCAGCTGAAATCAGCTAACTCAGCAGACTGGGGAACTTCTGCTCTGTTTGGCTCAGCTACCAGTGGACACAATGAGCCACTCAAGGACTCATCACTTTCCTGTCCAGCTGTGTGGAAATAAGGACCCTAATCCTTATTTGGATGGTCTACACCTTAATCAGAAGGGGACCAATATCCTGGGGGGTAAATTTGCTAAGGCCATGCAGGGAGGTTTAAACTGATTCGGGGGGGGGGAGGGATCCTGAGTAGTGGGGCTGAAAGTGAGGGATGCATGGATGGGGACTGCAATGCACGGCATTGCAGAGGTGGGGTGGAGCAGGGTTTGAAATGTGTATACTTCAATGCCAGGAGTATTCGCAATAAAGTGGGTGAACTTGCAGCGTGGATCAGTACCTGGGACTTCGATGTTGTGGCTATTTCAGAGACATGGATAGAGCAGGGGCAGGAATGGATGCTGCAGGTCCCGGGGTTCAAATGTTTTAGTCGAAGTAGGGAAGGAGGTAGAAGAGGGGGAGGGGTAGCATTATTGGTCAGAGATTGTATCACAGTGTCAGAGAGGAGGTTTGATGAGGACTTATCTGTTGAGGTAGTATGGGCGGAGATTAGAAATAGGAGAGGAGAGGTCACCCTGTTGGGAGTCTTTTATAGACCTCCTAAAAGTTCTAGAGAGGTTGAGGAAAGGATTGCGGAGTCAATCCTGCTTAGGAGTGAAAGTAATAGGGCAATTGTTATGGGGGATTTTAACTTGACTAATATTGACTGGAATTGTTATAGCTCTAGCTCGTTAGAGGGGTCAGTTTTTGTTCAAAGCGTGCAGGAAGGTTTTTTGACTCAGTATGTAGACAGGCCAACTAGAGGTGAGGCTATATTGGATCTGGTGCTGGGAAATGAGCCAGACCAGGTGCTAGACTTGGAAGTTGGTGTGCATTTTGGTGATAGTGACCACAATTCGGTTACGTTCACCTTAGTGATGGAAAGGGATAGGCATGAACCTCGGGCCAGTGGTTTTAGCTGGGGGAAGGGTAATTATGAGGCTATTAGGAGAGAATTAGGAAACATAGGTTGGACTAGGAGATTACAGGGACTGGGAACGTCCGACATGTGGAGTTTTTTCAAGGAGCAGCTACTGCGAGTCTGTGATAGGTATGTCCCTGTCAGGCAAGGAGGAATTGGTAGGGCTAGGGAACCGTGGTGCACCAAAAAAGTTTCTTTGTTGGTTAAAAAGAAAAAGGAGGCTTATGTTCGGATGAGACGTGAGCACTCGGGTAGTGCACTAGAAAGCTTTAGATTGGCTAAGAGGGAGTTGAAGAGCGAGCTTAGAAGGGCTAAAAGGGGACATGAGAAGACTTTGGCGGATAGGGTTAAAGAGAATCCTAAGGCGTTCTATAGGTATGTCAAGAACAGAAGGTTGGTTAGGGCAAGTTTAGGGCCAGTTATAGATGGCAGAGGGAAGTTATGTGTGGAACCGGAGGAGATTGGTGAAGCATTGAACCAATATTTCTCTTCGGTGTTCACGCAAGGGGACATGAATATAGCTGAGGAGGACACTGGGTTGCAAGGGAGTAGAATAGACAGTATTACAGTTGATAAGGAGGATGTGCAGGATATTCTGGAGGGTCTGAAAATAGATAAATCCCCTGGTCCGGATGGGATTTATCCAAGGATTCTCTGGGAGGCAAGAGAAGTGATTGCAGAGCCTCTGGCTCTGATCTTCAGGTCGTCGTTGGCCTCTGGTATAGTACCAGAAGATTGGAGGTTAGCGAATGTTGTCCCATTGTTTAAGAAGGGGAACAGAGACTTCCCCGGGAATTATAGACCGGTGAGTCTCACTTCTGTTGTCGGCAAGATGTTGGAAAAAATTATAAGGGATAGGATTTATAGTTATTTGGAGAGTAATGAATTGATAGGTGATAGTCAGCATGGTTTTGTGGCAGGTAGGTCGTGCCTTACTAACCTTATTGAGTTTTTTGAGAAAGTGACCAAGGAGGTGGATGGGGGCAAGGCAGTGGACGTGGTATATATGGATTTTAGTAAGGCGTTTGATAAGGTTCACCATGGTAGGCTTCTGCAGAAAATGCAGATGTATGGGATTGGGGGTGATCTAGGAAATTGGATCAGGAATTGGCTAGCGGATAGGAAACAGAGGGTGGTGGTTGATAGTAAATATTCATCATGGAGTGCGGTTACAAGTGGTGTACCTCAGGGATCTGTTTTGGGGCCACTGCTGTTTGTAATATTTATTAATGATCTGGATGAGGGTATAGTTGGGTGGATTAGCAAATTTGCTGATGACACCAAAGTCGGTGGTGTGGTAGACAGTGAGGAAGGGTGTCGTAGTTTGCAGGAAGACTTAGACAGGTTGCAAAGTTGGGCCGAGAGGTGGCGGATGGAGTTTAATGCGGAGAAGTGTGAGGTAATTCACTTTGGTAGGAATAACAGATGTGTTGAGTATAGGGCTAACGGGAGGACTTTGAATAGTGTGGAGGAGCAGAGGGATCTAGGTGTATGTGTGCATAGATCCCTGAAAGTTGGGAATCAAGTAGATAAGGTTGTTAAGAAGGCATATGGTGTCTTGGCGTTTATTGGTAGGGGGATTGAATTTAGGAGTCGTAGCGTTATGTTGCAACTGTACACAACTCTGGTGCGGCCGCACTTGGAGTACTGTGTGCAGTTCTGGTCCCCACATTACAGGAAGGATGTGGAGGCTTTGGAGAGGGTGCAGAGGAGGTTTACCAGGATGTTGCCTGGTATGGAGGGGAGATCCTATGAGGAGAGGCTGAGGGATTTGGGATTGTTTTCGCTGGAAAGGCGGCGGCTAAGAGGGGATCTTATTGAAACATATAAGATGATTAGAGGTTTAGATAGGGTGGATAGTGATAGCCTTTTTCCTCTGATGGAGAAATCCAGCACGAGGGGGCATGGCTTTAAATTGAGGGGGGGTAGTTATAGAACCGATGTCAGGGGTAGGTTCTTTACCCAGAGGGTGGTGAGGGATTGGAATGCCCTGCCAGCATCAGTAGTAAATGCGCCTAGTTTGGGGGCGTTTAAGAGATCCGTAGATAGGTTCATGGACGAAAAGAAATTGGTTTAGGTTGGAGGGTCACAGTTTTTTTTTTTAACTGGTCGGTGCAACATCGTGGGCCGAAGGGCCTGTTCTGCGCTGTAATGTTCTATGTTCTATGTTCTAATCAATTTAGGAGACACACCCTGGTCAGTGATTAAGGAGCTACACACTTACGCCATGATGTGTGGCATGGTGTAGCGAATATCTCATTTCATAAGTTGCATACTTTAGAAATTAAATGATAAATCATAGAAATCATAGAATCCCTACAGTACAGAAAGAGGCCATTCGGCCCATCGAGTCTGCACCGACCACAATCCCACCCAGGCCCTACCCCCATATCCCTACATATTTTACCCACTAGAAATCATAGAAACCCTACAATGCAGAAGGAGGCCATTCGGCCCATCAAGTCTGCACCGACCACAATCCCACCCAGGCCCTACCCCCACATATTTTACCCACTAATCCCTCTAACCTACGCATCTCAGGACTCTAAGGGGCAATTTTTAACCTGGCCAATCAACCTAACCTGCACATCTTTGGACTGTGGGAGGAAACCGGAGCAC
Source organism: Mustelus asterias (assembly GCF_964213995.1). NCBI lineage: Eukaryota > Metazoa > Chordata > Chondrichthyes > Carcharhiniformes > Triakidae > Mustelus > Mustelus asterias. The sequence goes on from NC_135819.1 coordinate 59,456,269, forward strand.
CCGGAGGAAACCCACGCAGACACGAGGAGAATGTGCAAACTCCACACAGACAGTGACCCGAGCCGGGAATCGAACCCGGGACCCTGGAGCTCTAATCCCTCTAATCTACACATCCCAGGACACTAAGGGGCAATTTTAGCCTGACCAATCAACCTAACCCGCACATCTTTGGACTTTGAAATGCAGATGAATGAATTGAGAAACTAGTAAACAAACCAAGGGTAATACGTTCAAAGGCTAATCTGTGTTTAGCTAATCAGGTTAGAGATGAAAGTGAGAAAACTGAAGCAATGGATGAGTCATCTTGGAGTTTGCAGCTATATAAAACCTTGGTCAGGCTGCATTTGGAGTATGCAGTTCTGGTCACCACACTACCAGAAGGCGTGGAAGTTTTAGAGAGAGTGCAAAGAAGGTTCACCAGATGTTGCCTGGTCTCGAGGGTGTTGACTATGAGGAGAGATTGAATAAATTAGGATTATTTTCACTAGAAAGACAGAGGCTGAGGGAGATCTTCCCTGCTGCTGTCAGACTTTTGAATGGACTTACCTTGCATTAAGTTGATCTTTCTCTACACCCTAGCTATGACTGTAACACTACATTCTGCACTCTCTCGTTTCCTTCTCTATGAATGGTATGTTTGTCTGTATAGCACGCAAGGAACAATACTTTTCATGATATGTTAATACACGTGACAATAATAAAATAAAATAAAACCAAACCTGATAGAGGTCTATAAAATTATGAGGGGCATAGACGGGGGGCGGGGGGATCAGCTTTTTCCTAGGGTGGAAGTGTCAATTACAAGGGGACACAGGTTCAAGGTGAGAGTGCAGGGGTAGCGTTTCACAGAGAATGGTGGGTGCCTGGAATGCACTGCCAGAGGTGGTGGTGGAAGCAGGCACATTTGCAACATTTAAGAGGCATCTGGATGGGTACATGAATAGGTAGGAAATAGAGGGTTACAGGCTGAATAAGGGCAGAAGGTTTATTTTTAGCTTAGTTAGGGCATCATGATCTGTATGGGCTTGGAGGGCCAAATGGCCTGTTCCTGTGCTGTACTTTTCTTTGTTCTTAGAGTTCTTGGTAGGAACAGGAGGTCTACAGTTACCTCAATAAGGGATTTAAATTATTCATGTAGTTCCCATGTTAAAGAAGCTCAAAGCACTTTTATAAACAAAGGGCTTTCTGAGAGGAACCACAAGTCTGGAAAGAGGGCCATTAACTCTATTAGGGATATAAGTTATTAATGTGGGTCACAGAATCAATGGGTTGTTTTGAAGTAAAATATAATTCATTTATATATTTGGTTGGAGCAACTGAAATTATGCCATGTTGTCATGGGGAGCTGGGCTGTGGGAGTTAGGAAGGTTTCTTTGTTTTAATTTATCCCTGTGTGTTTACTCACTGAAACAGATGGTCAGCAGTCAGTTTGTTTAGAGCTAGAAGGCAGAACTGCCAGCAGCTGTGGGAGAAAGCAGTCTGTGTCTATCCAAAGTCAGGGCAAGGAGCATAGAGGCCATTAGGGACCCACGCATGTTCCTGATTTTTTAAAATCACTGAGCACGAACACTGAGGCCCAAGCTTGAATTGAGAAGACCACAGTCTACCATTTTGAAGGAAAGTTGGAGGGTCACTTAGCCAACAGTTAATGGAGGGAAGCCCATGAAATCTCATACCTCAGAGAATAGCTGGAACACGGGATAGATAAAAGTGAATTTCAGAGAGCTGTGGCATACTTGGTTTGATTTCAGAAGGAGAAGCAAATGAATCCTCAAGATCTTGTAAAGTATAAGGGAACTCTTGGGTGGAATTGGGAAGTAAAATGAGGATCTGGATTTATACTCTTAAGTCCTGATAAACTTTAGTGTGAAGTTAACAGTGCCTGCTTGGTTTCATTTCTTTTGTTTAAAAATATGAAAGCTTGTGGTGGAGCGTAGTTCTTTTAGTTAATCATGGGGTATTCAAATTTCTCTTTAAATGTTAATAATGTCTGCCGAGATCATAACAATGGTTGAACAGTCAGTCAACACAAACTGCCCAAGGTTCACACGTGGAATGGTACTGGATAAAATAGTAAAGATTGCAACTGCCATTTAAAGTCTTGCTTCCAATTTAAATTGTATGGAAATTACTATGACAATCAAACTCCAAAATAAACTTTGCGCCATGAGTTCAGAAATTTAGTGTCTGCAAATGGTACTTTGATAGACAAAGTACTTACCTCATTGGCTAAAGCAAATGTTCCCCAGTGTATTCCTACAGACTTCTTTGCTTGAACATCTATATGGATTCTCACAGCCTCCTCTGGGTTCACGTGATTATACTTCATAAACCATCTGGAGGAGAGACAAAAATATAGATTGGTAAGTCAGGAACCTCAAAGTGAATAGGAGCAGAAGCTGCACATTGCTGTGTTAAATAAAATGATGTATTACATCCCCTTTTCCTATTAGTTACAAATTTGATCAGGTTTATTAGAGCATGATAGAGAAATAGAGGAAGAGACCGAGAGAGACTAGATTGGCTAGTGCATGTACATACTTTAATTGCTATCCTCACAGTGAGAAATTTTCCTGTCTGGCTCACCACGGGAATTGTAGCGGGCGGGGACGGACCATGCAAAGGTCCATTGATCTCAGGTGGGATTTTCTGGTTTTGGGGCGAGCACAGCCAAAATATCGCACCTACTAATTCAACTTGTTAATCTCAGTTGTCTATGTACCAAAACTAAACTGACCAACATAGATATACGTCAGGACACAAGAACTAGGAGCAGGAGAAGGCAATTCAACCCCTTGAACCTGCTCTACCATTCAATACGATCACGGCTGATTGCTTCTTGGCCTCAACTCCATTTTCCTGACCGTTCTCCATAACCCTTCAACCCAGTACTAATTAAAAATCTATCTCCCCCTTAAATTTACTCAATGTCCCGGCATCCACCACATTCTGGGGCAGTGAATTCCAGATTCATAACCATTTGAGAGAAGTAATTTCTCCTCATCTCTGTTTCAGATCTGCTACCCCTTATCCTAAAACTATGACCTCTTATTATAGATTGCCCCACAAGAAACAATCTCTCCACATCTACTCTGTCAACCTCTTTATCATTTTATATACTTCAATTAGATTTCCTCTCATTCCTCTAAACTCTTTCGAATATAGACCTAAACTGTTCAATCGCTCTTCATTAGACAAACCCTTAATCTCTAGAATCAATCTAGTGAACCTCCTCTGAACCGTCTTCAATGCAAGTACATCCCACCTTAAGTATGGGGACCAAAACTGTACACAATACTCCAGATGCGGTATCACGAATGCCGTGTACAGTTGCAGCAACACTTCCCTACTTTTATATTCTATTCCTTTAGCAATAAATGCCAAAATTCCATTTGCCTTCTTTATGGCCTATTGTATCGGCATACTAATTTTCTGCAATTCATGCACAAGTGCACCCCAAACCCTCTGCACCGAAGCACTCTGAAGTTTCTCCCCATTCTGGTACTAAGTTGTCCTTTTTTTCTGACCAAAATGGATAACCTCACACTTATCCACGTTAAACTCCATCTGCCAAAGGCTGGCCCATTGACCTATCCATATGTAAATTTCTTATTTCCTCATTGCAGCTTGCTATCCTACCTATTTTAGTGTCATCTGTAAATTTGGCTATAATACCTTCTATCCCTGCATCCAAGTCATTTAGATAGATAGATTTTGAATAGTTAGGGCCCGAGGATTGAACCCTGTGATACCCCACTAGTTACATCTTGCCAACAGAAGACCACCCATTTATCTCAACTCTCTGCTTTGTTGGTTAGCTAGTCCTCTATCTAAGCTAATAAATTACCCCTAACCACATGTAATCGTATCTTTTGTATAGTACCTTATCAAATGCCTTCTGGAAGTCCATATATACAACATCCATTATCCACTTTGCTTGCTACATTTTTAAAGAATTCAGGCAAATTAGTCAAACGCGATTTATGATCTACAGCTTGCGATGGCTATAGTGCACCAGATTTGCAAGCCACTCTCAATCCCTTCAATTCTGTATACAAGAAATTCGGCCTGTCCTTGAATGTTGCTATATCGAATCATCCCACACCTGGTCTGTCAAATATTCCACCTATTTGTTGGAGACGACTCTGGAATATGTTGAGCACTTCCCAATACCTTGGCAGCCACATCTCTCAAAAGACCACTGTTTACCAGAAGACCCAATATCATTTCAGCTGCGCCTGCTCAGCTTTCTACAAACTACAGCAGTAATTGCTTGGCAATATAGGCCTCCGCAAGTCACCAAAATCCTAGTGTCCAGAGCATTGCCATCACTGCACTCCTGAGTAACTGAGTAGATGTCACCCTCAAATCAAGGGACAGCTGACTATAAGCTTGCAGCATTAATTTGCTTGCTTTGCATTTGATATTCCCAGAATTCTATTAAATAAATATGCAACATGGGGATTTCAGGTTCACTGTTGCCCTAATAGAAGCCCAAATACATTTGTCTTGCTCCATACTTCCGCAAGTTCTTAAAGAATCACTCTTCTTTCAGCCGAGCACATACTTGCTACTAAATGGTCCCATGAAGTAAATTAATGAAGATCTGCACTTATCCCTGCTACCATAAGCAAACACGTAAAATTACCTCCATGGCAAATAATAAAATATGCATTTCTAAAGTATATTATCACATTAAAATATTCCATAACATTTTACAAAATTAATTATTTGAAGAGGTTTGTCTTTACGTACACAAATGCAGCAACAGCCCATAAAAAGACAAATAATTAATAACCAGGTTTTTTTGGTGGACTGTGTTGAGGAAAGAACAGTGACAAAGACACTGGGGGAGTTCCAGGCTTTGTTTCCAAAAGGGATTAGGGTATTCGCTAGGCCTATCTGAACTACTGGATCAGCCAGACGGGATGTCATTCTAACTTTGCATTCAATGGATGGCATCTCCAGAGTCTCGGTTTAATGTCCCAACCGAAAGACAGCACCTCTGACAGTGCAGCACCCACTTGACGTTGCACTATTAAACCTAGAATTTGTGTTCAATTATCTGGAGTGGGATTGAACCCACAAATGTCTGATTCGGAAGCGAGTTCCACCAACTGAGCCACAGCTGTTGATCAAACGGAGTCCCTCGCTTTTTGAAAGAAAATTATTAAAAGGCACGGAGGAACAAAAAGATAAATGGGATTTGAAGCTCCAAGGTGAAGCTGGCAATGGCAAAAACATGATGAGCCTCCTTTTGTGCTGGAATTTCTGTGATAAAGCACGGTATTATAGTGGGGCCACTACTAATACATTTATTTGAATTTACCAGACCGTTTACAAGTCAGAATGACTAGACTATAAAATGAGAGAGATTAGAAATGCTAGACTATAAAAGAGAGGGATTAGTTAGTACACTGCAAGGACTGGTCAGAATTCACAGCTTGCTCTTTAGTATAAGATCCAGCTGATGATAATCTTTTTAGTATCAAAAGACTCCACTGTGGACTGAACAAAACTTCAGATATATTTCCATGACTGCATGCCATCAACTGAAATTCCTCTCTGTTAGCATGAAAGTAATCTGCAAGGTACATAAAAATAAAAATATACCAAAGCATGCAGAGAAGAAAAATAAACCCACGCAGCTGCTGTGAATATCATTACAAGCACCAAGGAGAAATGGGAGTGGGGGGAGCAGCAGGAGGGATTCCAAAGTGCCACAGAACCAAAGGACATTCTTCTTTATTTGCATGGAATCAGACAGATTGGGAGTTAAATGTCCAGTTGCAATTGTTCCTGATTGTCTTTCAACTCTGTCATGCAGCAGAGGGACACAGAACTTGGCCATGGTCTGGATAGACTTCGGCACTTTCTGCTCATTATTGCAGGAAATTGCTGTCTTCCCACTAAAAGGTCAGTGATACAACGGGTGAGGTGATGGGACTTCATATACTGGTGTTATCCATTCCTTCCAGCCCTCTAGTATAAAGTTGGAGACTTCTATATCCAGTGGAATGAGGTGTACTGGTTTCCAGAAGGGTGCGAGTGGACTTTCCAGAGGGCCAGACTACAGAAGTGGCCTGGACTTTGGAAGAAGGGCTGACCCAGAAATTCAACTATGCACCCATTTTGGGCTGTTAAATGACCTCCTTTTCCTTCATTATGGCGTATAGGAAACACACACCCACTATGAAACAACAGTGTGCTATTTGCCATAAAGATGAAGGTCAAAGGAATTGGCATGCAGTGGGCAGATGGGGCCCCAAGTCTGGCAGATCACCCCGTTCCAGTTCCACCTTCCACCAAAAGACCAAATTCCAAAATTCACAGGTGCTTCTACACCTTTAAAAGATGCTCTCAGTTCTTCTGGTGAAGCAGCAGTGGTACTGCTGCAGTAGCAGCAGGAACGTGCTCTGACTTGGCAACAGGAATTCAGTCCAACATCTGCCCTGCACCCTCAATGGCTCCTAAACAGGTGAGTGAACCAGCGATGTCAGAACTGTCACTGGGAGCAGGATCCCAGCCCTTGCCTCTTACAGAACATGTAGGATGAACCAAGATAGTTTTCTGTTTTTTGCCACTTATCTGACATGGTGATAAAGAAACTCCCTTCCTGCAGAGGCTACTGGAAGTTAATTCAAAAATCACACTTGCCCTCTCTGTCCAAACCTACAAAAATATACTTTGTGGGTTTTTAATTTGTTCATGGTTTAAATACTGTTTTCATCACACCAGGTACCAATGTAATTGTGTGTATTACAAAGGGCTATGAGGAAAGTAGATGAATGTTGGAGTAGTCAGAGTGACAGTACGGATATCCATTCCATTCTCATACTGTACAGCCTCTCTCTTTAGCTCCCTTGATGATGTTAAAACTCACTCTTTTAAAAAGAAAGCAAAATTAAATTAATAGGAAATCAAGTTTTATTGGTGTTAGTTTCTTTTCTCTCTCTCGATTTGGTCTCCATGCAGCATATTATATTCCCAAAGAAAGCAACCAGCCAGCCCTTTGCCAATGTCACTTTACACGGCAGTGATAGCGGAATGTAACACTAACCCAAGGTGAACATTTTCTGCTTCGTCTCCCCAGAGGGGTAGTGAGTTACCTTCAAATCAACCTTTCCCCCCTATAACACATCTATGATTGGCAGTGAGGAGAGTGTCACGAGGACTGATTCCCATTCCACTTCATATTGCCGCCAAAGTTTTTTAAAAATCAAAATTAAATTTAACGATAATTTTTTGGTAACAATTTGCTTTTCACACAGGTGCGATGATGGTTGTTGCTATTTAAATGGAACAATTAAGTGCAATGGCAAGATATGTTGTGGAAAGATAGCAAACTGATAAAGGCACTGAATGAAAATGAACCTGTTGGACTTTAACCTGGTGTTGTGAGACTTCTTACTGTGCCCATCCCAGTCCAACCGGCATCTCCACATCATGAAAATCCCATGATTAGTATTCCAGCTTCCCCCCTTCCTCACTTGTATTCCTCATGATTTTGTCCTTTCTCTTCTGCTGAAGGTGCTGATATGCATTCATGATTCCATTGCTGATACCTTAGCTGGAATTTTATTGGTGTGGTGGGAGTAATCCGGCCTCGGCCATTTGTCAGACACTCAGCATCTTGTGGCCATCTGCCAGCACTTAGTTGCCATTGGCATTGTCACTTCAGAGGATTGGTGCCCACCCCAGGAGGTGCCAGCCAATTGGGGCCGACAACTCAGCAGCATCACAGGGTACAGTAGCATTGCTGGGGCCGCACGTAGAGGATGCCATTGAAGCAGTCTTCCCAAACAGGTAGGTAGGGTATAGGGGCGCAGCTGGTGGATGTAGTTTGCCAGAGGCGGCCAGTGACATGTGGCAGGACTATTTTTAACTCTCATTTGCCTTGGCTCTGGGGGTTGGAAATCTAGCCCCAAATATCAGCAGGAGATGGAACATCGCAGCGGTGCTAAATCCTGTCTTTACCTAGTGTCCACGTATGTAGAGGTCTGTTCATAGCAATCAAGAGTTGATTCCCCACCTCACCCCACCCAAATCCAAGGGGCACTTAAGACAATTTTAGCTATTTTTCTGCTACCCAAGATCAGCAAACTCAGCTCAGACTGGGAACAAAACCAAGGGACTTTCTTGATTGTATGTGTCAATTTCACACTAGGTACTTCACTTACCAACTAAATCATAGCTTACTAAAAATATCTCATTGTAAGGGGTGGCAACACGCTTGGTCATCCACACCAAATAAAATGTTTTCAGGGAATGGTAGAATTTTCTGTATACTTGGTCACATTCTAACAGACCATGCCAATGAGGAATGTCTCACGCTAGTTCCCCGAGTAAAATAAAAACCAAAAGCAGCTCAGAACTATTCAGCCCATAATGTTAGAAATGTTTTCTTTTTGGTAAATGTCCACTCAGAAGTCATTGGCTTTGCACTGTCACCTTGCCATGGAAAGAAAATGATGAGATTCTTCCTTTGAAAAATGGCAATTTCAGCAATGAGTCATGTTTGTTTGATATTCTTTGACACCAGCATAGATTTAAGTGGCAAATTATTAATACTGGTGGAGTAAAATCATCAATTTAACTAAATTATTGGACTGGATCAAACTAACTAAACTGGAAGTAATTAATTCTGACAAAAAAACAAAGAAATATTCTCCAGCAAGTCAATCCATTCAATGCAAGTGACCATCAAATACACATCATTTTTTTCAATAACTAAAAAGGGAAATGATGCAAGATCGACATACCTTGGCTCGTAGGCTCCAATGGGAATGGCAGCAAGGTCAAATGGTCCATATCGCTTCCCTATTTGTTCAAAAGCCACACAGTAACCCGTATCTCCAGCAAAGAAAAATCTGTTCCAAGGTCCCAGAACACACCAACTTCCCCACAGCACCTTGTTGTCATCTGTGACAGTCCGTTTGCTCCAGTGTTGCACAGGTGTAAACACAAACGTGACCTCATCATGTCCAGGGACACAGTTTTCTTCCCACCAGTCCAACTCGATTATGTTTTCACAGCCACACTTCTGCATCCAGTCTAAGAGACCCAGTGGTACAAACCACCTCAAGTCACTCCCAAATCGCTCATTAAGACTTAGCACTGTATTGTAATCCAAATGATCATAGTGGGTGTGACTGATAACTACCGCATCTATTTTGGGTAACTGCGCCACTGTGCAAGGTGGGTTTCGGAAACGTTTTGGTCCAAAGAATTGCACAGGTGAAGCTCTCTGGCTGAAGATGGGATCGGTCAGAAATGTTAGTCCTTCCATTTCCACCAACAGTGATGCATGTCCCAACCAGGTCACTCGAATTCCATTCCCCATATTCCCGACCAGCTCTGGGTTTTTGACAAAGTACGGTTCTATTATGGGCAATCCATCGTCAAGCTCCTAGAGGCAGAGAGAAAAAATATTGAATGAGTAACTCCAGCTATAGTCTCTTTATATAGATTTAACTGAGTCAACTAAACCTTTTTTTAAAAACAAAAGCCATCCATAATAACCAGCTCTGAAGGTGACTTTAGATGGTCTTCAGATGACAGCTGGGCCCTTTAATTCAGGCATCAAAATCACAAACTGGACTGTTAGGGTGGTCACTGCTCAGGTAGACTTTAGGAATACTTCTGATACATTAGAAATTTAATTTTTCTATTTCCCTTTTAAATAACCTGCCAAAACTTACAGGTGAAAGACCACACATGAATAATGAATGGTGCCTTAGGAGACAATAACTAGCACTTGGAGATGTAACCCAATTAAGGATTTAACAGCTTCGGGAGACAAGGGAATTCCAGAATACTGCCACGGTTACGTTAAAGGAATGATGGTTTATGTCCAAGTCAGAATGGTTTGGAGGACATAGTGATCTTGGTGTCTTAGTCCTTCTTGACGGAACAGATTATGGGGCTAGAAGTGCTGTTAAAGTAAACTTGTTGCAATGCATCCTGCATGTTGCATTTACTACAGCCAGAGTGTGCCAGTGGTGGAGAGGCTGTATATAAAGTTTAATGGCAGGGTGGAGTATTGGACTCGATCAGCACCCCTGCGGTGTTGAACTTCTTCAGTGATGTTGTAGCTGCACATATTCAGGCGAGTGGTACATATCTCTATCACCATTTTGACTTGAGCTTTACAGATGGTAGAGAGCATTTTGGGAATAGCTGCGTTTGCTGCCAATGCGGTGTATGCGCAGTTGTAACGTTTACTCCATAACCTCTGAGCAGAGATCAGTATCAAAACCAAGCATTTATACTAACGTTACAAAATTTTTTAAAATGCAGGAAGTTTAACAGAAATAACAAAACAAAACTTGACATAGTTGAGCAAGAAACTAAGCGGATGTACTGCTTTCCCCTTGATATCCAACTCGATTCAATGCAAGAGGCTCGTCACGGCTGTTCTATACAGAGCTTGCATTATTCACAATTTTTTTTAAAACTCTCAGCTTATGTAATCAGGCAGGATAAACAAAGTTTATCTGATTATTTTAATCAGATTATTTTAATACATCCCTCTATCACAGAAGTTTTTTTAAAATTAAGGACAGGCTTTGCTAGCACTGTCTCTGACCAATTACATAATTGGTTTTCAGCATGTGTGCAGACAGTGTGAATGTGCTGATGGGTATTGGTGGCCCTCTTGTGTTGGCAGGAGACAAAGTGTTTGGAAATGAGTCACTCAGTGCAGAACATCCAGCCTCCGTCCTGTTCTTGTAGCCACATTATTGATATGGCCAGTAGTGTTAAAGTTTCAGGTCTATGGTAATCCCCAAGTTGTCGATAATGGGGGAACTCAGCGATGGCAATGATGCTGAAGGTCAGGGGAGCTGGATTAGTATTTTTTTGATGGAGATCTTATTATCTGGCAACCATATGGTACGACTGCTATAAGCCCAAGCCTAGATGTTGCTCAGGTTTTGCTATGGACTGGCACAGATTGCTTCATTACCACAGGACCTGTAAATAAAACGGAACACTTTTCTATCATCAGCAATTTGCCCTCCATTTCTGACGTTAAGATGGAAAAAACGTCATTGATGAAGTTGCCAAAGAAGGTTGGGCGGAGGGCACATTGCAGAGGAACTTCTGTAATGAGATGCAGTGACTGAGGTGGCTGGATACCCAGAAATATAACCATCATCTTTTGTGTCAGGAGTAACTCCAACTACTGCAGCGTTTGCTACATGACCCCCATTCACTTCATTTTTCCAGGGCTCCTCAAAGCCTTACCTCATTTCTGGCATTCTATATTTGCATCTGTGCTTGAATCAAGTTAGTTATAAAGGGTTTCAGAATCTGGCAGGACTCAAACTGACCATCACTGAGAAGCTTATCAACGAGTACATTTTGCTTGCTTACACTGTTGATGTCTTATTCCACTCTTGTGATGATTGGGAGGCTGCTAATAGGATGGTAATTGCCTCGGCTAGATTTGTCCTCATAGATTGTAAAAAATCATCCAAGTCCATTCATTGTCGAGCAGATGCCATTTTAATAGCTGTAGTGGATTACTTTAGCTAGGGGACTGGCTAGTTCTAGTATGGAGGTCAGCACGGCTTACCAAATAAAGCTCACTCACCATGAATGATGAATGGCCTTCGATGCATAGTTTATACTATAGTTGTTATGTGTAAGAACATGCTGTAAATAAACAATTGCAAAACATCTATTTACTTAGCCAAAGGTGAGAAAAATTACTTTATATTTTTGGAGAAGTTTCCTTTGATCTTAATGCTTAATTTTCTTTGATATTTATTCATTCTACTGACATTCAGCAATACTGTGTCAAAATGGAAGTGCTAGCAACAACAACTTGCATCAATAAAGTTTATTAGTGTCACAAGTAGGCTTACATTAACACAGCAATGAAGTTACTGTGAAAATCCCATAGCTGCCACACTCTGGCGCCTGTTTGGGTACACCAGGGGAGAATTTAGCACGGCTAATCCACCTAACCAGCATGTCTTTTGGACTGTGGGAGGAAACCGGAGCACCCGGAGGAAACCCACGCAGACATGGTGAGAAAGTGCAGACTCCTCACAGACAGTGACCCAAACCAGGAATCGAACCTGGGTCCATAGCACTGTGAAGCAGCAGTGCTAACCACTGTGTCACTGTGCCGCCAGCACCTTTTACATAGTAATAAAATAAAGAGAGTTTAGAAATAAATGACATCAAGCCAAAGAAGGAGACGTTAAGGCTGGTGAACAAATGTTTAGGTAAAGAGGTAGATTTTAAGCAGCGTCTTAAAGGAGCAAAGCAAGGTGAAGAGATTAAGTTTGGGGAGAGAATTCTAGAGTTTAGAACCCAGACAACTGAAGGCACAGCCAAGTAGATATAAAGCATTAATGAATGAGTGCATGTGGTTGCTGTTTTAACCTATTTTAATGTTTACAGCTGGTTTACACTGGAAAATAATACCACATAATACACAGGAAGATAAGATTTTTCAATTGGATATAGTTGGTACTGGCCCTAGAAGTGTTCATCAGCTAACAGGGGTTTAATTATTATTAAGGCTGGCATTATTTTTATGATAGTGTTTGTGTCAGTAAAGCAGTGTGTGTGTATAGCATTCTTACCTTCTGTTTTCTCTGACATCAAATGAAATTCTCACATCCCAACTGCTGTACACATTTGTCTTCCACCCCACTCCTTGTAGTGTCAAAATAATCAAGCTGTTTTCTACTCTCTCATTCATCCCAAGATCTCAAACCTCTGGAATCCCTTACTGTTATGAATCTTCTATCCTCCTGATAATCTACAATTGCTTAAAATCTAACCATCACCTCATCCCCAGTTCTAGTATGTCTCCAACAATTCTCCTAATCTGTGTGGTATCCTATATCATGACCCTAGGCCCTTCACCCAAGTTTCTTTTGAAAAAAAAATTAAATGACATGCACTTTTAACAAATAACATCTTCCAGTTAGTCATACCCAGTGAGAAATATCACTTCGCCTGTGAACCTTTTGACCCAAAGACCCAAATTGAAGACTCACATTTTGCTGGTATAGGTGGTATGTAATGCTGTAAGTGTCAATGCACGAACATAAATACAACGTAACAATGCTTGTCTTATTCCCTATTTAAACCACTCTAACCAAAAATAAACTGCAACTTAACACTGACTTGCAAATCAACATAACTCACCGTATGTAGCATTATCTTAAAGGGTAGTTTAATTTTAGATGAACCACCAATCCAAAGGTATGAATTTAACATTGTAGGTTTGAACTGGAAAATGTTACAAATAAACATTCTTAAAAGAGAACATTCACAGATTCATTCTTATTCACTTCCTGAGCAAGAAAACTGCACAAAGTAACACAGATCCGATTAGTTTTTATGGCCAAACTATTTGATAATCCTCCTCTCCCACGCCAGTCTCTAGCCTGTCTCCTCCGATGACCAGCATTCTTGCCTTTTTCTTTGTTATTTATACCTCTTCTCTGAACTTTCTTCTTTCCTCCTGGGCTCCAATACATTGACATACATCTGCTTCCTTGTCCCTATATCCTTACTCCATTGAAATCACAACTCTGTTGCTGAATATAACTCATTCTTTTACAGCCAATCCCCCCATATATCTTGATCTTCCTTTCTTCCAATGATCTGCCAAGGTTGTTTTAAAATCAAACCCAGCTTGGCATCACCTAATCTTTGAACTTTGCTTTCTCTTCTGTCTAGTGCCCAGACGAGGAACTATGCAAAGCAAATGGATCCGAACCAGCCCCACTTTCTACTCTGTGGCATTGAGTGATAGAACTCCATCAATGAGTGCCACCAGATCACCTTCATTTTCATGCATGAGGATTGCAAGTCACTCCTTGAAATAAAAATGATATTTCAGCAGCAGGCATTATCATGTATTATGAAAATAACCAAAATGCTGCTTCATAATGCTGCACCTACTTTTGCCATAGGATCATTCACTGAGGATACAATTCAAATTATAAATCATACATAAACAGTTTAAATACCTATGATCTATATTTGGTCAAACGACTCACCGCTTTTGAACGTGGGATGTTTGTGTGGTCCTTCTCCATCACAGCAAACTTCAGCACGTTGGTGAAAGCAAGGTCATTCCAGGTCGGCCATGGATTGACAAATCTGCCATCTTTTCCTCTTTTGGATTTGGTCACATCTTCTTCCAGACGGTAATCCAATCTGAAGCTTTTCCTGGAGGATCGGGATGATGAACTCCCTCTTACGTCCCGGCTCACGTTTCCCGGTCGTTTCTTCACAGCTTCCTTTGGATAATGACTGCTGGAAACCTGTTCTTCAAGCTTCACATCCATGTTCCCTTCAGCTCCGTAATGCAATCTAAAAATGTGGTCACGTCATAATTACTCAGAAGGCAGTTCAAGTCTCCTCAAACTTCTATAAACATTTATTCATAGATCTATAAAGTACAAAATCCCAGCGTCACATTTCTCTAGTTATGTGAACCAAATAATGATTTAACATTAATTGCCACCTTCAGGTCCATGTGTAGTTGCAGATGTGGACTGATGTCAATTAGCAGCAGAACTCCAGAGTTAAGAGGCAGATCTGAATTTAATTGGTGCACTAATGCCAAATTATGAGAATTCCCCCCAGGAAGCCATTTAACAACAGCTTAAAGCTCGCAACCTGCAGCATCATAAACATTGCCAGATTTTGGGGGGGGGGCTCTCTGTATAAATTTACTTCTTCCCCCCCCCCCCCCATAGAAATTAAAACGATCATTCCTACCGACGTTCTCCTAATATTACAAAACAACTCAGTGGCCTTTGCGCAGGGGCCCCAGCATCTCAGTGGAAGCTGCAATTGAGGCAAATCGGTGGTAAAAACTCGGTCCAGCAATTGCGCATCGCATTCCAGCAACACAAATCGACCATCAAGACCAGCACTTGAAATGGCACTGCGGTAAGGCTGCTCGGCAACTCGGGCTTACAACTGCTTAGAAGATGAACGATTCACAGTCGTCTGATCCAAGCTGGCCAATTTTAGATAAGATTGTGTTTTCCTTACAATAAAAACGCTATTTCATCTGCCCGTGACATGGGTGTAACACCGAGATAGCCTCAGCACCACGCTGATTTTCATGGACATACCTAAACCGGCATTCTGCTGCTCTCTCATGTTTTACATAACATGGATAACATTAACAAGGTGAAGCTATAAAACACACAAACTTTCCGATTGGTAAAATAAACAAATACTCATGTGATGTTACGCTCTGCATTGAAAAGCACCCTGGTTAATTGTCACGGTCCAAGCTTAAAGCCGCCGAACAATAATAAAAACACAAAGTTCACCGCAAAGGCGAGGAATAGTTTCTCATCTTACGTCGTTGCATCTAGACAAAACAGAACGGTTAGCTCCAAAAGCAGCAGAGAAGCGAAGGCAGAGCGCAGAAAAGAAAGGGAAAACATTGTGGACCTTGCTGAATGAAACACGGTGTGTTGGGAGTTGGAACTGATCCAGTGGAGGGGGTGGCACCGCCGCGGTCTCCCACTTTATCCACTTACTGTAGCTTTGCCCCCTTGTTGCTCCCGCCCGGAGATGGTGTGACAAGAGGAACAAGTCGGGACTCTGATGTCAGCCTCGGGCCAGTGCCAACACGTGATCCCTGCAAAGCAGCCACTCACCACTGGAAATGCTGAGAAATGCTCTTGTCAGAGGCACAAAGGGAGATATTCTCTGCATCCCCACAATCTCCATTCAAATAAGCCACAGCGCCAACTATAAACCACCCCCAAATTCCTCGCCATGGTTCACTTCCACTCTTGCCAAAAAGTAGCTTTAAGACAACAGCTATGAAACTGAGCTGCGAGATTCTGCAGCCCCGCTTTTGACATGAAAAAAACTGCACACACTCGCACGAAACAAGTCGAATAAAGTTGCCCCCGCCCCCCGGGCCACTTGTTGAATTTCCACATGCCAAAGGTCAGACTTGGGCAAAGTTTGACATTGGATCGGAAATTGCGAAAACGTCTTCGAAAACCGGGGGGGACAAAGAAGAATTAGTAAGGGGGAAATTTCCCAGTCCTTTACCTTATTCTCAAAAGGTATTATTGTCGGTTGCGTTCGATGTAAAAAGGGTTAGTTCCGAATGCAAATAAAAGGTGAACATTAAAATATAATTTCACACTTAGAACGACTGAAAGCTCCCCCTCTCAGAGAGTGTAGGTAATATGGTTAATCCTCCGTCCCCAAGGTCTCGGGGTTTACTGAACTACCCCCGCCCTTTCTGTCTCTACACCTCTATTTTTAGTTAAGTTATACAATAGCGACTGGAGGCAGCCCCTCCACTAAAAAAAAGTGGAAAGGAAATTATTCGACCAGTTTTTTTTTGAAAGTCCGGTTTAAAACAAACTTTCTCCAAGTGATTCTTCAAAAAAAAGAGTGCAGTAGTCCTTCCAGTCTGGGTGCAACTCAAACCTGAATGACCGCAATTTCCTTTGTTGAAACTCTTCCCAAAAGGTTGCACACGGTGTCAAAACTGTCACAGGGATTAGCACCAAAATCTAGCGTTGATTCAGTTGGCCAGGATAAAAATATTTAAATGGGTTGCAAGTTTAAAACAATACTGAAAAAGCGTCTAAAAGTTAGGGGAGAGTCCATCAAAGATCAGCATAACACGTAAAGATTCGGTGTGTTGCAATACTTTTTAAATCGAGTTAAGTTTCTCTGTTAATGTTGTTAACCAGGATCTATGCGAGAATTTTCTGAGGCCGCTGCTGTAACATAGGGGGAGGGAATGAGATCATTTCTGAATCACGAAAAAAAACAGCATTTGGGGTGAAAATTGACATTGCCACCAAATATGAATCCGCCCAGTTAAATGGTGAGGAAGGTTAGAGAGTCACCTGGGGTAGCAGCGGGATTTTCCCTCCGCCAATCCGCCTCCTGGCTCACTCTGTCCGCACTTCAGCGAGTATCTGTGGATGAAAGTCCCTACTTTAGCCGCTGCTGTGACACAGACAGCCGAGAGAGGCCGACAGATCACTAGGCACGTAGTCCCAGCCCTCTCGCCGACCATCGCCTCTCACAGCACAAGCCTCGACACGTTATCCAGATCCTTTTTTTAAAGAAGCGTGTTAGGACGACAAGACGCGGTCAAATAACAACAATCCGCAAATTTGCCAAGATCAAACCCCACACAACCTACAAGCATCCGGAAACCACAAGCCACGTGTGCTGGCACCCAGTCTCTCCTGAAGAAATCAGGTGGCAGCTCCAACCCTGTGCTTCCATTGTCCAGTTTAACCAGAGGTTACCATTCTCAACAACCACCAACTCGGCTGACCTGTTTTGTGTGGCTCTGCGATCCCCCCCCCGCCCCGTTCAAATTATGATTTTTTTTAAAAATGGACAGATATTTTAAGATTTGCTTCATTGTTAATGGGCTGTTTCCATAAATTGGGAAATATTTCTTCTAAAAAGTTAAATCTGACGCCTTGTGTATATTTCGTGCTGTAAATTTATAGTTTTTATAACAAAATGCTGACTTTTTCAGCGACGCTCACATCTCAGGGAGGAATAGAAGGAATAAATTATGCACTCATAACACTTAACAATCTAAACCAATAAGAATTCTCAAAACACCAGGTTAACACCAATATAAACCAAGATTTTTAACACCTTAAGCCTCATTAGCGATAAGGTCGTTCATTACTAGGACATTGCCAAACCTTTGATCCAAACACTGATATTTGAAGTAAATGCTATCAGAATACAACTATTGTTTAATTTCATTTCATACTTCCAAATTATTCATGCCCTAAATTATGACAATATATATTGCAGGACACGGTTGTATAGGTACAGATAAGTTATAACCTTGTGGCGTCTGCCTAAACTCTGACTAAGTGTATTTATTTTTAATGTAATTTTATTCCCTTCTCAGAGTTACAAAGCCAATGTGCAAAGTGGACAAGGCAAGCTCCTAATCCATTTACTTGATTACTCCAAATAATTCAAATTGAATCTAATTAATGGTCCCACAATAGGGACATACTCGATCCAAGCTGACAAGAACAGGCATTTTACACCCGATCCCTGGAGCCTACACTTGATCTTACCCAAATGTATTTATTGAACAGGTGAAAAATACTTACAATCCATTTAAACTCAGAATGCACAATTTGTAATTGTGTCAGACACAATATTCAGATTGTCACGCAGAACAATAAAAACTCACCCAAATGCTATTTCAAAACTAGCGTCTACTTTTTAAATTAAATATTTCGCGATAAATATTCATGCCTGAAATGTAAAATTAATCTTTTGTGACTTTGTAAATGTGCCCAGAACAAACACAGTAAGGAGTCTAACAACACCAGGTTAAAGTCCAACAGGTTCATTTGGTAGCAAACGCCACTAGCTTTCGGAGCGCTGCTCCTTCGTCAGGTGAGTGGGAGATCAACAGGAGAGAATGTGTATCCACTCTTGCGCTTGTACTCGGAGCTCCCAAGCAGGGCCTGCCCATCCATCAAAGGGTCCCGTGGCTCGATTGGAACGTCCTGTGCGTGGCCGCCTGCTGGTGACGTAAGACCAGGGCGTGCGCATGCTCGGTGGCGGCGGAAAGATGGCGGCCTTGTTGCAGCGGCTTAGCTGCGTCGCCGGACAGAGGTTCCTCGGGAGGGTTTGGGCCGGTGGCGAGCGGCAGGTAAGCTCGGGGATCAAGCGGCACAACTCGAGGATCAAGACCGGCCGACCCAGTTGTTGAAAATGGGGAAACTTTTCTTTTGAACTGGCGATTTGGGGCTGGGGAATGAGCGCGGTTAAATGTGACTCAGGCCAGGCCAGGCTGTGGTTTAGTGATAGTTTTAAAGAAGGGAATGGGAATGTTTGGTTGTTGTAAACGATCTTGTTATGGGCTTCATGGCGAAGTAATAATTACTGAATGGAAACCAAATTGAAGTTCCACTCCTGAATGGTGACAGATTAACGCCAGTTTTGTTTTGAATATGTTATTTTATGTCTCAGTTATAAATGGCATTGAGGTGTAGGGGTGAGACAGCCATAGTCATGCGATTATGCCTTCAAGCTCCATCTCATTGACTCCACTGACAGAATTCCTACAATGTAAAAGGAGACCGTTTGGCCCATTGCAACATCATCAACTCTCCAAACAAGCATCCTGACTTAGTGCAATTTATGGAATCCCTACAGTGCAGGAGGCCACTCGGCCCATCATGTCCGCACCCACCCTCTGACAAAGCATCCTACCAGGCCCTATCCCTGTAATCCCACATATTCACCCACCATTACCCCAGCCTACGCATCACGGACACCAAGGGGCACGACCAATCCACCTAACCTACACATTTGGACTCTATGAGGAAATCTGAGCATCCAGAGGAAACCCATGCAGACATGGGGAGAATGTACAAACTCAGGCAGTCACCCAAGGCTGGAATTGATTTGATTTAATATGGTCACATGTATTAACATGCAATGAAAAGTATTGTTTCATGCGTGCTATACAGACAAAGCATACTGTTCATAGAGAAGGAAACGAGAGAATGCAGAATGTAGTGTTACAGTCATAGCGAGGGTGGAGAAAGATCAACTTAATGCAAGGCAAGTCTATTCAAAAGTCTGACAGCAGTAGGGAAGAAGCTGTTCTTGAGTCAGTTGGTACGTGATCTCAGACTTTTGCGTGATGGATTGGGCTATGTTCACAACCTTTTGTTGTTCCTTGCGGTCTTGGGCAGAGCAGGAGTCATACCAAGCTGTGATACAACCACAAAGAATGCTTTCTATGGTGCATCTGTAAAGGTTGGTGAGGGTCGTAACTGACATGCCAAATTTCCTTAGTTTTCTGAGAAAATAGAGGCGTTAGTGGGCTTTCCTAACTATAGTGTCGGCATGGGGGGACCAGGACAGGTTGTTGGTGATCTGGACACTTAAAAACAGGCCTCTGGTAATGTGAGGCAGCAATGCTAATAACCATTTGGCCATGCCTTTTCCCTATACCCCTGCACGTGGTTTCTATTCAAGATTCTAATCTAATACACTCTCGAATTGCCTTGTTTGAACCTGCCTCTACCACACTTCCAGGCAGTGTATTCCAGATCTGAACAATTCACTGCATGAAAAAGTATTTTCTCACATCACGCCTTTTGCAAATCACTTTAAATCTATGCCCTCTCATTCTTGATCCTTTTATGAGCAGGAACAGTTTCTCCCTACCTACTCTATACAGTCACCTCAGGATTTTGAACATATCTATCAATTCTCCTCTTAGTCTTCTCTCCAAGGAGAATAGTCCCAACCTCTCCAATCTATCCTCATAACTGAAGTTTCTCATCACTCGAACTGTTCTTGTAAATCTCTTCTGCACTCTCTACAATGTGTTCACATCCTTCCTATAATGTGACGCCCAGAACTATACAATATATTCAAGGTGAGGTCTAACTAGTGTCTTGTATAAGTTCAGCATAACCTCCTTGCTTTTGTACTCCATGACCCTATTAATAAAGCCCAGAGTACAGTATGCTTTAACTGCTGTCGTCACCTGTCCTGCCACCTTCAATGATCTATGCACATATACATTCAGGTACTCTGCTCCTGCACCCTCTTAAGAATTTCCCCCCTTATTTTACATTGTCTCTCTATGTTCCTTCTACCAAAATGCATCACCTTCTCTGCATTGAACTTCATCTGCCATCTATTTGCCCACTCCATCAACATGTCTATATCCTTCTGGAGTTTTACACTGTCCTCTTCACAATTTACAGTACTTTCAAGATCTGTGTCATCGCAAACTTTGAAATTGTCCCCTGCATACCAAGATCTAGATCATTAATGTATCTCAGGAAAAGCAGGGGTCCCAATACCGATTCCTGGGGAACATCACTAAGACCCCAAGACGTAGGAGCAGAAGTATGCCATTCAGCTCATCAAGTCTGTTCTGCCATTCAGTGAGATCAGGACTGATCTGATATGATAATCCTCAACTCCTGTTTCCTGCCATATCGTGAAGCATCCAGTACATTTTTGTTTATAAGCTGTGAGTATATGCACAGTTTCCAAAACAAAAGCACATTTTAATGAAGCATCACTAGCTGCGTAGTCCTGACCCGTTGAATATGTTCAAGGATGAGATAGATAGATTGTTAATCAGTAAGGGAATCAAGGAATCCATCCTGATAACCACCTAGTAATAAATTAAACTCATCACATATCAAATAACAATGGGATAGCTTTTCCAAACCATTGCATCCATAGATTCTTACAATAAGAAGTAGGCCGTTTGGCCCATCGAGTCTGCGCCACCATTCCATGAGACCACGACTGATCTGACAATCCTCAAATCCCCTTACTGATTAAAAATCTATCTATCTTATCCATGAACTTACTCAACGACCCAGCCTTCACAGGCATCTGCTGTAAATAATTCCACAAATTTGTTACCCTCTGACAGAAGAAATTCTTCTTTATCTGTCTTAAATGGGTGACCCCTTACTCTAAGATTATGCCCTCTGGTCTTAGACTCTCCCACAAGTGGAAATAACCTCTCAGCATCTACCCTGTCAAAGCCCCCTGAGAATCCTGTGTGTTGCAATAAGGCTGGCTCACGTTCTTCTAAACGTCAATGAGTACAAGCCCAACCTACTTAACCTCTCATAAGAAAATCCCTCCATACCTGGGATCAACTTAGTGAACCTTCTCTGGACTGCCTCCAATTCCAGTATATTTTCCATAGAAATATAGGAAGGAGCCTGAGTAGGCCATTCCCTTTGAGCCTGCTCTGCCATTCAATGCGAGCACCGCTGCTCCTCTATCTCAATGATGCCATTAAAATCTAAAAATTATTTATCACTTTTTTAATACATTGTGTGTTGTCTCCACTGTCTTCTGTGGTAGCAGATTCCACAAGTTCACTACCCTTTTGAGTGAAAAATATTTCCTCATCTTGGTCCTAAATGGTCCATCCTGTATCCGGAGATTGTGTCACCCTGGTTCTAAATTTCCCAACCAGGGAAAACATCCTCCCTGAATCTAGTTCATCAACATCCTGAGGGTTACCATTGACCAAACACTGAACTGAACTAGCCATATAAATACTGTGGTTACCAGAGCAGGTCAGTGACTAGGAATCCAGTGGCTAGTAACTCACCTCTTGACTCCGCAAACCCTGCCCACCATCTAAAAGGCACAATTTAGGAGTGTAATGGAATATTCTCCACTTGCCTTGATGATTGCAGTTCCAACAACACTCAAGTGGCTTGTATAGTTTTAGCAAGACTTCCCTATTTTTATACTGCATTCCCTTTGAAATAAAGGCCAACATTCCATTTGCCTTCCCTTTAGCCTGCTGAACTTGCATGCTAGCTTTTTGTGATTAATGCTCAAGGACCCTCCAAATTCCTGTGTTACAGCTTTCTGCAGTCTTTCTCCATTTAAATAACATTCAGCTCCTTTATTCTCCCTACCAAAGTGCATAAATTCACATTTTCCTACATTATATTCCATCTGCCAAGTTCTTGCCCACTCACATAATTTGCCTATATCTTTCTGTAGACTGGAGGATGACGAGACTTGCCTTCCCACCTATTTTTGTGTCATCCGCAAACTTGACAATAGTACATTCACTTTCCTCATTTAAGTCATTAATATATATTGTAAATAATTGTGGCCCCAGCACTGATCCCTGTGGCACTCCACCAGTTACAGGTTGCCATCCTGAAAATGCCCTTCTTATCCCAACTCTCTTGTTTTCTAGTAGTTAGCCAATCCTTTACCAATGCTAATATATTACCCTGACATCATGGGCTCTTATTTTATTTAGTAGCCTTTTGTACGTTACCTTATCGAACACTTTTTGGTTCCCCTTTATCTATCCTGCTCAGTACGACCCCAAAGAATTCTAATAAATTTGTCAGGCATGATTTCCCCTTCATGAAGCCATGCTGACTCTGTTTGATTATATTACATATTTCTAAATGTTCTGCTGTTACATCCTTTATAATGGATTCTATAATATTTTCCCAGAGCAAGTGTTAAGGTAACTGGCCTATGGTTACCTGTTTTTTGTCTCCCTTCATTTTTGAATAAGGGTGTTACATTGCAGTTTTCCAGTCTGCTGGGACCTTTCCAGAATTTATTGATTCTGGGAAGATTGCTACCATTATCTTTGTAGCTACCTCTGTTAATATCCTAGGATGGAACCCATCAGGCCCAGAAGACTTACTGACCATTAGCCTCAATTCTCTAGTGATAGTTCTCTTTCCACCCCCCCCCCCTTGATTATTTTTAGTATTTTTTGGAGTGTTATTAGTGCCTTCCGATAAGAAGACTGAAGTAAAATATTTATTTAACTCCGCTGCCGTTTCCTGGTTCTGCATTATTACTTCCCCAGTTTCATTCTCTAAGGAGCCTGTGTTTCCCTTGTTATTTCTTACCTCCACCCATATGGATTCTCCATCTTCTGATCCAAGATCATTTCTTGTGAGCATACTTATTCCATTTTGTACCAACAAAGCTACCCCACCACCTTTTCCTTCCTGCTTGTTCTTACGAAAAGTCACGTACCACTGAATATTTAGTTCCCAGCTTAAATCTCCTTGTAACCACATCTCTGTAATGGCTATAAGATCATACCCATTAACATAGATTTGTGCTGCTAACTTACTTATTTTGTGCCAGATCTGACATTTAAGTAAAGAGCCATTAATTTTGCCTTTTTACCATCATTTCCTCTTTTGACTGTATTTGCTGCTGTTTTTATGTTTGTACATTCTGGCCAGAATTTTACCAGCCCGCCCACCACAGGAATCAGAGGGGGCGAGGGGTGGAGCATGGGAAGGTCCATTGACCTTGGTGGGATTTTACGGTTTCGGGACAAGCGAGGCCATAAAATCCTGCCCTCTGTTCATTCCTGTCGCACTCTGGGTACTATAACCTAAAAATCTTCAAATCTTCCTATTATTTGGCCACTTTTGTATCCATGTTACTACTGTCTCATTTATTCCACGAGGGTATAACTTTTCTCACAAGTCTGTTATGTTGCATTGTATCAAACGCCTTCTGGGAGTCCATGTACACCACATCAACTGCATTACCCTCATCAAATTTTTCT
Source organism: Mustelus asterias (assembly GCF_964213995.1). Taxonomy (NCBI): domain Eukaryota; kingdom Metazoa; phylum Chordata; class Chondrichthyes; order Carcharhiniformes; family Triakidae; genus Mustelus; species Mustelus asterias. Next base: position 59,480,369 of record NC_135819.1, read on the forward strand.
GTTATCTCTTCAAAAATTCCAGCAAGTTAACTCAACACGATTTCTATGCTGGCTGTTCCTAATCAACCCACGTTTTTCCATGTGATTACTAATTCTATCCCAAATAATTATTTTTTGAAGCTTGCCCAGCTCTGATGCTAAACTGACTGGCCTGTAATTGCTGGGGCTATCCTTACAATCCTTTTTTGAACAATTCCCCATTCCTCTGGCATCTTCCCTGAATCTTGAGAAGACTGGAAGATTATGGCCAGCACCCCTGCTTTTTTCAATTTCACTTCCTTCAAAATCCTTGGATGCATCTCATCCGGTCCCGTTGCCTTGTCAAATTTAAATACCGACACTTCCTCCTTATCAATTTTGAACCCTTCTAGGACTACAGTTTCCTTGTCTGTCATCATGTCCTGGGTAGCATCTACTTCTTTGATAAAGACGGATGCAAAGTATTCATTTAATATTTTGTCTATGCCCCCAGCCTCTGTGTAAATTCCCTTTTAGGTCCTTAATCGGCCCTATGCCTCCTTTTCCCACTCTTTTAGAAAACTTTGGAATTCCCTTTAATGTTGGTTGCCAGTCTTTTCTCATAGTCCCTCTTTGCTTCTCTAATGTGCTTTTTCATCTCCCCTGTGAATCTTCTGTATTCCTGTTGATTCTCAATTGTATTTTCTAGACACCTATCATAAGCTGTCATTTTCTTCCAGGGGGCTCAGGATTTGTTTACCCTACCTTTCCCTCTCTAGGGAATATACCTCGACTGTGTCAGGAGCATGTTTGTTTTGAAGACAGCCCATTGTTCAGCTGCAGTTTTTCCCACTAGCCTTTCATTCCAATCTACCTAATCCAGCTCCATTTTTGTCCCCTTGGCATCGGCTCCTCTTGAGTTAATTATTTTTACTCTGTGTTGCCTATTATTCTTTTCTATCATCCGAAACGTTTGGGATACAATGATCATTGTCTCTGAAATTTTTCTCCACCAATGCATGATCTACTTGGCCCACCTCATTTCCAAGAGCCAGGTCCAACAGTGCATCCTTTCTTGTTTGGACACGTACTGCTGTAGAAACATTTCCTGAACACTATCTCAGAACTTTTGCCCCCTTTCACTGCCACTGTTCCAGTCTACATTTGGATAATTAAAGTACAAAATCTAGGCTGACACACCAGAGTTGTATGTAGTGAGGGAGCACTGTTGTGTTTTTTTGGATGAAATGTTTACCGTCTTCCTCGGATGAATGTAAAATATCCAGTGGCACTTCATGAAGATGAATGGTGGCGTTTTTCCAGTATCCTGACTAATTGTCTAATTGTTTAATTCATTGCTGTTTATGAATGATGCTGTGTGGAAATTTAGTTTTGTAATTAGTCATTAGGAACACTGTCAATTACAAATCTTTTTTGTAACTATTTTTCTGCAACGATTTTGCCCTTTTATTAAAAGATGTTTTTGCCTTATTATTTTAGCCCATCCTACACAACTGGAAGCGATTCCAGGCAACTCGAGCAGCAGTTACACACATTCTGAATATTCCAGAAACAGAAGTCACTGTTCTGGAAAATGGACTACGAGTGACGTCTGAAGACTCCAGTCTTCCAACATGTACAGTGAGTACTGAGCTAAATTGAAGCATTTTGTATTAGTCACTTGCTTTTTAGAAACCAGGGATTGAATTGCCAAGTTGTGTATACCTGTTGGTACTTTATTGAATTATTTATATTCAGGATGTCTGAGCTTTTTCCCAATGACCATTTGATTGGTGTACCTTGGAACCTATGGACCACCTATAATTTTGCTATAAGCACACAACATTAAGCATGTTTAGTAAATATAAAATATTTACATTCAAAGGTTTCAGTTTATAGACTACCATCAACTGACCTACACCTCTGTTCTCTGTTTGAGCGACACGGTGGCACAGTGATCAGCACTGCTGCCTCACAGCGCCAGGGATCCAAATTTTATTCCACCCTTGGGTGACTGTGGAGTTTGCACATTCTCCCCATGTCTGTGTGGGTTTCCTCCGGGTGCTCCAGTTTCCTCCCACAGTCCAAAGATGATCAGGTTAGGTGGATTGGCCATGTCCCAGGATGGTTAGGAGATTGACAGGGTGTGTCTGTTGAGCTGGGGCGGTGCTGGACTTGAGTCTGATGCTCTGTCAAAGGGGGTCGGTATGGACTTGATGGGCCAAGTGGTCTCCTCCGATTGGTGCACTGTATAACTTCAACTCTAATCCTTTGCACTTCTTCATTCCTGTATCACCTGCAAACCCGGTGGCCATCGGGCTGTCGTTGCAAACGTATTGGATGGGAAATGCCTTTGGATGATACCTATATGACCGTCAGAAGGCATTTGATGTTGTTTTTCATAAGAGCTTGTTAGCTAAAGCTGAAGCTTGTGAATTTGAATGCAAATTATTGCCCTGGTTAGGAATATGGCTGTGTAGAAGGAGACAGATTAGGTCAATGAGTAAGTACTCTAATTGGCAGAATGTTATTAGCGGTGTTCCACAAGGGGATGTGTTGAGGCTTCAGTTATTCACTATTTGTTAACTTAAATGATGGGACAGAATATGATATCCAAATGTTCTGATGACAGGCAATATTGTAAGCAGGATAAAAAGAAGCACATTTCAAAAATATTGGAAAATTCAGTGAATGGGCAAAACTGTGGTAAATGGATTTCAGTGGAGCCAAATGTGTTGGACCTAAAAGGATAGAACGGGGTACTTTCTAAATAGTGAAAAGTCTGAAGGTGGACAGAGACTTGGGTGTCCAGGAACATAGATCATTAAAATGTCATGAACAGGTACAGAAAATCAAAAAAGCTAATCAAATCCTTGCCTTTATGTTTAGAGAACTAAATACAACAAAGTGGAAGTCATGCTTCAGCTGTATAAAGCTCTAGTTAGACCAGACCTGGAGTTATTTGAGCAGCTCTGGGTGTCACACCTTAGCATGGTAATATTCTGGTAAATCTACACAGCACCCCTTTGGAGGGAGTGCTGCGTAAATTTACTAGAATGTTACCTTGACTCCAATGGTAAGCTACAGGAGAGATTAAACACATTAGAATTGTATTCCCTGAAAATTAGAAGCTTAAAGGATGATTGATCAAAGCTTTCAAGATATTAAGAGATACAGACAGGGTAGGTAGAGATAAACCTACCTGTTAGTTGAAAAATCAAGTGGGCATAGTTTTTTAAAAAAATTAGAGCCAGAGGAAATGTTGCTTCAATTAAAGGTGATAAGTTTGGAACTCTTCAACTCAACTGCAATTGATGTTAGGTCATATGTTAATTTTAAAATTGAGATAGATTTTTGTTAACCAAAGGTGTTATGGGATATGAGGCAAGGACATATATAAGAAGTTAGATTGCAGATCAACTGTGATTTCATTGATTGGCAGAGAACAAGGCCAAGGGGCTAAATGGACTATCCTTTTCCTATGTCCCAAGAATCCCAAGGTATTAGGTTTAAAATTCTGTTCTTGTCTGTAAATGCTTCCATGTCCTTGCTCCTTCCTTCTCTGCAATCTCCTTTGGTTCTGTGTCCTATCCTGAGTGCTCTGCTCCTTTGTCTCTAGTTTTCATCCCACCACTAGGGGCAAAACATTTGCCCACCTGGTTTGCTGCTTTGGAACTCCCTCCTCAAGCATGCTACCTTTACTACTTTTAGAAACCTATTTTGTCACTTGTTCTAATCCTTTCCTTCCCGACTGGCATCTGTCTCACTCGCATCTGTTTGTGAAGCTTCTTGGCCATTCCTTGCCTTGAAGGCAGTGTGTAAATGTTTGTTATGTTCGTCCAAACTCTTTATCTTTCTCCTCCTGAAACCTTGCTGCACTTGCCAACCATAGCAGTGCAAATCTCCAATCAGATTGATACCAAGGGTAGGTTCCTTCCTCCTCCTCCCTTAACAATCCAGGCTGCACCCCTGGCATACTAACTGATACCTGATACAAAATGCTTATGACATGGAAATTGGCACAAAAAAAATCATGATGGCAGGGCAAAGCTGGAAGCAAATCAGATCCAGCTCAAAGAGATGAGAGCCCCAAAAGATATCAATAGAGATCAGTCCCAATCTAACATCTAATATTCTGTGTATGGGAAAAGATTCCTCACAAAAATCAGACTTTCTAATCATATAAAAATCGACAAGCTGTATCAAATAGAAGTAAATCATAAGGCTGTCACCATCGACAACAATGGACAAACCATCATCATCACTATGATCAAAAATAAATTTCATTGTGAGCATATCACTGTCAGCAGGGAGTTTCTTTGGATAGCTAAAATAATCAACACAATAAGTGAAATATTTATAAAAATGTTGAGGGAAAGGAAATACAAGAAAATTGCCATTTTTACTTGCTTTTCTGTTTGTGTGTTGTGTTGCCTCAACTTCTGGTTGCTTGGAGACCTTTGTCCTGGCTCATGCTGACTACTCCCTATCCTGTGGTTGAGATTCAAAGGGCCCACCAGGGGAGAAAAAGGTGCGCTGCCCTCCTCAAGATATTCTAGATCTAACCGAGCTTCCAAATTCTTATAGATTGCATCTTCCTTTGTCAGCTCCTTGCGGTCTCCAGAATTCTGCAAACATCCGCAGCAACAGTTTTGAAATTGTTCAGTCATTATGTGTTGAACCTGATATTTCAGGTTTGGGGTCACTATAGCCCTGTTTTACCTATGATGAGCGCTGCCATTTTGACTCTACTTGCTTTTACTCTTTAACTTTGTCTTTAAAGCTGTATATATCTCCTTGAGTCTCTCTCCTGGTGAAACTTGCATCCTGCCTTTGGTTTATTTTCCTGGGTGTTCATTCCTCCTCTACATTAGCTAATGTAATAATGATATATTACTTCATTTCCTGTGATGTGGCTCACACGCTTAAGTGAACTATTAATTGGCATTGCTGCGCCCTAAAGGATATGATTCACCAACCAAGCAAATAACTTTGCTGTTGCTGGGTTGCTGTATGTTGGAACTGATATGGGTTCATTAGGGTTGCTTTATAATTGAGCCTGCATGCTCTATGAGTTGTGTTTTGTCTTTGGGATGTTGCTTTTCTTTCCTGTCTCCAAGGAAAGGTTTGTGAAAGAAAATTTCAGATTGACAGTATTTATTTATTTATGTCACAAATAGGCTTGCATTAACACTGCCATGAAGTTACTGTGAAAATCCCCTGGTCGCCACACTCCGGCACCTGTTTGGGTACACTGAGGGAGAATTTAGCATGGCCTACGCACCTAACCAACGCGTCTTTCGGACTGTGGGAGGAAACTGGAGCACCCGGAGGAAACCCATGCAGACGTAGGTAGAACATGCAGGCTCTGCACAGACAGTGACCCAAGCTGAGAATCAAACCTGGGTCCCTGGCGCTGTGAGGCACTGTGCCACCACGCTGCCCTACAACTGTTCCTGACTGCCATCAATTCTGAAGTTGATGATGGCACCCCACCATGTTGGAGTTTCTTTGGAGAGCAGCTGATGATAAAGAAGGGAGAAATAAACTACTTGATCAATCTTAATGTTGTAAAGCTAGGGAGTCCTTTTGTAAATAAGAAATATCATTTTAAGATTATATCCGGCCTTGGTAAGATCACTTCTGAAGTACAGTATTGTGTGCATCCAGTAATCACACTCATCTTTCTTTGTACTGGGTATGACTTCAACCAGTGGAAAATCTTCCCCTTGTTTCCATTGACTTCAATTTTGCAAAGGCTCCTTAATGCCACATTTTGACAAAATTAGTCACTCTCACTTCACCTCTGGAATTTAGTTGTTTTATCCGTGTCTGATGCCAGGTGGCCCAGGCGGAACCCAAACTGAGCATCAGTTTCAAAAGAGTCATCTTGAACTCAAAATGTTAACTCTGTTTCTCTTTCCACAGATGCTGCTGAGTTTTTCCAACACTTTCTGTTTTATTTCTGATCTCCAACTTCTGCAGTATTTTGCTTTTGATTTAGATATACAGCTCACTGTTCCTTCGTCCAAGTCGTTTATGAATATCATGAAAAGTTGAGACCCCAGTATTGATCCTTGGGGAACATCGCTGGTCGCATCCTGCCAATCTAAGAACATCCCCATTATTGCTACTTTATCTCCTAATCAAATACCTATCCAGCCCAATATACTGGTTTTAATTCCAAGCATTCTTATTTCACTACCTCAATCAATCTAATAGATATTTAATCTCTTCAAATATGTTGACTAAACACATTAAGCACCACTGTCTGTTCTCAAAACTACACTTGCTATTTCTAATTAACTTCTATCCTTCAGTATAATCCCTTAAACTTCATTGTTTCAAGTAAATTCTCTATATTCAAGGTAAGATTTACAGAACTATAATTTAAGTGCTTCATCTTCGGTTTCCTTTTCTTTTGAAAAAATAGCCACAATTTACTTGTTCCCACGCTCCTGGATGTAACTCAATCCTTGGATATGTACAGTTTTCTTTGGATAATAGGGCAGATTACCAAAAGTTTGATCAAAGAGGTAGGTTTTAAGACGTGTTCTAAAGGTGGGTGGAGGGGTTTAATGAGGGAATCCAAAGCTTACGGCCTCTGTAGCTGAAGGTATGGCTGCCGATCATGAAGCAATTAAAATCAAGGATGCACAAAAGGCTAGAACTGTGATGCTTTTGTGCCCCTGACCAGAGTGGGTGACACAGTGGTTAGCACTGCTGCCTCTCAGCACCCTGGAACGGGGTTCAATTCTTGCCTCGGGCGACTGTGTGGAGTTTGCACATTCTCCCCATGTCTGCGTGTGTTTCCTCCGGGTGCTCCGGTTTTCTCCCACAGTCCAAAGATGTGCGGGTTAGGTTGATTGGCTATGATAAATTGCCCCTTAGTGTCAGGGGGTCTAGCAGGGTAAATATGTGGGGTTACAGGGATAGAGTCTGGGTGGGATTGTTGTCGGTGCAGGCTCGATGGGCTGAATGGCCTCCTGCATTGTAGTGATTCTATGATTCTGTAACTGGATGAGCGCAGCTATGGAAGCTTATAGGACTGGGCAAATTTATAGAAATGGCAAGGGGTGAACCATGGAGGGATTTAAAAACAAGGATCAGCATTTTAAAATTGAGGCATTGCTTAGCTGAGAGCCGGTGCGTGGCTGCAAACACAGAGGTGATGGGTGAACTGGGCTTGTTGCAGTTAGGATATAGAGAGCTAGCTAAATTTGGGATGAAATGAGATTATGTAAGGTGGAAAATGGGAGACTAGCCATGAGTGCACTGGAATAGTGCAGTCTCGAGGTAACAAATGCATGGATGAGGATTTCAGCAGCAGACGAGCTGAAGCAGTGTGTGAAATTGGGCAGTGTTAGGGAGGCGGAAATAGATAGTCTTGATGATGGTGTGGTTAGTTGGTCAGAAGCTCAGCTGGAGTTAGATGTGACCAAGGTTGCACACAGTCTGGTCCAGCCTATGGTTGGTTGCCAGACAGAGGGATGGAGTCAGTGGTTAGGAAACTGAAGACAACTTTTCTCAATATTTAATTGGAGGAAATGGCTATTCATCCAGTATTGGATGTCAGACGAGCAGTGTGACAAAGTACAGACAGGGGAGAGGTCAAGAGAGGTTATGAGGTAGTAGAGCTGGGTGTCATCAGCATGCCTGTGAAAACTAATGCCGATTTTCCAGATTATGTCACAAAGGAGACAGCATGTAGACGTAAAATAGGAGAGGGCCATGGATCAAACCTTAGGGGCCCCAGAGGCGATTGTGTGGAAGCAGAAGGCAAAACCATTGCAAGTAAGTTTCTGAGTATGACTAGGTAGATGAGAATATAACCAGGCGAATGCAGTCACACCCAGTTAGACGACAGAGGAAAGGCAAACAATGAGGATGGTTTGGTCAACTGTGCCAAAGCTATAGACAGATCGAGAACACAAAATAGGGGCAGGAATAAGCCATTTGCCTCTACAGGTCTACTTCGCCAGCCAACAAGATCATGGAGGATTTACCTCAACTCCTCTCTGTACTAAAACTATATCTCTTAATTCTCTTCGCCAAAAATCTATTCAGTCACATAGGAGACAGTTTTCCTATTGAAGTTATCTGCACTAGTTCCTTTTCCCTGCATCGTTCAATAGTTACAGAATTCTCTCTTGGATATCATGACTGACAGCTTCAACAGACATTAAAGTATTCATTAATAAATCTGTATGAAAAAATGATCTTGCCAGTATTTAATGTTTTAAATACTGATTATGATTTTAATGCCAGTGGAAATATTTTACTCTCATTCATAATTTTAAACACTTCTACCGCATCTCTCCACAACTTATTCTGCTTTAGTGAATTGAGCCCCATGCTTTTTTTTTTGAAAAGTCTCTTGCCTAAATTATCTCATAGCTGGCAGCCTTCCAATAAGTCTATGGTGCAGCAGAGTCCCATTTGTCGTTTATGGCTTTTACCATCTATAGTCTGCCTTTTAAATGTCTGTGCTCTTGTATAATTTTCTTATTTCATAGAGTTTTTTGTGTTGAGGCAGCAATTCTCAAATATGCCACTGCATGTCTGACCAACTGATCCACGCACCAACCCTACAGCTCAACTGTGTCTGTAACTAGAATACAGACGCAGACTATGTAATGACCGGTTAGGGGAGCCTAGATTACCCGTAGGTATTCTTGTGAGGGTATTATTTGGTTTTCATTAAAGGATGTATGCTTCGTCCTGAGTAGTGTTTGTTGCTTTCTGTAGGTTGGCCTGTGGATTGATGCAGGGAGCCGCTATGAGAACGAGAAGAACAATGGAACCGCTCATTTCTTGGAGCACATGGCTTTCAAAGTAAGGCAACACCTGCCATTAGGGTTTTCAGCCTGTATTCATAAAGTTTTTTAAAAGTAGCAACTTTCATTTATATAGTACTTTTTCATGTAGTAAGATGTCAGTGAAGCTTTATTAAGTGACAATCAGACCTGAGCTGGAGTTGGGGAAAGGGTGGGCTTTGAGGAGCTTTTTGATGTTGAAGCAAACTGGAGTGATTTGGGAATTAAAGCAATGGGAATAAGACATCAATATTTTCATGAGTGACAATGGGAGGGGACAGGGAGAAGGGACATAAACAACTAGAATTGGAAGAACTGAGATTGCAAGCAGGAATTTGGGACTCAATAGGGTTGCAGAGGGAGAGTGGAGTGAGAGTGTGTAAACATTTGTGTTCAGGGAGGCGGGGGCAATAGTATTCACCAGGTTCAGGGTTTGCTAGTGTGTGCAATAATCACCAAGCCAAACAATAGCTTCCGCTATGGAGCTCTCTGAGCCCTCTGCTGAATACTGTCAGACGGCAGTCCTCAGTGATGTGAGTCATTGATTAGGGTGCAGAGCAACTGCAGTCTGGGTTCCTTGCAAGGCCCTACTTGTGCCAATTTGCTGCGTAAAGGCCTTGGCCAGTGAAAAAACAGTTAAGGAACGCCCAATGTTGGTGTGGCAGGTTGAAGCCGGGTGGGCGGGCTGTGGGATCTGTGATGAGGACGTAGTCTTTAATGATGGTGTATTGGTTCCATTCTTACTGCCATAGTGCCTCTGCTGTTGTCCCTTGGTAATTCAGATAGCTCTGGGGTAATGGGTGGTGAGACTTCGCATGGGATAGTTGGAGTTTTTGTGGAGTGGAACATGGGAGATTGATGGGGAGAGCATTGGAGAAGTTGAGCTTATAAATGATAAGAGATGTTTGTAGTTTTCAGCAGAGACAGGTTGTAGAGAAGGGCAATTGGATTGTCAGCTTTGGGGGGTGGACTAGCTGTTGAGTTTGAAGCTCAGTTTAGGGTCGGACCTAGTATAATGGCTGTTCTTTCTTCGCAATTCAATACATTGCCAGTAAACCTAATCTTCCTCCTCCCCCCACAGGGCACAAAGAAACGCTCTCAGCTAGACTTGGAACTTGAAATTGAGAACATGGGAGCCCATTTAAATGCATACACATCAAGAGAACAAACGGTGTATTATGCTAAAGCATTTTCTAAAGACCTGCCCAGAGGTGATTCAATTAATGTCTAATTAGCTTTTGAACCTGAATGCTATATAGAACATAACGTTCTCTTACTTTAAAGAGAGCCATAGTTCAGTAAATTAAATTTCTTTTGTGGCCTGTAAACTGGAAGAGATGCATCCACCTGCATCCCACACACACAGAATAATGTGCTCTTTAATCTGAATTCATTGTGACTATTGCATTATATTTTCCTGAAACGATAATAATTTATCTGCTGTTAGAACACAGTGTGCTGCATAATAATGTTACAGGATTCAATGACAAGAACTTGGTCATAAAAAAATCAGATTTTAAAAATAAGTATGTTTTTGATGCTTTGCACTTAGCTGTAGAAATCCTCGCAGATATTATCCAGAACAGCACCTTGGGAGCAGCTGAGATTGAACGTGAGCGAGGAGTTATTCTAAGGGAAATGCAAGAGGTTGAAACCAATCTTCAGGAAGTAGTATTTGACTATCTGCATGCAACAGCCTATCAGGCTACAGCTTTAGGGCGTACCATTTTGGGCCCTACGGAAAACATTAAGTATGTACTTGTGTCCTTTTTAATAGTCATCTTGAAACCTTCTTCCTAATAAAACTCACTAGAATAATTGTTGTAACAGATCTATAACTCGGAGTGACTTAGTGGAGTATATCACAACGCACTACAAAGGACCAAGGATGGTATTGGCTGCTGCCGGAGGTTAGAGCATTTTCAGTCTTCTCTTCTAATAAGCAATGATCTTCTATTGTTTAAAGTTTTAAAGTTTATTTATTAATGTTACAAGTAGGTTTACATTAACAGTGCAATGAAGTTGCTGTGAAAATCCCTCAGTCACTACACTCCGGAGCCTGTTCGGGTACACACTAAGGGAGAATTTAGCATGGCCAATGCACCTAACCAGCATCTTTTGGACTGGGGGAGGAAACCCACGCAGACACACGGAGAACATGCAGACTCAACACAGATAGTGACCCAAGCCAGGAATCGAACCCGGCTCATAGAATCCCTACAGTACAGAAGGAGGCCATTCGGCCCATTGAGTCTGTACCGACCACAATCCCACCCAGGCCCTATTTCCATAACCCTCATTTACCCTGCTAATCCCTCTGACATTAGGGTCAATTTATCATGGCCAGTCAACCTAACCTGCACATCTTTGGACTCTGGGAGGAAACCCACAACAGGGAGAAGGTGCAAATTCCACACAGTCACCCAAGCTGGGAATCGAACCCAGATCCCTGGTGCTGAGGCAATGGTGCTAACCACTGTGCCACTGTGTCGCTGCATCACAGTGCTGTCAGGCAACAAAGAATACAGTTTTGGTGTAGTTGGTCGATTTAATTTCCTTTGTTATTGTTATGAACATTTATTAAGGGAGGGTGTGCTATTGAATGTAAAGAAAAGTTTATTGGGAAATGCTATTCTTGAGCATCAGCTAAGGAGATTAATATGAAGCTTAATATGCCATTTACATTTTTGATTAATATTTGTAGAAAATGGTTTGATTTTAAAGGGATTGTTGTTTGATTTACCTTTAAGATTTAACTAAGTCTAACTCTGTTTGCATTTTCCTTTGTTGCTTGTGATTGATCTGTACACTCAAAATTCCATTCAAGTATATAATGTACTGTGTAACTGCTTTCTTTTTATACTTAACTCCAGTTGTGTACCCCAAGTAGCTGAGTTTATTGTGTGTGTAAATCTGTCTCTCAGATGAAGATGATCCCAGATTCAATCCTTGGTTTGTGCTCTGTAGGGCAGTTAATGTTGCAGGTTTGAGAGGAAACGTCAGCCTTTGTTCCCGCTCCAAACATTATCTGTTCCCTGCTAGAAATGCACATATGTGAATATCAGTTGAGGATAGGATTGGGTTTTACTGTACTGCTCCCTGCAGTTCATTAGCCTGTGACACTGTCACAGCAGACACATGAGTAATGACCAGTTGGGCAAAAGTACTGAAAGGTGATCAGTACACACAAACCCAGCCAAACAAGGAATCAATACCTTCAAAAGGAAGGGAAGAAATAAATGTCTTGACGAACAGGTATTTAAGTTGTATATGTTTTGTTTAAATTGCTTCTGGCCTGGTGATCAGCTTTACATTGCAAGTACTGTATGTCTGGAAAAATTGAATATTTTACTGTATGTCTGCCAGGACATTTTTTTTTCAATTCTTTAAAGTTTGAATTCCTCCTTGCAGGAGTGGGCCATGAAGAATTGGTTGACTTGGCAAAACATCATTTTGGTAATCTATTAACGACCTATGACGGTAATACCACACCACACCTGCCTCCCTGTAAATTCACAGGAAGCGAGGTATGTGAACAAAGACATAATACTTCAAACTTTGCATTCTGTTGCAAGACTGAGAATATGGGCAGGTGATTTGGTTCGAATTCCCTGTGTACAGTTTGGTCACAAGTGGTTGCTACAAAATTGGACTTTGTTCCTTCTCTTTGTGTGTGACTTTGCACAATTCCTTGTGAGTTTGCAGAGATCTGCAGTGTCCTTGTAGGATTGAGAGCGTGATGCAACATGGAGTGCCAGCCTTTGTCAACAGGTCTTTTCATCTTTCCAATTGTTATTTGTCACTCCTTCATCCCGTGCAGCAAAACAAATGTATTCATTTTTGAGATCAAATTAGGAAAGCAAAGAACTGAATTAGTTCCTTAATCAATCAAAGGACAAAGTTTTACTTTATTGTACAACTTTGTTAGCTTGTATGCTCAATGTCAGCTAGTAGGAAGGCAACCTCTAATTGTGTAACAATTATTGGTAACTATTTTGATGTATTAAATTTATTGTATTATATGAATCTCATTACGTTAAGAATTTCAGTAGGGAAGAAGTAAATCTTCCAATTCAATTGAATTGAGTGATTGACTCCAGGAACTCCTTATTCTTTGATGAAAGTTGTGAATTTCAATGTACATAGTCATGTCTAAGATTGTAGAGTGTTAAAATGCACAACTCCAACACACTTAGACTTGGTACAGATATTGTATTTTTGGGCTTCTTCAAATTTTCTTGACATGTTTCCTCTTGACATTTTAATAATTGCAGCAGACTTGTATCGAAGTGTTAATGATTTTGTTTGTAACAGATTCGTGTAAGAGATGATAAGATGCCATTGGCTCATATTGCAATTGCTGTTGAAGCTGTTGGCTGGTCACATGCAGACACCATTCCTTTGATGGTGGCAAACACCCTGATTGGTAACTGGGACCGTTCTTTTGGTGGTGGTGCAGTAAGTATCGGAAAAATCCTAACAGTTTTTTTTAATATATAGCTTTTAATAATTTATACCACCATTCTATACTTGTGAACAGTACCTTTGGTGATGATAAAGCTAAACTGAGAATTCTACAGTGACAAATTCCAACAGCGCCTAAAAATAAACCTCTGATTACTTTGCCAGGCCACATTAAAGACTTCTCTCTCTAATTTACTTAGCTCCCTTCCTGAAAGTGTTAACTACACAGGGAGCACCAAATAGACTCTGGTAGAATCTTACCAATCACTGGCTAAATAAAACAATATTTTTTGAGTGTAATTTTCTGATTTCTGCTACACAGCCAGTTTGCAAACCTGTTTGCTGTTTTTTTTTCTCTATCTATTTCACAGTTGTTTATCACGCATGGGCTGTTGCATGGGTTTAGGCAACCCAAGATCCTCAGCATTAGATCACACCACCATGGACCATACATCTAGTATTTAAGTAGTTTTGAACACCTTGTGAAACTGTTCTACTCTTATAGCCGCTGTTCAATTTTTAAAAATTGCTTTATAATTATGTTGGCTTTCTGAATAAACAATTTACTCTCCTTTTTAAAAAAAACAGAACCTGTCCAGTCAGATGGCACAAATCGCTTGCCAGGGTAACCTCTGCCATAGTTTCCAATCATTCAACACCTGCTATACAGATACTGGTCTTTGGGGGCTTTATATGGTCTGTGAGTCTAACACCATTGACAGCATGCTGCATTTTGTTCAGAGAGAGTGGTAAGTGAGTGTCTATAGTGCATCACAAGTCTTTGCTAATTGTCATGACTATCTTCATGTAATCTCTATCTAGCTATTCTTTTCACAGAAAACTGCAGTATGTTTATTTTGTGGAACTAAAGCTGCCTTAAATACAGAATACTTTAAAGGTCAGGGACTATTGTGCTCATTTCTATCGTCCAATATACCATCAGTGCTTTAAAATTCGATATTCTTCCACATAGCATTCATACAAAACTTAGTTGTAGCAAATAGTTACTAGAGTAAGGCTTTGAAGACATGGAAGCTGGACACAGTTATGTGGGAAGACTGGAGATTATTCTATTTTGAATAGAGAAAGTTAAGACATTTGATAGCTGTTTTTAAAAAATGAACCTCCAGATTAGAGACACTGCAGACATTGGAAACTCTTTTTTAAAAAAAAACCTTTTGCCCAAAGAGTGGTTAGGATTTGTATTCATGCTAGTAGTGCTTTTCTTTCTTGTTTTAATGCTTCAGCAGGGATTCCATTTGTGCCTGATGACTTGTTCTTTAGCTCAGCTGAAGCATTATTGGCACGAATACAAGACCTCATTTATTCAGGAGGAGAACATGCCAGGAGATCTGATGGCGCAATTGTGACCACCTTCAAGAAAGTCGACAGGTCTGACTACAAAGGAAATTCCCTGCCATCAACCACGATGAAGATCATTGCAAGAGTCCTCCTTGATCACCTCCCCGTGGCTGACTAGCTGCTCCTAGTGTCCTAATGAGGATTTCACCCACTTAGAGTCAGAGGTTTACAGCATGGAAACAGGCCCTTCGGCCCAACTTGTCCATGCCGCCCTTTCTTTTTCAAAACCCTTAAGCTAATCCCAATTGCCTGCATTTCGGCCATATCCCTTAGGGGCACAACAAACAAAATCTTCACCATGGAACAACTACAAGAGAAATACACGGAACAGGATCAGCCCTCCTTTGACCCAAAGGCTTTCAACACTGTCAATTGCAAGGAATTATACAACATCCTCTGTTTCGGCAGTCCCCCAAAAGTTTATCACAATCCTCCACCTGCTCCACAATGACATGGAAGCCATGGTCCTGACCAATAGATCCACCATAGACCCAATTCACTTTCAAATTGGGATCAAGCAAGTCTTGTTGCACTGACACTCTTCTCAATCTTCCTTGCTGTGATGCTTCATCTCAGCCTCAGCAAGCACTGGGAAGGAGCTGAACACGTGTCGCACCTAGAGCAAGTTGGAGCCATGTGGCGACTCGGGCACCCCACCCACCCGCTCCTCCAACCCCCTACCTGTGACAGACTCATCAGGCACCTGGGAACTCTGTGTGGAAACAAGTCACCCTTGACTCTAAGGGGCTGCCTAAGTAGGTGGTTAGGATTTGGAATGCACCACCTGAAAGGCTGGAGAAAACAGTTTAGTAATAGGATAAATTCTTGGAGAAACAATCGCAGGAATGTAGGGAAAGAGCAGAGGAGTGAGACTAATTAGATTACTATTCAGAAATACAGATTTGAAAGGCCAAATGGCTTTCTTTTGTATCATTTCTTTAAACAAATATCCCTGCAATGCACAGAATGGTGATCAATAAAGTTTGTTAAACGGCAGGCATTCTATCAAGTGTATTCATTCTAAATTCTTCAAGTGAAGAATCAGTTAACATTAGTGCTGCAACTGTACTGAGGCTTTGTCATCATTACAGAAGTGCTAGTGGAGATAGTGCTGCTGCACTATTCAATCTCAAACCACCTTTTATAATCCTTGTGTAACAATCAGACATTCACATGCTAAAAATGGTAGGTACAAGTTAACTGGGAACAACATTCCAAAAACCCTTTAATCACACCTCATATTGCCACAGGATATTTTTCACATGTTGAAACCAATAATGCGAGTCAATGGAGTGACAGAGACTTTATATGCCACTAATTAAGTTTTTCTATTTCAGGATGAGATTGTGTACCAGTGTTACTGACGGTGAAGTTGCTAGAGCCAAAAACCTCTTAAAAACAAACATGTTGCTGCAGCTTGATGGTAAAAACAAGGTTGTTTATCTATTTGTAGAATTTAATATCCATGTTTGTTTAAAATATTCATTTGGAATTTCAACATTTGCAGGATCAACACCAATTTGTGAAGATATTGGAAGACAAATGTTGTGTTACAATAGAAGAATTCCAATCCCAGAGCTTGAAGCGAGGATTGAGGTAAGTGAACATATTTCTCTGTCCATCCCCCCCTCTTAGTATGCAGGCATTGGTGTTTTAAGTTTAACGCAACTATACTTTGTGTAAACTAAATAGTGTTTTGCATTTTTGAACTAGGCTGTTGATGCCAATACAGTAAGGGATGTATGCACCAAGTATATCTACAACAAGTGCCCTGCAATTGCTGCTGTTGGTAAGTGGACATCATAACCAATGTAATTTTCCTGCAGATGGTTTCAATGTTTTGTAATGCTGTTTATTTTTTATTCCAGGTCCTATTGAACAGCTCCCAGATTATAACACAATATGCAGTGCAATGTACTGGTTGAGTGTGTAAATAGCAGCAGTTATAAATGTGTACATTTCTATTCTATGAATAATAAAGAGAGACATTTATACTTGGTTTTGTTGTTTTATTATCAAATAATCACATGCACAATGATAAAAGGGAGTGGCAACATCTTATTTCTTCGATCTAACAGTATTAACTTGGTCTTGTGCGGCTTTCTTTGCTTTGACCATTTCAACAAGTTCCTGTTAAGTAGGAGCAGAAGTTTGAAATCAGAGACAGCAAATGGTCAGACATATACACAATTTAAAACAGCTGAAAGGACCTTGCAAGTCTAAATTTTATTAAAATTCAATAGATGGGGGTGTTGCTGGCTGGGCCAGCATTTATTGCCCTAATTGTCTAGCAAACCACTCAGTTCATCAGTCACATGTAGGCCAGACCAGGTAAAATTGGCAGATTTCCTTCTCCAAAGTTTTGACAATGGTTTTCATGGTCATCCTCAGACAGGGTTGCAAACCTGCTTTATTTGAGTCATTTATAAAAAGAGCTAGAACAGATTTTTCTTACCTTGTATCTCTTCATGCAATCTTTCTTTGTCCTTCCTGGAACAGTCGCTGCTATCTTTTCCCATCGCTCAGGGGTGTTTACTGGATAGGTCTTCAATGCTTGTTCTAGAAGCTTCTGCTCTTCTGCTGTCCATGGGTTAATGTCACCACCGGGCGCTGCGGGGAAAAAAAAACAGCATAATCTCTTCACTAAGGTTTTACACCAGTAGTGGGGGATTTTGGTTCTTCTAGTGAGAAGCATCTTAAACTTCATGTCTCATTTCTTTCTTTTGAAAAATTCTATAAAGCCTTCCTTTGATTTGTTCACATCAAGGTCAGAATTGTAAAAAAGACATTGAATTCAGATTGGCGTTATTACTGGAATAAAGCAAAGTTTTTTTCCCATCCTTTTCTCTCAAAGGTTACTGATTTATTTTAACGCCAATTTCCTGCTTTAGTCATGCTTGTGAGCCACGGTCTCCAAACATCCAGCATACTACAATGGCAGGTAGCAGTCAAACAGACTTTATTCTACTACCACCCATGCACTTTCCAAAGGTGAAATCAGAAGCAGATTCCTTCCCAGGAGTATAGACGTGAATGCACTGAGGTAGAATGACTAAGGACTTGACAGTGATTATTAACCTTCATAATTTTGAAGGTACTGAATTTTATTTCTCTCCTTTCACGGAACTAGATGCTAAAGTGGTCCACTACCCAGGAATCATTCCAATCTTAAAAGGTACACTAACATCACGTAAGAGTTTTTAAATTCATGCTCACAGCCTTAGGTGATGTCATTGTTGGGAGGAGGGAAAAAAACTGGGCAGGTGACAGGGATTTCATTTTTAGAAGGACAGCAAGCTTAAAAAAAGTGTTTTCCCTTTCTCCCTATTGGTCAGCTGAAGACAAGACCTTGTTTTCCTGAAGGGTGAAAACCTGCTGTTGTTTGTGCTCGGCCAGAGTGTCTCTGGTGTTTTTGGAAGCTGTCTTGTCTTCAAACTATTCTGAGCCTCGAGCATTTGACTGCAGAATTACCTGAGCAACAGTGTTAAACCTGCGAAAAGGGTCTTTTGTCTATGGGATTGATTTGATCGTACAAATATTTAAAGGTCATACATTATCATTGTTTCTTGTTTGTAATTGATGAAAGTTCTTGCTAATTTTCTTACTATTCATGTTAACTATATTCTTAAATAAACTTTGACAAAAGCTCCCTCATGGGTCACTTGAATCATACCTGAAGTGAAACATCTTATGCTTATCCTAGCCGAATTCAAAACACTTGAGTTTCTAACCTGAACCATAACATTTAGTTGACCCAGGTGGTCAATGAATATGGAGGATGTTTTTCTTTTGCATCTGCTGTTGCAGTATAACATTTTGGCCACTCAGGGAACCTTTTTCTCTTGTACCTTATTGTATTTTTCATTTAATAGCATATGGTTTCAAGACAACTTTTCAGGTGCCAGTTGGCTGTGATCTAATTGCCCTAGATGGCCTGAAATTCAATGTGCATATTCTCACAACAATGAGTAAATTAGCGTAGGGATTGAAATGAGTGCAAAAAACTCCAATGGATGAGATGGTTTGTGTTCTGCTAAAGGCATGCTGAGTCTTGCAAACCAGGCAGTACTGAATTCAATACCTAAGCGATATGAAAGGTGCCCATGAAATTATACCTCCGTGGGAGTTGATGCCTTCAGAAGAGGACAGCAACTAAAACTGGAGAAACTCAGTATCGGAATCATTTTTTAAAATATGAATGCGCTTTCAACATTGGATTGTTCTTTTTATAAACTGAATCCTGAAGACCCTTACATGTGTAACAGTGGATACACAAGTCATACAGCTGGACATATATTGAACTTTTTGCCATGTTTACTTACACTAAAGTATGATAGGTGAAGTGATTACGTTACAATTTGAATATTTTGCTGTAGAATAAACTTAACAGATGGAAGCAGTCATAACATGTCCATGAAGCAAACCAAGTTATGGAGAGCTGCATTTATTAATTCATTCTCAGTCTGTTTTCCTTTCCCATCCTCCAAAAAATAATTAAATCTAAACTTTGGGTTTCAAGCTGAAGCAGAAAGTCTAAAGTTGAGAAATCTGCATATTGTTACATCTTTAAAAAATGAGAGTTATTTTCTCATTACGTACTGTCCCCATTCCTTACCCTCAAACCTCTCTGAAGGAGTTGCCTTATCCAGTGCTGCAACTGCTGTGCTGTGCTCTTTATTGAATTTTTCAAATGCTTTTTTATTAATTTCATCTTTTTGTAGAGGATCTGAAAGACAAATAGGGATAATTAAAAAGCTACCCAAACTTGATGGATAGAACATGGTCCAAAGGAGAATGTTGTGTTGACAGATGAACTCAAAGTTTAATCAAAAACTTTCATATTCCTTTCTTTGGGTCTCTCTATATTGAAAGTAATGAATAGTGCACATGTACAGATAGACTTCAGAAAGCTCAGGAATGAACAAAGCAATTGAACTTTTTGTAGTACAACTGCCCAGCTCTACAACTCAAAGCAACACTAAATATCCAAAAGATGACAAATTCAACTACATGAATGTTTGTTTGACCATAATCAGCATTTACTTGGTAACTCTCTCTCCCTCCAACTCGTGTTTCACCGTCTAAACATCCATTGAAAGCTTTTCCATTTTTTTTTATCGTCACTTTCAAAACTTTTGTCAAATGGTGGATCAGGTTATGCTGAAGACTGAAAGGAGATCCTGTACTTACCAAGTTTTTGTAAATTCTTGGCTTTGTTGATTACATCCTTGGCCGTCCTTTTGATTCCACTTGTTGAGTGTGAATTAATAAAATTAGCAATTACTTCCCACCTGAAAAAGAACGGTTCTGTATGATCACAGGTAGTCACTAGGTTTTTAAAAATGATTGGCAGATGTACCTGTGCAACTAGCTATCCAAACATACATTTCTGATGTGGTGATTGAAATCATTAATTATTAATCTTTCATTTTCAACTGTTGACACGTCTGCAGGCTAACTATGGCCATATCAGATGAACACAGAAGTGATAGCATCTCCCACAGCCCCCCACATAAAAATAGTCACGTCAACAAGATCCAGGAAAAAATGAAGCACCCTTGGAACAATAATTCAACCTTCAGGGCATGAAAGGTACAGAGGAAAAAATTCCCTTAATTACAGAAGGCTTCCAAGTCCTGTTCAGCAGGGCGACCAAGATGTGTGGCAGAGGTAGAAAATCAAGAACGTCAAGGAATCAACCCAATTCAGTTCCAAAATTTGGAGATAGGAAGTTGTTAATCTTGACCTGTTGCTAAATACAGGTGAAATAAAGACAGAGTGGGAGATATTTTGCATTTAACTTTACATTTAGAAAGCAATGCTTCCAAAAGCATTTTAATTTCTCCAAATACTTGCGCTGGATTTTCAGTTGCAACCAGCACGACACACATAAAATAATTCAGTTATTTATTCAACATTTTTTTTTGCTATGCGTTACCTTGTATTAGTTCCAGCAGGAAAGATATTTACACCTTTTATCAACAGCTGTAAGTCTTCTTCCAGCCAGGTTTTGCTTCCTCCACCATATCCTGTGGCATGATCAGAGCTTTTCGCAGCCTGGCGCATTCGTGCCTCAGCTTCCTCCTTCTCTTTTGCCAACTGTGCGTTCACCTCTTGGATCTTTAGAATAAGTTTAAATTAGATTGTTGCTCATTCAATATTAGGTTTTCCTCAAATTCCTATTCAGTCCAATTGTTCGATATCAGCTTTTCCTCACCTGGATTTGCTGGGATGCTATCACTCAGTACTTGTTGGAATTAGTTATTGAACCAGATCAAGTACAGAAGAAGGAACGGAGGACAAGCATGCATTCTTCAAGTTTTTTTAGTTGCCATTTATAAAAAGAGGCACGTTAGCATGTCAGCACAAAAGGCACTATAAATACTTGTAAAAGAAAGTAAGCTGGTCCCAATCACCAAATTATTGCCTGGTGTTTTCTTTTGTGGCAAGTAGGTGGCGTACATGTATTATTTTTTTTAATGATCAAACACTGAAAGCAAACTGAAACTCAGCTAAGTAAGGTATGTAAATAAAAAACAACTACCAAGATACATGAACAGACCAAGGGTAAACTTTGCTTACAGCAACCACACAAATTTGGGTCAGTGTCAACAGTCGTCATATTTCATGTATTAATGCTACTTTGCTGGGGCTGCAGTTTGAGAAAGAGTTTTTAATCAAATCCAAATACATTTCACCAATGTCCTTAATTTATCACACTGAACTGCTCCCACCAAGTGTTTCCCCTTTCCAGCTCATCTTACAAAGCTCTCTTCAAACACAATCCAAGTGTGAAAGTACAGATTTGGAACTGCCATAGAGTTGAAGTACAGACCACTTGGCTGAATAGGCCCAAGGGGCTGAATGGCCTACAACTGTTGTACCCGGCAAATGTTATGGACCACAAGTAAAAGGTAATCAAACTGAAATGTTAACGCTGCTCCTCCAAAGATGCTGCCTGATCCGCTGGGTGCATCTAGTATTTTTTGTTTTAATTATGGATCATACCTGTTTCTCTATCTCAGCTTGGCCTTCATCCTTTGTACTTGATGCAAGCACTTCATTTAAGGCTTGGAGGCTGAAAAGAAATAAGACATGAAAATACATTGGAACCTACTAAATAAAATGCCATGGTCAGGTTTTCAGGGATCAACTGTAAAACCTTAATGTTACTTTTGGGTGGATTTGGGTGGAAAGGGCACAGGTACAAAACAGTAAAATTAACACCTATTCAGCAGGGAGGTGACAACTTTAAAGCTTATGCATGTATTTTACAATTTAATGTAAAATAGATTGCTGCTCTTTCTTCACCAAAAACCAATTTGGTCATAAAATTTAAAAAGAAGTCACTCCCCGAAGTGTTTGAGGCACGCTCAAAATTAAGTTAAAACAGCAGCAATTAGAAGGAGTGACCAAAAGCTTGGTCAGGGTTTCAAGGATAATGTTAAAAGGAGAAGGGGTGATGGACTTCCTACCGTGGAGTGGAGAGAAGGGAATGCAGTTTCAGCAGCAGATGGGCTCAAGAGGAGGAAGGAGGGGGAGAATGTCAGATGTGGAAGTCTTTGTGACACACAAGATACAGAGTGAGGGGCTCAGCTCAAGGTCACTTAGGATGCTGAAGCTGTGGACACTCTGGATCAATCTGAAACAATGGCCAGGAAGGTGGATGGAATTTGTGACATGGGAAAAGTACTGAAACACTATTGTGTGCTAGAATTTCAGATTTTCGGTATTTGTAACAATTTATTTGCTGTTTGTATTCCCCTCAAGGAAGAATCAAGGGAAATGCTGAATTACATATCTTCCAAGGATACTTGAGAGACAAGGAGCAGAAGTATAAAGTCAAATTTTACAAATAAATTGAGAGCAAATTATTTACATTGAATCATACAGATAAGGAATTTTAAAATAAAGATTATTACCTCATTAGTTCAAGTCGATCACAGAGTTTCTCCACTTCTTCCATCATTTTCACATTTTCAGTTTGATCATCAGTGAAGTAGTTCCAATTCTTTGAAAATAAGAAAAAGTTTCACTTTTCCAATAAGTCAGCACTGATTATAACGACAGATGTCAGTTATGTTGATGTTAAATTCTCAGAACCACTGGTAGTGATGGCAGCAGTACATACACAACATGGGTAGCTGCATGAAGATACTAGGTACACTCGCTGGAACAGCACAGCCATAAGAACAAAATCAATGGCTCAAATTGCAATCCATCATGAGCTGAAAGCCAAGGCAGTGGGTGAGGATGCTACGATTGGTCTTGAGCACTACATCATTAAAGGGGGCTGATGAGAGCAGGGAAGAATATCAGCTCGTTGCCACTTCTGATCCCTATCCTTTCAAGGATAGGGCGAGATTCAACAATTCTGCCCCTCAACAACCAGCTAACATTTCTGAGCTTCTGATAAAAGAATGACCTCTGGGTAGGTACAGGCTGCTGACACCCTAGGAACTTGACCCAAGTATGAAGAAACAGTACAAAACTTTCTTGAAGTGATGCACTGATTTAAAGCCCCAAAGACACTGTCTTGAAACTTATAAAGAGGACATTCTTGTTTTTAAAAGCCTTACTTTAGTTGTGAATAGTCTGAAGGTTTTTGATGTTATTTTTATGGATGGCTATTTTTTTAAATTTATAGGTGGATAAAAATATCTGCTGTGTTTTATAATAAAGGTGAAATGGGTAGACATATGCTGAGCCAGTGATGATTTTATGGTCCAGATTTCCCAAATTCTTGGTGTAACCCGGTAACTGAGATCCGAAAAGTACAACGCTGGGCATTTGGTGAACAAATATGGTGATCTCCTGAAAAGCAACCTCATATCCAGCATCCACTATAGTGTTCCATATGGAGTCCAATGTGCAGTTCTGGTCTGCTCACCTAATTATGGCAAGGTGCTCACTGCTTTTGAAACGATACGGAAAAAGATAAGACAAAGGCAATTCTAGATTTTAACTTAAATTCATTAAAAGGTTTGAAAGAAGTAGAGGTTGACTTCTATAGAAAAGGAAAAAAAACTCTAAAAACATTAAATAGATTCATGGAAGGGAAATCGACAAAGCTGATAGATTCAAATCTTTCATTATGGTGACGGGCTTAAACACAAATAAAATGAAGGTAAGTCACTTAATTTACATAAAGGGTAAGAGCTGTGCACAAAGTTAGTACTGAGGTATTGAAACTGGCAGTATAAATCACCTCAAGAAAAGTAAATGCATTTCTGGAGAAGTGTGAGAGAAATGGTGATGTGATGAGAAAGGTACTGGGAGGGGTTGAACACGTTTGGACAAATAACCTCTGTTGCTGCCCATAATTCCCCTGTAAAAAGACAAGACAGAACTGGAAAATTGTCCGAGGCAATTCACAAATATTTATAAAACATGCTGAACAATGAAGGAAGAGACCAGAAGGTACAATTGAAGGCTAAGTTATAGAGATAGATTTTGAGACGGTTTTTAAGAGAGAGAGCTGCAGAGGGAAAGGAACAAAGCAACCATAACCTCACCAGGTGAAGGGAAGGTGGGGGAAGGTGCACAGAATGGAGAAGTTAGAGCATTCAGAAAGTAGTATAGAGCTGGAGAGGATTGTGGAGATTATACAGGACAGAAACATGCCATCCTAAATCTATCCAGTCTGTGTAATGGTTAATATTCTGCCCGAGACCACAAAGTGGGGCAAGGGCATGGGAGGTCGTACAGATCGAGATGAAGATTTTGAATTGATTATGTACAGGACACTAACGACAGGGAGATGGGTGAGTTTTGGCAGGATAAATTTTGGACAAGTTGCAGTTTGAGGGCAACAGGGAATAGGAAGAAAAGAAGCGTTGCAGTACAAAGAACAAAGAACAATACAGCACAGGAACAGGCCCTTCGGCCCTCCAAGCCCGCGCCGCTCCCCGGTCCAGGATTGAATCCTGAATCCAGGATCCCCGCCCAATTTTCCAGCCTATCTACATACCAATATCCTATCCACCGAGCTGTCCCTCACAGCTACGATGCTTTGTTCATTACAACCTATTAACTCACCCCCACCCCCCATTCCAGACCATGTGATCTCCAGGGAGAGGCGAAAACCCAGAGTGAAAAACCCCAGGGCCAATATGGGGAAAAGAAAATCTGGGAAATTCCTCTCCGACCCCCTGAGGCGATCGAAACGAGTCCAGGAGATCACAATGGCCCTGATCGGAAAATGCTTCCCAACCCTAGTCATTTCCACTTCCACGAACACCATCTGAATTCCCTGCCCCCGAGACAGGTTCCCAACTATCCACAGTCTCGCTCTGTACTGACACCAGCAAGATGATCATAGAATGAAGCCTTGAAATGAGAAACAAGGAACAATTAGCCCGCGCCGCTCCCTGGTCCAAACTAGACCACTCTTTTGTATCCCTCCATTCCCACTCCGTTCATATAGCTGTCTAGATAAGTCTTAAACGTTCCCAGTGTGTCCGCCTCCACCACCTTGCCCGACAACACATTCCAGGCCCCCACGACCCTCTGTGTGAAATATGTCCTTCTGATATCTGTGTTAAACCTCCCCCCCTTCACCTTGAACCTATGACCTCTCGTGAACGTCACCACCGACCCGGGGAAAAGCTTCCCACCGTTCACCCTATCCATGCCTTTCATAATTTTATACACCTCTATTAAGTCTCCCCTCATCCTCCGTCTTTCCAAGGAGAACAACCCCAGTTTCCCCAATCTCTCCTCATAACCAAGCCCCTCCATACCAGGCAACATCCTGGTAAACCTCCTCTGTACTCTCTCCAAAGCCTCCACGTCCTTCTGGTAGTGTGGCGACCAGAACTGGACGCAGTATTCCAAATGCGGCCGAACCAACGTTCTATACAGTAGTCAAGTCTTCATGTGACAAAGGCACATATTGAGGATTTCAATGGCAAGAGACTGGGATACGTGTGGAGATGGGCAATGCTACAAATGTGAATGTACACACCCTTAGTGACAATCAAGGATGTGAAATTTAAAGCTCAGCTCATGACTTTATAGCTCACCAAACTGTTAAGTCCAATGGTATGGCTCAAGAGTGCAGGGGAACTCAGAGACCAGGACATTACACATTTTGGTCTCAATGCTCAATCTTGTCAAGTTGAACGGCTTGCTGTCAGCACTGGCATGCATTTGTGATACTGAAAGCATGGCAGCATGGTGAAAACTATGCCAAAGAGACTTGGCGCAAGGACACCACCCTGCTTTACTCTGCTGCTGATCTTGGTGCTCCATTGTAACTGATGAAACGCTGCATGTTCTTATGGAAATAAGAAATGATATCCAGGTGGGCAGCCTATTTTCCACAGCAGTTTAGAGAGTCTTGTCTCTGCCGACAAAGTCTATGAAGACAATGCAGAATGATCTGCGCTGTTTGTGGCACTTCAGTAACTGCCAAAGTGGGAAACTGTCAATTCTGAAGCCACAGAGAATTTTAAGGTAGATGCGTGCTGCCAGAATCTTGCAATCTGGTCAGAGCGAGGTGAACAAAGACCTTCTCCACAACATTTAACAAAGTGATATCTCGATATTCTTGCAGTTACTGTGATCTCCCTTGTTTTTGTACAAGGTGATTATTGTTACATCCCACATGTCTTGAGGCACAATGTTTCCTTCCAGCAGAGATACAAAAATTCACGGTGATGCTGCCCGCAGTACTGGTTTCCCAGGTGAATGTCATCACTTCCTGGGGCTTTCCTGGCAAGATGGTCAATGGCCTTTTTGAGCTCTGCCTTGGTGGGATCGCTGTCCAGATCCCACATGATGGGAACAGCTGAAATGGCACAGAGACTTCTTCAGTGCCAACTTCAGTGATAATATTGAAACACAAAGAAAGTTTTTCAATGTTTTTGGCTCAGGCTGTTTCAGTACTTTGATAAGTGGAGGGGGGGTTGATTGGAGGGAGAGATGAGCTTCCAGCTGGAAAGCAACATGCTCAATAACTCAGGATAAGGTTAGAAAGGGGTTTGTATTTAAAAAAACAGGGGAGTCAAAAATGGGTCATTTTGAAGAGCGTGGTGATACCACATTGGTTTTGAAGGACAGTAGAATAGTGCTAGAGAAAAGGAAACCAATAATAATATCAGATAACTCTGGGAGTCAGGAGTCAACTGGAAAATGAATCAAGAGAAAAGCAAATCAAGCGATGTCTCATTAGTTTAATTTGGAGAGCGTGGTGAAGAATTGATAAGCTGGAGAAGAGCCTCCTGAACTAAAATGTGTAAAACATGGAAAACACTTTGACATAGACGTCCTGGGACAAAGTTAATCATACAGATATTCATGAGGTGGCTATCCAGACAAAATATTTATCCAATCAAACTTCTTCAAGCTAGTCTAGACTATTAAATACCTGGTAATACTGTTTCACAATGCATTAATGAGGTTTGAAATATCTTGTTTTGCAATTTGTCAGCTGTAATTGTAGATGATATATTAAGTTTAATGATAGCATGCAGGCATATCGCATCAGAAACAACATAGTTGCTGATTCAGCCATTGTGTAACTGATACCAACATAGGAACATCTGGTGAGAAGTAGAAAGTGAAAGAATGGAAGCCTGGGGAGCGATAAAAATTTACAGGAAGGGATTTGGAAATGACCTGGAAAGCAAAAACTCAGCTGTCTCAACTTCTGTAAAGACTGTTAGAATAATTCTGAAGTGCAGTAATATACACCCAGGGATTAGACATAACGTATATGGAGAAAATTGAAGAAGTGGATTAATGGTTAAATCAGTAAACTATTCATTAAGAAATAGAAAGAGGATTAATTGGTTAGTGGGGACAGAAAACTAAAAGACTTGGAAACCATTTGTTCATGTGCTACCCTGATGGCAGACAGCAGAGACAGTAAGAAAGCCTGGTCAGGTTAAATATATTTCATCTGGCTCTTCTACATCAAAGAAAAGCAATTGCTTTCCTCTGGGATTGGAAGACAGGAGTTGAAGAGATGAAAGTGAATGTTAGCTCAGTGTAAACAGCGTGCTTCATTGTTGCTTGCACTTCAAAGGATATTTAACAAAGTATATATTAATCTCAATTGTGATAATATGTTGGTTGAGAGACATTGTATTATGAAGTGTCACATATTAAAAAAAAGCTATTTCAGATTCTTTTAAATTCAGCATGGTCTTCGTGCTGTGGAAATATACGGTAACATTTATCGGATTGCCTGCTCCCTACACACAAACTTCGTTTCCACAAATGTACATCAGGAAATCGCACGTTGAGCCCCTCATGATTTTCAAACAATTAAATTTTCTGAAAATCATCTTCATGTTCACAACGAAGTCCACAGAAATGACCAGGAACGCAAATTAAAATAAGAGCGCACCGCACCTTACAGACTGTACGCAGCTTTTGCCTTTCTTTCTTAATTGCTTTCTTCTGTATTTCC
Source organism: Mustelus asterias (assembly GCF_964213995.1). Taxonomy (NCBI): domain Eukaryota; kingdom Metazoa; phylum Chordata; class Chondrichthyes; order Carcharhiniformes; family Triakidae; genus Mustelus; species Mustelus asterias. The sequence continues at coordinate 59,508,386 of NC_135819.1, forward strand.
TTTTCCTTCTTTGTTTGCAAGGCCTGCTGTCTGGCTTCTTCTTCTTCTTTCTCTTTGGCCAAACGGGCAACTTCTAACTCAGCCTGCTTTTGCTTTTTTATAAAAAAAGAGAACAGAGGTATTTTAAACGTCTTTCTAAAATAGTATAAAATGCTGAGATAAAGTGGTTTGTGCAAGTAAAATTTACCAGTGCATTACGGATTCCTTAATCTGATCTCAGTTCAACTTAAAAGCCCAAATCAAATAACAAAACACAGGGAAATGGATCACGTATTTTGAAATATTTCAATATTAGTGTCTAAATATTTTTATCCTAAATATTTACAAAACTATAAAATCACAAGAGTGCTGGACAGAACGTTGGCCTGTATTTCTTATTTAATCTGGTACAGTGGCTAGAACCAGTTTCTGACTCTATTCTGTTCCTTTACATAGTTGCATTATACTTCCAAGACCATAGAGTCATTTGAAGCAATATTTGTGTGGCTTTTCTATATCCTTCATCCATGCTTCTATGATGGATTTACAATATCGATTTAGCACAAATGGATGAAAAGCAGACTTGTTTTTTGTGACTTCAAGATATCCCAAAGCACATTACAACCAATTAAGTACTTTTGAAGTAATTCACTGTTGTATTGTGGGGAAGCACACCAGGCCATGTCTGTCTAGCAGAATCCCACAAACAGCAATGGGATAATGGACAAATCTTAAAATCTGTTTTAAGGGATGTTGGTTGAAAGATACATATTGGCCTGGACATCTTGGTGAACTCCACTACTTCAGTTGGTGCTTTAAGATGTTTTACACTCACCTGATAGGGCAAATATCTTGGTTTACCAGCTTATCTGAAAGAAGGCACTTCCAAAAATGCAACACTACCCCAGTACTGCACTGAAATGTCAGTCTAGATAATGTGCTCAATGTTCCTGTTGCTGAACATCACTGGGAGTTGCAGCAAAATTGTTGGCAGTGGAAGACTTTTCCTGTCTGGTTTGGAAGTCTCAATAATAATGTGCAAACTATCCCAAGAATATGTTTTACCAAGAATGGAACTTATTTGGTTTTATGGGTCAACTAGAGGGCACAGCCTCAAAATAAGGGGGGGGCCGGTTCAGAACAGAGTTGAGGGGGAACTTCTTCTCTCAGAGGGTAGTGAATCTCTGGAATTCTCTGCCCATTGAAGTGGTGGAGGCTTCCTCATTGAATATGTTTAAATCACGGGTAGATAGTTTTCTGATCGATAAGGGAATTAGGGGATATGGGGAGCAGGCAGGTAAGTGGAACTGATTCGCTTCAGATCAGCCATGATCTTGTTGAATGGCGGGGCAGGCTCGAAGGGCCAGATGGCCTACTCCTGCTCCTATTTCTTATGTTCTTATGTTCTAACTGTCCCGAGTCCTAGAAGTCTACAAATACTCCAATATAGCTACTGACAATGAATTCATGGTCAGATTGAAAGCATGGTATAACAGAAAGGTGTCATCTTAATTTGGATTACAATTTATTTCCCATCCTTAGTTGCCCTAGAGAAGGTGGTGGTGAGTCAACTTCTTGAACTGCAGCAGTCCATGGCACGCCCTCAATGCTTTAAGGAGAGTGTTCTAGACTTCTAATCCAGTGATGATGAAGGATCGGCAATTTAGTTTTAAGTCAGGATGCTGAGAGACTTGGAGGGGAATCTGAAGATGGCTGTGTCCCCATGTATTTGCCATCCTTGTTCTTGGGAAGTTGCAGGTTTGCAAGGTGTTGTTGAAGAAGCCTTGGCAAAGTTGCTACGTTTGTTAAAATGGATCCCTCACCTTCTGATACATTTCTTAGCCTGTTCCAAAGATTCCAAGACAAACCTAGGGGATGTTTTTTGACTGCAGAGAGTTATATTTTTCAAGACATTTTTTGATCCAATTTAAAGTATTTTCAACAAAAAGATCAGACTAATGATAATGGAAGGCTTTACACTATTACTACCTCATATGGTCTATATTAGGATAATTAAAGGATTAAGGGGGGGTAAGAATTTCTCCGTGTTCAGCAGAACTTTTTTGATCAGTGTGCACCAGTCCACCAAAGGAGGAGGCATTGCTAGAATTGGTTCTGGGGATTGAGGTTGGTCACGTGTCAGTAAGGGAGCATTTAGGAACAGTGGATTATAGTATCACATTAGCTATGGAAAAGGACAAGCAGCAATAAAAGTAAAATACTTAATTGGAGGAGGGCCACTTAGTGAAGTGAGAATGGGTAAATTGGAAGCAGAGATTGACTGGCCATTTGGAACAGAACGCCTTTAAAGAGGAGAATGCTCAGGTACATTCAAGATATGTTCCCACAAGGGTAAAGATAGGGCAACAAAAACCAGAGATGAAATGCCTTCCTGCAGCTGACAACTCTGGTATGGTATGATTTTCTCAGGATGTTTGTTTTTAAATTATTGCAGCAGAAATAGAGTTGTAACACATTCAAAATTAAACCGGATGGACACTAACTACCAGCTCTTAATCCTTACTTTCTCTTTTTCCTCTTGTTCTTTTCTTTTTGCTTCAGCTTTTGCCTTCTTTTCTGCTTCTTTCCTTGCCTTTTCTTCTTCTTTAAACTTTTTTATTCTAGGGTCACAGCTGTAAGCAGTATCTATCAAGCAAATCACCACATAAAATGTTGTACTTCACCACTCTATGGCACTTAATGCTACAGAATGTCACTGGTATATACTGACAATACACTTCCACATGTGATAGACTTACAGATCAACAGGCACCACAATTAAACCCAAAAATGTCAAGAAACAGATACTATAAATTATTTTGAAAGGGAATTAGTTATTTGAACCATACTATTATAGGAAAGGGTTGTGCACAGCAGTAGGTTCAGGCTGGGCCACATGAAGACACAGACTCAACAGGCGCGATCTTACCACCCGTTCACGCCACTCTCCCGCTGCACTGAGGTCAGAGAATTTGGCAGTCAGTCAAATCTCCATTCACTGCCGGGATGGAAAGTAAAATCACACTGGCGTGAACAGTGGTAAGATTCCAGCCAGTGGGTTCAATGACCCTTCCCTGTGCTGTACCAATCTATGATTCTAAAACGGGTGAAGGTGTTACATGACTGTTCATTTCCTTTTAATCATCTGAAATAAACATTTGTTACATAAAGCATCAAGTGCACAGGCAGCATTAAATGGCTGTCAAATAGCAATAATGGTTATACTGAAATTAATGTGTAATGTTAGAAGGCACTTCTGTATAGCACACTATCATGTCTTGAAATGTTTCACATTTATGAATTTTTCAGCCACCATGAAAAGGAGACAGCGAAGGCCCATGATCAGCAAAGTGACGCTAGTTCAATTAGGAATATTGACAACCATGACACTTGAACTCTCTTATGCTTCATCAAATAATGCCATGGTTTATTTTACATCCACTTGAATGGGCCATTTATTGTCACCCGTAAAAGGAAGGAACCTCCAATAAAACAGCAGGCTATACTTCTTTGAAGTATCAGCTTCTAGATATCCAAAGATGTGCAGGTTAGGTTGATTGGCCATGCTAACATGCTAAATTGACCCTTAGTGTCAGGGGGATTAGCAGGGTAAATACATGGGGTTATGGGATTAGGACCTGGGTGGGATTGTGGTCAGTGCAGACTCGATGGGCCGAATGGCCTCTTTCTGCACTGTAGGGATTCTATGAGCTAAGGTGTAGGGCTTGAACCTACAAATTTCAGATTCGGGCAACATTACTTCCCATCAAGTGAAGCAGACACTCAGTACATTTGCTGTTTGTCCCTTTAGCCTGCCATTCCCTAACTTCTTAGTGCAAGAAAAATTCTCTTTGGAAACAGTTTATCTTAATATACTGCATATCTTTCTAGTATATTTGTTATAAGGAACAAACAAATATTTGACCCAGAGACTACAAAACTATCTTTCCACTTTATTCATGTTCAGTCATGGATTTGAGCCCTGAAGAACAGGTCCCCAAGACTGGTGCAATTCAAATAATATCCCAGTTATTTAACCGTTGCCACTTGCAAACCTAAAATATGATATCCACAATACATACAAACATTTTGTCCATAGATTAGTTCTTAACACATTCGGGGCGGCACGGTAGCACAGTGGTTAGCACTGCTGCTTCACAGCTCCAGGGACCTGGGTTCGATTCCCGGCTTGGGTCACTGTCTGTGTGGAGTTTGCACATTCTCCTCGTGTCTGCGTGGGTTTCCTCCGGGTACTCCGGTTTCCTCCCACAGTCCAAAGATGTACGGGTTAGGTTGATTGGCCATGCTAAAATTGCCCTTAGTGTCCTGGGATGTGTAGATTAGTGGGTAAAATATGTAGGGATATGGAGGTAGGGTCTGGGTGGGATTGTGGTCGGTGCAGACTCGATGGGCCGAATGGCCTCTTTCTGTACTGTAGGGTTTCTATGATTCTATGATTCTAGTCCTTTCTCAATCTAGAGCAACCCATGCCTTATTTCACTGCTTATCCACCTTAACTGTTTTTTTAATTTCTACTTATACATGGAATGTGGACATTACTGGCAAGACCAGCATTTATTACTCACTCCTGGTTACTCCCCAGAAGTGGTGGTGAGCGGTCTTCTTGCTGCAGTGTGTGTTGTGTAGGTATAACTATTATGCTGTTAGATAGGGAGGTCCAAGGTTTTGACCCAGCAACAATGAAGGAATGGCGACACATTTCTAAATTACATTGTCTGAGATGTAGAGGAAAACTTGCAGGTAGCAATGTTCCCATGTGCTGCTGCTCTTATCCTTTTGGGTTATAGAGGTGATAAGTTTAGGAGATTATGGCAAAACTTTAGTGAATTGCTGCAGTGCATCTTGGCACACACTGCTGCCACTGTGCACTGGTGATGAAGTGTGTGAATATGTAACATGGTTAATGGGGTGCCAATCATGTGGGCTTAAGATCATAAGAAATAGGAACAGAAGTAGGTGTTCGACCTGCTCCACCATTCAATAGGACCATGGCTGATCCGATATTCCTCACGTCCACTTGCCTACCCTTTCCCGTAACACTTTATTCCATAACTAATCAAAAATCTGTCTATCTCGGCCTTAAATATACACAAGGGTTCTGCCCCCACACAGTTCTCAATGCAACGATTAAAAAACTCTAGCCTCAAAGAAAAAATTCCTCCTCATCTCAGTTTTAAATTGGCGCCCCTTTATTCTGAGACTACGCCCTCTGGCCCTAGACTCTCCCATGTGGGAAACATCCTCTCAGCATTTACCCTGTCAAGCCCTTTAAGAATCCAATATGTTTCAATATAATTCATCTCCTTCAATCTTCTCAATTCCAATGAGAAGAGTCCCAACCCTGTTTAACTTTTCCTCATAAGATAATCCCTCCAAACCGGGGATCATCCTAATGAACCTTCTCTGAACTGTTTCCAATGAAATTATGTCTTTCCTTAAATAAGAGGACCAAAACTGCTCACAGTACTCCACAGGTGGTGTCACCAGTACCTTGTACAGTTACAACAAGACTTCCCTACTTTTATACTCCAAACCTTTGAAATAAGGGCCAACATTCCATTAACATTCAGGATGACCTGCTGCACCTACGTGCTAGCTTTCTGCATTTCATGCACAAGTACCCCAAGTCCCTTTGTGTTGCAGCTTTCTGCAGTTTTCTCCATTTAAATAATACTCTGTTCTTCTGTTCGCCCTTCCAAATGAACAACTTCACATTTTCCCACATTACACTCCATTTGCCAACATTTTGCCCACTTAATTAACCTATCAATATATCTTTGTTAGCTGTTTGCATCCCTCTCGCAACTCGCCTTTCCACTTATTTTTGCACCATCTGCAAATTTGACTACAGTACATTTGTTTTCTTCCTCCAAGTCATTAATATATATTGTAAACAGTTGCGGTTGCAGCACCAATCCCTATGGAACCCTACTAGCTACAGATCGCCAACCTGAAAAAGAACCCCTTATCCCCTCTCGCTGTTTCCTGCCCATCAGCAATTCTTTATCCGTGTCAATACACTACTGCCAATACTATGGGCTCCTATCTGATGACCTCACCTTTTGTGAGCTACCTTTTCAAACACAACACATCTACTGGTTCCCCTCTATCCATTCTGGTTGAGATTTCCTCGAAAAACTCATGAAGCCATGCTGACTCTGCTCGATTAGATTATGATTTTCCAAATGTGCTGCTATTACTTCCTTAATAATTGATTCCAACATTTTTGCAACAAAAAAAATTAGGCTAATTGGCCTATAGATACTACTTTTTGCCTCCCTCCCTTTTTGAATAGGGGGTGTCACATTGGCAGTTTTCAATCCTCTGGTACTTCTCCAGAATCCAAGGACTTTTGGAAAATTACAACCAATGCATCTGCTATCTCTGTAACTGCTACTTTTAGGATCCTAGGATGCAAGCCATCAGGACCAGGGGACTTACCTGCCTTTAGCCCCATTAGTTTATCTAATTCTACTTCTTTAGTGATGGTACTTAATTCCTCTCCTGTATTCTTTAGTATGAATGGGATGTTTGAAGTATCTGCCGCTGTTTAACTCCTCTGCCTTTTCCTTGCTCGCTATAATGATCACCCCAGATTCATTATCTAAGGGGCCTATGTTCACTTTGCCTCTCTCTTCCTTTTTATATATTTAAAGAAGCTCTCATTGACAATTTTTATATTCCTTGCTAGTTTGCCCTCATAGTTTATTTTCTCTCTCTCTATTATGTTTTTAGTTCTCCTTTGCCGGATTCTGAATTTATCCCAGTCTTTGGGACCATCACTGACTTTGACATGAATATTGTTAAGAGTGTTGTTGGAGCTGCACAATTCCAGGTACACGAAAAGTACTCATCATATCCCTGACTTGTGCCTTGTGGATAGTGGAAAGGCTGTGGGGAATCAGGAGCTGAATCATTCACCACAGAATACCCAGCCTCCGGCCTGCTGATATAGCAACGCTTAACGATGCAGCTGGTTTCAAGTTTCTGGTCAATAGCGGCCCTCAGGATATTGATCGATTTTTGACAATAGTAATGTCTCTCTTGTTGGAGATGGTCATTGTCTGGGTAACAATTTAGTGACACGAATGTTACTGATCACTTATCAGCACAAACAGTTGTTGCCCAGGTCTTGCTGCACGTGCACACACTGACTGCTTAATTATCTGAGCAACTGTCAATGGAACTAAACACTGTTGAATATTCACCCATTTCTTTTTCAGCACCTTATTACCAACAAACATATACTAATCATCAAGTCATTTTGCCTTGCCCATCACTTAATACATTTGCATGGTGGTGCAACTGAGATCAAGATAGCAAAAAGCAGGTAGCAGAGGGAAAATCTAAGTCTGCAGAATCTTGTCTTATAAAATTGTACATTCTACTCTGATTAACTCAAGTTACTTCTTGCTTTAAATTAACCAGTAATTCAAATGAAGCAATTAAACAAATAGCACAGGAAACATTTTACACTTGAAAATAATTAACAGGTTATTCAAAGCAACTTCCAATTAACAGGAACTAGTAAAGACGTTTTCAGAAAATCATCTCAACTTACCAACTAGTGTTCTTATCCTATTCATTTCTTCTTTCTTTCTTTGTGCTCGAGCTGCTCTGTTCTGCTTCTCAATCCACTTTCTCTCATCTCGGCTGCAAACAGAAATGTCGCAAAGCATTGATATATCATTGCTGTTCTTTAATCCAGGGTTCCAAACTATGTTGAGTTTGTGCTGAAACAGTTCAATCTGTAAATACATCTGCACATTTAACTCTCAAATCTGCAACTATAGAGTCATCAGGTTTGCAAAGTTGGACCAAAAAAATAAGTGGAACAAAAGTAGAATTAATTAAATTACAAACAGCTAGAAACACACGGCAAGTCAACCTGCTTCAAGCTTTGAAAATTCAAACTATGAACAGCTGGGAAAAGCAAGCTATGCTTAATGGTTAACTTTTGCAAAAGCAAAATGGAAAATTACCTTCCACATTAAAAACAAATCACATCCTTTAATAGTTGCTATCAATTAGTTGCGGGTGCTAGTTAAAATATTACATGTTGATAGCCCAATCTCATCCCTTTCTCCAAGTATAAATCAGGCTTGGGATGGCATTGTGGTGTTCTAACATACAACGACATAGATCAGAATGACTCCTGTTTATGTTTTCAATTCTCACTTAGCAAGTTCCAATTTTTTCCAAAGAAAAAAAAATCAATGTTGATAAGAACGTGTCACCTACAATTGCATCATGGTAAAAGTTGAAGCTGAAAGATGAAAGTATAAAAACTGTGTAAACTCACTCAGTGGGTGTATCTGATACATGTCATGCACAGATGAGAAGATTCATGTTACAAAGCCTAGACCATGCAAAATTAGTTGAACAAAGCTGAAACTTTGGCAGAGGCTCCAGACTTGGTCTCAGCCTCCCCAGAGACTGACAAACGGAGAAGAAACCAGACAGCAAGGATTAATGCTTCCAAGCTGGCCTCAGAAATTCCTACTAGAAATGGGAATATGTGGCTGCTGATTGGATCTCATTCAAATGATCCTATAGTTAACCATCCTGCTAAGGTCTCACACACAGAGATTGGCCATTGGGGAAGAATATGCAGTGACACAAAACAACAAAAAAAGTCCCAGCATGAGCCACTGCTTTGCTTTTTGTTTGCTGGGGCTGGGGGCGGGGCAAGGAGGTCCGAAGTATGTCCATCCAAGTTTATCCCAAATCTAGCCTCTTTCAACGTGGGCAAGCAAAGTTTCTGTAATGATTGGGCCAAAGGATTTCAAAAAGCCTTGAACAAAGCCATAAAGGGGTAAAAGATTGCATACCATTCTGCTTTTTCTTTTTCTTCTTCGTCCAAGTAAGAAAATTCCCGCCAAGAGTCAAAGTTATACCTGAACAGAAAAGATCTTGAGCGTTAACAATGAAGAAGAAACTCAAATCAAGAAAATACACAACAAGATATTGCAAAATGACAAGAGCATTTTGTACAAAGAGAAGCTCAACCCAATACCATAGCAATTACCAAGCTGTGCAGTCTGGAGTGTTCATTCAGGCAGCACTGACAACACTCTGAATATCTGAAATAAAATCAGAGAATGGTGGAAATAATCAGGAGGGAAGGCAGCATCTTTAATGTTTCCGGTCCTGATGTTTCATTAGGTTCTGACGGAAAGTTAACCACTTGAAACATTAACTCTGTGTCTCTCCCTACAGATGCTGCCAAGTCTGTTGAATATTTCCAGCATTTTGTTTCATTTTAAATTTCCAGCATCTGTAGCATTTTGTTTTTGTACTCTGAAGTTCAGCTAGCATATCTGCAGTCTGGAGAACAAAATTGCATCTACACAGCAGCTTTGCACATCTTTCGCATGACCGAAAGCTCTTCACAGCTAAGGGATTGCTTTGCCAAGTGTAGTCACTTGTATATTGCAAAATGCAGAAGCCAATTTGCACACAGCAAGGTCCGAGAAAGGGCATTGGTCGGAACCATTTATTTTATGCTAATCAAACAGCTAGGGGCCTCAGTCAAATATCAAGTACCTTCAACAATACAACACTCCCTCAGCATTACAAAGAGTTAACCAAATTACATGGAGTATAAATCACAACCTACTGACAGGGAGGTAAATGTGCTGCCAACTACATCAATTACACTTGATGCACCACATGGAGAAAATATATTTTTTTAATAGGGGAGAGAAAGAAAGAAATTCATAAGCTCTTTATCTCTACAGAAACATCCTACAGAAACATAATAACTTCAGAACATTCAGAAACATTCAATTATACTTGCACTAAGAGAAGAATAACTACAGTGAAGAAAGTGTGCACAGAGGAAGGAAAACATCACAATGTGTGTTTGGGAATCAATTTCCCTTTAAATTATCAGAATCTATTTTGGGGGAACTGCACTTGCAATATTCAAAATTTAAACACATCCTCATCATTCATTATAGGCTGCTGATAAATCTCTGATACTTTCAATAAACTTAAACTGAGAACCACAGTAGCAATTTAGTGCCACACCTAAAAGCTAAACTTATTCATTGACCATCTTCATAATGTTATTCCACCAGTTAGTGGAACTGTCGAACTGTGTGCATTTTCAAGCTTTCCACATTCCATTGAAATGTACCAACTCCAAGTTATAAAAGGATCAGGAATCAAACTTACTCTTTGCGGTTGTTTTTGATTCAATCTGCTTCCAAATTGTGTTGCAACTTTAAGCTGCCATCCAGTAATTATTGTTTAATAGCATGATGTCATGCTACAAATCAATGTTGTGATTGTGTGATCAGCTTATGATAACCAGGTGAGCACATTGCTTAAGTGACTGCCACAATTTACAAAACATCACTCAGAAGCATCGGGAATTTAGTCCATGTTCTAGAAAGAACATGAAGACTTTGTTGAGATCACAGAAAGAGAATAAGAGAATGATTCTGGGGTGATTCATTACAACTGCGTGGAGAAGCTGGGAGTTTTTCTCCTTAGGCCATAGGGAAATTTGATAAGAGCTGCTTAAAATCATTGAAGGGTTCAGATACATGAAGAGAAACTGTTTCCAATGGCTGAAGAGGAAATAACCAGGAGTCCCAGATTTAAGGTGATAAGATTGGCAAATTAATCAGAGGCAACAGAAGGAAAACATTCTTTTAAAAATGCAATGAGTGGTCAGGATTTGGAATACACTGCCTAATAGCATAGTGTAAAGTTTCAATAGCAGCTTTAGAAAATAAATTTGCTAAATACTGGGAGGAACAAATTATAGGGATATGGGGGAAGAACCAGTTGCACTAATTGCATTGCTTTTCAAAAGAGCTGGCGCAGATACAAAAGGAAAAATTGGCATCCTTCTGTGCTGTATTATTCTGTGATCTTATGAAACATGCAACATAGTGAAAGATATCAAGAACCTGCATCTATACAATGCCTTTCATGATCTCAGAACACCACAGATTTCCTCAGTCAATAGATAACTCTGAAATTCACTGTTCTAATTTAGGAACACAAAGCAGCCAAAAATGTGCCCCACAAACAGCACAAAGCTAAATGGCTAGGTAACATGTTTTTAGTGATATTATTCGGAAGTGTTAGGCTAGATTACATGCTCAAGTTTCTGGAGTGGGGCTTTAACCGATAATCTTCTGATTTAGAAGTGAGCGTGCTATCACTGAGCCTAACCTGACACCAAAATTAAGACACTAATTTTCAAGATATTGGCACTGAAATAAGATGTGTTGACCTGACAATTTATTAACTGATTTTTTCGCAGTCCAGTACTTTTAATGCCAGGTGTATGTTTTATTAATTAATTGCAAAAAAATGTGGGGAATCATTTAGTAATTTCCAATTACTGATCTGATCTACAGCGATAACCAAGCTTAAAAGGCAGCATGCAAGACAATTATCTGATTGACTGCTTACTTGTGACAATAATAAATAAACTTTAAACAAGGGAAGCTTTTCTTGATAGTGCAGCAAGCTCACTTCCCAGAACCTGCACCTAACTAATTAACTCTCTTCCACCATCTTAAAACTTCCTCATTCCTTTTGCTAAAATGCTGTAAAATAACTTGGGACATTTTGTGCCTTAAAGATACAAGTGCACAAGTCAAGGCTGCAGCAGTAAATAAACACTAACTGTCTAAAAGACGCTACAAAGTAAAATAAAACTTACCAGAATGAATAAAAAGAATCTACTTCTTCAATGGAAGAATCCAAATTGCCCAGCTTTGGGACATGTTTCTTTTTGGACCATCTGAGAACAACATTTATGTTTGTCTTAATCAAGTGTTAGCAAAATACAAGGCAAATCTTATAAATGACAAATGAAGGTAAAATAAATATCAATATTACAAAGAAGCAGTGTTAAACCACATTCAACAATTTGCATCTGAACAACTAGAAGCCAGATTCAAATTGAGAAATAAAGTACAGGAGACGGCAGATTTACAAAACTCGCGTTGGGTAAAAATGAATCTTGAAACTAGGATGCCGATTGAACAATGTATTATATCAACTTACACACTTCATTCAAAAATAAAAAGGACAAACAAATTAACAATATCAGTGAGTTTAATATCAATAGAGGCCCAAAGAAAGAGCTTGGTTTTTAATTTTATTAAGTGAGAGGTGAAGAGCAAATTACCCCACACTGAAAGAATAGAGCAGAGAGTGACAATAGTTTGGTAGTACAGAACTTAATATTGCTGAAGAGAGACACGTATTGTCAAAACTTCGTGTCTTGCACTCATCAGGACAATTCATAAGAATACCAAATATAAAGGGAACAGCAACTTATACTGCATGAGACAAGAATGCTGATTGATAGGTAAGTGGACTCTGGTAGAGACATTGTCATGGAGAATGGACCAATTAACCAATGACTGTCAAGTATGGCTTACTTATGCATGCTAGAAGCTACGTATATTAATACACAAGGTCCTGTGTCCTTTGCAGACAGAAATAACATGTACACATATTATACCTTTTTCAATTAAACAAAAAACAGGCATTATCTGGTTCATTCCCCAGGGCAATGCCTTAACCAGAATCAACCTGTCTGGTTTGAATTTAAACAAAACTTGGAGGTTAATTGTCAGTCATCGTTGACTGGTGCATTCTCCATGGCAATGCCTCTACCAATCACAGTTCACTTGCCAAACAATTAGCACTCTCTTTTCCTGCAGTGTAAATTGTTGTTCCCTTTACATTTGGTATTCTTGTGAATTATCTTGAGTGCAAGATGAAAAGCGAGGACAACATGTGCCTTTTTTCAGCAATAGTAAGAGAGAATCTATCAATGAATACATTTTTCTTCCAGTCACCCTAATCAGCAAACATTGTAGTCCTAGTTATATTTTGGAAACATTTTATTTACAGTATTTCAGTTTTATTCATGTTTGAGTGAATCTACTGATGTGATCAAATTAAAGAGTTGTCATTCCATCTTTAAGAGCAGATTGCCAGTTCATAAGTAAGGTCCTTCTGGATAGATTGTTAATTCAGTTATAAAGCTAGCATCCAATTTTGAATTTTTATCTCTGGTTCTGCAATGTAGGATTTAAAACAACATTTTATCCAACCAGTAGCAACTAAAGAAAGAAAAGTTGTGAATGTGGAACAGGTGCAAAGACCAACAATGTTCTCATCGGCATTCCAGAACAATTGCCTTTCAAATATTTTCTAAAGAGGGAAGGTGATCAGCCAGATGTCGTGGTACATGTCGGTACCAATGACGTGGGAAGGAAGAGTGAGGAGGTCCTAAAGAGCGAGTACAAAGAGCTTGGAAGGAAGTTAAAAAGCAGGACCCCGAGGGTAGTAATCTCAGGATTGCTACCTGAGCCACATGCCAGTGAGGGCAGGAGTAGGATGCTTGGGCGGATAAACACGTGGCTGAGGAACTGGTGCAGGGGGCAGGGTTTCCAATTCTTGGATCATTGGGACCTCTTCTGGGGCAGGTGGGACCTGTACAAGAGAGACGGGTTACACCTAAACTACAAGGGGACCAATATACTTGAAGGGAGATTTGCTAGTGTTATTGGGGAGCGTTTAAACTAGATTTGCAGGGGGGTGGGAACCAGAGTGCCAGAGCAGATAGTGGAGCAGGGGTAAAAAGACAGGTTAGTTCAAGCAAAATCACAAATGGAAGGGTAGAGTGTGGTGGAAATAATTTTTCGAGGTGTGTCTATTTCAATGCCAGGAGTATTGTGGGGAAGGCAGATGAGCTGAAGGCGTGGATAGACACGTGGAAATATGACATTATAGCCATTAGTGAAACTTGGCTACAGGAGGGGCAGGACTGGCAGCTCAATGTTCCAGGGTTCCAATGTTTCAAGCGGGATAGAGGCAGAGGGATAAAAGGTGGGGGGGTGGCATTGTTGGTCAGGGAAAATGTTACAGCAGTACTCAGGCAGGATAGATTAGGGCGCTTGTCTACAGAGGCCCTATGGGTAGAGCTGAGAAACAGGAAAGGTATGACCACATTAATGGGCTTGTATTATAGACCACCCAATAGTCAGCGAGAATTGGAGGAGCAAATCAGCGGAGAGATAGCTGACAACTGCAAGAAACACAAAGTTGTGATAGTAGGGGATTTTAATTTTCCACATATAGATTGGGACTCGCATACTGTTAAAGGTTTAGACGGGGTAGAGTTTGTAAAATGTGTTCAGGAGAATTTTCTACATCAGTATATAGAGGAGCCAACTGGAGAGGATGCGATATTGGATCTCCTATTGGGAAATGAGTTAGGGCAGGTGATGGATGTGAGTGTGAGGGAACACTTTGGATCCAGTGATCATAATGCCATTAGTTTCAACCTGATCGTGGATAAGGATAGATCTGGTCCTCGGGTTGAAGTTCTGAACTGGAAAAAGGGCAAATTTGATGAAATGAGAAGGGATCAGGGAAGTGTGGATTGGCACAGGCTGTTCTCTGGTAAGGATGTAAATGGAAAGTGGGAGGCCTTCAAAGGAAAAATTTTGAGAGTGCAAATTATGTTCCTGTCAGGATTAAAGGCAAAGTAAATAGGAATAAGGAAACTTGGTTCTCGAGGAAGATTGTAACACTGATTAAGAGGAAGAGAGAGTTGTATGAAATGTACAGGCAGCAAGGAACACATCAGATGCTCGAGGAGTATAAAAAGTGCAAGAAGCTACTTAAGAGGGAAATCAGGAGGGCTAAAAGAAGACATGAGGTTGCTTTGGCAGACAGAGTGAAGGAAAATCCAAAGAGCTTCTATAGGTATGTTAGGAGCAAAAGGATAGTGAGGGATAAAATTGGTCCTCTTGAAGACCAGAGTGGTAGGCTGTGTATGGAACCAAGAGATGGGGGAGATACTAAATGGTTTTTTTGCATCCGTATTTACTGAGGAAACGGGCATGGAGTCTACGGAAATAGGGCAAACTGGTAGGGAGGCCATGGAAGCTTTACAGATTAAAGGGGAGGAGGTGCTCGCTGTCTTGAGGCAAATCAGAGTGGATAAATCCCCAGGACCGGACAGGGTATTCCCACGGACCTTGAGGGAAGCTAGTGTTGAACTTGCAGGGGCCCTGGCAGACATATTTAAAATGTCAGTATTCACGGGGGAGGTGCCGGATGATTGGAGGGTGGCTCATGTTGTTCCGTTGTTCAAAAAAGGTTCCAAAAGAAATCCGGGAAATTATCGGCCAGTAAGTTTGACGTCGGTGGTGGGCAAGTTATTGGAAGGTGTGATAAGGGATAGGATCTACAAATATTTGGATAGACAGGGACTTATTAGGGAGAGTCAACATGGCTTTGTGCGTGGTAGGTCATGTTTGACCAATCTATTAGAGTTTTTCGAGGAGGTTACCAGGAAAGTGGATGAAGGGAAGGCGGTGGATGTTGTCTACCTGGATTTCAGCAAGGCCTTTGACAAGGTCCCTCATGGGAGGTTAGTTAGGAAGGTTCAGTCGCTAGGTATACATGGGGAGGTAGTAAATTGGATAAGACACTGGCTCAATGGAAGAAGCCAGAGAGTGGTTGTGGAGGATTGCTTCTCTGAGTGGAGGCCTGTGACTAGTGGTGTGCCGCAGGGATCGGTGTTGGGTCCATTGTTGTTTGTCATCTATATCAATGATCTGGATGATAATGTGGTAAATTGGATCAGCAAGTTTGCTGATGATACAAAGATTGGAGGTGTAGTGGACAGTGAGGAAGGTTTTCAAAGCTTGCAGAGGGATTTGGACCAACTAAAAAAATGGGCTGAAAAATGGCAAATGGAATTTAACGCAGACAAGTGTGAGATATTGCACATTGGAAGGACAAACCAAAGAAGAACGTACAGGGTAAATGGTAGGACTCTGAAGAGTGCAGTTGAACAGAGGGATCTGGGAATACAGGTACAGAATTCCCTAAAAGTGACGTCACAGGTGGATAGGGTCGTAAAGAGTGCCTTTGGTACATTGACCTTTATAAATCGGAGTATCGAGTATAAAAGTTGGAGTGTTATGGTAAGGTTATATAAGGCATTGGTGAGGCCGAATTTGGAGTATTGTGTACAGTTTTGGTCACCTAGTTACAGGAAGGATGTAAATAAGATTGAAAGGGTGCAGAGAAGGTTCACAAGGATGTTGCCGGGACTTGAGAAGCTGAGTTACTGAGAGAAATTGATTAGGTTGGGACTTTATTCCCTGGAGCGTAGAAGATTGAGGGGAGATTTGATAGAGGTGTATAAGATTTTGATGGGTATAGATAGAGTGAATGCAAGCAGGCTTTTTCCGCTGAGGCTAGGGGAGAAAAAAACCAGAGGGCATGGGTTTAGAGTGAAAGGAGAAAAGTTTAAAGGGAATATTAGGGGGGGCTTCTTCACGCAGAGAGTGGTGGGAGTGTGGAATGAGCTGCTGGATAAAGTGGTAAATGCGGGCTCACTTTTAACATTTAAGAAAAACTTGGACGGGTTCATGGATGAGAGGGGTGTGGAGGGATATGGTCCAAGTGCAGGTCAGTGGGACTAGGCATAAAATGGTTCGGCACAGACAAGAAGGGCCAAAAGGCCTGTTTCTGAGCTGTAATTTTCTATGGTTCTATATGTTTCTAATGTAATGTAATTTCATGTGCCAATCATAAAATCATCATTTTTCCACACTATTTTAGGTAAATTTGCTTACTTCCTAGATGCTTCCAAGTTCTCAAAGGAGTCAAACAACATAATTTATCAAATGCATTCATATTGCTTGCATTAAGAATAGTGCAAAACTAGGCTTTAAAATGCCTAAATGCGCTGTGCAAATCGAAAACTATCAGCTTCACCAAGTGGAAATACATTATTGTCCGCCATGTGGCTTTAATCCAGTTGTATCCATCACAAGGCAAGTAAAATTTTGATAGTAATTTTGAATATAAATCTTTGAGACAATTGGATAAATAAATGTTTCGGAAATTGTGATAAGGGATTACTCGGGCATAAACATGTCACTGAACACAATCTGCAACTTCCTATAGCTCTCTCAATCTAATACAATGTAACAAGAATTCAACTTCTTAACAATACTACTTCATGCATCTTATAATGAAGCTTACAGTTATGGCCCAAATGGAGTGAGCTATCTATCTTACACTAAGATTTCATTTACATTTTAACGGACAGATTTTTGAGTTGTGAAAGCTATATTTTCAGATGTGCACAATTTAGCTTGCGTTATTATGGTTTAATTCAATTTGTTCTCCTCTTGCTAAGGATCTATTCAAGGAAAAATAAGTCACTATCGAGATTTCAATACGTTCAAATATTCCACAGCAAAATAATTGGAGATTTGTCCCTCACCTGGCATTCCGTTCAAAAGCTGAAGAAAACACCTCAATGAAGTTCTCTTTTGCCTCACTTTTAGAAGGTATTGCATTGTCAAACGTAGGATCTACACTGTCAAATGCTCGGCGTTTCAAGGGATCTGACAGTATTTCGTTGGCTGAAATATTAGGAAAATGCTGTTAACAAATGAAATAGTGAACATCTCAACTCATGTAAAGATCAACCAACAGATAAAATTAGCCACAATTAAATCCCCCCCCATCGCTTTTACAGTCAAATTATAATTCAAAATTTTTCATAAATTTGTTTTCTACGTTAAAGCAGGGGTTTAAAAATCTGACCATCAGATAACTTTTTAACAATAACATTAAGGACATTTGCACAAATTGTTTACTTCTGATCCACACATATAATCTTACCTTTTGTAATACATGTAAAATAGTCATTGTCCCCTTCACCTATCTGCTCTCCTGTTGCTTTCCTTTTGTCGGGATGATGTTTCAATACCATTGTTTTATCTGAAAGAGAATACGGTAGCTTAAAATTGATTTACTTTCCTTCCATTTAATCATTTCTGAGCAAAAACTGTTTCAAATATTTAAACATTGCTGAAGACTGCATTTAACGAAGGGTCGGTCAGTGGGGGCTGGGTGTTTGGGTGTCAATCGGGGTATCGAGTGGTTGGGGGTGGAGTCAGCACTATAGATATCCAGGATTAAGAAGTGGTTTTCATTCTAACTTGAGTAACCGTTACTGTAAGACCCCGGGAACCACCTGAAGTTTGCGATTTAAATTGTACTTTCAAGTGGTTCCGATTGCAGGGCAAACA
Source organism: Mustelus asterias (assembly GCF_964213995.1). Taxonomy (NCBI): domain Eukaryota; kingdom Metazoa; phylum Chordata; class Chondrichthyes; order Carcharhiniformes; family Triakidae; genus Mustelus; species Mustelus asterias. The sequence continues at coordinate 59,526,496 of NC_135819.1, forward strand.
CCCAGTGGAGGTTTGAACTTCCAGGGCGATCCTTACCCAGGGACTTCGGGAGGATTCAGAAGTTATGAGCCACTATTCATTTCTTAACTTCCTAAGCTAGCAGCATGGTAGCAGATCTTAACTCCAAAAGCCAACTATTATGAGCATCACTCAAAAATAGCTCCTATATAAATGAACTCCATAAGGAATTGCAAGTACATTTTTAGAGTTTTAAAATAGTGGTGAAGCAGGGACATAACAGATTTGCAAGCATGTGTGTAGAAACTAATATTTGGTTTTATTTGAAATAGTACTTAACTCGCAATTGGTGGTCTTGTTTTGAAAGTCTGGTTAAAGATTGGATTGTCAAATATACTCTTGTCCAACTGCAAGTTACTAGCATCCTATTTCTGCTGCCTTAGATTAGAATTTTTTTTTTTAAGTAGCAATAATGAAAATGTATCAGTTTTCCTTTTGGTGCCGACACTGTTTCGACAGTTTGGACACAGAGGCCTATGAAACTTTGCTAATTTTTAAATGGGAATCCCGAGTACAAAATTTTGAAAACTGCCCATGATTGCTGGTGACATAACTAGGGTCCTAGCTTTAAAGAATCAATGCTGGAAAGTTCCTGAGTTTATGACTATATCTCCAATGCTGATAAGTCTGATCCAAGTTAAAACTCATTTAAGCTATACTGCCAGTGAAGCCACCAAATACAACATTAAAATGTGTATGTTTCTCTACCCCACGAACGATAATTGTTCTTGGTGGGGAAATTATTGTTGCTGGGTCACTTATGTTGCACTGCATTCACCCCAGATGGTCAATCAATACACGATAAATCTGCTTAATTTCTTTGAATTAAAAGGACCATTGCACAATATTATAAAACAAATAACCACAATGATTTTAGAAACATAGAAAAACTACAGCACAAAACAGACCCTTCGGCCCCACGAGTTGTGCCGAACATATCCCTACCTTCTAGGCCTACGTAGAACATAGAAACATAGATATTGACATCTAAAAGTTTTCAAAAGCAAGGTTTGAAATTGTCTTCAGAAAACTTGGCCAAGCACACAACTCAGTGGCCCAGAAATTGCCATCAAGGTAGCTAAAAGTGCTTGCTGTTACTTGCATGCAATATCATAGCAACTTCAGGCAAATACACAATTAAACAGGAAAATTCAAAGATTGCTATCTGCGAAGCACCACCCTGCCATTAGCTTAACAAAAACAGCATCTTGATGTCTATGTCATCATTCAACTGCATTGAACAGCATAACATTCCTGTATTTGCATGGCAGATATTAATTACACTCAACAGAAAGTTAGGGCTTGTCCATTTCAGTCCAAGCACCCTTTAATTATTAACTTCCAATCAACCTCTCGGACGCTGAAAACTGTTACAAGTGTGGAATCTCATTCCTTTCGATTTTGATTATCGGAGTTCTCTTTTTTCTCAATATAATTTTCTTTCACTCTCTTCCCAACTTGGGCATCTCTGTTCAGACCGTGCACTATGAATTTCACAAACCTTCAGTCTGATTAGTTAAGTGGTTAAAGAGATGGTGTTTTTTCCTCATCTAAATCCCAGATGACCTGTAGAAGGCACCAGACCATTTTCATATCACAGGCCCAACTATTTGCCGCGCAAAATATTGGCAATATTAAACAAGCATGGGACAGTCTAACAGCAGGCACTGTTCAATGGCCTGTCTCAGCGATTTCTGGGTTAATATCAAAAATATAAAAATGCATCAATTAGATTGTCACTTCCAAACAATGCTGTTATATCAAAAATTAATGTATAGCTGTTCTCACCTACCCACAAACATCAAAGGGTCGACAAAACACTTTTACACTCACATTCCAACTCTGTATATAGATTAAGGCTGAATAAAGACAAGTTTAAATCCCTTGAACATATAATATTAAGACAGGTGCAAGAATAATAAAGGTGCAAGAAAAACAGACTCAAAAGTGAACGAATCCTTCAGATTGTATCAGAAAAATACTTACGTGCAGCTTTGATTTGCCTCTGTGTTGCTTTGTATCGCAAATGTGCAAGCCCCAGAATTGCATAATGATCTTGATTCTATGAAAGGTACAAAAATCAACTGTCAAATTAACAATGAAATGATACAGACATCTCAGATGAACTATAAACCATTCCACTCAGATCAGGCTGAGTTACTGGTATTTAATAGCTTCCTGTTTACCTGATGATTTACAAGCAAACTTAAGCTTTTAACTACCTTTGGTGCTACACTGAAAGTATTTCTCCAGGATATTCTGCATTCCCACTGCTTGACAGCACAACTTCTATCACCGTAACAGAGGAAATGAAAGCCAAATTGCAACACATTTACTACTTTCACAAAGTCTTATTTATTAAAAAGCTTAATTTGAAGATAATTATCTTTCCTCACTTCCAATTCATCTTAGGATCCAAGGTCAACCAGGATCGCTATTAGACCTTACAGAACTAATGATGCTTAAAATCATGTGCTATTATTAGCCTACTCCAAACAGTGGAAGGGATCAGATTCAGTTAAGCATGGGAAAGCATATTGTAATTGCTTCATAGTACAGAACCTTAGTATTGCTGAAGAAAAGAGACAAGCTGTTGAAGCTTTTCATAGATAGATAGGATAGATAGGAGGTTCTGTGGCAGCAAAAGAGACTCACGGATGGTATGTTGTCTACCTGATGCCAAGGTCCGTGACGTCTCGGACCGTGTTTTCCGGATTCTTAAGGGGGAGGGGAAACAGTCACAAGTCGTGGTACACATTGGTACCAATGACATAGGTAAGAGAATCATAGAAATCATAGAAACCATACAGTGCAGAAGGAGGCCATTCGGCCCATCGAGTCTGCACCGACCACAATCCCACCCAGGCCCTACCCCCATATCCCTACATATTTTACCCACTAATCCCTCTAACCTACACATCTCAGGACACTAAGGGGCAATTTTTAGCATGGCCAATCAACCTAACCCACACATTTTTGGACTGTGGGAGGAAACCGGAGCACCCGGAGGAAACCCACGCAGACACGAGGAGAATGTGCAAACTCCACACAGACAGTGACCCAAGCCGGGAATCGAACCCAGGTCCCTGGAGCTGTGAAGCAGCAGTGCTAACCACTGTGCTACCGTGCCGCCCAAGGGACGGGGATTTAAAACAGGAATTTCGGGAGCTGGGCTGGAAGCTGAGAGCCAAGACAAAACATGTGGTCATCTCTGGTACGTTGCTGGTGCCACGTGATAGCGAGTTGAGGAACAGGGAGAGAGTGCAGTTAAACATGTGGTTGCAGGGATGGTGTAGGAGGGAGGGTTTCAGATACGTGGATAATTGGAACACTTTCTGGGGAAGGTGGGACCTGTACAAACAGGACGGGGTGCACCTGAACCAGAGGGGCACCAATATCCTAGGAGGGAAATTTGATACGGCTCTTCAGGGGGGTTTAAACTAATTTGTCAGGGGAGTGGGAAAAGGAGTTGTAGTCCAGAAGTCAGTGTTGAGGGTGGTGAGGTATTGGGGAAGGTATCAGGGTCATGGGTGGGTACCGGTAGACAGGAAGGTGGGTTGAAGTGTGTCTACTTCAATACAAGGAGCATCCGGAACAAGGTAGATGAACTTGGGGCGTGGATTGGTACTTGGGACTACGATGTTGTGGCCATTACGGAGACGTGGGTAGAACAAGGACAGGAATGGTTGTTGGACGTTCCGGGGTATAGATGTTTCAGTAAGTGTAGGGAAGCTGGTAAAAGAGGTGGAGGAGCAGCATTGTTAATCAAGGATAGTTTAACGGCTGAGGAAAGGCACTTCGAGGGGGATCTGCACACTGAGGTAATATGGGCTGAGGTTAGAAATAGGAAAGGAGCGGTCACGTTGTTAGGAGTTTACTATAGGCCCCCAAATAGTAATAGAGATGTGGAAGAAGAAATTGCTAACCAGATTATGGATATGTGTGGGGGTCACAGGGTAGTTGTCATGGGGGACTTTAACTTTCCAAATATTGATTGGAACCTTTGTAGGTCAAATAGTTCGGATGGGGCAGTTTTTGTGCAGTGTGTGCAGGAGGGTTACCTGACACAATATGTGGATAGGCTGACAAGAGGTGAGGCCACATTGGATTTGGTACTGGGAAATGAACCGGGCCAAGTGTTAGATTTGGTTGTGGGAGAGCACTTTGGAGATAGTGACCACAATTCGGTGTCTTTTGTTATTGTAATGGAGAGGGATAGGGCCGTATGGCAGGGCAAGGTTTACAATTGGGGGAAAGGTAATTATGATGCGATTAGGCAAGAATTAGGGGGCATAAGTTGGGAACAGAAACTGTCAGGGAAAGGCACTAATGAAAAGTGGAACTTTTTCAAGGAACAAATACTGGGTGTCCTTGATAGGTATGTCCCTGTCAGGCAGGGAGGAAATGGCCGAGTGAGGGAACCATGGTTAACGAAAGAGGTGGAATGTCTTGTGAAAAGGAAGAGGGAAGCTTATGTAGGGATGAGGAAACAAGGTTCGGATAGCTCGATTGAGGGTTACAAGTTAGCAAGGACCGAGCTGAAAAAGGGGCTTAGGAGAGCTAGGAGGGGACATGAGAAGTCCTTGGTGGGTCGGATCAAGGAAAACCCCAAGGCTTTTTACTCTTATGAGAGGAATAAAAGAATGACCAGGGTGAGGTTAGGACCGGTCAAGGACAGTAGTGGGAACTTGTGTATGGAGTCAGTAGAGATAGGCGAGGTGATGAATGAATACTTTTCTTCAGTGTTCACCAAGGAGAGGGGCCATGTTTTTCAGGAAGAGAAGATGTTACAGGCTAATAGGCTGGAGGAAATAGATGTTCGGAGGGAGGATGTACTGGCAGTTTTGAATAAACTGAAGGTCGATAAGTCCCCTGGGCCTGATGAAATATATCCTAGGATTCTTTGGGAGGCAAGGGATGAGATTGCAGAGCCTTTGGCTTTGATCTTTGGGTCCTCACTGTCCAAGGGGATGGTGCCGGAGGACTGGAGAATGGCGAATGTTGTTCCTCTGTTTAAGAAAGGGAATAGAAATGACCCTGGTAATTATAGACCGGTTAGTCTTACTTCGGTGGTTGGTAAATTGATGGAAAAGGTCCTTAGAGATGGGATTTACGACCATTTAGAAAGATGTGGATTAATCCGGGATAGTCAGCATGGATTCGTGAAGGGCAAGTCGTGCCTCACAAATTTGATAGAATTTTTTGTGGAGGTAACTAAGTGTGTTGATGAAGGTAGTGCAGTTGATTTCATATAAATGGATTTTAGTAAGGCCTTTGATAAGGTCCCCCATGGTCGGCTTATGATGAAAGTGAGGAGGTGTGGGATAGAGGGAAAGTTGGCCGATTGGATAGGTCACTGGCTGTCTGATCGAGACAGAGGGTGGTGGTGGATGGAAAATTTTCAGATTGGAGGCAGGTTGCTAGCGGAGTGCCACAGGGATCAGCGCTTGGTCCTCTGCTCTTTGTGATTTTTATTAATGACTTAGAGGGGGGGGGCTGAAGGGTGGATCAGTAAATTTGCTGATGACACCAAGATTGGTGGAGTAGTGGATGAGGTGGAGGGCTGTTGTAGGCTCCAAAGAGACATAGATAGGATGCAAAGCTGGGCTGAAAAATGGCAAATGGAGTTTAACCCTGATAAATGTGAGGTGATTCATTTTGGTAGGACTAATTTAAATGTGGATTACAGGGTCAAAGGTCGGGTTCTGAAGACTGTGGAGGAACAGAGAGATCTTGAGGTCCATATCCACAGGTCTCTAAAGGTTGCCACTCAAGTGGATAGAGCTGTGAAGAAGGCATATAGTGTGTTAGCTTTTATTAACAGGGAGTTGGAGTTTAAGAGCCGTGGGGTTATGCTGCAACTGTACAGGACCTTGGTGAGACCACATTTGGAATATTGTGTGCAGTTCTGGTCACCTCACTATAATGAAGGATGTGGAAGCGCTGGAAAGAGTGCAGAGGAGATTTACCAGGATGCTGCCTGGTTTGGAGGGTAGGTCTTATGAGGAAAGGTTGAGGGAGCTAGGGCTGTTCTCTCTGGAGCGGAGGAGGCTGAGGGGAGACTTAATAGAGGTTTATAAAATGATGAAGGGGATAGATAGAGTGAACGTTCAAAGATTATTTCCTTGGGTGGATGGAGCTATTACAAGGGGGCATAACTATAGGGTTCATGGTGGGAGATATAGGAAGGATATCAGAGGTAGGTTCTTTACGCAGAGAGTGGTTGGGGTGTGGAATGGACTGCCTGCAGTGATAGTGGAGTCAGACACTTTAGGAACATTTAAGCGGTTATTGGATAGGCACATGGAGCACACCAGGATGATAGGGAGTGGGATAGCTTGATCTTGGTTTCAGATAAAGCTCGGCACAACATCGTGGGCCGAAGGGCCTGTTCTGTGCTGTACTGTTCTATGTTCTATCTTGCACTCATCAGGACAGATGCAAGAATGCCAAATTGATTAGTTCACAACTCAATTGATCAAGGCATTGCCTTGAAGAACGCACCAGGGAACTCTGACCCCCTCCCGTTTAATTCAAAAATCATGCAATGCCTGGACATGTGTAATTCTTACCTCGCTCAGCAAGGATTGCCCAAGCGTGAAATCACACCTAACATTAGACATTATGTTCTGAGTTTTGCAAGCAGGGTTTGGTTAAGTATAGAATCCCTTCAGTGCAGGAGGCCGCCATTTGGCCTATCGAGCCTGCATTGACTCTCCGAGAGCATCCCACGCAGGCTCTATCCCCGTAACCCCATGTATTAACCCTGCAAATCCCCCTAACCTATATATTTTGGACAATTTAGCATGGCCAATCCACCTAACCTGCACATCTTTGGACTGTGGAAGGAAACCAGAGCACCCAGAGGAAACCCACATGGACACGGGGAGAATGTGCAAACTCCACACAGACAGTCATCTAAGGCTGGAACTGAACCCGGGTCCCTGGCATTGTGAGGCAGCAATGCTAACTACTGTGCCACCGCTGCACCCTGGTCAGTAAGCTGCCTACTGCAAACAGCCAAAGGGACGTGATGTTTGATATGATCCTCCGGGTATTGGGACATATGCCCACATACCTGGTATTGTAATTCATATGCTACATTACTTATTTGTATGATAGTCAAATCATCTTGGTTTGATAGCAGCATCCAGTTAGTGGAAAATACTACTTGCAAATTTTTAAGATAAATTCCCCTGAAGGGCAAGGCGAGGAAGATTTATGCCCTTTTCAGGTCTGAAAGTCTTAAGCACATTTGAGAGTATGCACAATACACAGTGAGCAATGATCTGTTCAGGGAAGCCATTATTGCAAAGGATAGCTTTGGTGCACACTATTTCAGCATCACGCTTGCATGGTGAGTAAATGGCTCGGGTCCTATTTAGGTGATTGTCAATAAGGCCAATCTTATAGCACCTGGAGCTGTAGGAATCCCAATGTGTATATTGACCAGTGAAGGTAGGCTTGTGGTAGATTTTTGAGAAATCTTTAATAGATTTCTCAACTAGCACATTGAGGAAAGGGAGCACATTTAATCTCTCCATTTCAGAGGTGAATTTGGGTGCAGATTGTAGCATTATAGGTGTACCAGGAAATTCTTACATGGAGTTGCAGATCCAAATACAGCAAACATATTAGCTATGCGTCAGAATTATGCAAGGGATAGGTGGTCAGGGGTCATTCCAATGAAAATGTGTTTCTCATGGAAATCGACAAGAGAGTTAGTGAGAGCTGGCTCCACAGGGATCCCATGGCAATGCCATCTCTTTGGGCATACATCATGTCATTAAAGCCGAATTCAACTGTGCAAGTTGCTTACTTCATAAGTTCAATGAATAGATTCAGAAAGTGGTAGCACCTCTAGCTGCCATGATATAGTGACGCAGCACATTCAGCGATTAGACTCGCAGGTATGTGAAGAACTCACTCAGAACTGGTTGTAGCAACCTGAACTAGTCATAGATAAGGTGTATTGGGACATCACCCATGTCTTGGCAGCCCATAAATACATGGAGGCAGTGAAGGTGATACATAGATGATATGTTTGCTATATTTAAATCTGCAGCGGCACACAAGAATTTCCTTATACACCTTAAATGTTTTCCATTCTGTAGCTCAAATTCACCTTTGAAATGGAGCAGTCAAATGAGCTCTCTTTCCCGGATGTGCTAGTTGAGAAATCTAATCGATACTATGTACCACAAGCCTAATTTCACGGGTCAATTGACATGTTAGATTCCTACAGCTGCACAGGCTAGAAGATTGGCCTTATTAGCAATCTCACAACTAGAGTCCAACGCCATTTGTGCACATCAAAGCTTTCCTGTGGGATAATGGCTACCTAGAATAGATCATTGCTATATATTAAGCATTCTCTCAAATGGACCCCAAGATCCACTCTCTACCCGAGTATACGCCCAGGAGGCAAAGTAAGTGTCCTGCCAGCCTCAGTCATTTCTCTGTCACAATGCCCAACAGGTACCTCTGACCAGTTTTCTGTAGCACTTCTTCGTTGATAATATTGCCTCTCCATGTGATGCCCAGGATCTTACATAGGCAGCGCTGGTAAAGAAATTCAGCTTACGTGACACCTTTGCGTTTTCTGCCATGTTTCGCAGGCATAGATTGTAGTTGGCACTTCTATGGACATGGAGAGTCGCAGCTTCACGGCCATGTTGATGGTGTTGGACACCAGACCGTGTGCAGCCGATGGAAGACAGATGCTGCTTTGCTAATTCTTGTGTGGACGTCGATCTCTACATTATTCTGCCTGAAGATATTGCGTCCTTGGTAGGGGAATACGTCAACGTTCTTGACGTTCTGTTGTCCAAATGATACTGCGAGGGCCTTGTTGCCATTCAGTCATCATTATCTTGGTTTTCTCAAAGCTGACGCTTTGACCAACCTTGGTGCCACTAATCTCAAGGCAGGTGATCACGTCTTGGGCGCATGCAATTCTTTGGCCAGCAAGGCAAAGTCATCTGCGAAATTCCAAGGACATCAACCGGCGATGTTGCCACAGGATGCCAAAGTCTGCATCCACCATCACCTTCCTCATGGCGAAATCAATAACCAAGAGGAAAAGAAATGGAGAGGGCGGCACGGTAGCACAGTGGTTAGCACTGCTGCTTCACAGCTCCAGGGGCCTGGGTTCGATTCCCGGCTCGGGTCACTGTCTGTGTGGAGTTTGCACATTCTCCTCGTGTCTGCGTGGGTTTCCTCCGGGTGCCCCGGTTTCCTCCCACAGTCCAAAAATGTGCAGGTTAGGTTGATTGGCCATGATAAAACTGCCTCTTAGTTTCCTGAGATGCGTAGGTTAGAGGGATTAGTGGATAAAATATATAGGGATATGGGGGTAGGGCGTGGGTGGGATTGTGGTTGGTGCAGACTCGATGGGCCGAATGGCCTCTTTCTGCACTGTAGGGTTCTATGATGATTCTAAGTATGCAGCCTTGCTGTACTCTTGTAATGATGTTGAAGAAGCCTGTGATGCCCATGCTGGTCTTACCGTAGCCTCTGGAGTCACAGGATAAGGCTTTGTCGACGTTAACACATCGCTCCAGTAATGTATTTATAAAAACCCAGCTTGAAAGGTTTAAATAAACCGTGCATTTTCTTTGCTATAGAGACTCCTGTTGCTTGCCAGTGTGCTCCACACAGGTGCATGCTATGCATCATGGAATGATTCCACTGAAAATGGGAGTCCCAATTTTAAGTATGAGAACTGATCCAGAGAAACCATACTACAAAGTGGGGATATAGGGAAGGATGAGACTGGGAATATCATGCTAGGGAAAAGGAATGCAATGCACTATATCGAGATTGAGATATTCATTCATGGCAAAAATAATAATTAAAAGTAAATGGCATGTTAATAAGGCGGTTCAGAAAATTATATAGATATAATAATTGATCAAACAGCCAATGTATTATCTTTACCAAGGCTATTGGTTATAAAAGCTAATAGGAGCAGGATTGGGCCATTGAGCCCTTTCAGCCTGTCCTATAATTCAATGAGATCACGGCTGATCTAGATTCAAACTCCATCCATCGCCATTTCCCTCAATACCCTTGGCTAGGAAAAATCTATTGATCTCACATTTTAAATCATCAAGCTTTTTGCACCTCCAGCTCTTTGTGGGAGTACCACACTTGTACTATTCTTTGCTTTAAGAACTGGTTCCCAACTTCTCTCATGAATGGTCTTGCTCTAATTTTAAGGTTATGTCCCTTTGTCCTAGACACCCCCAATAGTGGATAAAGTTTCTCTATCGACCCCCATCAGCTCCTTTCAAAAATCCTAAAAACTTTAATCAAACTATCTTTTAACCACCCATATTCCAGGGAATACAAGCCTAGTTTATGCAATTCCTCCTCATAACTTAATCCTCAAAGCCCCTGGTAACATTGCGGTCAGTCTGAGCCACAGTCTTTAGAAGTAGTTTATTTCTCCAGTTGCCTCCTGACCTGTTGACTGTTTCCAGATTTATTATTCATTTCTTATTATAGTGCCCAGTTATGGTCACCAAACTGTCAAAAGCTGAGGCAGCAAAGATTCACTGGAAAGAAATGTATTTTCAGGGGAGAGGTAGGAAGTACAGCCTGAGATTTTAAAGAAATGAAACCCATTATAAGGTAAAATAATCAAAATTGGTCAAAAAATTCAAAACAATGTGAAAGGAATAGAAAAGCAAAATGCTCACACTCCTGCATTGAAAGTTATGTAACTCGACAATGGTTTTGTGTGTGTGTGTGTGTGTGTGTGTGTGTGTGTGCGTGCGTGGAGGGGGCGGGGGCATGCACGCATGTGCAGAGGAGGCGATTTTAAATACTGTCCATACAACAATGTTTAACAAATGAATACAAACCTTCCAATCCTTTGGGTCAAGTGTTTTCAGCAATGGATATTCCTCCAATTGTAATTCTTCATCTTCCGACTCAGAAGATGATTCTTTCTCATCTTCCAGCTCATGAAAGGAGGCTGACACATTCCTCGCCCGGCGCTTCACAAGAGCTTCAAACCATCTTCCCACTGGTTCCACCGGACAAAGCACAGAAGCTGCAAATAAAGAAAAGAAATTGCTTGAAAGGCCTTGCTGCATGTAACTATTCTTATTCTACCAATCTCAAATAAAAACTTTAACTTTTTAAGGGTTTAGTCAGGGTTATTGGGGTAGTCGGGGTTCAGTCAGGGTTATTGGGGATAGTCAGGGTTTAGTCAGGGTTCTTGGGGGTAGTCAGGGTTATTGGGGGGTAGTAGGGTTGGATGATTGGTGAGTTGGTTGTGTAGTTACCCAGGTGTTAGACTAGGCTTTTATCTGTCTAATATTTCTTGGTAACAACCCAGCTAAGTACCATGGAAGTGTCCAAAGTCTCTGATTCTAGCTCAGAGTTGGAGACGTTTGCTCAGAGGCTCGGGGAAAAAGCCCATCAGAGGTATAAACTTCCCGGGCAATTCCCATGTATGTCTGCGATCTGGACATCCACAGGGTCTTGATGTGCATCTTCAGTCATACGTCCAGTCTCCGACAATCTTGAGACTAGAAGATGTGGACCATGTTGTCCAATGTACCCCATTCTTCCAAAAGCTTTACCAATAACCCCTCTCTTAGACTTGGCATCAAAATCCATGCAAGGGTGTGCAGATACCGTACTTACCCACTAGTTACCCATTAAAAAAGGAAAGGTTAGGGCTGGTGCATTCAGGAACAAGTGAATTTTTGATTTTATAATAAGTCTTAATTACTTTCAGGTGACCTCTCTAGCAGTGAAGACTAACTTTTACAAGTGTGGAGTCTCATTCTTTCAAATTGCAATTATTGGAGAGCTTTTAAAAATATATTATTTTTAACGTTTTCTTTTTGTCCTGATATCTCTCAACCCCATCTTTCGTTTACTCTATTTATTTTGCTTTCTGTATGATGTTGCAATGAATTAAATATTCCAATTTATACTTACTGGTTTAGACTATGCATGCCTCAGTGAGGATTCTTCAATCTGATGTTGTTGCTTGCCCTGCTCACAGACGCCACAGGTCCCCTGTAAAGGGCGCCAAACTGGATCAGACGCCTGATGACAGCAAGTTGCCACTCAAAAGCCCGTGAAGAGTGTGTGGGCAGCTATCAGTCTAGTGAACAGCAAGTGCCATTCTTTCGCAGCTGAACGCAAAATCCAAGACAATGTCTACCCCCAAGAAAAAGTACATTACCGTAACATCCCTTCACCAGATACTTTCATAATTAAAACTGGGAATGCATACCCAAGTCAGAGTACACTATTGTAACATCTCAGCCATTCCTGTAACTGGTACAGGAGTTAAGGCTGCTCTACAACTTTATGCCACTTCATTTCTCCTTGCGAGGGTTGGGCTGGATTCTCTGTTGTTGTTGAAAGTCATTTTTTTTTTACAGAATACTGAAACCTAGCTCACTGAAAGATGCATTTTCAGAATAAGTCTTTGTAGTCCACAACAAAAGTCATTAGGCTTCCTTCAATTTCAAAAACAAAACACATCAGTACACTACATTTAAGTCTGCTTGGGGAATGGAATCATTTTTAATATTTCATCAGAAATCACTCGAGAGCTCATTGACCAAATTTCAGTTCCATCATCCCAAACACCAGAATGTCTAAATTTTGCGTAATAACCATGTGATTTTCTGAAATAGATTGTCAATGAAGTTAACCAGTAATAAACCCAACAACACCTGTCCCATAACATTCAGTGGTAATAACTACAATGTTGAAAAACGGGTACCTTCAATCAGGTTCTCAGCACTTGAGCAATAAATGGATTGACTTAGTCGGACATATTTTGTCCCTGTTAGCAATATGATGGCGCTCCTATGAACCATGGTTTATTCAAATGGGGAGATACTCATTTATTGGTTTTTTAAAAAAAACAGAATTAAGTTTGCAGTTCCTGTTTGAGAGATTTTCTGAGGTCACTGTTTTAGATGTCAACCTTGGCTAGGTAGTAGGACATTTGCCACTGAGTTAGAAGGCTGTGAGTTCAAGACGCATTTGAGTACATAATCTCAGCTGACACTTCAATGTACTACATAGGGAGTACTGCACTGTCAGAGGTTAATCATACCAATGTCTGCCCTTTCAGACCAGTGTAAAAAGATCCCGTTGTGTTATTCAAAGAACAGGAAAGCTTTCCTGGTGTTCTTACTAGAAGTTATCTCTTAACCAACGCCACTGAAGCAATTAGATTGGACATTCTCATTGCTGTTAGTAGGATCTTGCTGTGTTTCCTGACATTACAGCAATACATATGCTTCTAAAGTTATTGGCTATGAAACACTATATATCCTGAACTACTGCTACATAAATGCAAGTTATTTATTTATTCGCTTCTTTGCAGCTCAGTGGCTTGATGTTGAATCTTTGCACTTCACAGATATGGTAGGCTCAGCATTGTTTAATAACCTGCTGAAAGCTACAGGAGCAGCTAGATTTCCGCAACAGGAAAGGGCAAACATGGTTCAGATTCTGGGGCGGCAATGGCAGCAAAACTGTCAGCATTCACCATATTGCTCTTTGGAAATTGACAGCAATTTCTGGAGTTTACGCACACACTGTTAAACACAGAAATCCAGAAGCTGCTGCCAGTATTTCCATGCTTCTCCGAACAGTGTACTGGTGAAACCATTGCCTGTAATCATTTGGAAATTACTGAACTAATGAGAACCTGCCCATTTTCACCATTAATCTCATTGTAAAAATCCTTTAAAAAAAATTACATCTTGTTGAACAGGTTGTAACTGTGTTTTTAATGATATACTAAATTCATAATTACTTATGAACAGCCTCAATGGATGTGAAAACCTATCTGTGGAATGTCAAATCTCTCCATCATGATAAAAAATTCAACACATTAAAATCATTGTTTTTAAAGTTTAATATTTTGGTTTCTACTTTAATCTCACATTCACGTCGCAATCTTTATTTTTCTCTAAAATGATATTTAAAAATTGAAAGATAATCAGTGGTTTTTTTTAAGCTTCCTTGTTTGCTGTCTATGAGAATACTCCCCCATGAGTGGTTGTTTACCCTGATGACTGAGATTTCCTTAACTTGGTGCCAGATTCAAACTAACAGTGTGAAAGGGGAAAAGCCACACGACAAAGATTGCCTGATTTTAGCATGCAGCTTTTTGAGGTCAGCAACAAGCACCAACACATTGCCGCTGACCACAAAATCCAGGCCATTCCATGTCCATGCGAGTGGACCGCTATATCAAGCTCTTCTTCACATTGGTGATAAATATTAATCCAAGTACTATGAAACAAAGCTTGAAATTTTGTATACTTTAGAAAGAAACCCAGGAATGAAGTTTATTGAAGGAGAATAATTCAAATATTACCAGTATTTAAAATATAACCTACAAAATATAACTCGCATTTTTAGTAAAAGTTATTAAAACTCTTGGCAGGAATATGATTGTAGGAAGCAATTGTCATATTCCAATGGTAGCCTTATTGGAAAAGTATTTTATGAACCTCTTAAATAGATGCAGTGTGCCTTTCAGCTTGTGCAGACTATTTTTAATATATTCCTATTAGGTATGCTATTCACTACACAGCTCAGCAAGGGAACCAAAAAAGTGTGGTTAATTAGGTCACTGCATTTTAATTAGCTCAGTCCCTGTTTACTGATCCCTCCAGTCTTTTATATTCTCAATGGTAATTCATAGGGTAGGATCAGTAATAATTATTGTCTAGTCAGATTGTTATTGTTAAGGTTAAATGTGCAGCATATCTTGCTCAGTTTTTAATGAAAAAAACACTGCAAATCTTTGTATTTTTTTCATCATGAACACTCTCAATTAACCTACCATTGAAAGTGTAAAGCAATCTATAAAATTATTCAAAGAAATAAGCTGCAAAGATCAACAGATAATTGGGTAAATTTAGTTAATCTGAATTAATTTGTAAGCCTCTGCTTCTACCCCCATCAACTCCTCTTCTGCATTACTGCAAACCTTCAGATCTGTCACCCCCATCACTCTGTGCTTCCTTCCCCCATCACCCTTACCACACTTTCCCATTTCACCTCCTACATTTTTCATCTGTTTTTGCCAAATTAGCATTTACAAAGAGCGCAGATTAATAGACACGGACACTACCAAAATCAAGTTTGGAGGTGATCAAAGTATAGATGGTTTTAAGGGCAGAGACCGAACTTGAAGATGAAGTGAATAATATTGTAAGTGTAGTAGCAAGCGGTGGTGGTAGTGTTAAGCTTGTTGGTTTTGAAGTTCAGCTCTGCAGGATTCCAAGGTTTCACAAAGTCTGTTTGAACCTGAGTAAGCAGCAGAGTTGAGGTGAAGTCTGCAGCAAACTTTACAACAAGACATTGGCTTTGGTCTTTCCAATTCAGTTAGTAGCTCCACCCACAAGTCTTTTTTCATCCATTACAATTATTGGTCCAACTTTTCTGACCACAAAGGGAACACTTATATTGGCTCCCTTTCTAAAGCTTTTTCAAAGAAACTGAGTACTGATAGGTTTTGGTCATGAAAGAACTATTTCCCTCCATCTCAAATCAGTATTGCCACAAAAGAACAGTTTCCCATCATATCAAATTAGCATAAAACTCATGTCAGGTCAAGAATTCAATAGTTGTCCCATATATTAACTCTTCTAGTTCTCCCGTTGCAATTTTGGAAAGAATGCAAAGAAATACTGGCCGTCTGGCGATCTTTCTCCTATCTACAGCCTCCAACATATCATCACAACGATTCTCTTTTTCTACTTTATCAACACTACTGTGGTCAGCAATGCACTGAACATGGTCTCGTCCACTGAAGTGCCAAATATGGTACCTCACATGCTTCTCTGTCTCCTCAGTATTGAAACCTAGACTGATTGTACAGCCTCCCACATTAAATCGTTCTTTTCCAAAGATTCTGGAGCTTTTCCCTTTCTTTCCTCCCACAATCTCTAGGTTTTATATTCAAGCATGGCATCGCCTAATCTATTTCCTCCTCTTTCTTACACTTTCCAACTATGATGATTTCCTCCACTAGGGGCCTTGGAACTTTGTGATTTTCTCAATTTAAAACTATAAGTTCCCACTATTCCATATTGATTAAAATAATGATAGTCGCATAGAACAACTGAAATGTCACAAAAATGGATTTAGTAAAGTGGATATGCTCAACTTAATAACTTACATCTATTAAATTTGCTCCTAAAGTTCTTGTAACATTTGAAAAACAGGTTTAGTTGTAATAATTTGAAAACATCAATATTTTGCTTCATTTAACTATCCCTTGCTACTGGAAAATTTAACAAAAGCATGAAGCGCCTTCAAATTTTATTTATTAGTCACAAGTAAGGCTTACATTAACACTGCAATTAAGTTACTGTGAAATTCAATGGGCACTATGTATTACAGATCACCACCGGCGTCTTTGGAGTTATCACTTCCATCCTCACCAAGATCAACAAATATTCTAAATGTCGCGAACTCCAACACAGTCTTGGAAAAGCTTTCTGAAAGTGGAGGAACTTAACACCGCTTTACAACTTGGTAATTCAATCACTTGGTCGAATGTGGACAAAGCCTCTGTGAATCAGGCCAGTTTCAAGCTGTGTTCAAGGACAGGAGAGTGCACACTGCCAGCCTGACTCTTGCTTTTACTTTGATCTTTTGGTCCCGGGGCCCAGGATGGACAGAGGCGCCTCTCTCTCTCCCTCCCCCCGCACTCGCACCCCGCCCGCACTCGCACCCCGCCCGCCCCTCGCCACAAACTCTTACCTGGCAGGCTTTTAAAGACGGCGGTGGAAAGGCCCTCCTGCGCCTCGCACAGCATCATTAAGCCACTCGCTGCCCGGTCACACAAGCTCCGTCCACGGGACCATGAAACAGGCTGCGAGCCTCCTTCCCCCCGCTCCGGCTCCGCTCTGAAGCAGACAGCCGCCGGCTCCGCATGGACGCAACAACCGGCCGGCTAGTGCCCTCACACTAACACTTCCGGGTCACCTCCGTGTACAACACACTAAACCAGTCCGGCCGACTGCGCAGCTCTTCAAAGAAACGTTCCGGAGAACAATCCGACTCCTGGAGGCGGCAAGGATTGTAAGGAGTCTCACAACACCAGGTTAAAGTCCAACAGGTTTATTTGGTAGCAAAAGCCACTAGCTTTCGGAGCGCTGCTCCTTCGTCAGGTAGACTGGGAAATCTGCTCACAAACAGGGCATTCGGCCTCTGATATTCGGGTAAGCGTTCTCCAAGGCAGCCTTCACGACACACGACAGTACAGAGTTGCTGAGCAGAAACTGATAGCCAGGTTCCGCACACATGAGGACGGCCTCAACCGGGATATTGGGTTCATGTCACACTATCTGTAACCCCCATGACTTGCCTGGGCTTGCAAAATCTCACTAACTGTCCTGTCTGGAGACAATACACATCTCTTTAGCCTGTCTTGATGCTCTCTCCACTCACATTGTTTGTATCTTAAAGACTTGATTAGCTGTAAGTATTCACATTCCAACCATTATTCTGTAAATTGAGTTTGTGTCTTTATATGCTCTGTTTGTGAACAGAATTCCCACTCACCTGAAGAAGGGGCTTAAGGCTCCGAAAGCTTGTGGCTTTTGCTACCAAATAAACCTGTTGGACTTTAACCCGGTGTTGTTAAACTTCTTACAGTCATGATGTGGAGATGCCGGCGTTGGACTGGGGTGAACACAGTAAGAGTTTTAACAACACCAGGTTAAAGTCCAACAGGTTTATTTGGTAGCAAATACCATTCGCTTTCAGAGCGCTGCTCCTTCGTCAGATGGAATGGAAACTTCTTACAAACAGGGCATACAGAGACACAAATTCAATTTACAGAATAATGATTGGAATGCGAGTCTTTGCAGCTAATCAAGTCTCCAAGATACAGACAATGTGAGTGGAGAGAACAGGTTAAAGAGATGTGTATTGTCTCCAGACAGGACAGCTAGTGAGATTTTGCAAGTCCAGGCAAGTTGTGGGGGTTACAGATTCCGGTTGAGGCCGTCCTCATGTGTGCGGAACTTGGCTATCAGTTTCTGCTCAGCGACTCTGCGTTGTGTATCGTGAAGGCCGCCTTGGAGAACGCTACAAGGATTGACAGAATTGCAATAACTCTTACAAATGCAGCCATAACAATAACTTGCATATATATACGTAGAATAACCACCTTCAGGCACTTCATGGATACAAATTGGCACCCAACTAAAGAAGGAATTATTGAATGGCCAAAGGAGGAGAGAGAGAAGTGGTTAGGGAGGGAATCCCAAAGTTTTTAATGGTTAAAAACACACTTGGCAGGTACTGGGCAAAGGCGATGCATAGGTCGATGGAGCTGAAACATTATCCCTCTACACTAACACTGCCTATACCTGCTGAGATTTTCTCCTCAACATTTTTTGTGTTTTTATATTAGAGGAATAGAGGAATCTGAGGGCGGAAGCAGGTTCCAATATGGGCAGCAGTTAGCTGAAGGCCAACCAAGGGATTGTTGGAATAATCGAGCCTGGATCAGGTAACTAGGGAATGAATGAGAGTTTCAGCGGCAGATGAGCTGATCAACCAGAGGTATGAAAGTAGGCCGTCTTTGTCAGAGAATATGGGTTCAACAGCATATCTGTGGCCATAGGATGCCATGGTTACAAACTGTCGACTTCAACCTGAGATATGGGCCGGACGGTAGAACATAATTGGAGCCAAGAATCAGGCGTTTGTGGCATGATCAAAGAAGATAGCTTTGATGTTCCCAGTGAACTGGATGAATTTGCGGCTCATCCAAAACGTGATCGACTTGGACAAAGTAAACTGATAATGCAGAGGTTGTGGAGTTGTCAAGTGAAGTTGCTTATTTATTTAGCGAATGCAAAGTCTCCAAGCCAAGCAGAGAGTGGTTGAGCTGGATGGGCTGCATGATATGGAGGTTGATACAATATGTTTAGATGGTGACACGATGGGACAGCATGCAAGTGAAGGAGAGGGGAAACAAGGATGGATTTGTGGATGATCAGAAGCCAGGGTGATCAGAGGCCATATAGAGATAGAGTGGCTAAGATTGAATGGCTAACACTCTTATTCATATTATGCAAATTGACTATCCACTTGGAAGAAACAACAACTTTTTTTTAAAAACTACAGAATGTTCCACTTGCAATGCAATAAAATGCTTTGATCAGTACTAACTACTGTCGCCTCTGTCTGTCCTCGGACTGGAACTATGATGTTCCAGTATGTGCTTTGCCAGTCAGAAAGATGGCGACGCCAGGACCAAATTGTCACAGACCGGATATTGTCATGTGGTTTCCGGTGCGGTGCATTCTGGGGGCTGGGCCTTGTGAAGTGCTGTGTAACGCCGCGGCTCTGAGTGGCGGCTGTGGTTATCATGCCGGATTACCTGGGAACCGATCAGCGCAAAGCTAAGGAAGAAACGAAAGAGGAAGATAAACCGATCCGAGGTGAGTGGCAATTTAAACCGGTGATGACCCCGAGGCCTCGGGGATGGAGTTGGGGGAAGAGTCTGGGCACCAGAGGCCCTGTTAGTGAGGCGGCTTGGGCCTAATCTTACTGATGTCATTCTAAAGATATGAGGATAAATCTTCGGGCATTGCCTTCCCCTCATCTAAAACCTGGCCTTTTAATCCATTTCTGTTTGTGGGATCTTGCTGTGTCCAAATTTGCAGTCGTGTTTTCCCATTTTACACCAGTGACCACAATCCCAAAACATCCCAGTTTGCTGTGACATCCTTGTCATCTCTTGGGGTCGTGAACCGTGGTGTATAAATGCAAACTCGTTCATTCTGTCCTTTTATTTAAGTGGCAGCCTCACTACTGTTCATACATAATGTAAAATGCCCCAATGGTCACAAATTCCTATTGTTAAGATCTCTGGAGGGACCGAAAATATTTAAAAAGAAGTTTGATCATCCAGTTAATAGCTGGAAGAATGACATGTCAAGAGTTCATGTTTTAAATCTTTTACTGCAACAAATAATTAAAAGCACTTCTTTTTGTGGACAACCTATTTGTGAAATGGCACAGAAGAACATTCCCATTTTACACTTATCACGTTCCACAAAATGACACTCCTTATAGCAAAAAGTCTGCTTGTTTTCAGCTGCTGTGAGTTTCTGTATCTTTGTTTAGGTGAGTAGTAACTTTGACCATCTCTAGGTGTTCTTTGGTTGGTTATGGGCGGCACAGTGGTTAGCACTGCTGCCTCACAGCGCCAGTGACCCAAGTTCAATTCCGGCCTCGGTTGACTGTGTGGAGTTTGCTCGTTCTCCCTGTGTCTGCGTGTCTCCGGGTTCTCCGGTTTCCTCCCACACTCCAAAGATGTGCAGGTGAGGTGGATTGGCCGTGCTAAATTGCCCCTTAGTGTCAGGGGGACCAGCAGGGTAAATATGTGGGGTTACGGGGATAGGGCCTAGGTGGGATTGTTGTCGGTGCAGGCTCAATGGGCCGAATGGCCTCCTGCACTGTAGGGATTCTAATTCTAATTGGTTTTCAGGGTTTCTTAAATTCACCACCAGCTATAAAGCCTGTTCAATGATTCTTCTTGCCCATGTCCTTGCCAGAACAAATGTCCTGGAATCCGTAGAAAGTTGCACAATGTGTCTTTTCGACTAGAGACCGTTTTCATCCCGCATCCATCCAGCTGTGATTAGCTCACAAAGTCAAGCAACCGCTTCTCTCTGTTCACCACACACCTCTGGTCTCTGTGATAGTCATTGATTTTGTAGGGAAGCCTATAAACTGATCCCAAAAATGTCTTCCTCTTCCCCGTGACAATGTGAAACATATTAACCTTGCATCAAGGTAGAAATGCTAATTAACTACCGTGGATCCCAAATCCCTTTCAGCTTAGAAGTAAATAGACATTTTATAACACAGCTGTGTACAGCATCTTTCTGGGACTTTGGAAGACCTTGTAATCTCAAGGACTGAAACCATTGTTTCCAAATGTAAACACCTTGCACTTTCCAAATGTAAATACCTTGCACTTTCTTCTCAATAAAACAATCTAAGTCTTCCTAGGATCTCTAATAATCAAACTGCCCAAGCTGCATAACAGTTTATATGACTCCCTTCATTTACCCCAACTGGGTAAATGTCTCGGGGGCAGGGAATTCAGATGGTGTTCGTAAAGCAGAAGTGGAAATGAATAGGGTTGGGAAGCATTTTCTGATCAGGGCCAGTGTGATCTCCTGGACTCGTTTCAATCGCCTCAGGGGGTCGGAGAGGAATTTCCCAGATTTTTTTTTCCCCATATTGGCCCTGGGGTTTTCACTCTGGGTTTTCGCCTCTCCCTGGAGATCACATGGTCTGGAATGGGGGGGTGGGGGTGAGTTAATAGGTTGTGATGAACAAAGCATCATAGCTGTGAGGGACAGCTCGGTGGATAGGATATTAGGATGTAGATAGGCTGGAAAATTGGGCGGGGATCCTGGATTCAGGATTCAATCCTGGAGCGGCGCGGGCTTGGAGGGCCGAAGGGCCTGTTCCTGTGCTGTACTGTTCTTTGTTCTTTAAAGCAATGGTCCCAAAATATAATAGATCTCTTAATTAAAACACTGTTGTGTTACCACCCGTACATAGCTTAGTTGCAGATATGTACTTGTAATTAATAGATTTAGTGGTTCTGAACATATTCATTTTTTAGACTTTTGGATTCCCTCAGGAGATCAAAATGTGTTTGGATTTTGAATACAATAAAATATAGACTTTTGAGAGTTAATTTGCCTTGACAAAGTTGGAACACAACAAAGATGTATTGGTTTAGTGGGTAACTGCTTACTTTATACAGACCAGAGAAGATCAGGTTTGATCCTCAGTCAAACAGCAAAAAGACAATCAGCCAGAATTGCCATTCAACATCTACTGTTTGAAGCCATGTGATAACAGAATTAGCAAGAACACTTGCTGTCACTTGCTCCTTGACCCATTGCCTACCAATTAGGGACATTTAACATATTTTGTTCCTAAGTGATCTTCTGATAGACGAGTATTAATAGGTGTAGTTAATGTATGGAAGCTTGGCAGAAAATGTGAAGATTCTGCTACATTTGAGATCTGTGAATGGATTCATGGCTTTTGCCTATGTATGAACATGGGTGTGTATATAGAACTGTTATAAATTAAAATTGAAAAAGTGTGGGGTGAAGGGGAAGCCACTGAGTTGAGAGTTCTATGAATTGGTGGGCAGGATGGGTGGGTGGAGATGGGGTAGGGGAGCAGACAGTAATGAGAAGGATGATCTAGTTGCCAGAATCAGAACTGGGAGAGACAGCAGTATTGATAAAACGGTTTTGTATGTTAGGAGGGAGGGCTTTTTGAATAGATTATTGCCTGTTGATACTTTGTAATGTATGCAGTTACACTGTATTTTGATTTTTTTAAAATTTAAAAAATATTTAAAACTATCATTCCCGGTCCTTGTTAGTTCTGCGGAATGCCTGAGATAGGAAATGAATAACATAAGGTACACTTCATTGAAAAAAAACCGTTAGATGATGTTGAAGAAAGAACTTGCATTTTTATTGCACTTGTATGGTGCTTGACCCCTGTGCATGAGAAACATGCGTCTGATGTCAGGCTTTCATTCTGTTTGATTGGGACTTTAGTTATCGGCCCATCCCCCACTTGTTTTAAATGGGTTGTCATCACAGCAAGTTCTGTATTTCTGGCATTACTTTGATTGAGTCTAATAGTTGAGAGGATTGTTGTTTTATTGGGGAATGAGTCCTTGAAAGTCTTGATGTGAAAAGCATAGCAAAGAAGGTGGCCATCTTTGATGGTGAATGCCTCCCACCTATTAAAGTCCATATTGGATGAGTGGAAGTAGCCAAGTAAGCAGCTTGAGTCTTCCAGGACCATCGTACTTTGGAGAAATTATATAATAACTTCAGTGACACCTGCATACACTGTTATGTACGTGTTAACTCTTCAACGGTAGAAGGCACAGGCCAGATCTCAATGTTTACCTTTTGGATTGTCAGGGAATTGGGAAACAGAGGCCAATTATTATATCATTATTTCATACAAAAGAATCTGTAGCGTTTAGTTAATGAAGCAAATGCACATGCAAACTACTGAGTCAAATTGTGGTGTTCCATAAATGCCGATGTTTTTTCTTTCTAATCTTGGTTCATAACTCATCACTTTTCAGTCGTGATCAATCTTGCTTTTGTTTCTGATCCCGATGTCTTACGGACAGGAGGAGAGCTAATTTAAACAGCATTAATTTTCCTCTCACCACCTGTTCGTAAATAAGGAGGTGTTTTGATTTGATTGCCTCTTTATAAGAGGTGGTGTATTTTCCCAACCCCTTGGTTTTGGGTGTGATCCAAGTTTCTACTAATAACTCCACAGCAGACTCAAGAAAGATGAACTCCAAGGGTTAGCATATTTGCACACATTCAAAACCTGTAAAGAGGGTCACAACATTGCCTGCACATTCAGACAAAGCGAGGGATAGAGAGAAGAAGGTTTTACAGTACAAAGATCACAGAGAAAATCATGTGAGTTCCAGAGTCCAGAATCAATGTCCAATATTCCTTCACAGAGATCAGTAAGCTGAAAACCGATGTTGAAGAATTCACTTTTCACTGGTGTGGACTTCAGAAGATGAGAGGCACGTAGAGATGAATCAGTCTTGTAAGCGATGATATAGAACTTGCAGTCGAAGCAGGGTAGACGAGGCCAGTTGTCTAACCTGGCTCAGAGTTCATCCAGTGCTGCTGGCTATTCAGATATTAAACCTCAGAGTTTTTCAGTTCAGCAAGCCAATATCCAAAAATGCTGGAAAATCACAGCCCATCTGACAGCATCTGTGGAGAGAGAATAGAGCTAACATTTTGAGGCCGGATGACTTTCACCATCCCAAAACTGCCAAGTAGCTTCTTTTGTTCAGAGGTCAAAGACAGACATAGGTTCAGCCATTTCAAAGGTCTTTGTTCAGTTTTAACATTTTAGAAATATCTGAACATATCTGTATATATTTTACAAAATACAGTGTCAGGTCTCAGTCGCTCACAGTGTGCTGACCAAACCTGAATGCTCTGTCAACTGGTGCGTGCTAAAACCTTGGAGTAAGTGAAGACTGGTTAGGTTAGATGGCTAGAGTGTGATGCAGAATGACGCCAACAGTGTGGGTTCAATCCCCATACCAGCTGTGGTAGTCCCAGGAAAGCCTGCCTCATTGCTTTGCCCCACGCTTGATGCAGGGTGATGCCGTCAACACGTTTAACCAGTTGTCACTCCCTAACGGAGTGGATATGGCTAATTTCCTTTTGACTTGTGTAAGAACAGAAGTAGGTATGTCACTTCTCATTAAAGTTGAGATCATCTGTTCAGCTGCTGCTTCTCTTTTTTTCTTTGCCCACCGAACTAAATCCCCCCCCCCCCCCCCCCCGCCCCGCCATGCTACACCAACCTCGGACTAAATCTGTATCTCCGACTCTCCCAAAGCCCTCACTAAGCTTGGGTAATAACGTCCTAAATATACAAGCTTTTATTTTAAACTGATGACATATTTTTGCTGGAGTTTTATTTCTGAATATAGATTTCAGTGCAATCATCAAATACATTACTTTTTAGCTGAGTAATTAGTTATTTTTAGTTACAATCATTTCTGATTATACTTGCCTTTTTGGTTGCAGCATTAGATGAAGGGGATATTGCCCTCCTGAAGACCTATGTAAGTATCCTGATCTGTTCAATTGCCATTTATACATTAATGTAATTTTTAAAATCATTTTGATGTGCATGCATTGTTTGTTGCTGTGCGCAGTGTTTATAATTTAGTTCCTTTGATTCCAATGAGTCCTGCTTGCTGCTAGCTTTCATAGAATCCCTACAGTGCAGAAGAAGGCCATTCGGCCCATCAAGTCTACACCGACAACAATCAGAGCTGTGCCTCGGTTAACCCAGAACTGGTTAAATTATTATATTGTTCACAAGCTGAATTCAACTTGATCAAATTAGGATACAGATTGTTTGCACTCGGTCACAAAACATCAATATCCTGCCTTCATACAGAGTTGATGACGGAAGCACTTAACATTTAGCTTCCAGGCTCTATCCAGTTTGGATACTTGATGCTTTCTACAATCCCCCGCCAAAGGTGTTCAACACTGTCACCAGAGGTTTATCCGCAATGGTGGATACATCCGTCCATCTGAACCACAAAAATGTCAAGCAGATCAATAATAAATGTTGGACCCAATACCAGGTTCAGACCCAACACCAGGTTCAGACCCAACACCAGGTTCAGACCCAACACCAGGTTCAGACCCAACACCAGGTCCCACACCCAGGCCTTATCCCCGTTACCCCACATATTTACCCCGATAATCCCTCTAACCTACGCATCTCGGGACACTAAGGGGCAATTCAGCATGACCAATACACCTAACCCGCACATCTTTGGACTGTGGGAGGAAACCGGAGCACCTGGAAGAAACCCACGCAGACAAGGAGAGAACGTGCAAACTCCACACACACTGACTCAAGCCGGGAATCAATCCTATGTCTCTGGAGCTGTGAGGCAGCAGTGTTAACCACTGTGCTGCCCATCCTGATGATTCAGCAGATTTACAGTTAGCAGGTGAACCATAAAGAAAAATAATAAAGTCTCACATTCTGTCCTATGGTCCAAACCAAATTGCAATTGAATTCATGCAGTTGATATATTGCCTGTGTTAAATAGGGGAATGATTACCAACCGGGATCTCCCCATTGTGATTGCTATCCAAAAGCCCCTTCAGATACTCTATATATTGAACGTTGAGTGGGGGTATGATTTGGTTTGACTGTGATACCACAAAGTTAAATAACTTGCACTGAAACTTGGCAATTTGGGTGATGTTCAGGCAGGTCACTTTGGATTTGGAGCTGGAACATAGATAGCAAGGAGTGAATGACTTCGGAGGAATGGGCACAGCAATAAACTCTCAAACAAAACAAAAGTCACATTTAAATGATTGGCCAAAGTGGAGTGAAGTGGTTGCAGTGAATTAGTTTTTTTTTCCCTTCTTCTTTGGGAATCCTGTTTTTCTGCTCATCCCTTTGAAAATCAACCTCCATTAGGAAAGAAATGAGCTCACCAACTAGGGTGGGTTTTTACTTGCTTGGGCCGGTATCCTGGTGATCAGGTGTGGTCGCCTTTTGGCAGTGGGTTTTCAAGTTGAAAAGCATACTTTAACTGGAGGGTCGCGTAAAGGTTGCTGTCTACCTCCCTACATTGACCTACTGGCAAGATCTCCAGAACACTGGAGCCAAGATCAAGACGTGAGTGAATCTCATACTGAAACTAGCAGCTGCGCCTGGGGTTAACGCACTATGTACTGCTTCACTTGCTCAGCAAAGTGCAACTCCTCAATCTAGCCCAGGAGGTGCAGCACAAACGTGGTAGATATCCACCTCCAGGATGTCATGATGACTAATTCTGGGACACTGCTCAGGTGACTTCCTGGGCTCTCCTGTTGTCCGTAGGGAAAGCATCCTTCTCAAAAAAAACACCACCGGCTGACAGCTAACTGAGCACACCCATTGTCACAGCATCTCAAAAACAAAACCAATCCATTCACTTGTCTAAAATACTGTAGTCTTTACCAGAACGCAACTGCTCCATCTCTTGATGGCACATCTGGTTGACTGCAAACATCAGCAATGCAACCTGGATGAAGTACCAGGTTTCAATCTTCCACGGAACATCTGGAGAGCCCTCAACCACTTGAGGAAATATGGGGCCAAGTGCTGCACAGGTGCTGCATGATGAACAGCTCAAATTGTTCCTGTATCCATCCAGGTCAGGCTGTTGCCCATATGCTGAACTTCTGCCCTGAGAAATCCATTCCTGGTGGCATCACACTCATTCACACTGAGTCAGCAGAAGCCATTGAATGGATTATAAACTCAACATCAAACTATAACTGTTTCTCTAGCCATGTGAAAAAGGAAGAAAAACAGTTAGCGTTGGTTTCTCATTTCTTAGAACTGTTTGCATTGAGATTGTATGGAAGAAGTGAGGTAAACAAAGATGACCTGGATTGTTTTTTGACTTAAAACGTTTGACAATAATGTGATCTTGATGATTTGTACAGGCGCATAATGTATATCCCAGCAAGACTGCATATTCTCAATTGTAGCACACAACTATACCATTAACACATTTTGAGTTATTCAGATTTGTGTACTTCTGAGAAGCCAAGTTACACAGTAAAACTGGAAAAATTGGTTTATGTATGATTGAACGAACAAAGAAAAACTTACAAAACAAAGGGACGTTTTACTGAGGATGATTTGTCTTTCTTTCATAATGTAGACTCCCAAAATCATTAGAAAAGTTAATTTATTTTTTAATTTTCTAATAAAACTGTACGGCATTGCATACCAAAGCATCAGATTTAATTGACCAAAATGAGTGGTCGTATTAATATCTGGTTAATGGGTAGTTCGGTGCCTTATTTTGTTACAGAGCTTATGACCATCTTGTGTCCATTTTTCATGTTTTGTAGGGTCAGAGTACATATTCCAGACAAATCAAGCAAGTAGAGGATGATATCCAGCAGCTTCTCAAGAAAATTAATGAGTTGACCGGTACGTTTTAAATATAACCTCACAAGGCAACTTGCATGATTAGACCTGGGAATGGGCTGCATCCAGTTCTGGGTGCTGCACATTAGGAAAGATATCAAGGCATTGCAGAGAGGAAAGAAAATCACGAGAATGGTTCCTGGAATGAGGAACCTCAGTTATGGAAATAGATTGGGGAAGATAGGATTGTTTTCCTGGGAGAAAAGTGGCTGAGAGGAGACTTGATAAGAGGTACTCAAAATTATGAGGGAGTCTGGCTAGAGTAAATAGGGAGCAACTGTTCCCACTCATGAAAAGATCAAGGACGAGGGCACAGATTTAAGGTAATTGGCAAAAGCAATATGGGAAAAAGCTTTTTCATTTAGCAAGTAGTTACTGGCTGGAATGCACTGCCTGAGAGTGTGGTGAAGATAGGTTCATTCAGAAGGGCATTGGGCTGTTACCTGATGAGGAAGAATGTGCACGGATAGGGGGAGAAGGCAGGAGAATGGCACTGAGGGAATTGTTCATTCAGAGAGCTGGTGCAGACATGATGGGCCAACTGGCCTCTGTGCTGTAACAATTCTGAGATTCTGTAAATAGCTGATGAGGTGCTTGTATCCACCACTGGATTCAAACATTCAGATAGAGAGAAAATTTGTTCAATGTAAAGTTTGCGGTTGGCAATCTTTTAATTCATGTTGTCAATGTATATTGTGTTTGATCCAAATAGTTTATTTTGAAAGCTATCTTTAGATGCAGAATTGCATTAGTTTTCAAGTGCGTGGCTTTGGACTGATCTGACAGAGAAATCACAACATTTCAGTAGAATTACAATGAGCTATTTGTTGATATACAATTCCAACTTGGATCAGCTGGTATATACAAAGGACTGGGTTTAGTATTATAATTTACAGGGCTCTAAATGTCTCAAGTGATAACATAAACTGCTCTTAACCCCATTGCCAAAATACATTTAATTAGTCTGCTTTCTCTTCCCTCTCACCAGAGTCACTGAACTTTTTTTCATCTGCTTCTTTATTTCAAATGTGCTGTAATATTTATGTATACATCTGAAAGCCTGTTTGTTTTTGGCTGAGTCACAAATGAAAGTCATGTATAAAGAATTTCTTTATTAAGCTCCCTTTGTACTTATGCTTTTGTTTGGTTAGAATGATGGTGTTGATGGGTTACTATAGCTGAAGTATCTAGGCTACGGGGCACAATCACATTTGAATCATGCCCCTATGTGCCCTCCAGTCGGCTGGCATCAGCAGAAGAACAGCTAATTTGCACAGAGTCTGCAGACAATGATGTCTGTCTACCCCATGCAGCTGCCTGAGAGAACCCAAGCTGAGCACTTTTGCTACATCCAGTGTGCACAGCTACTTCCTGATATCTCATTAAATTAATCAAATGGGCTTCCACATTGCATTCGTGATGGTTGGGGCTTCCAGGAGAAAACCAATAGATCACCTAGCTACACTTCCACCTGAAGATGGCTGCAAATGCTTCAGCCTTGTCTTCTGCATTCAGGTGCTGGGTCCTGTATTAATTGAGGATGGGAACATTCCTCTCAGTTGTATAACAGTCCACCACCATCATTACAATCCCTTTATGGAAGCATAATCCAAAATTAGCAAATTTACTGAATTTCTGTCAAATGAAGAAATTAAAACAAGATTCCACTTTTTTAACACCAATCAGAGCCATTACAAATGAATTAACGAACAGATGGTCAATCAAGTCAAATCTCATTTTAAATAATCGATTCAACAAAGATGCGTCTTACCCAACTGCAACTCTCATCACTCCCTGCACAACTGTGGCACTGCATTGCTACACAGTTCCAGAATATGCTGTTCTTTACTCTTAGAGGATAGATTAGGAATTTATCAACAGTTCTCACCTCTGAGCTCCGTGGGTACAATTATCATGAGCAAGACACATTTG
This sequence comes from Mustelus asterias, assembly GCF_964213995.1. NCBI lineage: Eukaryota > Metazoa > Chordata > Chondrichthyes > Carcharhiniformes > Triakidae > Mustelus > Mustelus asterias. The sequence continues at coordinate 59,556,052 of NC_135819.1, forward strand.
TATGCACCTTCACTCCCTCGCAACACAACAGTCCAGATGGTGTAACTTTCCAGAATTCCTTTTCAACTAACCAATCAATAACCATTGCTTCGTGATTTGACCACATGGGAAAGTGCACCATTTTTTAGCCTCTCCGAGCTAATCACACAGCCTTCCAGGTTTTAAATCTTTTTAACCATCTCACAAAGTACCTCCTCCAAGTGGTTCTGTCACCCCTTCTGTCAAACAGGAAAACTGATCTTTTCCAGAGTGATTTTTTTTTTTCTCCTCAAGAATTCTCAATTTTCCTCTTTCTGTTTGTGTGTATGTTTGTACACTGATCACCTTCACCCCCTGCTGCTCTCCTTTGACTGACTTACTGTTGGTGCTGCTTCCCGGTCAAGGGTCACCAGATTATCAGATCCCTTTATAATTGATGCAAACTCTTAAAAGTCTTTTCAAACATTAAGGACAATCACAGATTCCAAAACATTTTAAAGAAATTACAAATTTCCTTGCAGTACACTTCAGGTCAGAGGTCCTCGCACCATTTATTACAGGATATGGCAGCTTTGATCCATTAATAGTGGGATTGCTGTTAGCTTTGTTTTAGGCAGATTTGTTTGACTTCTTGCTCACTTGATTATGCTGCAATCTTCTACATAAAGAACTCCATTTTGTAACGTTTTACAGTATTCTGTCTAGATTGATTGGAGAATAAAATTAAAAGTTGTCTAGTTATTTGAAATGCCAGCCCTGTCAGGATATCCTTTCTTGAAACTAATCCCAGATTTCAGTAAGTTAGTTGTTCATCTTGTGATTTTGGTTATATCAAAACTCCTAGCTGCTCTGAAAGAATATTGTTTTAAATATTGTGAATGTTAACATTTGCATTATGCATAACATGCTAGTAGCCGTTTGAAAATTTTCTTGACACCATCTGAAGCACGTCTAATTGAACATCCTTGTAAGTTCTGTTACTTCCTACCTAAGATATATATATATATATATATATATATAGTATTAGAATCATAGAGGTTTACAACATGGAAACAGGCCCTTCGGCCCAACTTGTCCATGCCGGCCCTTTTTTTTAAATCCTTAAGCTAGTCCCAATTGCCCGCATTTGGCCCATATTCCTCTATACACATCTTACCCATGTAACTGTCTAAGCGCTTTTTAAAAGACAAAATTGTATCCACCACTACTACTACCTCTGGCAGCTTGTTCCAGACACTGACCACCCTCTGTGTGAAAGAATTGCCCCTCTGGACCCTTTTGTATCTCTCCCCTCTCATTTTAAACCTATGCCCTCTAGTTTTAGACTCCCCTACCTTTGGGAAAAGATATTGACTACCTAGCTGATCTATGCCCCTCATTATGTTATAGACCTCTTATAAGATCACCCCTCAGCCTTCTACGCTCCAGAGAAAATAGTCCCAGTCTATCTAGCCTCTCCTTATAACTCAAACCATCAAGTCCCGGTAGCATCCTGGTAAATCTTTTCTGCATTCTTTCTAGTTTAGTAATATCCTTTCTATAATAGGGTGACCAGAACTATACACAGTATTCCAAGTGTGGCCTTATCAATGTCTTGTACAACTTCAACAAGACATCCCAATTCCTGTATTCAACGTTCTGACCAATGAAACCAAGCATGCTGAATGCCTTCTTCACCACTCTGTCCACCTGTGACTCCACTTTTAAGGAGCTATGAACCTGTACCCCTAGATCTCCTTGTTCTATAACTCTGCCCAACACCCTACCATTAACTGAGTAAGTCCTGCCCTTGTTCGACCGACCAAAATGCATCACCTCGCATTTATCTAAATTAAACTCCATCTGCCTTTCGTCAGCCCACTGGCCCTATTGATTAAGATCTCGTTGCAATCCACTCTGCCACCAATCTTGGACTCTGTTACAAATAATTGACATTCAAAAGAACACCAGTGGACTGCGGTAGTTCAAGAAGGCTGCTCACAAACACCATCGTAAGGGCAATTACGGATGCACAACAAATGCTTGTGTTGCCAGTAGACACTCGCATCCAGTGAAAGAATAATTTTTTAAAAAAGGATTAAAATTACTTTGAAGACAGTAGTTGGATTTTTTAAAATCACAATCTGAAATACTTTTTAATACCTTTTCAGGAGTGTTTTTTTTACATGTGGAATTTATTCCAATTTTACTTTGTTCAAAGTAATATATTAATACATTTTAAAAGACTCAACTCTTCTGTGTAGGTATCAAAGAGTCTGACACTGGTCTGGCTCCTCCAGCGCTATGGGATCTGGCAGCAGACAAACAGACTCTGCAAAGTGAGCAACCTTTGCAGGTTGCAAGGTATGAATTTTAAAATACTCAACCTCAAACTGAAGAATAAAGTTCTGAACTTCCCAAATATTGTTGAGACTTTTTCTTTCATGCCATCTGGAATTCTAACCTTTAATCCTCAACTATTTTTCATTCCTTGTGAACAGGTGTACAATATAAAATTGGGACGGATATTGTTTTGGCGAACATGGAAAAAAGTATTGCTTCTGCTTGGGAAGTCATTGATGAGGCATTGTTATATTAAAATTGTGATTGAAGGTGAAAAGAGAGGTTGGGCGTTTTTATTTTGTTTACAGCGTTGACAGAGGATGGAATGCTTTGTGATGGGAAGTAGGCGAGGCAGAAACAGTTGCAATTTTAAGAAGAGTTGATAAACAATTGAAAAAAGAAAGATGCAGGTTAGAACAATGCATTTGTTTGGAATGTTTTGATCAAAGGACAAATCACCTTGCTCCTATGGTAGCAGATGCAGCTCAAGATAAACTGAAAACTAGTAGTTGCTGGAAGCAACAGAGAATCAAGGAATCCTTGATACTAATTCAAAATCATATGGCCTATTACTAAAGCATATAACTCTTAAAGAGCAGAGGTGTGTAAGGAACAGAAATGTTTGTCCTTGCTGTACTGACACTAATGCACATGAACTTTTAGAGACTGACATCCTCTGTTTTCCTCATTCTGTGCCATAACGGAACTAAAATGTTGTGTAAATGTCCGTGTTTGTGATATTGTTCACATAATAAAGACTACATTCTGAGTCTCAAATTCCAGTTAAACCATTTAAATCTTAGAAAATGTACATGAGGGAGCAATTAACTCGATTAACAAGCTCCTCTTGAATTTAAAGATAAGGAAGTTGATTCTTTCTTGATTGCCAATGATCAAATACTCCAAGGAATAAGATGAATGAGAACTGTTTTCTCCCTTGATAATTCACATTTTTACTGTTGCTGATATGGACAGTCTCCCTATCACCAGCCTTCGGGGCACCCCTTGCATATTAATTATTTCACAGGAAACTAAAATCTCAGTATCTGAGCAAATTCAAAAATACTAATTAATGAATCATAAAAGTCCTGTCTTCATTTACACCTACAGATTGCAGTACTTCAAATTGTTGTGAGTTTGTGACATCACAAACAGCATAAAATAACTGATCATTCACTCAAATGATGTATATATGAAATTTAATAAAGAGTATTATATTTTTTCTTTTCTTTGGCAGTGTACCAGTCTAGTGCACAGTGGGACATTGACCTCAATTTTAGTGTCATTAATTTTGGGTGATCCTGACTTCCAAGCAGAATGTGAATGGAGGAGTTGTCACTTGTTTTGACTGTCATGCTTTGGAAGATGTGTTATGAGGCTGTTTAAGGGGAATCTAACGTTGCTACAGATAGAAATCCAAGTCTATGATATATTGTCACTGCTGAAGCTTAATTAAAAGATGAATAAAAATGCTTTTTTTTTTATTTTCCTAGATGTACAAAGATCATTAATGCAGATTCAGAAGATCCCAAGTACATCATTAATGTGAAACAGTTTGCAAAATTTGTGGTTGATTTGAGTGACCAGGTGGCTCCCACTGACATTGAGGAAGGAATGAGAGTTGGGTATGAACAAAATCTTTTGTTCTCCGTGTGTGCTAGCTGCTGTGCACTTCTTGTCTTTTATACATTTAAGTTTATTTAGTTTTAGACACTCATAGAATATAGAACAGTACAGCACAGAACAGGCCCTTCGGCCCACGATGTTGTGCCGACCTTCATCTGAAACCAAGATCAAGCTATCCCACTCCCTACCATCCTGGTGTGCTCCATGTGCCTATCCAATAACCGCTTAAATGTTCCTAAAGTGTCTGACTCCACTATCACTGCAGGCAGTCCATTCCACACCCCAACCACTCTCTGCGTGAAGAACCTACCTCTGATATCCTTCCTATATCTCCCACCATGAACCCTATAGTTATGCCCCCTTGTAATAGCTCCATCCACCCGAGGAAATAGTCTTTGAACGTTCACTCGATCTGTCCCCTTCATCATTTTATAAACCTCTATTAAGTCTCCCCTCAATCTCCTCCGCTCCAGAGAGAACAGCCCCAGCTCCCTCAACCTTTCCTCATAAGACCGACACTCCAAACCAGGCAGCATCCTGGTAAATCTCCTCTGCACTCTTTCCAGCGCTTCCACATCCTTCTTATAGTGAGGTGACCAGAACTGCACGCAATATTCCAAATGCGGTCTCACCAAGGTCCTGTACAGTTGCAGCATAACCCCACGGCTCTTAAACTCCAACCCCCTGTTAATAAAAGCTAACACACTATATGCCTTCTTCACAGCTCTATCCACTTGAGTGGCAACCTTTAGAGATCTGTGGATATGGACCTCAAGATCTCTCTGTTCCTCCACAGTCTTCAGAACCCTACCTTTGACCCTGTAATCCACATTTAAATTTGTCCTACCAAAATGAATCACCTCACATTTATCAGGGTTAAACTCCATTTGCCATTTTTCAGCCCAGCTTTGCATCCTATCTATGTCTCTTTGCAGCCTACAACAGCCCTCCACCTCATCCACTACTCCACCAATCTTGGTGTCATCAGCAAATTTACTGATCCACCCTTCAGCCCCCTCCTCTAAGTCATTAATAAAAATCACAAAGAGCAGAGGACCAAGCACCGATCCCTGCGGCACTCCGCTAGCAACCTGCCTCCAGTCCGAAAATTTTCCATCCACCACCACCCTCTGTCTTCGATCAGACAGCCAGTTACCTATCCAATCGGCCAACTTTCCCTCTATCTCACACCTCCTTACTTTCATCATAAGCCGACCATGGGGGACCTTATCAAACGCCTTACTAAAATCCATGTATATGACATCAACCGCCCTACCTTCATCAACACACCTAGTTACCTCCTCAAAAATTTCTATCAAATTTGTGAGGCACGATTTGCCCTTCACAAATCCGTGCTGACTATCCCGGATTAATCCGCATCTTTCTAAATGGTCGTAAATCCCATCCCTAAGGACCTTTTCCATCAATTTACCAACCACCGAAGTCAGACTAACCGGTCTATAATTACCAGGGTCATTTCTATTCCCTTTCTTAAACAGAGGAACAACATTTGCCACTCTCCAGTCCTCTGGCACCATCCCCGTGGACAGCGAGGACCCAAAGATCAAAGGCAAAGGCTCTGCAATCTCATCCCTTGCCTCCCAAAGAATCCTAGGATACATTTCATCAGGCCCAGGGGACTTATCGACCTTCAGTTTATTCAAAACTGCCAATACATCCTCCCTCCGAACATCTATTTCCTCCAGCCTATTAGCCTGTAACACCTTCTCTTCCTGAAAAACATGGCCCCTCTCCTTGGTGAACATTGAAGAAAAGTATTCATTCATCACCTCGCCTATCTCTACTGATTCCATACACAAGTTCCCACCACTGTCCTTGACCGGCCCTAACCTCACCCTGGTCATTCTTTTATTCCTCACATAAGAGTAAAAAGCCTTGGGGTTTTCCTTGATCCGACCCGCCAAGGACTTCTCATGTCCCCTCCTAGCTCTCCTCAGCCCCTTTTTCAGCTCGTTCCTTGCTAACTTGTAACCCTCAATCGAGCCATCTGAACCTTGTTTCCTCATCCCTACATAAGCTTCCCTCTTCCTTTTCACAAGACATTCCACCTCTTTTGTGAACCACGGTTCCCTCACTCGGCCATTTCCTCCCTGCCTGACAGGGACATACCTATCAAGGACACCCAGTATTTGTTCCTTGAAAAAGTTCCACTTTTCATCAGTGCCTTTCCCTGACAGTTTCTGTTCCCATCTTATGCCCTCTAATTCTTGCCTAATCGCATCATAATTACCTCTCCCCCAATTGTAAGCCTTGCCCTGCCGTCCGGCCCTATCCCTCTCCATTGCAATAACAAAAGACACCGAATTGTGGTCACTATCTCCAAAGTTCTCTCCCACAACCAAATCTAACACTTGGCCCGGTTCATTTCCCAGTACCAAATCCAATGTGGCCTCACCCCTTGTCGGCCTATCCACATATTGTGTCAGGAAACCCTCCTGCACACACTGCACAAAAAGTGCCCCATCCAAACTATTTGACCTACAAAGGTTCCAATCAATATTTGGAAAGTTAAAGTCCCCCATGACAACTACCCTGTGACCCCCACACGTATCCATAATCTGCTTAGCAATTTCTTCCTCCACATCTCTATTACTATTTGGGGGCCTATAGTAAACTCCTAGCAACGTGACCGCTCCTTTCCTGTTTCTAACTGCAGCCCATATTACTCAATTGCATTAATGTTCATTTTATACAAACTGTGACACATCTTAAAATTTTACAGTGTGGATCGAAACAAGTATCAAATTCATATTCCGCTGCCTCCCAAGATTGACCCCACGGTTACCATGATGCAAGTAAGTCCAACTTGCAGTTATCTTGTGTCTTTAACATGATCAAACATTCCAAGTTGTATTGCAAGAATGTAATCCAGATTCAGTGCTATTCACACTGAATCAAAGAAGAACATGGGAGGTAGGCTTTATGGACCAGAGGTGCACTGGTTTCGGAAGTGAATTCTAGAGCTTGGGCTGAAACAGCCGATGGCAGGGTTGTCACTGGTATGAAGAAAATGGGATGGGGGGGGGGGTGTCAGTAGAGGCCAGAGATGTTGGAACGTACAGTTCAGCAAGCAGTAGGGCTGGAGGAGATTTGGGAGGGATGATGCCATGAGGAATTATGAATTTTAACGCAAGGATTAAAAAATTAAAAGGTGTATGAGCGACCACAAAACACTGGAAGTCAGTAGTGCACATGGGTGATAAGTGAACAGAACTTGGTGCAAGTCAGCACCTTCCTAACTGTAACCCCTCCCACCTTGAAGAATAAGAGCAGCAGGTGCATGAGAAGGCCACACCATCATTACTTGGAAACGTATCACCATTCTTTCATCATTGATTCAAAATCTTCAAATTGCCTACCTAAAAGCACCCGTGGATGCACCGAGACTGCAGTGGTTCAAGAATGTGGCTCCGTGATGAGCTTACAGATGATCTGGTTCAACCAGGGACAATGGCCAGGAAGAGGGATAGAATCTGTGGCTAGTGAGCAGATTTTGTATCATCAGGCCAAAGGCAGTTGCTTCGGTCTTTTTAGTGTTTAATTGGGAATTTTGGCTCATTGAGGAGAAGCGACCAGAGAATTTGGTTGCATTCAGTACAGTTTTAGTGGTTACCTTGGATAAATTTATAATACTCCAGACTCCTCTAATAAAACTGTGTGAGAAGGTTAACTAGATATTGTCAGTTTCAAAACACCATAATAAGGTATTATTGTCAAGACTAGTGTTCCTTTTCACGTATAAATAATTCAGAAATGGAGCTTTCAGATAGGTTTTTTTAAAAACTTACCTAATGTCCTCTGTAATCTTTCTAGCTGAGTATTGAGTGAGTTATTAATCCCTTCAAATCTACAGTCAGTATATGACGATGCAGTCTTGACATTTGTCATTATATTTGGAATCAAACTTCAAATGTTTAAGGAACAGTTATGGCTAGGGGTTTGATATTATTAGTGCCAGACAAACATCTTATTTCAGTTTGCTGGTTCCATTAAACAAATAGAGCTGTGTCTTCTGGAAGAATGAGCACCTTAATTTTGTAAACTAGCCTGGAATTTTTATTGTTCACTACTTGCCATTTTTTTCTCAAGGTCCTTAATTAACCAAGTGTTTAAACCTGTGGGACTGTAATAATTTGACCACCCTTTACTCGTTTCCACAATGCTAATGACATGTTGTAAAAATTGTATTTACTGGGTAAATGTGAATCAGTTCAAGTAATTAATTCTCCAGTGCATTTTCAGGTGGAAGAAAAGCCAGATGTGACCTACAGTGATGTCGGTGGCTGCAAAGAGCAGATCGAGAAATTGAGGGAGGTAGTGGAAACTCCTTTGCTGCACGTAAGTACATATCTGATGTGAAACAACACAGTAAATCCTAAGCAATTTAAAGGCAAACAACAGCATTGTGGAAAAAGTGAGGATGTAAATAAGCAATTAACTGGGACAATGTACACTTTTTCTTTGGATTGCTTTTGTTATTTTAATATCATGGCTACTACAGCTTTGTCTACCAATTCTGCGAAGTGAAAAGCTACACCAGCCAAGAAAGAATTATAATAATGTCCTTTTGACTTTCAGCCAGAGCGTTTTGTGAACCTTGGTATTGAACCACCAAAGGGAGTGCTGCTATTTGGGCCACCGGGAACAGGCAAAACTCTCTGTGCACGAGCTGTAGCAAACAGAACAGATGCCTGCTTCATAAGAGTGATTGGATCTGAACTGGTGCAGAAGTACGTTGGAGAGGTAAAAGACTAACTTTTATTACACTTCTCTTGAGAACCAAGTCCTATTGGAGTAGGTGTATATGTAATCTATACTGACAGTGCAGTGCAGTGCTTGGATAGAGCTTTTGTCTCTCGAGGATCTGTCCTATACACAAAACATCAAAGCAAATATTTAAATTTTGATCACCCATTTCAGCTTTATTCTAACAATTACTCTGTGAAAATTTAAATTGCTAATTTCTGATTGCAAGCAGTTCATTCTAGTTAATAATTTGCTGAATCATGACCTCTATCACGTGATTACAGAACTAGAATTGTTCTAGATAAACTTAACAACTTTTTATTGCATTTAGGGTGCTCGGATGGTTCGTGAACTTTTCGAAATGGCCAGAACAAAGAAGGCTTGTTTAATATTCTTTGATGAGATTGATGCAATTGGAGGTACTTGTCCATCTTTTCTTTAAAGAAGGGAGAGTTTTAAGACTAAATGACAATTTGAAAATGTATGAATATAGTTGGTTTGTGTGAGGAGATTTAATAAGTAAATAGACCGAGCAAACAGTTGTATCGTGTCATTAGACAGCGACGGTAATCTGGAAACTCTTCATTTACTTGAGTAAACTTTGGCAACATCAGCACAATTGTAAATTAGTCCAATTAATAAGTTTCCTTCCTGAAATCACAAGCAGCCAACTTATCAAATGATTTTAAATCTTTTCAATTTAGTGTTGTGATTTGATAGAACCAATCTTGAAGAATATTCTATAAACTAGGTTAAGATCAGTAGTTCAGTTTTATAGAATGATCTAATTTTTAGAGGTTTTCAATAATTTGTCAGTGTTCAGAATGTTTTGATAAGTTTCTATAATAGTGTACCTAATTACAAATTGCACATTCTTTTTTTTTGAATCATAGAAACCCTACAGTACAGAAAGAGGCCATTCGGCCCATCGAGTCTGCACCGACCACAATCCCATCCAGGCCCTACCCCCATATCCCTACATATTTTACCCACTAATCCCTCTCACCTATGCATTTCAGGACACTAAGGGGCAATTTAGCATGGCCAATCAACCTAACCCGCACATCTTTGGACTGTGGGAGGAAACCGGAGCACCTGGAGGAAACCCATGCAGACACGAGGAGAATGTGCAAACTCCACACAGACAGTGACCCAAGCCGGGAATCGAACCCAGGTCCCTGGAGCTGTGAAGCAGCAGTGCTAACCACTGTGCTACCGTGCCGCCCCTGTGCTACCATGCCGCTCCTCTTGTGTGAGGAGATTAGGTTTTAAAAGCTAAGTGAATATACTGAACCATAGGGATCATTTAAACCCCAAAAATAGGTGGGTTAGAGTCGAGTGAGATGGAAACAATTTTAAAATTTCAGACCTGACCCCAACCTACCTTCATCTCAGCCAGTTCTGTGTTTAATGGCAGTGAAACAGAAGGAACAAAATCCTACTCTCAGAATGGGTTGGCTGTGTAAATACAAACTATCTAATAGGCTTAACCCTGGCCTGCTGAGTTTCCCAGACCTCCAGGAAACCTGGCGGCTCAAGGGAGGCAAGAACAGAGAAAAGGCCTGCCCTTTCAACACTGCATGTGGGTCAAGATGAGCAGGAGTGCTTCCTCCCAACCACCAAATGACCGACTTTCCTGCCATCAAACCCCCCACTCACAGCTGTGGACTCCCTACCTGCTCCAGTGAAATCCTCCAGAGTGTTCCCTTTCAATCAGACTGACTTCCAGTGGTAATTAAAAGAAAACAGACATACCCTGTGGAGTCAAAACTACATATGAGAAAACCCAACTTTCAGAATTTCCAACCCCATTATGAAATCCACCCATCAATATCTGGACCTAAAAAGTCTCTTCTGGTTGAACACACTTAAGATGTTGAGCACCACTGCAATTATAAAGTGACACACCAACATTTTTTTTTAAAAAAGCTAAATAGCCTCTTTTTTTTCTGTATTTCAAACCGACTGCCACGTGTGCATTAGCAGTTGATGATTCATTCTCTTTCCTCCAAGGTGCCCGTTTCGATGATGGTGCTGGGGGTGACAATGAAGTTCAGCGAACAATGCTGGAGCTCATTAACCAGCTCGATGGTTTTGACCCGAGGGGCAACATTAAAGTACTGATGGCCACAAACAGGCCTGACACCTTAGATCCAGCTCTGATGAGACCGGGACGTTTAGACCGCAAAATTGAATTCAGTTTACCAGATCTTGAGGTAAGGAAACATGGCACCAAATACAGTGGGAAAATTTAAGCAATGTTTCCGTTTTTATCAATGATTGCATTATTTCGATTTACAAGTTTGCTCGTTATTGAATGAAGTTTCATGACATTTGTTTCATTCTTTATATCCTTGTACAAAAAGCTGTCTTTGTATGAGTTGTAAATTAGTGAAAACATATTTTATACACGTATAAAATTACAGTTGTAATATTGTATGTTAGCTCCCACCTTAATTCCAGACAGTTTTACCCTATAAATGTTTCTGCCGTAATTAAAACCATTACATTTGAAAGGCTGGGCATTTGGAGCTCTGCAACAGTCATTGCTCTGACAGAGCCCACGACTCCCTAGTTTTTAATAATTTTTGTTTGATTTTCATTTCAGGGCCGAACTCACATTTTCAAAATTCATGCACGTTCCATGAGTGTGGAGAGGGACATAAGGTTTGAATTGCTTGCTCGACTGTGTCCTAATAGTACAGGTGAGTTGAGCAAAATATCGTATAATGCAATTCATAAAACACTATAATTTTCAGTGCCACGTTACTTCGATCTGAATGTTACAGGTGATTTGATTTTGATTTATTATTGTCATATATATTGGTATACAGTGAAAGGTATTGTTTCTTGCGCACTATACAGACAAAGCATACCATTCATAGAGAAGGAGAGAATGCAGAATGTAGTGTTGCAGCTAGGGTGTAGGGAAAGATCAACTTAATGTGAGGTAGATCCATTTAGAATCATAGAATCCCTACAGTGCAGAAGGAGGCCATTCGGCCCATCGAGCCTGCACCGACCACAATCCAATCGAGGCCCTATTCCCGTAACCCCATATATTTACCCTGCTAAAAGAGAAGTCTGGTGGCAGCAGGGAAGATGCTGTTCTTGAGTCGGTTGGTACTAGATGGTATTAGATGATGGAATTTGACCTTGGATGCTACTTCTTTAGACATTTTAAATACCCTTTGATTGTAACAAAGTCTTGAGGTTGCTGGATAATGCAGTGTCCTTTTATCTCTGGGATCCAGAAACCCCTGATTCAAAAGCAGGGAGTTACCAACTGACCAGAATGCTGCTGGGATTTTGGACATGGTGAAAATCTCCCTCTGTTGGCTTTACAGGTCCTGCACAAAATTACTTTGGCCAGCCCTGGTTAACCATTATATAGTGACTATGATTGAATAACATGCAATGAAGTAATGTTGTTAAGCCTCCTGATATTCTCCACTACTTTGCAGGAGCTGAGATCCGCAGTGTTTGCACTGAAGCCGGAATGTTTGCTATTAGAGCACGTCGAAAAATTGCTACTGAGAAAGATTTCTTGGAAGCTGTGAATAAAGTTATCAAGTCATACGCCAAGTTCAGTGCTACTCCAAGATACATGACTTACAATTAGTGTGTGACTGTACTATTTACATTCTGTAACCCTTTTGTGCTTTTGACAAGTTGTAACAAGTTTGATGAAGATGTTTTCACAAATTAGTTGCTTAATTCCAATAAAAATAAAAACTTTGAATTTAATGCACTAGTCTGGTAACTGCTACACACATTGATTGTAAAAGATGCAGGATTTTATGCTCCACTGCCAGTAGATATGGGGAGTGCTGGGTTGGAGTGGGGAGCAGCTTGTAAAATCCAGTAGGCAACCTATCGCCTGTCCCCAACTTGTCTGAAATTTTACAGGGAAAAAGGGAATTCTCGGATGGCAACCTATCCTCGCGCCTATTAACTGTGATTGGGGGGGTGGGTGCACCATGTGGGAAGCCAGTAGTTTCAGCAGTGCAGGTTGCTGTCAGGTGGGTGGGGGTGGTTATGGAACCTCCTTTCATCCCCAATGGCTACTGTCCCCTTTACCTTCACTCCTGGTGGCTCAAACCAGGCCCCTCAACTGTCTCGTCAAGGTTGATGACTCTCCAAGAAAGTCATGGCTATTGCTGTTTAACGATGTCTGGATATCAAAGCACCATAGTCAGGATCTTGCTCATGACTTTTGAGAGTTATTTCAGTGCTATGAAAAGGGCAGAAATTAGATTTGAAGGGAATTTTAACATGGTGTTATAGGGGGAAAAATAGAGTAAAATGGTTCAGAATGGGGAAGTAATTGGTAAGGACGACAAATAGGTTAATGGAGGGAGTAGAAGTCAACATCAGTTGCTATGGGAAAGTGGAAGAAATCAATGGAGAAGATGGATCTCAAATGAGCTCAAAAATGGACAAAATCAATTTTCAGGGACAATCTTGAAGATAAATATATTAAGTCCTTGTTTATCAGTGCGCACAACTCCAGCGGGGGGACAAAGCAGCCAATGAACATCCTAGGAAAGAGAGAGTTGAGGGGAATAAGCTGGCTGAATTTGTTCTTAAAAATTTCTCATCCAACTCCACTCTGCCTCCAAATAAGATGTTGCTATGGCTACCTGTTTGGGTCTGCCTTTTCGTGGAGTGCATGAAGCATTCTTTGTTCCTTTCCCTCTGACTTCCTGCTCACTTTATTTATGGCAATTAATGATTTTATTGGTGTTGTTCCTTGCTCTCGTCCTGAACTGGAAAAGTTTGTTTCCAATTTCCACCCTTGTTTTCTCTCTTTCACATGGTCAAACTCTGACTTTTCCCTCGCCTTCGTCAAATTTTTATTTTTTTTAAGAATCCCTACACAGTAGAAGGAGGCAATTTGGCCCATCGAGTCTGCACCGACCACAAGCCCACTGAGCCCCTGTCCCTGTAACCCCATGTATTTACCCTAGCTAGTCCCCCTGATACTAACTGGCAATTTAGCATGGCCAATCCACCTAACCACATCTTTGGACTGTGGCAGGAAACCGGAGAACCCAGAAGAAACTCACGCAGACGCGGGGAAAATGTGCAAACTCCACACAGACAGTGACCCAAGCCGGGAATCGAACCCAGGTCCCTGGCTGCTGTGAGGCAGCAGTGCTAACTGCACCACCATGCCACCCATTCTCTGTCTCCATTTCTGGGAATACCAATCAACATTTACAATAAAAAACTAACTCCAATAGCTACCCTTTAACTACATTTCCTCACACCCCACCTCCTGTCTGGACTCCATTCCATTCTCCCAATCTTTCCACCTCCGTTGTATCTAATTAGATACTGCAACTTTCCATGCTGGCACTTCCATTATATCTTCAATTCTCCTCAACTGAGGATTTCCCTCTCCTTTCCCCTCAGAACCACAATAGTTCCCCTTATCCCCTGGCCTTGTACAATGAAACCTTTTGTCATTTAATATCTCCTATCTTCCACCACGTCGCAGCCCTTTTGTTCTTATTATTCCCCCACCCCCACTTTCACCTGCTCAAAACCTGTGATATTTCTAACTTTTCTCAGACCTCGTGAGAGAGTGCAGACCTGCTGAGTACTTCCAGCATTTTCTCTTTAATTAGACAAGAGGTGATGTTGGATGCTCAGTAGACCAAGGCCTCATGGGACAAAATTAGTTCAGAAAGGGCACACGAGTTTAAGACTGGAGCCTTGAAGTTTCACCTGGTGGACTGGAGGGAAGTGAAATTTTATTGCTTTAATTCAGTTTAAATGCAATCTGAACTTTGCTATTTTTCTGAAGTGAGCAATGAAAGTAATTACAGTGCACAAGACAGATTATGCCCAAAGGATTTGATGAGTCAAGTATTGAAACTGAAAGGGAATCAAAGCAGTTTAATAGTCCAGGGCATCAAAGTTATAAAAGTTGAAAATTTACAGGCTGATAAAATTCAAGGATGGAGGTTTTCTTCGCTGGTTTGCTTTGGTCACAAATCTCACCAAAATTAACCCCTCACTCTGACCTCCAAACAAAATATCCTATCTTTTGGTCTGCATTGAATTGTGAGCCTACAATCTCACATTCAGAGGAATTCCATCTTATATTGCAACCTCATAAAAGAATGGAGCCTTGCTTATAAATGTTGTTAAAGCCACTTTTTGAACAATGTTGTGTTGTGTATTTGAGTTATACTGTTTGTAGGAGGCTACCACTGGTCTTGTCATTGGTAGTCATGATGTGGAGATGCCGGCGTTGGACTGGGGTAAACACAGTAAGAAGTTTAACAACACCAGGTTAAAGTCCAACAGGTTTATTTGGTAGCAAAAGCCACACAAGCTTTCGGAGCTCTAACCCCTTCTTCAGGTGAGTCGGAATTCTTGTCATTGGGCCAGAACTTGCAAAGCAGCCTTAGTAAAATTTTATTAAATGTTTTGAGGAAATATGCATGAACATTCACAACATAGTGTTTTAAAACAGTTACTTTAAAATAACATATAACTCAGAAGCCTATATCTTTAACATAAAGCTAGCAACTTGTACCAGTAAATACTGCATTTTTAAAATGTTATTCTGTATACCCATTGCTTCCATAAACAAGAACATGCAGATTCTATACAAAAACATGATTTAAAAACATCAGTACACAAAGGATTCCATTGCGTTACAAAACCTTAGAACATATCAAATTTGTCAGATGTTGCAAACTAGGTACACTTGTGCAAAAGAGTCACAGGTTGACAATCTTGCAACCTCTCTGTCAGAATTTATACAACATGTAAAAAATATTTAGCTACACAAGGTGGTGTTTACTTTGTGTTTAGACTTGTCTTGAATGATGCTATCAAAAAGATTTGATTGGGGATAAAAGATTGAAGGGTATTGTATAATGAGCCATATTAATCTTCAAGTATTTTGAAAGGAATGGTTTTGAATAGTTCATTTTACCTTAACTTCAAGCATCATTTGAATGATATGTATTGATTATAGATTTGAAGGTTTAGCTGTGCTTTTTTTATAACCTACTGTTGTCAGCTGAGGTCTTAAAAGCTGGCAGATCTTTGCTCACAAGACTGCAACATCCAACAGATTTGGGAGGGAAAAGAACTACCCCCCAACCCCCAACTTCAGGAAGACAACAATTGCAACCATATCTTCAGGAAGGAGAGATAAATCATACTGCGAAAACTATTGAGGTATTTCCCTCTTTGTCAATTACAGGGAGTAAGATTTACAGCACAGAAAGGCCCTTTGGCCCATCATGTCTGTGCTGACCTTTATATTCTAAACTCATTTTCCAGCACTTGGTCCATAGCCTTGTATGCTATGGCATTAAGTGCTCATCTAAACACTTAAATGTTGTGAGGGTTCCCCTGACTCTACCACCCTTGATGTGGAGATGCCAGTGTTGGACTGGGGTAAACACAGTAAGAGTTTTAACAACACCAGGTTAACACCATGTTGGACTTTACCTGGTGTTGTTAAAACTCTTACTGTGTCTCCCACCCTTTCCAGCAGAGTTCCAGATTCCCACCATTCTCTGGGTGAAAAAGCTTTTCCTCAAATCCATTCAAACTCTATGTGCCCTGGTTATTGACCCCTCTACTAAGGGGAAAAGTTTCATCCTATCTCTCTCTCATAATTTTGTACACTTTTTGTACACAAGGGAAAATCCTTACATTCATTTTCCTGAATAGCCTGCTTCCTATGGCTGAGGAAATGCTTGAGAGACACAATGTGGCTTTAGACGTTGCAGATAAACCTCCCACATGGCCTTTGTTTCCAGACAAACCAAAATGTTGCAAACAAAACCAAGGGACCCAGGTTCAATTCCAGACTCGGGTAGCTGTCTGGGTGGAGTTTGCATGTTTTCCCTGCATCTGCATGGGTTTCCTCCAGGTGCTCCAATTTCCTCCCACACACCAAAGATGTGTGGGTTAGGTGGATTGCCTATGCTAAATTGCCCCTTTGTGTCAGGGGGACAAGCAGGATAAATAATGGGGGAGGGGCAGATATTACAGGGATAGGACCTGGGTGGGATTGTTGTTGGTGCAATGGGCCAAATGGCCTCCTTCTGCACTGTGGGGAATCTATAACAACTCGTAATTTGCATTCACTCATTGACTCAGTAAGTTGCAAGGCTCTTTGGCTTGTGCTCCAGCATTTTGAATATATAAGAACTCCATCAGATCCTGCAATTGCTTCCTGATGATATGACAAACTGGCTTGAGTGAGAGATCGGAAACAGATGCCATCAAACCCCAACTGGGGTCAACGGTGTGATGGCTGAAATTTAATGTGTTTGCATTTTAAATTCAAGTTCAATAGCAACTTGTATTTATATAGCACATTTAACCTAATAAAATATTCAAAGACAATTAAAGTCAATCTTTGTAGCATTGTTATTTAATAGATATGCTGTAAAATTGCTCAAGGGTAGTCCAGGGCTTGAAGGAAAAGGTTTTTAAAGTTTACTGCAATCTCATCAGCTAAGCAGCCCCAATGTTGTAAGTTCATTTATTTCATGCTGCTATTCCTCAAGTCTGAGGCCAGGCAGTCATACCCTGCAAACAGATGGTCATCTTTAATGTACAATGAATAGATTAGCCAGTACACAGCCAAACCATTTTCACGAAACATTGAGTGAACAGCTCAAACTCCAAATTTCAGATGACATTATCTATGGGTTTCAATAACTGCAGTTGAAATTCAGGTTTAAGTTGCCAGTTGGGGGCTCCCTTGTGAAACTTATGCAGCTTCTCTCCCAAGCACTGGCAATGTTCCCCTTCTGGAGTTGGACAGCCATAGGCTGGGAGGAAAAAAGCCCAGATCTGCAGAGGTCAAGGTGTATTGCTGAAGCCCATATAGTCTATGGAGAGATGTCTGTGCCTTGATAGCAAAGGAGGGATTTAGAAACAGAGGGTTGGGTGCAGTGACAGTGAACAATAGTGTACAGTGAGGGAGCCAGCCACAATTACCGTAGGGAGGCTGAAATTGAATTTTCTTTTGTTGTTGCAGCTGGTGTTGCCAAACAAGCAGCACGGACCATGTAACTGTTCTTACCTAGACATCGCTATGAAGTGAAATTAAGAATTGAAAAGATCACAAACTATTTTAGGATTTCTGAAATCACTTTGGCTGTTTTATACAGAAGCCAGGCAATCTTCTTTGTTTTGTGTGGAACCTCTATGCAAATTGACTGTTGCAGTTGTTGGGATGAAATCCTATTGTTATTTGTGATGAAAGAAAAATTAACAACTGCTTTCTTGTCATCCTGTCCAAGTTGAATTGATGTTTCAACATCAGCATTAGGAGAAAGGAAAACTACAAAGACAATAAATAGCCCTTCCCATAACTAGCTCTACTGCAATGCTTTGATTGTAGCATCCATTCTTTCAAAAGCTGACATGCAGAGAATCATACATGCAACTTTAACCATTTCTTACTTCATATGCAACTGCTGTATGCCAAAGATCGGGATCTCTACTGTTGTTGACTGGAGGGAAGTCTTGGCTCACCGCCAACTGTTCACCCATCACACATCATTCAGTAACACCTCTGTTTGTTTAACAATTCCCATGCTACTCTATAGATTATGGGAATGTAGATTAGAATTCAGATAAGCACAGTCAATGCTCAAGATGATACAGGTTTGCTTAAAACAGCACAGCAAACATTCACTTACTGGGGGGATTGGAAGCTGTGGGGTCTGGAATACGCTGCAGGAAAGGATGTCCCACGGCATGGTACATTGGTGAGACCATGCAGACGCTACAACAACGGATAAATGGACACCGCTTAACAATCACCAGGCAAGTGTGTTCCCTTCCTGTCAGGGAACACTTCAGCAGTCAAGGGCATTCAGCCTCTGATCTTTGGGCAAGTGTTCTCCAAGGCGGCCTTCACGACACACGACAACGCAGAGTCACTGAGCAGAAACTGATAGCCAAGTTCCGCACGCATGAGGACGGCCTCAACCAGGATCTTGGGTTCATGTCACACTATCTGTAAACCCACAGCATGCCTGGGCTTGCAAGATCTCACTAATTGTCCTGGGCTGAAGACAATTCACACTTCTTTAACCTGTACTTAACCCTCTCTCCACTCACATTGTCTGCACCTGTCAAGACTCACATTCCAAACATCATCTTGTAATTGAGTTTGTGTCTATATATGCCCTGTTTGTGAAACAAATCCTGCACTCACCTGATGAAGGGGCAGTGCTCCAAAAGCTCATGCTACCAAATAAACTTTATTTGGACTTTAACCCGGTGTTGTGAGACTACTTACTGAGCTCATGGTTGGTTTGATTGATGGCTTAGCTGTTCAATACTTGGCTAGTGAGCTGAAGAAACAAGTCAAGCTCCTTTTGCCTCCACCCCAGCTAAGGCATAGAAGCTAGAGAATCTGGTAAAGAAGCCAGACACTGAAAATTAATGCTTTCTCATGGTAGTGGCGATCACATTCAGAATTCCTCATCAAAAGATTTAGTATAACTGGACAACGAGACACGTTTTGTTTTGCATTATACAGACCATGTTACAATCTTTAATGTTCATTGCTTTGTTCACTGACTGTAGCATAAATCAGCTTGATTTATATTTATTATCTCTCCCACTTTCAGTGGCAGGAATAATGTTTTCATGCCTATTGGTTTCTCCATATCTCAAAAAAAACTTGATTTCAATGGGGTAGGGCCCAAGCAAGTGCTGACTAGTTTTTAATGAAGATACAGATCTGGATCCTGGAATATTTTAATAGATCTTAATACTAGGAGATATGTTGAGAGTTGTTTCAATTAGGATGTTGTTGTGGATTATCTCAGCTATTGTGGTAATTTGTCACAGCTGAAAAACATGTAGAGTTTTCAGAACAGGTTTTTAGTGCAAGCTAGCCCCAAGGCTTTCTCAGTGATGTGGAAGCTTGAGATTTTGTTTTCAAACATAATTACAGAGTATCACTCAGGCACAGAAAAATGTCAAGGAGGAGCTGGGTAATTATAGTTAAAACATTGAGGTGGTAACGTGTGCTCTTCACATTTTAAATATTCATTTGTGGGATGTGGGCATCGTTGGCTGAGCCAGCATTTATTGCACATCCCTAATTGCCCTCTAGAAGGTGGTGGTAAGCTGCTTTCTTGAAGGGCAGTTTGTGGCATAGTAGTTAGCACTGCTGCCTCAGAGCACCAGGGACCCAGGTTCAATTCCCAGCTTAGGTCACTGTCTGTGTGGAGTTTGCACCCACAATCTGAAAGACATGCTGGTTAGGTTCATTCTCCCTCGCTGTACCCGAACAGGCACCAGAGCGTGGCAACTATGGGATTTTCACAGTATCTTCATTCCAGTCTACTTATGACACTAAAACAAAAATCACTGCACAAGATTTTTTTTCACAATTGTGATACAACTAAGTGGCTTGCTGGGTCATTTCAGAGAGCATTTTAAGAGTTAACCACATTGCTATCGGTCTGGAGTGACACACACACCAGGCCAAGACAATATACTTCCTTCTCTAAAGGTAAACTAGAAGTTTACAACAATCGACAATGCTCTGGTGGGATTCAAACTCCTTGGGTCATTGGATTTCTAGTCTAGTGACAATAGCACAATGCTACCATCTCCCCCAAATGAAATGTTCATCCGTCATGTGCTTCACTGTTAGAGCCACAGCTAATTGTGTCAAGATAAGGAACACCAAGGTAAATGCAGGTCTTAAAACATCCACCATCTACGTACAGGTAAGACTACTCATGTCTAGTGAAAATTTTTAAGTTTTAATGCGGTTGCACCTTACAATGAGCAGTTAAGAATTCAATTTTCTAAAAACACTTGTAGCAGTAGTTTAGCCTTTGAGATCTGCAGAACATACAAAGTAGGAGAAGTAGTCCATTCGGACCATCAAGCACACTCCACTCTGATATCATAGAATCATAGAATAGAATCATAGAAACCCTACAGTGCAGGAGGAGGCCATTCGGCCCATCGAGTCTGCACCGACCACAATCCCACCCAGGCCCTACCCCCACATATTTTTACCCGCTAATCCCTCTAACCTACGCATCCCAGGACTCTAAGGGGCAATTTTTAACCTGGCCAATCAACCTAACCCGCACATCTTTGGACTGTGGGAGGAAACCGGAGCACCCGGAGGAAACCCACGCAGACACGAGGAGAATGTGCAAACTCCACACAGACAGTGACCCAAGCTGGGAATCGAACCCGGGACCCTGGAGCTGTGAAGCAGCAGTGCTAACCACTGTGCTACCGTGCCTGATCTTGGTTTCAAGTTCTACATTCCCATCTACCCCCGATAACCTTCGATTCCCTTGCTGAACAAGAATCTCTCTGCCTTAAAAATATTGACTGACCCTGAGGCAGAGTATTCCGAAGTTGTACAACACTCAAAAAAAATTCTTCTAATCTCTCCTAAAAGGGTGATCCTTAAATTTTAAAAATGTTCCCGAGTTCTGGACTTACCGATAAGAGGAAACATCCTTCCCACACCTACCTTAAGACTATTCAAGATCTTATATACTTCAATCAAAGAACAATACAGCACAGGAACAGGCCTTTCGGCCCTCCAAGCCCGTGCCACTCCCTGGTCCAAACTAGACCATTCTTTTGTATCCCTCCATTCCCACTCCGTTCTGAAAATAATAAAACAATATGAATCAAGTCACTTAACTTTTCTAAACTCTAGTAGAAACAAGCGCAGCAAGTCTTACTGTTCTTCATAAGACAATCTGCTCACTCAATCTGCCTCACTCCAGTGTAGTCTCCCATCTCCTTGCCTGCCCCTTTGTTTTGTCAGAAAAACACGATTTATCTCATCTTAACCTAATTAAATGTTTTTGATAATTCATCCAAGTTGACTCTCTCGCTCCCCCACCCCACCAGCAGCCAGGAAAACATTTTACTTCTGATTCTATTAAAGAATTAAGTAATGTACAAGGCAACGGGGAGCAGGCAGGGGAGTGACACCAGGTAAGTTACCACTGTCGAGAGCTGGCGCATACACAATGGGCCAAATGACCTAGTTCTATAACAATTGAGATTCTGTTTGGTGCAGGTTTTGCAAGTGATAGCGCAAAAAGATTGTTTGGGATTGCGTACATGAGCCAGTGCCCCACCCACCTGCACCCCATAGGGTCACTGTATTAAACCAGCACTTCAATTTATTTCAAAAGCAATGTTTGGCTGCATCGGCAGAGGGCTTGGAGAAATTAGAAGATATAAAAATGTTTGAAAACCCAAAAGTATTAATAACAACTTTTCAAATGTGAGTGTATAATATGGGGATTCTTTACTAATTTCAAATATATTTTATTTTTTAAACTTTAGGCCAAAGAGAACTTGATCTTTCATCAGAACAATTACATCTCTGATTAATCAGTCTCAATATCTGGGATTAAAGCCATTCTCACACAACTTGTCAGGCAGTAACAGAGTGACATTGATGTCCATTGTACAGAACTTAATTTCCATCAGATGCAGGGTTCATAGGTCAAATATCATCAAGATTTAAATATATAATAAAAAATTTTGTAAAATAAAGCCCTTGCATTGTTTCTGCACAATGAAACATTCTCTTCTTGTTTTGGTAATTGTTTTACTACTTGCTTTGTTGCATGGAACTTTGAGTCATTAGTTTCTGAAAATTGCTGAACCTGAAGTACAGGACAAAATGTTCTGGAGCTGGTGTTAGGTGTCTACTTACCTGGTAAATCTGAAAGGACTATTCAGCCAAGATTTTAGAAAAGTCTCTGAAAAAGTCTCTGACCCTGAAAAAAATCAACTGTCTGCACAAGGCGAGAATCTGAAGGCAAGTTAAAAATCTCTGCCTGGTAACGTATCATAAAACTCAGTCTCCATTACAAATGGCATTCCCTGCATCAGAGAGCATTACACAGAAATACAGCACAGAAACAGGCCATTCCGGCTAATGCTTCACTTCAGTCTCATCCCATCCTTTTCTTTTAAAAGAGGAAAACGCGGTTCCCTTCTCCTTCAGCTGCTCCTGAAATGCATCTATTAATTGTTTTAGGCTGGATTGAGTAATGCTGTCATTATCCACTCAGTTTGGTAATTTCCTAAACACTTGTTCAAAGGAGGATTTAGAGGCACTACAACACTATACATTAAAACCCTCTCAGCAGTCTGGAGGAATAGGGAATTAGATCTCTTAATTAAACAAGCAAATTAGAGGTTAGCCAATATGCGTGTGTGGAGAACCTGAGGAGTTGCTACCTTTGGCAATCCTTAACTAGTCAGAATTAGAAAGTATAAGAAATAAACTTAACTTTTATCAAATAAAAACAGAAATAAAGTTACACAGACACACAGCTTGCAATACTAACCTTTTATACTTAGTACAAAAATACCAGTCAAAAAACATTAAATTGCATATCAAAACATGTAGTTTGCAATTATATTATACATTCATGAGGAATCTGTATGGTACAATAACCAATATACATACAGTTACAGAGTTTGTCATACTCTTGTATGGTCAGGATGTTTTGGGTATTGTAATGTGTCCAGATGTCAGAGCAAATTAAGACAAATATGCAGGTCCAGGATTGTTAAAATGGAGAGTCAATATAATTGATAAAGGAAATCACCAACTCTCAAACTGCTATTCGACTTGTGTGGATTTTAATTTTTGCTTGTAGGACAGATTAAGATTAGACTTTGTAAATGAGAATTTAGTTAAAAGCAAGAATTGTAAATAAAGGATAAATTAACCTGGCCAAATTTGAGACAAGATTACACAGATTAACTAGTGTTAGAAAGCAGACTGAGGAATGCATCGATTGCATCAGACCACCACTGCAAAGATTGTTAAACCTGCTCAAAATCAGATGCATGATGGTTTTGGCTTGTTCGAGGGTATTTGAATAGAAAAGAATCAAGGAGTTTATTACTGTTCCAGAGAAAGATTGCTTTTGAAGGAAACTGACTAACAATGATAGATAAACAAGGTTAAAGAACAAAACTGCGGTCTGCTGGAACTTAGGAAAAACACCAGTTATCTGCTCATTACTGCCAATGAATCAATTTGAAAAAGGTATAAAAACACAAACTTAAATGTTTTTTTAAAAAAACAATAAGCATTATTGGATCAAGACAATACAGAGGATTCCGTCTCCGAGGGAATCAAGTTGCACTTGTTAGAAAGGTTGCCTGAGAAGTTACTACTTTCTTTTTTTTGGGTGAAAACTGTGTTTCAATATCAAATCATTATTTTTAAACTTATTACTCTCTCACTGGATCCTTGCTCAACTGAACTAGAATCACAAATCTTACAATGGTTATAATTAAATACTGTTTTTAACAGTTCTCAATTTGAGACATCTACACATATTTACTTAAATAAGTACAAGTCCTGAAGAATGTTTTCAAAAATAGTTTCAAAACATTATCAAGGTAGTTCATCCAATTCAATTTTTCGTCCTCAAATAAAAGCCTCACCAATTCTCAGACTATTCTGGTAACGATTGATATACATTGCATACAAGAAGAAAATGTTTTACCCAGTAAGTGCAATAAGTGGCAATCAAGCAGAAGCAACAGAAAAATAGTGAAACAGTTTGCTCAAGATGTTTTAGCTCCAGCAAGAGACTTTTTTTTGGATCATCTAACCATCACTGCTGAAAATGTGCAAACTAAACATCCCAGTTGTATTTGCATTTGAAATAACTATTATACCAATAATGTGCTAAAAATTAATGTGATCTACAAAAATAAAGAAAAACTGTTGGTCATTTCTGAAATCCTGAGATGAAAAATAATTTCACAATTAAAGATTCTGAGGTTTCACAGTTTAAAAAAAGACCAATAAATTCAGAGCAACATCAACTCTGTTTACACTGTTTCAATGAAAGCAAATGTATTACTGCACCCAAGCAGGCTCTATATAGCAATTTCCTGATATCTGAGTTAGAGCGACATTGATCAGAAAGATCCTGCGGTTTCTGCATGGTATGCATGTTGTGACCTTTGCTGGGATAGCACTACAACTGGCTGCAGTGTCCCTTAGAGGTAAAAGGGGAAAAGTCAGTCAATCTTCTAATCCTCAAAAGCGGATTTAATTTCATTGCTTCAAACTAAGAGGAATTAGGAAGTGCTTTTCTTCATCACCTAAATGAGAAACAAGATAGGCAGGAGTATAAGAGCAAGATGTCTGCTTGTCACCTCAGAATGACAGGGCAGCTTAAAATACAACTTGAAATGAAAAAAAAAGTATATAATTTGGGTAAATAATCCTCATTTTTATCATTATCACAATTCCATGGGATATTATAACGTTTTACAAAAACAGTAATTATATTTGGGAATTGCTGTGCAGACTACCAGTTTTCCTAGTTAACATCAATTCTTTCACAGAATGATAATGGCTGTGTGAGAATACAGGAAAGAAAGTGGGAATACAAATCTATTTTGTGCATGGCATGGCAAAGTATAGGTGGGTTCTGGTGGTATGTGACATCGAGTGACGGGGGAGAATTAAACTGAAGAGGTAAAGATGTGTCTATTTGTTTTAACAGCAAGGTAGTGATATTTATGGGTTCTAACTCTGGAAATGCCACTTCCAAGTGGATTCTCACCCAAGATGTCAATAAAGCACAGTCATACAGAGATACTTGATTAATGAATATGTTCTAAAATGTATAGAAGAACAATATAAAGTTTAAAAGTTCAGCCTATGTTTCTGGAAGTAAAAGCTTCCGTTGGTAACATATGTGCAAGTGTTAGAATGGTGGTTCTACTTGACTCTCAGCACACTACAGCAAAATGGATAGGGATGGGACGGCAGGGTTTATTCATCTGTTCAGCTCAGATTCTATGAAGTCATTTCTCAAACAAAGGTAGAGACCTAGCAACAGTTCAGGCACTGATGAGAAAAACAAAAAGCAACAATAGACAGAAGCAATAATTCCAGTAAGACAAACTTCACAAACATAGATGCAGAGTTCATGTACATAGAAATGTGTGAAAATAACTTGAGAAAACAGTTCAGAAAAATTGATTACTCAAAGTTACCGGGTGCAACAGAAGTTTGTCACATCTCAAACACTGAAGTTCAAATCCATTAACCTGGCACAAAGTCTCTGCTGGGTTAATTTCCTCTGACTTAATATACTTGAAAGAGCTATCATTCTTGAAAAAGCTGTGATGTTTTCCTGGTAATTCTTCTCGTTTCCAGAAGACCTACTTCAAGACTCAACGTAATGATTTTATTTCAACAAGACAGTCAGTTCAAGAGGAGGGCCTTTCTGTGGAAGAGCCTTCACCAAAAGATGCTAAATTCTGACAGTGAAGAACAGCATCGTGTACAGAATGAAACAGAAGATCTCTTGTAAATGTTTTCTCAAAAAAATCCAATCTATTCAGATTTGCCACAACGGACTCTGCCAGTGAAACAAAATACATTGACATTTTTAATAAAGTCTTACATTGTAGAGATTCTAGAGGGTTCTAGACATAAAAAGACAACAATTTGTAGATAGAACGTGAAGTTGTTTGACATGGGTAACAATCTTGAACAGGCGCTGTAATTCTCCGGGAAACAGTTCTCAATTACATTAGTCATTGTTCTCATAAATACAGATAAATGTTGAACAGAACTATTAGCCAATTTACAACCTAATCCTATAAGTCTATTTTGCTGCTACATTAACTTGGAGATGAAAAGTACATTTTTGGAGGGGAATGGACAAAAAATGAATGGTTACTGATAATATGTCTCTTATAAAATGTAGGTATTTGGATGCTAAACTGACAAATCAGAATCTCAACAGATAAACAATACTGCATAAAGTAATAAAATGTTCACTGCATTGATAAAATGTTTTTGAAATTAGCTTGAATTTTTCAATGTAAGGGGAAAATAGTAATATTTGTTAAGCCTTCATACTTTCCAAAAGTGGTTGCAACAAAACCATCATCTATTATTGGCCCCAGTGGTGTTGATGACTATTTTCTGAAACATTACATCTCCTCAGGATCAGCCGTTTTTTTAAGTTAACCCGGACTGATGGAATCCTCCCTCTCCTAGACATTTGAACCTAAAGTGAAATGATCAGTTTCAAACCAATTCTCAATGGGAATGGTCCCAAAGTAAAAATATCTGTAAGATGTAGGAAACTTATGCATACATATGTAGTAGGGTGGGATCGTGCACATTGCTGAGGCTAAAGTAACAATCTGGTGATTGATGGCTACATAAGCCAAATACCAAATGTATTACACAAGGTGACATTCCAACAACGTCTTACAGAGAGGATTTCACTTACCATTGGCCCCAGCTATAAAAATATTAATTCCTATTTCTCCATATTTCTTCATTATCTGAAAAAGTAACAAAAAAATGAAACAGGCATGAGTTTCAGGATCCGAAATCTTCAAACAGGATTTGAAAAAGCTTCAAGTTTAGGCTCTTCCAGTGGCTTGTTAAGGTTTGTGGGAGTATTTCTGACAGACCAAGAGATCTCAAGTCTAAGTCTTGGTCTGTGCAGTTAGCTCAATTAAATCAGGTCAACAATAGGAGGAACACCCTCAAGTTAAAAATGAGCAAGATTCTGCTAACTGCCCAGTAAACTCCGGTTGTGTAGAATCAGTTCAGCTGTGATGCTTCCTTTGGTAAAGCAACCACCTCTATTAAGTTTTCCTCATGATAAATGGGCCATCTGATTGAGACACTGCAAAAAAAAAAGATTTCTGGACTGTACAACAACGGATGGGTAGCATCTTTCAGGTTCTTGAAAAGTAAAGGAATTGAGAAGCACAAGAGTAAACTAAAACAATGAACCATAAAATTGGTTATAGCTTTCTCCACTGGCTTCTCAAGTACATCCACTTTACAGTATGTTAAGCTTTGCTCAGTGGTAGCACTCTTAGCTTTTCGTCAGAAGATTGAGAGTTTTTAGCCTCATTGCTTGACCTGAACAAAGAACTCAATGACTCTACAAATTACAGCACAAAACCAGGCCTTTCTGCTTGATTTGTGTTGGTATTTGTCCTCCAAACCTACATAACAATCCCCATATTCCTATATCTCCTTTCCGTCAAACAATATATGCTAAAGTGCTCATCAACGCCAACAGTGCAATCATAGCCTTCAAACCCCACATAAAAATTCATCCATCAAATTTTTTAAAATTCGTTTATGGGATGTGGGCATTTATTGCTCATCCACAACGGCATTTTAAGAGGCAACCACATTGCTGTGGAACTGGAGTCACATGTAAGCCAGACCAGGTAAGGACGGCAGATTTCCTTCCCTAAGGGACATTAGTGAGCCAGATGGACTTTTACGACAATTGACAATGGTTCCACAGTCATCGCCAGATTTTAATTGAATTCAAATTTCACCATCTGTCATGGTGGGATTCGAACCCGGTCCCCAGAGCATCACCCTGGATCTCTTGATTACTGCCTAGCAACAATACCACTACGCCACTGCCTCCCAGTCTCTCATCTGCTGCACTCTAATAAAATCCTTCAAGATTTTGAACACATTTCACATTCCTTCACACTAGGCAATATTTTAGTGCATCTGTACTGTCCCCCTCGCTTTGACATCCTATCCTCAGTGGGAGCCAAAACTGCAGCTACACATACTGTGGACTTACTTTTTAAAAAAAAAGTAGATTCTTCATTACAATTCAATTTTATATTTTAGTTCACAAAGCCCAATATTCCATCTTAACATTGCGTACAAATTCATTCGAGTAGCACATGGGACAGGGATATCCACTTCAATTTGTTTAATTCACTACTCTCAACTCAATTCCTCTTCCCCAAGTTTCCTACATGGCATCATGTAAAGCTCATCTACCTCCTCAAAAATTTCAGTCTTCTGCATATTTATTCAAATTCCACGTTAACTGCTTATGATTGCTTTTTCTTCACCTAGGCATTCAACAATTTCATTACTATATATTCAGCAATTCAATTAGATTCCAAAACTTCCCTTAATCCATTGAACCCTGTCTCTCTTTTTGAAAAGGGACATTACATTGGCCACTTCTTCCAACGTCCACGTTCAACAGATCCCGGAAATATAATTTCTGCATTATTTAGCTGCAACCTTTTCTGCCCTTGCATCCCATTGCATGTACCCAACAACACGTCCACCTTTAGCTCAACAAATTCTTCTGTTCTTGGGATGTGCACTACACTGGCAAGTCTGCACTGGTTTCCTACATCTCATTGCCAAAAAGTGGTGTTGGCTTTCATTTCAAATCACTGCAGTAATTTTGGTGATCGAGCTTTCAATTATTAAATTAGCCTAAGTCAGGATAAGATGCAATTTGGTAAGGCACTTGGGAGATGATGGTGTTCCCACAGCATTACCACTGGTAATGAGGAGAATGAGAAATCACAAGTGAAGGAGATATTGGTAAACTAATCAGCGAGTTGCAGTGTATCCTGTGGGTCATACACATTGCAGCCAGCGGTGCATACTGAAATTTGTGATATGGGCAGATCAAACCAACTGTCTTCTGGAGAGAAGTTTCTTGAAAATTGTTGTAACTGCGTTCATCTAGACAAATTGCAACTTGAAATGTAAACAGAAAGTGCCAGAAAAACTCAACAAGTTTGACAGAATCTGTGGAGAAAGAAACAGAGTTAACGCCTTCAGATGAATCATATCAGACATGAAATGTTAATTCTGTTCCTCTTTTCACAGATGTTGCCACACCGTCCGAGTTTTTCCAGCATTTTTCAGTTTTTGTTTAGTATTTCCAGCATCCACAGTATTTTGTTTCTATTTCCAAGTTGTAACTTAATTAATTTTCTACTCCTGCCCAGTTTCAGTCAAGTCTCTGTTAAAGCAATAGGTTGCTACGACAAAATTGCTTTCAATTCCCCCAATTTATTTCCCAGATTGAGCATTAGGATATTTGCACTGGAATTTGTTCATTTTAACATTACTTTTTCCCCCATTTTCTTCTGATCAATTTAATAACCTCAGTCTTCCCTCCTCATAACTCATTTTCAAGCTATTCTTATTTCTTCTGCAAGATATTATTCTTGCTAAAACTTGTATTTGAATATTGACTTGGCTGATACTGCATTGCAGAGTGCTGCAACGAGATGCTACCTTTCAGATTAAACCAAGCTCTTGTTCGTCTGTTCTGTTGGAAAAATAGATCCCACTATGCTATTGAAGAGCAGGAAATTCTCAAGTGCCAAGTAACATTTATGCCTCAACAAACAAACAGCAAAATAGTGGAAATCTGAAATAAAAACAGAAGACACAGGTCAGGCAGCAACTGTGAAAAGCAATGGCAAGAATTAACTTTTCAGGTCAGTGGCTTTTTTGTCAGACCCAGAAGCCGAAGATGTTATAGATGAACAGCTTGCAAGGAGAAAAAATTCTGAGATTAAGTGGAGGTGGTGGAGGAGAGGGAGATATTTAAAATGATAAACGTGTTGCTGGTGCAAAACAAGACAGTATTAGAAATTAGGGAAACAAAAAAGACGGAGATCCAGAGGGCGTGAGAAATAAACAAGTAGAAAGAGAAACAGAATTAATGTTTCATGTTGCTGACCCTGCATCAGAGGATGTGCGAAGAACAACAGAACTGCAGGGAAAGGCAAGCATGCAAGGCAAAACAGAGAAAGCTCCAGTGTTTGGTGGGTAAAAGTTAGGTAAACACCAGGTGTACAAACCACCCCACCTGCTATGGACCAATAAGGTATCCTGAAGCCAAGCACCACAATGTTATCCTATTCTTGGAGTATAGTTACCTGCACTCACTGTCCATGTAAAATTAGGAGCTGTGATTAAGGTCTGAAATGTGCAGCTTGCAGGTTAACTGTCAACATTAAGACCAGAGAGTTGTAAAGTGTTTCAGCTAGTTGGTCTCTCTATTGCCTTTATTAGTATCAGCCATTACTCAGTGGTAGCATTCTTATACCCGAGTCAGAACGTTGTGGGTTCAAATCTTAAGGCAGTGATTCAAGCACATAACCTAGCAGAGTAGAGGAAGCACTACATCGTCAGAGGTGTTGACTTTCAGTAAGGCATTAAACAAAGCCCACGCTCTCAGGTGGATGCAAAAATTTCTGTTGAGTTATTCGAAGAGAAAGGGATTTTCTCCTTGTGTTCTGGCCAACACTTATCCTGCAACCAATACCAAAAACAGATGATGATCTGGTTATTTATTTGAGTGATTTTTGATGGAAGTTGCAGTCGTGAACTGGCAGCTGCATTTAATACATTATAGCAGAGTGTAAATTTCAAAAGTACTTGCAAAGTAAGTTAGGAAAGGCACTAAACAATTGCATCATCGTTAATTCTGTCATTTAATCTATGGCCTTCCACCTGATCACAGGTCATCACTTTCTTTGCTTCCCACTTCTTTGCGAAAGACAGCTATGCACAAATTGGCACCAGGTCTGTCTACAAAAGAACAATACCAACATTTTAAGAAGTTATTGGCTAGGTGCATTACTGCATTGGCCATCTATCTTTTGATGTGAATTTTTTTTTTAAAGTGTTATTTTTACATTAGTGATCATTAACAACTTTGTACAAACTGCAGTAGGAAAACCATTTCAGTGTGTCCAGTCCAGCATCAACTGCAATTAACCCAAATTTAAATAAACTGAAATTGACTTAAAAAGGACTATACAGAATCATCTAATAGTTACATTGATGCAGAGTCAACAGTTTTAATGAGTTTATAAAATCATTTCAGAAGCTTTAAAAACAACCTGGTTAATGTACTTGCACCACAAAAAAGCTCAATTTTAAGAACCTCCTTGAAGGCCCACAAACAGGCACATTTAGCAGAAACTTACAAGATAATTCATGCTATCTGAGGCCTGGCTAGTTTTGTGGATAGGGCTAGCTTCTAGTATATTTTTAAACCAGTGTAAAAAAGACTGCAGAAACTCTGTCATTTGCACTTTAGATTTGGCCGAATTTGGGCAAATTGCACAGTACAATACAACAGAAATCCCTACACCAAAGATGTTTAAATATTGTTTATCTGTAACATCTTAAAGAATGTCTAAGACCCGAAACATCAACTTCTGATTTTTTCATAAATGTTGTAATGAGGTGAATATTTCCAGCTTTCATTTTCAGCATCTGCAATATTTGGAATAGGCTCCATCTTACTGATACTAGGGTAGCTTCAGTACTGAGCTACAAAAACCAGTATGCAATGTCGAATCCTTGGCCAATTTGTGATCTTCACTGGAGCAGCAAAAGCCACATTCAGAAGGGATTTTATGCATTGCACACTGTGGGGTGATGTAAAATAGATAGATATAGATACCATAGAATTTGATACAGACTTTTGCAAGAGCTGGAAAATCTGTCACAATTTGCAACAAATTTTCTAGTATCCATAGAGGAACATAGAAACAATAGCAAGAAATAATTTCCTCAGTCTTAAAAAGCAACGCTGTAGAAAATTCAAAGAAAATATGCATTACAGAAGGTATGTATATTAGGATTTCCTTTATGCTTTACATGCATAGGTCCCATATATTGTAAGCAGAGACGAGACATTTTTAATAATAAAAACAGAATGTGCTGAAAAATTTCAACAGGTCTGGCAGAATCCGAGGAGATTGAAATTTCGAGTCTAATATGTCTCTGGAACTCATTTTCACCTGTTATTAATTTGAGGTTATCAACGCATTATTTCAATGCTTGGAAAATATGACAGTTTTGAATACTGATCAAAGACAATGTGGATCAATTATTATTGTTGATGATTTAATCAACGCAATGTATGTTGTGACATCCAGCACTGGGGAATATCAGATTCAGTATAAATTTAAAAATTCAAAGTCAATGAACATTAGTACAAATCCCAATAAAAAAATAACGCTTACCAGTTTAAGCACTTTTGCTCCAACAGAGTCTACAAAATTGACTGGGCTGAAATCCAGAATTAAAGAATGTGTGTCAGCTGCTGACTTGATAAAGACGGTTAGTTCTTCATCATTGTTCTCTTCAGGTTCCGTCGTCTCTGGAATGCTCGAAACACCATTCTGAATATCTTCGTTTGGAACTTCTTCAGACACAACCTCATGCCTTGCAGTCCCTTTTGCATTTTTTATCTGTAGGGCAAGCAAAGAAAGATCTTGAAAGTAACCTAATATACAAAGGGTCCATTGACAGCACTGTATCAGCCTACACTGGGAGGAAATGCTTGCAATGCAGAAAAGGCTCAACAAAAGTAATTTTATTTTTTAAAAGTTGGATGAATATCCATTAAGAAAAGAATTGCAAATAACAAGAATACTGGAATAAGGTGGTCATCCAACCACACAGCCAGTATGAAGGAGAGCAATGGTTTAATCCCTTGGGTTAAAGGAAAGAGCCAGGAGACACAACTTCATGGTCCAGGGGTCTTCAGTCTGAAAGATGTTTTGACAAGTGGATCCTTAGCGAGATGGGCACGGTGTTTATAAGGAAGATGAATGTAAATGCAAAACTTTATATTTAAATTACTGTGTTTACACAAGGACAGAAGTTCAAGAGGGTTCATGTCCCTGAAGCATTTCTTTCCTGAGCAAGGTAATAATTGGAACAAACAGAATGCTGGATAAACTCAGTAAGGGGACAGAACAGAATTAACAGTCTATTTGACTCTTTAGCAGACCTGAGAGAAAGATAAAATCTGTTTGGTATTACATTATAGCTGGAAGAGATTGTAACAAATCTTAAGAACAAGAGATAGTTGACCAGATGTGGGGTGGGGGAAAGCATCGAGACAAAAATGTATGTTCTCTCTCCTTATACATGTTGCCAGACCTGCTGAGTTTTTCTAGCATTCAGTTTGTTTCAGATTCCAGCATCTGTAACATTTTGCTGATTTTAATAAATTAAAAATTGATTTCCTGAAATGTTTATTGGAGCCAGTTATTAGATTAATTTCAGAAAGAGGCACATGCTGTAATAGGATAATGAAAGAAGCTGGTATTGTAGACATCTGCTAACCTCGATTACTGGGGCTTTCATTCAAACACAAACTTATGTTTGACTTAACTAAATTTCTAGCTTGCTCATACAATTCTCTCCCAGTTAGACTGTCCTCATCATACTACAATGACATTATAATCATGAGTATATACATTAGCATGATCTCCATGATCATACATGTAATTGTTGGGCATTATTGCCCAATTAATAGAGAAGCACACTAAATGCACTTGTTGGAGCACATAATTGACACAAGGCCCCAGGATGTTGTGCAAACTTCCAATCAAAATTACAGTTTAGCAATGCAAACAGAGTGTCCTACCAAAGCTGAATACTTGAAATAGAAGACATACTGTCATACTTGCATTTACCAATTTCAGGATAGTTTTCTTTTCCCTTCCTTCTGTCAACTGAGCTGCTTTCTTTTTTCTTTCAAGCTTTCTCTTTGCTGATAATACTGCAACTGGATTGATTTCAGTCTGAAAGTGAGCAGAAGAAATAGTTGAAGAGTTTTTAAAGATATTAATCACTTTCAAAATATTGAACGTTACTCACTGATGATTTTCAGAAAGACTTGATTGCAAACCTCTCATAGCTCACCTTTGTATGCAAAGCACTCACATACATATCAATGTTTGCAAAGTAAATAGGGGCATTTGATTGGAATATCTTTATTCCAGTGATCTCCTGTACCTAGAATATAAACATTTTCAGACACATTAGTGGCCACGAAACAGCTGCTGGCTAAGCAAATTCGTAACTCAAATCTACTTTACAATTCATCCAAAAGCAAACTACCATTGAGACACCAGATTCTCACCTCCTCGTAAGCCTCTACGTCCAAGTAGATATCTGTATTAGGTATCTGACCAAGAATTCTGTATTTAGGACTACAAAAAGAATTTGGATTTACTGTTATGTTACCTGGTTTGGTCAGGATCATCATTTACAAATAAAAAATATAGTTCAAAAATTAAATTTCTAAAACCTGCAAACAAGAGACATGCAAAGAACAAGATCGGTCGTCACAACAATTTGAATTTATATACTGCATTTAACTTAGTTTTTAAAAATCTCAAAGTGCTTCACAAGAGTAACGTAAGGAGACATGCGAACAAGTGACCAAAAAAATTAGTCAGAGGTAGATTTTAAGGAGCATCTTAAAGGAACAGAGATGGAGAGGTTTATGGAAGAAACAACAGAGAGAGTATCCTCCTTTAACGTTGTAAATTTCTATGATTCTATTTTGAAGGGTTGTAGAGTTGGCAGAGGTTACAAAGATAGCATGGGGCAAGGCTGTGGGAGAACTTGAAAACAATGATGATGATTTTAAAGCTGCAGCATTGCCAAATAAGGAGCCAATGTAGATCATCGAGCATGGGGAGAGGTCAAGTTGGACAGAACAAGTTGAATTACAGGTTTTGGAGGAGCTCAAATTTAAGTAGATTGCAAGGTGGGAAAATAGCCATCAGGGCATTGGAATAGCAGTATCTAGGGCAACAAAGCCATAGTTGAGAGCGTCAGCAGTAGATAGTCTGAGATGGGTGATGCTGGAGGTGGAAGCTTATGGTT
Source organism: Mustelus asterias (assembly GCF_964213995.1). Classification (NCBI taxonomy): domain Eukaryota; kingdom Metazoa; phylum Chordata; class Chondrichthyes; order Carcharhiniformes; family Triakidae; genus Mustelus; species Mustelus asterias. The sequence goes on from NC_135819.1 coordinate 59,591,279, forward strand.
GTGGTGATGGAAAGGGTCAGGAGACCAACTCAGTCAAAGAGAACACCAAGATTGCAAACTGTTCAGCTCAAACTCAGACAGGTGGCCTGGGGAAAAGAGATGGAATTGGTTGCGAGGGAACAGTTTGTGGCAGGGGTCAAAGGCAATGAATTTTACTAATCTTACCAAATTTGAAGTAATGTCTGCTCATCCCATCGGCATCCCATTGTGGGTGCAAATCAAATGAGGAGCACTGAATGCGCCAGGAGGGTGGTACTGAGATAGAGCTGTGCTGTTGTCAACACATGTGCAGAATCTGACATGTTTGTGTCATTTGTAGGAGGGGCAATACGTAGATCAAAAAAAGAAAGGGGCTAAGTTCTCCTTTGGAGAACTCAAGTGGTAATGCAGCAGGAAGTGGGAAAAGAGGACAATGTATGCGATTCACTGGTTATAACTGGATAGCAAGAATGAAATTAAGCAAGGATAATCCCAACTGGACAAATGGAGGACAGGCAGTGAGGGTGACGTGATCAACGTATCAAAAGCAGAGATCAAGGAGGAATAGTTTTACCACTGTCACAGCAGACGTAATTGTAACTTTGATGAAAGGATTTTTGGTGGAAATATGATTTGATGGTTGAACTATGGAAACAACAACACATCCAAAAATCTAGGAGAGGAAATGGAGGTTAGAGATGGAGAGGTCATTTACAGAGGCAGAGGGGCTCAAGGGCGTTTTATTATTTGTTCAAGGAACGTGGGCATCACTGGCTCAACCAACACTTGTTGCCCATCCCTAATCGCTAGGCTATTTCAGAGTCAACCACGCTGTGTCTGGAGTCACATGTACGCCAGACTGGGTAAGGGTGGTAGATACCCTTCTCTAAAGGGAATTAGTTAACCAGATGGGTTTTTACGACAATCGGCAACGGTTTCCTGGTTATGCGATTTTAATTCCATATTTTTATTGATTTCAAACTTCACCATCTGTTGTGGTGGAATTTGGACCTGGGCCCCGAGAATTACCCTGGGTCTCTGGATTACCAGTCCAGTGACAGTGCTACTATGCCAACACATCCTTGAGGAAGGGGTAAGATGGGCAGCAGTGACAAGCACTGTTACCTCACAGCACCAGGGACCTGGGTGCGATTCCAGCCTTGGGTGACTTGTATGGAATTTGCATGTTCTCCCCATTTTGCATGCATTTCATCCAGGTGCCCCAGTTTCCTCCCACAATCCAAAGATGTGCAGGTTAGATTGATTGGCCATGCTAAATTGCCCTTAGAGTGCCAAGATGTGTAGGTCATGGGAATTAGCAGGGTAAATAGAAACATAGAAGATAGCAGGAGGAGGCTATTTGACCCTTTGAGCCTGCTCCGCCATTCATCACGATCACGGCTGATCGTCCAACTCAATAGCCCAATCCAGATTTTTCCCCCATAACCTTTGATCCCGTTTGCCCCAAATGCTATGTTTTGGCATCAGCTACTTCCTGTGGTAATGAATTTCACAGGCTCACTACTCTTTGGGTGAAGAAATGTCTCCTCATCTGAGTCCTTAATGGTCTACTCTGTATCCTCAGACTGTGGCCCCTGGTTCTGGACACCCCAACCATCGGGAACATTCTTCCCGCACCTATCCCATCTAGTCCTGTTAGAATTTTATAAGTCTCTATGCGTGGATAGGGTCTGGGCAAGATACTCTGTTAGAAGATAGGTATATACTCGATGCCAAATGGCCTCCTTCTGCACTGTAGGGATTCTATGATTCTACTATGATTTGAAGGGGAGCTGGACTGTATCCAAGGAGAGGGAACTGTTAACAACCCAAGCCAATTATTGTTGTCTAAAGTTCAATTTTCTCATGATTAAAACAGCTGTCTTGAAAATGACAATTTACTTTGTTGAATGTATTTTTTTTAACTAAGGTATCACAACCATACATGACAGGCTTTTAATGGACCACCTGACCTTTTCAATTCAGAACTTTTGAACATTACAACAGTTCTCAACTTATGCTGTGAACAGGAACTAAGATACAGAACCTTTCCTCGCTTAGTGTTTATTGACTTTGTCCAGTGTCAACACTCCTCACTCTCACCCAGTGTCCCAGCTATCCCCTATTTATGTTCAAATATCCATCACTTATTTCCTTAACAATTTAATTGACATTACCAAAGTTTAACAATATAATTGACGTTCAGAAACCTTAAAATAATTGCTAAGGCATTGACAACTAGAGTACCACCTAACTTAAGAAATGGATGATCTTGCGAATGACCCATGGGGGAGGGGGGTGCACAAGGGCTGGTGTTAGGGCCTTTACTTTCTATATTAGTGATTTAGATGAAGACGTTGGAGAAATGATCTGTAAATTTGGAGATAAAGATTCGTCAGGTTAATGGAGGAGACTAAACTGCAAGCAGATCCTGACGTGTTGTAGGAGAGATTTATTTAAATGGTAAGTGAAGTGTTATGCATGCAGACAGGACCAGTGCCAAGCATGTTTAAACTATTAAAAGAACAGATTTATGGTGAAAGGTTTTCATATTGCAGCCCATAAAAGGTTCATAATTACTGCAGAGAATGTTCAGCCGAAACAGCTAGGCTGGATTCACAAGATTATCCTTTTACAGAACAAAACGCACTATTTTGTCTTTATACCAGGCCTGATTAGGCTTTATCCACAAACATGATTCAAAGTTGAAACACTATGGCTGCCCAGAGAGGATTAAGGAGCTGGGTGCATATGCTTCACAGAACAGTAGATCCAGTTATGGTTTGATTGAGCTATACAAAATAATGAGCAAATTGAAATAAAAGCAAAATATAGCAAATGCTGGAGAAGATCTGAAATAAAAACAATGTGCTGGAAAAAACTCAGCAGGTCTGGCAGCATACATGGAGTGAAACAAAGCTGTTTTGAGTCCAATTTAACTCTTCTTCAGAATTATGTACACACTGGAATTTGGGATAGTTTGGGGGAGGATCAGGGGTCAAGTTAAACAAACAAGTTAGGTATTGGGCAGTTAACAGTTTCCCATAAAATAGTGCACTTGTAGAACAGCTAGTTGGTTTGTGAGGCGAGTGCCAATTCACTGCACACCTTCAAGAAAACTGAAGCAGGTCCTGGCTGGAGTGGATATCACTTCTAACTAAAGGTAGACTTCAACATGGCATCCTGAACTAGGTGATAGCCCACAGATACAAGGGAGGAATGCTCCTGGACCTGTTCACTCCAATTAGTCATAGGTTTTGTCAGACTACATGGCACCAGATCGGGAGTCATTTGATGTGATAAGGAATCACAATACATGACAGGCTTTTAATGGTCCACCTGATCTTTTCCTATCCAACATTTTATGTTCACAACATACTTCTTGATGGATATTCCAGCCAACAATGGAGATAATATGATGGCATAATTATAGCAATATGTCTACTGCTTATATAGTTCAATGAGTAAATCAAGACTAGGTTCTAACTAACTGATCATGCGTGCCACCAAAAATGAAACTTCAAAAGAGTGCAGTACTAAATTACAAATTTCAAAAGTGAAAAACTCATCAAGCCAAGATAAAATTGTTGTATCTAACCTTTGTGTTCGGTAAACAACTGTAATAATGGCAAATGCCACTGAGACCATGAGTCCATAGTCCAATCCCAAAAGAAAAGTGGCTATAAATGCTACAATCCACATTACCTGAATCAGAAAAAAAAAGTATTAAATAATACAATAATTTGTATGCTAAAAAATGAAATAAGCGAGGGCAAGATATGTTGGTGCATCAATGTACTGCACCAGCTATGGTGTACATCTCCTTCAGTGTGTTTGGCTTTCAGGTCACATTGTGTACATGGGTTTGGGTACACAATGGGACCTGAAAGCCAACATAAAGTTGTGGGCTGGAGTTGTACACCATAGCTGGGCATTTTCTTGCAAGGAGGGAAAAGTGGCTGTTTTCAGACACCTGTTTGCAGTCAACACTTGAGCACAATAGTCAGCTTACTTTATTAAACTGGAAACAATAAAACTAACATGCCAGAATTACATTTTAAAAATCACCTACAAGAGTTATCTAAACTGGAATGATAGAACATTTAGGCTTTTTTAAAAAAATGTACATTAAGTTATACAAAATATACTTACCTGTACACAAGATCTATAAACCTATTACTCTTTATAGAAAATGTTTTGAAAAGGTTCTACCCTAGTATTATAGAGTGAAAACACTTGTAAAGAAACACCAAAATGTCATGCCACAAATTTTATTTACATGCAGTTTGATTCAAAACATAATACTCCACTGCACATCAACCAATTGATTACATTTTTTGATTGATATGGAGCCCAAAATCAGATCAGCCGTGAATGGTGAATGGCAGAACAGGTTCAATGGGCTGAATGGCCTACTCCTATTTCAATTTCTTGCAATCCTATGTTCTCAATGCAATAATTTTGTGCTGATTTGATAACAACCTGCCATAAATCCTCTTAGGTTTGCCGCTGAACTTGGTATTGAAAGGTCACAGAACTCCAGGGACTTTGGCAATATATTGCATAGTTTCACCGAGTGCAGATAGCAACTGCCAAAGTGAATTGCTTTAAGATAGTAAACCATCCCCTTGAACTTTAGCTATTAATAGCATCTTGGATTTAATCCATCGTTCTTCTCTTATGCCATTTCAGTACACTATAGCACAGCAAATCCTTTATCAATAACAAAAAAACTACTGCTATTCCCAGTCATACATCAATCAAGACATTGAAAGTGAGCGGTTCTCCAGAATTTTTCAACTCCTGCACCTGATAACTGATTCTTCAGTCACTGGTTGATATAGAAGTAATCAAAACATAGGAATTTCAATTTAGATGCCAAGGTAACAATGCACTTGTTAACTGACAAGCAACTTTCTTGTTTGTATCAGATCATTGTACAGATTTGATTTATTTCATCCAACCACAATGTTGTCCTTATGTGACTTCCATCCATTTAAAAAAAGTAGCCTCATTTTTGACATTTTCAGGAGCACATCCAAGATGGAAGGCAGGACTTTTTAAATAACAATCATATAGTACCTGTGCCTTTATAAACAGAGGTATTAGAGTACAAGAACAAGAAAGTAATGGTAAACTTTTCAAAATTATTGATTAGGCTTCAGGAGGATTACTATATTCAATTATGGGCTAACGTTAGGAAGGAAAAGATTGTTACCAGGGATGAAGGATCTCAGTTATGCGGAAAGATTAGAAAACTTTGGATCGTTCTCCTGAGAGCAAAAAGGGCAAGGAAAGATTTAATGAAGCTGTTCAATAAAAGGTATTGATGAGAGAAGATAGGGTTGAGCTGTTTCTGATGACAAGAGGATCAATTGGTAAAACAAAATGGAGTGAGAAGAAATGTTTTTCTGCAGCAAATTAAGATTATCTGGAAAGCATCACCTGAAATGGTGATAAAGTAGATCCAATAGTACCTATCCAAAGAGAATGTATTTCAGGAGGTAAACATCTGCAGGGCTATGGGGAAAGAGCAAAGGAGTGTGACTAATTGTATTGTTCCTTCAAAGAGCTAACCCAGGCAGAATGGATTGAATGATCTCATTCTAACTGTAAAATGTGATCAACAACTCATGGAATAATGAAATATACACATTAACATGAGAGCACATTTAAAAAAAGCAGGAAAAAATTTATTTGGTTATTGATGTCTTGATTAAATGGGCACTTCAACAGTAAAGTTTCGGTTGGTCAATGGTGCAAGACAAAACACCCAGTTTCTGAAACAGACCATAATATCTCAAATGTCCACATTATAAAGCGGAGGTTGATGCCCCTCTGAGACCCAACACCGAAACACCCAAAGAGTACCACCTTGCCTTATAATCTGTAAAAAAGTGTGAAGTGGTGTGACCTGCGCTTCAACAACTTCCAATGGTTAAATACAAAATAAATTCCTGACAGTTACTCTAAAAACACAATTTTTTAATCTAACAGTGAATAAATTAAATAAACTATTAACAAATTGAATAAATCCCTTCTAACGATTAACTATTCCTGAATAAAACAAGATTTTAATGGTATGCTGTACCAATAAATACAATTCCCACTCATTAATAAAAATAGAATGTAGTCACTCTCTAAATTGTAGCCGGGTTTTGTCTCTTCCGGAATATTCTGGGCTTTCTCTGTTGAGAACTTCTTTCCTATTTGGTACCTTTGCTATGTAAATGGTACTTTCTCCAAGACATAGATGAAGCTATGAGAGCCAGCGATTCTCTCTCTCAAGAATTGAGAATTGCGAGCTGTTATCTCTGGCTGGGTGCAGTTGCTCTCTTTCTGTCCCACTGCCCCCTTCTTTTATACCTGTGATGACATATCAATTTTTCCCACAATAGGATTGGTCCGAGGTTGTCAAAACCATCAGATTTAAATTTAATAGGTTCTTGGTGTCTAAGTGCCTGATTCAAATTGATTGGCTAAATTCAAAAGCCTGTTGTTTTGGTAAAAACAGCTGCTTGGCCTTTCGATACGAATTTTTCAGTTTGGGGTTCCTTATGTACTTGCATTTTCTCTAAGCAGAGAAAAGGCACCACCTTTTAAAGGGACCATGCAATGTTTTCTCCCTAGCATTTTACAAACATCAATCTATAATTACTTTATCCAACTTCGCAACATCCATTGTACCATTTGCTATATGCGTGCAGTTTTTAAACATCTAAATTAATTCAACTAAAATCAACAATGAAACTACAGGCAAAGTGAAGACCATTGTGAAGGACTGAGGAAGGAAACCAGTTGAAACAGAGCAGCATTGCAGTAGCTTGGAATCAAGGCAGAATACACGGGGTCTCTGAAATCATTGTCCTTTTTACAAATAAGAAAAATCTTTTTAAAACTAAATTAAAGCATAATGTTTAACCTCGTTATTATGCTTGAATCAGCATTTTTCAAGCACATAGTGCACAGCACAGAATGGATACCCAAATGGAAAACGCCTCAAACTTGTGCGTTATAGTTGACCACAACTGTTTCACGATCTTGCAGAATCCTACAAACATTTAACTGCAATGATGCTGCATCTTTTCTCTGATTAAAAAAAATAAGCTACAGTACATCCCAAGGAAATAGTAAAAATGTACTGCAATTTTTTTTCAAGATAAGATCGAGTTGACTTTGGTTGGATTGCAATATGGGTCCATAGGTGATATCATTTATATATTTCAACAAGTAACCCGATCCCAAGAAAATTAATTAGACAATATATTCTCACCCTTTCTTTCCTACCAATTGGGCACCAATCATCAACTTCAAAGAAATAGGATTTACAGATGACTGTATATAATTTACAATTGTCCTTCACCACAAGTAACTAGGTAGAACAAAGTCAGTGAACTTGTCACAAATGTGAACTTCAGGGCACAACACTAAACTGATGACAAAACAAGCAAGATTGGCAGATGTTGCTATAAGATGCCATAAAAATTCTGGTGTTGGAGTACTGTCTCTACACCATTTGAGTTTGGGAGTTTATGGACAGTTAGTTTGCATCTATTCACAGGCTAAATACATTTAGAAAACTATTTGCAAAAGATGAAATGAAATTTCATCGTAATTCATTGGTGCTGTTCACCACTAAACCAGGCAATTTAATCACTGCTTCTTAATTTAGAGTCATAGAGGCTTACAGCATGGAAACAGGCCCTTTGGCCCAACTTGTCCATGCCGCCCTTTTTTTAAACACCTAGGCTAATCCCAATTGCCCGCATTTGGCTCATATCCCTCTATACACATCTTACTCATGTAACTGTCTAATTGCTTTTTAAAAGACAAAATTGTACCTGCCTCTACTACTACCTCTGGCAACTTGTTCCAGACACTCACCGCCCTCGGTGTAAAATAATTGCCCCCTGGACACTTTTGTATCTCTCCCCTTAAACCAATGCCCTATAGTTTTAGACTCTCCTACCTTTGGGAAAAGATATTGACTATCTAGCTGATCTATGTCCCTCATTATTTTTATATTCTACAAGATCACCCCTCAGTCTTCTACGCTCCAAAGAAAAAAGTCCCAGTCTATCCAGCCTCTCCTTATAGCTCAAACCATCAAGTCCCGGTAGCATCCTAGTAAATCTTTTACACGATCGTCTTTACTCTTTACAATATTGATCATGTTCTGCAGAACAGGGGAAAGGCCAAAGCCTATTTTTCGGCATCTTACAACAAAATCCAATATAATATCCCTAATAATAACTACTAATATAGTACAGTTTCGATAGATTCTACACATTTGCAGTACTTACGAGTTCAATTTTGCTGATTCGCCAGAGAAAAGGTATATCCTGGAACTGCTTAAATATTCCTTTCAGGTTCACCATCACAATTGCAGCTAACGCAGTCTACAAGAAAGTATTTTGAGTTTGAAATCAAGAGGTTTGAGAATGCAGCAATGCAGGTTTTTCATTAAGCAAGAAACTCTACTTCTCTATCACTCTTCCTTTAAAAACTAACTTTTTGAAAATTTTGTGTCCTAATATCTCCTTATACAACCCAATATTAAATTCTAGTTTGATGATGGGGGATGTGAAGCTCATTTGGATGTTTACTACATAAATGTAAAGCACTATAATTGCAAGTTGTTGCTCTGGTTATTTTATATTTTTGTTCCCTCCCACTCAGCACCAAAACATTTTACAGCCATTAAGTTTCTAGGACCGTTATCCCCAAGTTCAATTTATTTCTTGTTCAAGTTTTTATTAATTGTACATTTGTGTTTATGATGGATTACCACTGAACTTCACAAGCTGCGGACTTTGGTACAAAATTGCTATTTTTGTTTATATAAAAAGGAATAGAGTGGCTAGAGTGAATGTTGGACCCTTGGAGGACGAGAGGGAGGAGTTAATAGTGGGAAATGAGGATATGGCTGAGTCTTTAAATAAGTTTTTTGTGTCGGTCTTCACGGTGGAGGACACAAATAGTTTGCCAAATATTAACGATAGAGGGTTGGCAGCAGGAGAAATACTTAATACGATTAATGTTACCAGAGAGGCAGTGCTGGGTAGACTAATGGGACTGAAGGTGGACAAGTCCCCGGGTCCGGATGGAATGCATCCCAGGGTATTGAAAGAAATGTCAGAGGTAATAGTGGATGCGTTAGTGATTATTTATCAAAACTCGTTGCATTCTGGGGTAGTGCCGGTTGATTGGAAAACGGCTAATGTTACGCCGCTGTTTAAAAAAAGGAGATAAAAGGCGGGTAACTATAGGCCGGTCAGCTTAACGTCTGTAGTAGGGAAAATGCTGGAATCCATTATTAAGGAGGAGATAGCAGGGCATCTGGATAGAAATGGTTCGGTCAATCAGATGCAGCATGGATTCATGAGGGGAAAGTCGTGCTTGACGAACATGTTGGATTTTTATGAAGATGTGACTAAGGCGGTTGATGGAGGAGAACCGGTGGATGCGGTGTTTTTGGATTTCCAAAAGGCGTTTGATAAGGTGCCCCATAAAAGGCTGCTGAAGAAGATTAGGGCACACGGAGTTGGGGGTAGTGTGTTAAAGTGGATTGGGGACTGGCTATCCGACAGGAAGCAAAGAGTTGGAATAAATGGGTGTTTTTCCGGTTGGAGGAAGGTAACTAGTGGCGTGCCGCAGGGATCGGTACTCGGGCCGCAACTGTTTACCATTTATATAGATGATCTGGAGGAGGGGACGGAGTGTAGGGTAACGAAGTTTGCAGACGACACAAAGATAAGTGGAAAAGTGAATCGTGTGGAGGACGGAGAAGATCTGCAGAGAGATTTGGACAGGCTGAGTGAGTGGGCGAGGATATGGTAAATGGAGTATAACGTTGATAAATGCGAGGTTATACACTTTGGAGGAAATAATAACAAATGGGATTACTATCTCAATGGAAACAAATTAAAACATGCTACCGTGCAAAGGGACCTGGGGGTCCTTGTGCATGAGACGCAAAAGCCCAGTCTGCAGGTACAACAGGTGATCAAGAAGGCAAATGGGATGTTGGCCTATATTGCGAGGGGGATAGAATATAAAAGCAGGGATGTCTTGATGCACCTGTACAGGGCATTGGTGAGGCCGCAGCTGGAATACTGTGTGCAGTATTGGTCCCCTTATATGAGGAAGGATATATTGGCATTGGAGGGAGTGCAGAGAAGGTTCACCAGGTTGATACCGGAGATGAGGGGTTTGGATTATGAGGAGAGGCTGAGGAGATTGGGTTTGTACTCGTTGGAGTTTAGAAGGATGAGGGGGGATCTTATGGAGACTTATAAGATAATGCGGGGGCTGGATAGGGTGGAGGCGGAGAGATTCTTTCCACTTAGTAAGGAAGTTAAAACTAGAGGACACAGCCTCAAAATAAAGGGGGGGTCGGTTTAAGACAGAGTTGAGGAGGAACTTCTTCTCCCAGAGGGTGGTGAATCTCTGGAATTCTCTGCCCACTGAGGTGGTGGAGGCTACCTCGCTGAATATGTTTAAAGCGCGGATGGATGGATTCCTGAGCGGTAAGGGAATTAAGGGTTATGGGGATCAGGCGGGTAAGTGGTACTGATCCACGTCAGATCAGCCATGATCTTATTGAATGGCGGGGCAGGCTCGAGGGGCTAGATGGCCTACTCCTGCTCCTATTTCTTATGTTCTTATGTTCTTATGGGTCCACAATTTGCTTTCCGAAACACAATTGACACAATGAGGTCAATCCTAACAGGAGATGAGATTGGCAAGATATGAAATGGGCAATGCACCTGGAAGTTGGGTATGAAAAGAGGCACAGGTATTAAAATTGGAGCTCAGCAGATTCACTATCTGAACAGCATGTAGGATCTTTGCCAGCAGATGGTCACTCGATGGGTGGCATGGGGGTCAGGACATCATAAGACCATGATCTTTTCATGCAACATTCTTGCTCCCTTGATCCACAAAGAAAACAAAAATAGTAAAAGAAATGTATCTTGATGAGTCTGTTCTAGACTTTGATCAAGCTCCTACTGCCACCACTGCTCTCTACCACGGTCTTATGTTAATATTGCTGTTGCACCTGGGTCAACCCCAGTGACGCTCAATCTAAATAAATAAAGATGGATTCCTGTCAGCTTTGGGTGAATGTCCTTGCAATTTAAAATAGGCAGCAATCAGTCAGGAATCAATGGCCAGTGGGTAATTTCTCATTCCATTTTAACTGCTCTCATTTGGAGACAATCCCCCACTATCTGCCAAGTAGACCATTACAAAATGCCCCCATGTTTTCCCAATGCTAAAATATCAAATCATGTACTGAGATATCAAACAGGCGTAGAATCTCAGAATTGCTACAGCACAGGAGGCCACTATTCAGCCTGTCACATCTACACCAGTTCTCCACGGGAGCAATTTACCTCGTGCCACATCCCACCTTCACCCCACAACTCTGCACATTCTTCATTTTCAGATAACAATCCAATTTCCTCTAATACCTCGATTTAATCTGCCTCCTCCACACTCTCAGGTAGTGCATTCCAGACCCTAACCACTTGCTGGATGAAATATTTACATCTCGCCATTGCCCTTTTTACTATTACCCGAAAATTTGTAAGCCCTCAGATTCTCAATCCTCCCATCAGTCTGTATATTTTTTCTCTATCTACATTGTCCAGACCCCTTATGATTTTGAACAGCTCCATCAAATCTCTGAACCTTCTCTTCTCCCAGGAAAAAAGTCCCAACTTCCCCAATCTATCCAGGTAACTGAGGTGTAGTAGTAATCTAGAGATGTCAGGAGTAGATCAAGCATTGACAATTTTGCATTTTCGAGCAACATACTTCTTTAACATCTGTCATGAACTGACATAAAAAAACAAGAGATGTCAGAAACCTATTGCCGCTAGAATGCACTTATTGGTAAAGTGATGGTGGTAAAAATTGGGGCCATTTAAGAATTGGATCTCCTGTTTTAAGTAGAGCACATGGTGTTTTGGGAAGTCAGATCTAGGATGAGCCAAAATGACCTTCATTATTCTACTTTGTGATCTTGCTCAGTGAAATGAACTGCACATCGGAATAAGGGGAAACGATAACAAACACATATACTTGAAAGTTACTAGGAGTTCCACAAAGTGGTACAAGAGGAAAGAATTATCCATGTGTATCCAGCAATTGAAACATTCATGATGAAAGCAAAATTATTGCAGCTTGCAAGCTGCTTTAAATCAAAAGGAAAATAAATCTCGATTGGAGCATGGAAACCTTTCTGAATTACTTTAAGTCAGCAACACTGGAATACAGAAAAAAATAAGTAAGGTTCCTGCTATATACCATTAACTCTTGCCAAAGGTGCCAGCACAAAAAGAATAGGATCAGGCTCAGTAATTATGCTGGCAGAAGTCAACTAGCCTGCCAACATCTGTTCCAAGAGCATACACATGAATAGCAGCTATACAAGTAAGGTACTGGAGAACAAGTGCTTGTGCAGCCATACCTTTGAGTCAAGGCATTTCAGAAGAAGGGAAGAAAACTTGGAGGAAGAGAGGAGAAAAGTTTTTTTATTTTAAATATTTTAGCAACGTTACAAATATAACGCTACAAAGGATAAAGAACGTTCTAAACTTAGACATACCTGAGGTAAAGATTCGAAGAGATAACCAATTGCAACAATGACCACCAACACAACTAAGGCAGATATTCCTCCAGCAATCTACAAAAAAAAATAAAGCAAATTTAACCAACAGGAAATAAAGTATTTTGCGCTCTCTCTTCCCATCATCAATTTGGGTTCACAATGAAATTGTATGATTAGCTTCTAAGGCTCAACAAGCATCACATTCTAATGCTACTAGGAAGCATACTCGAATAATCTCAAGTGATTCCCTTTCAGAGTGACAAAGAGATCAAAAGAAAATAAAGGTTACCGAGAAGTATAAACGGGTCAGGGTTACAGTGTTTGTATGTGAATTTACAAAGCATTAAAAATAGAATTTGAGATCATCAGGCACTAATTAGAATAAAGGCCCATAACATTATAGCCTAAGTGATCTATGATCGAACAATAGTACATTTTAAATACAAGACCGCAGAGATATAGACCAACCAAATAAGCAATCCCAATAAGTGAAAGACCCAAGTTCAGACTGTGGACTCTGGGTTGAAACCCAACAGAATACTCACATCCTGGATGTTGGTAGCCAACCAGCAACACAATGGCTGTGGGAACCCAAAATAACTTTCCTGCTATACTCTAATACCAGGGTGTTACCTGGTATGGACCAGGGTGTTACCTGGTATGGACCAGGGTGTTACCTGGTATGGACCAGGGTGTTACCTGGTATGGACCAGGGTGTTACCTGGTATGGACCAGGGTGTTACCTGGTATGGACCAGGGTGTTACCTGGTATGGACCAGGGTGTTACCTGGTATGGACCAGGGTGTTACCTGGTATGGACCAGGGTGTTACCTGGTATGGACCAGGGTGTTACCTGGTATGGACCAGGGTGTTACCTGGTATGGACCAGGGTGTTACCTGGTATGGACCAGGGTGTTACCTGGTATGGACCAGGGTGTTACCTGGTATGGACCAGGGTGTTACCTGGTATGGAGGGGCTTAGTTATGAGGAGAGATTGGGTAAACTGGGGTTGTTCTCCCTGGAAAGACGGAAGAGGAGGGGAGACTTAATAGAGGTGTATAAAATTATGAAAGGCATAGATAGGGTGAACAGTGGGAAGCTTTTCCCCAGGTCGGTGGTGACGTTCACGAGGGGTCATAGGTTCAAGGTGAGGGAGGGGGGGGGCGGGGGGGGGGATTTAACACAGATATCAGACGGACATATTTTACACAGAGGGTGGTGGGGGCCTGGAATGCGCTGCCAGGCAAGGTGGTGGAGGCGGACACACTGGGAACGTTTACGACTTATCTAGACAGCCATATGAACGGAGTGGGAATGGAGGGATACAAAAGAATGGTCTAGTTTGGACCAGGGAGCGGCGTGGGCTTGGAGGGCCGAAGGGCCTGTTCCTGTGCTGTATTGTTCTTTGTTTTATATGGGAATAAACACTAACAGCTTACATAAAATGTCTTATGACCTTAAAAGGAGCTTTCACATGAAAGACCGTCAGACTGTTAAACAGACTGCAAATCCTTCCAATACTTTGCATTATGCCCCAGTGTATAGAGGCATGTTTAAAAAAAGATGCCATTCTAAAAATTAATTAATGCTTGCCATAGAATAGAACAGCCTACAAATTTATACCTGAGTTTTTCCTCCTGTGCTCTCTTGTACAAGGCTTCGAGACATCGAGGCAGTGACAGGAAATGTTTGGAAAAAGGATCCAATAGAATTGCAAATACCTAATGCAATAAGTTCCTAGAGAAAGGAAATAAAAAAAATAAATTCTGTTTTAAATGGCTAGAAAATAGTTACGTATGTTAATATATACAGATACTGAAACACACTTGCAATTTTAACTCAGCTAACATTCTGGGAGTCTGGGTTCAAATCCTGCCATGGCAGATGGGGGGGGGATTTGAATTTAATAAAAAATATCTGGAATTAAGAATCCACTGATGACCATAAAACTATTGTCGATTGTCGGAAAAACCCATCTGGTTCACTAATGTCCTTTAGGGAAGGAAATCTGCCTTCCTTACCTGGTCTGGCCTACACATGACTCCAGACCCAGAGTAATGTAGTTGACTCTTACATGCCCTCAGGCAACTGGGGATGGGCAATAAAAGCTGGCCAGCCAGCAACAACCAACGAATGAATTTTTAAAAATTGCATAGAATGCAGTTTACTCTGAGCAAAGTGAACATAGTTTCTAGAAACTAACATACAAAACAACAATTTTAAAGAAATGAAATTTTATATTCCTCAGGCTAATTGTCAAGAGTATTCCAACTGAATGAAACCCAATTCCTAGACCAGCACTTTTTTTAAAAAAAAGATTTACCCTCCCCACATTTTACAACTTTTGTCCCTTTCATCACCAAACTGACTTAATATCTGAACCAAACAAGCCAAGATGACCCGAGTGCAAAAAACACATTTCTGCAATTCTGAAATTAGAATCATCTTTTCAAAATAATAAAATTTATAAACTTTATTACAAATGAAGATTTTCCCAACAATGGCTTTATATTGCAGTTTCAGATGTCATTACTGCAAAATTATTTTATAATTAGGCTTGCCAAAACATTGGTTATAAAATGGTGATGTCTATGAAGTTGAAAACATAAAATTGCACTTATTACCTGATTACCATTTACACTGTAGCCATGTCTCAAAGCAAATATCTTTGCCATTGATATAGTCATTGAGAACCCAACTACTGCAATTGCCACAGAATCTGTAAATATTTTAGGGAGTAGGCTGGCGTCGGGTAGAACTGGAGCCCTCAACCTGAAATAGTGACAAATGTATTAAAATTAGCTGCACTTAAAAGCCAGAAGCAAAATGATGCTTTTGCAGTTTCACATGCTAAAAGCACACCTAATAATGAAACCTGTGACCAAGAAGATTGTCAACAACTGGATTCAGGAGGTAAAAATGCAATTCCTATATCTCCCACAAAGAAGACAAGGGTCAGGTTGCAAAATAGAAATAAACATCTAAATTTTAATCCAAGCAGAACATTTAATAAGGAAGCCAAGGACAGAATGTGCTCCATTAATTAAGTGACAGGTGGAACAGACCTAGGAGCAGTAGTACGTTGCTGCTTGTAAAAGACAGTGGGTATTAACAGAATTATTGGCCAATGGCTGAGCAGATAATATTATGGATAGTTAGTGGATTTATTATCCTCCTACTCAAGTGTAGGGGATAAATATCCATAGTTGTAAGAATAAGGCAATTCTTGCAATAGGACAATGACCTACTTAGTTGTAAGAATAGGACAAAGGGAAACAGACAAAACTAATAAAAAAGTGCAAGATGGAGGTTTTCCTTCAAGTAGTAATATACGGATTGAACTCATATAGTGCTATGGAAGCATAAACCATCATTCTTGGTACACTTGAATTTCAGGCCTAAGACAGATCCACTTTTAATTCATTCACAGGGTATGGGTGTCATTGGTAAGCCTCAGCAGTGGCTCAGTTGATAGCACTTTCAACTCCCATTCAGAAGGTTGTGAATTCATGAGCCACTCCAGATACTTGAGCAAAAAATCTAGACTGACAGTCCAGTTCAGCACTATGGGAGGGCTGACCTGTCCAAGGTGTCAATTTTCAGATATATCTGCCTGCTCAGGAGGACATATAATGTGTCACGGTACTGTTTCAAAGAGCAGCAAGGAAATTAACTCCAGTGTCCATCTCTCAATCAACAATACAAAAACAGATTATCTCGTCATCATATTGGCACATTATAAAAAGAAACACATTACAACAGTGCTTTACTGGTTGTAAACCACTCTGGGACATCCTGAGGTCATGAAAGGCACTATATAAATGCAAGTCTTGCTTTTTTTAAATTAATAAACACATTTATTGCTCATTCCTATAGAAAAGAGTGGCTTCAGACCATTTTAACCCATTAAGTGTCAACCATGTTGCCATAAGGCTGGAGTCACAAGTAGGCCAGATCGAGGAAGGATGACAGATTTCCATCCCTAAGATAGACAATTGAAAGCAGATTTTTACAGCAAACTGGTCATTTCCCAGTCATCGTTGCTGAAACTAGTTTAAAATAACCAAATTCAAATTCCCCATTTATTGCAGTGGGATTTGTACTCAGCTCCAACTCGTCAGTCCGGACTTCTAGATTACCAGTAGAATAACAATCGTCACACTACATTCCTCCCTGAGATGTGGATACATTTTGGGATATATTTATATATCTTACGAGATGAGGTGGACCAAATTAGGATCTCTCCAAGTACCAAATGACAAAGATGCAGAATATGACAGAGGTGGACAAAATCTGGGAAAAGATATATAACCTTGCATTCAATATCAGATCACTGATTTATGTTAGAACATCAGGGCCTTTTTTGAAGGATTGCTTATTCCATTGTATTGGAGTTATGGCCAAAAATGCTACACACATAGTGGAGTATACACTAGGGCAGCACGGTGGCATAGTGGTTAACACTCCTGCCTCACTGCACCAGGGATCCAGGTTTGGGTGCGCCTCATAGCCTCCCTTTGCACTGTAGAGGCTCGATGGTTCCATACAGAGAACAGGTAGAAGAATTGGAAGATTAATCAACTATAATCAGAGCTGAACACCATTTAATGGATTTGATTTTCAGATTCAAAAATGTTCCATTCCTCAACAACGGAATTTACGAAATAGGTCTTGCAAATTTAAAATTCCTTTTAAAAACTACCACTGCTAGATTGTACTTCATAGAATCATTAAGTCATTTGGCCAGAACTGCCTGTGCCATTCTTTGAAAGAGTTATCCCGTCTTACCCTGCTCTTTCTCCATAATAGCTCTGCATCTCTTCCCCAATTATATATCCAATTTTCTTTGAATTTACTTCCACCTCCCTTTCTGACAGTGCATTCTAGATCAAAGCACACTCCATAAAATAAAATCTTTATCTTTCCTCTGTTATACAACCGGCATGAGAGGAGTATTATTGTAATATACATGTATAATATAGTTTATATATTGTGAAATATACACAATATATAAAGTGTATATTTTTACACATTTGGATATTGAAAATGGTGAGTAGTCTCAAAACTCTGGTGGGAGTATTGACAAAGCTTCATTCAACTCGCAAAACATGAAAACCCCAGATATCCCCAAACTTGAGTGAAAAAACAGCAGTAGGTACATTTGAATATCCACAAACACATTTACTGTAAAGAGATTGTTTATGACCAAGAAGTTTGAATGAATACATTATGAACATGAACAATTTTCCCTCCATAAATCACTTGTTTTCTCCTCATAGCTGGTTCTGTCCTGTTAACCCACACTCTACTCCCAAACTGACGATCGTCAGAAATATTAACTCACGACCCTACACAGAAGGAAGGATGGCTAGCTTTGTTTATGGTGAGTGAAACATGCATGTTCCAAATGCTCTCAAGCGCTCAGAAACACACAAGTTGAATTTGATACCAACACCTATGATACTATATTTGGAGTGACATCCCAAACTAGGGGTGAACTCTGTCCCTTCCACCCAAAAACGTGAACTACATCCTCCTCTTCCCCCTCCACCCCCATGAAGCTGCAACTACATACACCCCATTTTAAGACTTGGGACTCCTCAATTCTTGTGAACAAAATATTTAAACCCAAAAGAATCAACACTAACCTCTTGACACCCAAACCAAAAAAACAGCTGTGTATTCCCTTCTACCCAGGAAAGTCTCCTATTGTCTCGTATTCACCCATCCTTCCTGCCATCAGTCTCATGGAACACCAATCCCTTACGCAGAGCCAAAGATTAATTCTACCGCCACTCATCTCCTTCCCATCCACCTCCTTATCACCTCTCCCCCATCAAGTCAACTTATCGCCGTGCCTTCTAACACTGATAAAAGAAACAATGTAAAAAAAAACTTGACTTTGTGCATGCAACCAAAAGGATATCGATCAGTGTTACAGAATTCTGAAACTGATTAATCATTTGGATAATTAGCCCTGCATGTTTTCCCTACCCTGTGGGGATGTCTCCAACAATAGCCACTTTATAGTTGTCCGTAAGGTTCATCCCAGCAGAAACACCGGTGCTGACAATTATCTAAAAAGAAAAACCACAAGGTTACAATCTATATTTTAATTGGAAAAGATAGTTTTTCTTTCAATGTAGTAAAAATAACCATGACAACAATAATAAGTGAAGAACTTCCCAAGCCAGAAAAATAACTAAATATGGATTGCTTCACTGATCTCTCATGTCAGAGCCTTTTGACTGGATTCCAGTCACTGCTCTTATAGAATGAAGAGATTGGTGAGGGTGGGGAGAGCCAGTAGGTGCTGTTGCGCTTCTTTAATGCTCATTTAACTAGGGACTTAGTGCCATTATGTCTTGGCTGTGGCTCAAAAGGTATTACTCCCACCGTGGAAAGTTGCTTCAGAGATTTCATAGAATTATACAATACAGGTGATCATATGGACCAATGTGCCTGCAGTGGCTCTTTTGAAAGAGCTGCCCAGTTAGTCCCTGTCCACTGCACAGATCTCTTCTTCAAAAGCTTAGCAAATTTTTTCCTGGAAGTTTGATCAAATCTGATTCACCACCCTTTTAGGCAGTGTCTTCCCAATCATCACAGTTCACCGAGTTAAAAAATTTCTCATTTGGAATCCAGTTCCTTTGGCATTTGCCCGAATTCTTGAGCCTTGCGTTATTGATCCACCTGCCACTGATAATAGTCACCTTATTTATTCTATCAAAATTCTTAATGATTTAAATCCCATTTACTTTTCTTTGCTTTGAGAACAACCCTAACTTCTCCAGTCTCTCTACGTAACTTAAGTCCTGCATTCATAGAATCATACAGTGCAGAAGGAGGCAATTTGGCCCAACGAGTCTACGCTGACCACAGTCCCACCCAGGCCCTATCCCCTAACCCCATGCATTTACACTAGTTGGTCCCCCTGACACTAAGGGGTAATTTAGCATGGCCAATCCACCTAACCCACACATCATTGGACTGGCACATAATCTAGTCTGACACACTAGAGAAGTACTGAACAATTCCTTTGCTGTTTAAAGTGTCATTTTTCAGCTGAGAAGTTAAAACAAGGCCCTATCTGTCCTCTCAGATTGACAGAAAAGATCACCTGCCACTGTCACCTGTGATCATCTAGCAGAAGAATTCTCCCCAGCACAGTGGCCAATATTTATGCCTCAATCAATATCATTAAACAGATCTGTCCTTTATACATTGCTGTTTGTGGGATCATGCTGTGTGCACATTACTGTGTTTTCTACATTATAATAGTGTCTCTGCACTTCAAGGAACTCTGTTGGCTAGAAAAAGCATCGAGACATCCTGAAATGATGAAAGGTGCCATTATAAATGCAGGTCTTTCTTTTTTTGGTTCATAAATTGCATTTAAACAGTTGAAATCACTTATTGGCGGGTGGGGAGATCCGACTGTTTTGGGGCAAAGAAATGTAGATCGGCAAGATAGAGCCCATTAAGAAGCAATACATTATCCATAGTTTCAGCAAGCTGAGTAAACTATATGCTCACGCAGTCATACACAAATATCAAGTCAGGATGTGAAACCTGACACAATGTTAAACCAATCTCTACGTTCAGCAGTGCTGCTAATGCACAAGTCAAAAAATCTTCAGGAAAAAAAAAAGGAGCTTTGCACTTACCACAATAAGTTCCACAGGAATGGGAGCAGGAAATTTATCTTTACATCGGGCATTTAATTCTTTCACCCCGAACAGGCCAACTATACAAATTATCCCGACAATTAACGATGCAATATTCGTTTCTTTAATATTGGAACACACAGCAATAAAAGTCTGGAACACAAGTTAGAATTAGCCGTCACCAAAGTGCATGTGAAAAGCTAAAATGAAATTTTAAACAATTAACAGGTCACTGTTCTATCAGAGCCTCTCAGCTTTCAGAGAAAGGTGTTTACCCAGGAGGATTAAAATCCACCTTTGGCTGGAGGAAGAGCCAGTTATTAGGGACTTGAAAAGCTGCTCTATGCACAAGATTAAAAAGAGCAAAAGAAATGAAGATGGGTAAATAAACAAATGGAAAAGATGGTTTGATTTTTCCTCTTCGCCATAACTGCATTAGAACAAAACATGATCATCAAAACATGAAATTCAAGGTTTGTAAAAAGGTTCGTTTTTAAAAAAAATAAAAGGTATTCAGCTACTTACATAAATTGCCGACAGCTGTCCAGTAAATCTTTTAGTTTTGATTCCCAGAAGGTACTTCAACTGAGACACAAAGACATGCACGGCTGCAGCGGTAGTGAAACCTCGTACTAAAGGTTCAGCCAGGAAAACAACTACAGACCCAAAATGTAGAAGGCCAAGGCAAAACTGCTCAAGAAGAAAACAAAATTAATCTGAGAAACAAACCAGATATGATCAAAGTAGAACAGATTTACTTTATGTTCATCTGTTTGCTGGTATCTTTCAATCTTCTTTAACCAGAAGGATGAATCAAACAGGGCCTTGGATTTGTAGAATGTTAGTCATTGTAGCCACACAGGTTTGAGTGAAAGTTTATTGATCAAAGATAAGAGAATCTCAATGCAGGCAGGTATCAGCTCACAATTAGGCATAGCAGTAAAGTTTACATTTGAGTTTCTCTTTTGATTTTCCTTATTTCCCAATTACCTGCATAATTCCTGAAATGAATGTCGTAGCTGCTGCTATTTTAACTCTCATTGCATCTCTTGCCTCATGCGACCCAGAGCTATTAGTTGCATTCATAGAAGAATCATCAAACATTTCATCGGGGGCAAGTCTTACAGCAACTCCACCAACCATCAAACTAATTACTGCAAAGGTGCCTAGGATAAGGAACAAAGAACTTCAATTATCACCATGACACTGGTTCCTTCTACTTATGCTAGAGAATATAGCCTGTGGGAATGTTTTTGGCTTCTTATGGGAACACCATCACCCGAAAGTTCCCCTCAAGTCACTCACCATCTTGATTTGGAAGTGCATCGCCTTTCCTCACTGGGTCAAAATCCTGGCACTGTGGACGCATCTATGTCACATGGGCTGCAGTAATTCAAGAAGGCAGCTCAACACCACCTTCTCAAGAACAATAGGGATGGGCAATAAATAATGGCCTAACCAGCGACCCCCACATCCCATGGGAAAAATAAAGTTCCATTTTTGACTGTTGGATTGAAAACAATCAATGCTAAATGTCAAATTGAACAGATTATCGGATTTGGGTTTAAATTGGAATGTCAAGCAAAAGACTGAATAATGCGCGCACTGGCAATGTTTAAATAAAGGAACGATGTTCTCTCATTTTTTGTACAAAAAATAATAATTTGGCAATGTTAAAATAGGGTCATTAATTCACCACTGCAATATGGCTTAATATAAAAGCAACATTGCATTATTGCCAGCACATACTAAATTCAACATTGTTGAGGCTGGCATTTGTACCCAATGAATTGTGGCATTGAATTTTTAAGCAGAGATGATGCCTTCCCAGTTGGAATTTAGAAGGTCTAATCCAAATGAAGCAGAAACCAGGCTCCCAAGCCCACTACTGAAACCATTACCCTCAGTGAACCTTCAATAAGCCTTGACATCTTCCACTGGCTGGCTGAGTGAAAGATAGTATCAGGCAGGAACTTACAACAGTTAATTGGGGGGAGTCTGTGGGAAGGCAAAGAGACGTCGGGTAAATGGCAGGCTTTCAAAAGTATGTTAACCAGGGTTCAGGGTAAACACATTCCTCTTAGAGTGAAGGGCAAGGCTGGCAGAAGTAGGGAACCCTGGATGACTCGGGATATTGAGGCCCTGGTCAAGAAGAAGAAAAAAGAGGCACATGACATGCATAGGCAGCTGGGATCAAGCGAATCCCTTGAAGAGTATGGGGGTGTAGGAGTAGAGTTAAGAGAGAAATCAGGAGGGCAAAAAGGGAATACAAGATTGTTTTGGCAGATAAAGCAAAGGAGAATCCAAAGAGCTTCTACAAATACATAAAGGGTAAAAGAGTAACAAGGGAGAGAGTAGGGCCTCTTAAGGATCAACAAGGTCATCTATGTGCGGATCCACAAGGGATGGGTGAGATCCTAAATGAATATTTCTCATCAGTATTTTTTGTTGAGAAAAGCATGGATGTTAGGGAACTTGGGGAAATAATTAGTGATGTCTTGAGGAGTGTACATATTACAGAGAAAACAGTGTTGAAAGTCAAAGCGTATCAAGGTAGATAAATCCCCAGGACATTGTGGGAGGCTAGGGAGGAAATTGAAGAGATATTTGAATCATCAATAGTCACGGGTGAAGTGCCTGAAGATTGGAGGGTGGCAAATGCTGTGCCTTTGTTTAAAAACGGCTGCAGACCAGTGAGCCTCACATCTGTGGTAGAAGGTATTTTGAGAGACAGGATCTACAGGCATTGAGAGACGCAAGGACTGATTAGGGACAGTCAGCATGGCTTTGAGAGTGGAAAATCATGTCTCACAAATTTGAGTTTTTTGAAGGGGTAACCAAGGTAGATGAGGGCAGTGCAGTTGATGTTGTCTACATGGACTTTAGCAAGGCCTTTGATAAGGTACCGCATGGTAGGTTGTTGCACAAGATTAAATCTCACGGGATCCAGGGCGAGATATCTAAATGGATACAAAATTGGCTTCCTAACAGAAGCCAGAGGGTGGTTATAGAGGGTTGTTTTTCAAACTGGAGGCCTGTGACCAGCGGTGTGCTTCAGGGATCAGTGCTGGGCCCACTGTTGTTTGTCATTTATATTAATGATTTGGATGAGAATATAGGAGGCATGGTTAGTAAGTTTGCAGATGACACCAAGATTGGTGGCATAGTGGAGAGTGAAGAAAGTTATATCCAATTGCAACGGGATCTTGATCAATTGGGCCAGTGAGCTGATGAATGGCAAATGAAGTTTAATTTAGACAAATGCGAGGTGATGCATTTTGGTAGATTGAACCAGGGCAGGAATTACTCAGTTAATGATAGGGCATTGGGGAGAGTTACAGAACAAAGAGATCCAGGGGGACATGTTCATAGCTCCTTGGTTGCAGGGTGACCAGGACTGGGAACTGAATATCCAGGGGTATCAGACATTTCGGAAGGATAGACAGGAAGGAAAAGGAAGTGGGGTAGCTCTGTTAGTTGAAGATAACATCAGGGCGGTAGTGAGAGACAATATAGGCTCTAAGGAGCAGAATGTGGAATTGTTGTGGGTGCAGATAAGGAATAGTAAGGGGAGAAAGTCACTGGTGGGCGTCGTCTATAGGCCCCCAAGTAATAACTTTGAGGTGGGTCGGGCTATAAACAAGCAAATAATGGATGAGTGCAAAAACGGAACAGCAATAATCATGGGTGATTTTAACCTGCATATTGATTGGTTGACTCAAGTCGGACGCGGTGGACTTGAGGAAGAGTTCTTAGAATGCTGTCGGGATAGTTTCCTCGAACAGTATGTTACAGAACCTACGAGGGAGCGAGCTATCTTGAATCTGGTCCTGTGTAATGAGACAGGTAAAATTAATGATCTTCTTGTGAGGGATCCTCTTGGAATGAGTGATCACAGTATGGTTGAATTTCTAATACAAATGGTGGGAGAGAAAATAGGGTCCCAAACCAGTGTTCTCTGCTTGACCAGAGGGGAGTACAATAGGATGAGGGCAGAATTAGCTAATGTAGACTGGGAGCGCAGACTAGTTGGTAGGACAGCTGAGCAACAGTGGCGGATTTTTAAGGCGATTTTTCTCAATACTCAGCAAAAATATATTCCTGTGATAAAAAAGGAATGTAAGAAAAGGGATAACCAGCCGTGGATAACTAAGGAAATAAAGGAGAGTATTAAATTAAAAACCGATGCGAACAGAGTGGCCAAAACTAGTGGGGAATTAGAAGATTGGGAAAGCTTTAAAAACAAAGAACTACTAAGAAAGCAATAAAGAAAGGAAAGATAGATTATGAAACTAAACTAGCACAAAATATAAAAACTGATAGTAAAAGTTTTTACAAATATATAAAATGGAAAAGAGTAGCTAAAGTAAATGTTGGACCCTTAGAAGACGAGAAGGGGGATTTAATAATGGGAAACGAGGAAATGGCCGAGACCTTAAACAAGTTTTTGTGTCGGTCTTCACGGTAGAGGACACAAATAGCTTACTGAAAATTGATGGTCGTGGGACTGTAGGGGGTGAGGTCCTTAAAACGATTACTATTACTAAAGAGGTAGTGCTTGGAAGGCTAATGGGACTAAACATAGACAAGTCCCCCAGCCTGGATGGAATGCAACCCAGGGTACTGAAAGAAATGGCAGAAGTAATAGCGGATGCGTTGGTTGTAATTTATCAAAATTCCCGGGACTCTGAGGAAGTGCTGGCTGATTGGAAAACAGCTAATGTGACGCCACTGTTTAAAAAAAGGAGGTAGACAAAAGGCGGGAAACTACAGGCCAGTTAGCTTAACGTCCGTAGTTGAGAAATTGCTGGAATCCATCATTAAACAAGAAATAGCAGGACACCTGGAAAAAAATGGTTAGATCAAGCAGACGCAGCATGGATTCATGAAGGGAAAGTCATGTTTGACGAATTTACTGGATTTTTATGAAGATGTAACGAGTGCAGTTGACAGAGGGGAACCGGTGGATGTGGTGTTTTTGGATTTCCAGAAGGTGTTCGATAAGGTGCCTCACAAAAGGTTGCTGCAGAAGATTAGGGCACATGGAGTTGGGAGTGAAGTGTTAGCGTGGATTGACTATCTAACAAGAAGCAGAGTTGGAATAAATGGGTGTTTTTCTGGTTGGCAGTTGGTGACTAGTTACGTGCCGCAGGGATCGGTACTGGGGCCTCAACTGTTTACCATATACATAGACGATCTGGAGGAGGGGACTGAGTTTAGGGTAACAAAGTTTGCGGATGATACAAAGATGAGTGGGAAAGCGAATTGCGTGGAGGATGCGGAAAGTCTGCAGAGATTTGGATAAGCTAAGTGAGTGGGCGAGGATCTGGCAGATGGAGTATATCATCGACAAGTGTGAGGTTATCCACTTTGGAAGGAACAATAGTAAAATGGACTATTATTTAAATGGTGAAAAATTACAACATGCTACTGTGCAGAGGGACCTGGGGGTCCTTGTGCATGAATCGCAAAAACTCAGTTTGCAGGTGCAGCAGGTGATCAAGAAGGCAAATAGAATGTTGGCCTTTATCGTGAAGGGGATGGAGTATAAAAGCAGGGAGGTCTTGCTGCAATTGTACAAGGTACTGGTGAGGCCACAACTGGAGTAGTGTGTGCAATTTTGGTCCCCTTATTTCTGGAAGGATGCATTGGCCTTGGAGTGATTACAGAGAAGGTTTACCGGGTTGATACCGGAGATGAGGGGGTTAACTTATGTGGAGGGATTGAGTAGATTGGGCCTGTACTCGTTGGAGTTTAGAAGGCTGAGGGGAGATCTTATAGAGACATATAAGATAATGAAGGGGCTAGACAGGATAGAGGCAGAGAGATTCTTTCCACTTAGAAAGGAAACAAGAACTAGAGGACACAGCCTCAAAATAAGGGGGAGTCAGTTTAGGACAGAGTTGAGGAGGAACTTCTTCTCTCAGAGGGTAGTGAATCTCTGGAATTCTCTGCCCATTGAAGCAGTGGAGGCTACCTTGTTAAATATGTTTAAGTCACAGGTAGATAGATTTCTGATCAATAAGGGAATTAAGGGTTATGGGGAACAGGCGGGTAAGTGGAACTAAACCACTATCAGATCAGCCATGATCTTATTGAATGGCGGGGCAGGCTCGAGGGGCTAGATGGCCTACTCCTGCTCCTATTTCTTATGTTCTTATGAAAGTAGAGTCACAGGTGGACAGAGTGGTGAAGGCGGCATTCGGCATGCTTGGCTTCATCAGTCAGAACATTGAATACAGGAGTTGGAATGTCTTGTTGAAGTTGTACAAGGCATTGGTAAGGCCACACTTGGAATACTGTGTGCAATTCTGGTCACCCTATTACAGAAAGGATATTATTAAACTAGAAAAAGTGCAGAAAAGATTTACTAGGATGCTACCAGGACTTGATGGATTCAGTTAAAAGGAGAGGCTGGATAGACTAGGACTTTTTTCTCTGGAGCGTAGGAGGCTGAAGGGCGATCTTATAGAGGTCTATAAAATAATGAGGGGCACAGATCAGCTAGATAGTCAATATCTTTTCCCAATATCTAAAACTAGAGGGCATAGGTTTAAGGTGAGAGGAGAGAGATACAAAAGTGTTCAGAGGGGCAATTTTTTCACACAGAGCGTGGTGAGTGTCTGGAACAAGCTTCCAGAGGTAGTAGTAGAGGCGGGTACAATTTTGTCTTTTAAAAAGCATTTAGATAGTTACATGGGTACGATGGGTATAGAGGGATATGGGCCAAATGCGGGCAATTGGGATTAGTTTATTAGCTTAAGGGTTTAAAAAAAAAAGGGCGGCATGGACAAGTTGGGCCAAAGGGCCTGTTTCCATGCTGTAAACCTCTGACTCTATGACATTATCCCTTCCTGACTTCTCTGCAGCCTTTGACATGGTTGACTGCACCATCCTATAAAATCTCTTCATCAGGATCCAGGTCAGTGGGGCTGTGCTCGAACGATTCCACTCATACCTATTCTATCATAGCCACGTAACCTCCAAAATGGCTTCGCTTCTGAGCCCCTTGGCTTTGTTTTTCCTCATCAACATGTTCCCCCATGGTGAAGTAATCGAAACTATCAGGTCAGGTTCAAAATACATGCCACCAGCTTTCTAAATTCTTTGGTGTTGTCATTCCAGACACTAACTCATCATTAATTCATTCCTCCTTCTTGATCGATGTCTCAGCTTGAACCAAACTGCTCTCAATCATTCTACTGGACCCAAAACGGAGGTCAGCTTTCCAAATCTATATCTCCACCATCACAAAGACAACCAACTTCCATCACTAATGTTTCCCCATCTCAGCCCAATTGTCACCAAAACCCATTCACATATGCCTTTGGCACCTCCGAGATTCCACTATTCAATGCTCTTCTGGTCGGTCTCCTATCTGAACTTTAGCACAGCCATAATCAAACCTAGAAAAAGTTTCTATACTTGATCTACTCTGCCTGCCTATTGCCCCATGTTGCCAATTTAGAATTCTAATCCTTATATTTAAATCACATTTTGGCCTCCCCCATATCTAACTTCCTCGAGCCAACAATTTTCTGAAAAAAACTAAATGGTGGTCAAATCCGCAAAACTCTAGGCCCAAGGATCTTTCTCCAGCTCCTTCAACCTTCCTTAAAACCCATTTCTGATCAACCTTTTTGACATGCATCACATACCATTGCATTTCTAAAATTAAGCATCCACTCTTGTCGGAATATAATCCTGTGCAGCACCTTGGCATGTTTTTCTACATTCTACATTAAAAGCATTACATAAATTACATAAGTTTATTAAACAAAAGCAGAAAAATGTGACAAGTTATTTTAGCCACTAAATAGACTAAGTAGAACAATGACATATCTAAAACTCAAATACAACATACCTATTGATACATGTCTTGATGACCCAAAGATCATGTATAACAGGGGAGGAAAAAATGAAGTATAGAGCCCAAACACAGGGGGCACAGCCGCCAATATGGCATATGCTAAACCTAAAGAGAAAAGAAAAGAAACAAGCATAGCTAACATTATTTAACAAAAGAACAAATATACCACCAAATAATGGAGGAACCAAGTAGAAAGCAAAATTAACAGATCTATGAATTACAACCAATATTCTATCAAGTTATTTATACACAAAACATATTGCTCAGTTATATAAAAAATAATGTGCTCACATCAATGACTTAATTGTTCCTATTGGAAATTTTCAACTTTATAATTGAATATTCTATCCAAGGCACTCCACAGATCTTGCCCAAAATATGCTGCATGGAGTACATTTTTGTGTACTGGGTTTTTCTGAATGCAGTACCACATTCTTTGGCCAGTTATTTCAGTGTAGCACAAGGCAAGAGGCTCATTTTTGTTTTGCTGGAAACAAAATGTTGGGGTGGGGGAAGAGATAATCTCTGTTGTAGTGAAGGTCAATCTAAGGAACAGTGTCTCACTTTTCAATCAGGCACTATAGCTTTTCAATTTACATTTCACTGTCGCCTTTGCAGGTGTCCCCCATGCACTACTCTCCACATTTTGCTTCCTTTTCATCAGCATGTTTCAGTTCTGTTGAAAGGTCATCAACTTGAAAATCCTCTCTCCACAGATGCTGTCAGGCCTGCTGAATATTTCCTAATTTTCTGTTTTTATTAAAGCTAACATTATGTTTATTGCTTAGTGTCACTGAATGATCCTAAACAACTTTGCCAATTAGTTCAGCTATACTGAGGGCATGCAGCTGCAATGATAAAAAAAAAGGACTTTAAAGAGGAAAAGGAAGTTCGCAATGAATCAAGAGGCAGAATGAATGATTGCAATATCATTTGTAAAGAAATGGGATCCAATCATAAGAATGCACATTTGGGTGCCACATTTTGCTGCTGCACTCCAGTCATGTGCTAAATAACATAACGTGCTGAAAGGAATACACCTGATGAAGATTATTTTAAACTTATGGGAACAAAAAGACATAACAAGTGAGCTTTGAAAAGAGATGTAATAACACCCGTTTCTAAAGTGGTGCATCAAAGAAAGCCTTCAACTAACTCCTAAACAGATGAACTGGTTATTTACTTAATTAACAACCCCACAATGATGAGGTTTAAAAGATTATACTTTGTAGAAACTGTAGCTTTAAATTTAGGACAAATGAAGGGGATCATGTGACTAGTTCTGCAGTCAATCTGACAGCAAGACTAGGTGGTTTGATTGTTAGAGATCATAGGAAGGCTTAGGTGGCTTTATTGAGAAGGTGGTGTACGGTATTTACCCTTGGAGACAATGGTAGCAGTTTTACAATGAATAGGTCCTGAGTATTCCAAAGTCCCAGAATGATATTGTAGGTATAGAGATAAATACAGTTGTGCTATGAACCATAAGATTGAAAGGGATTTGGGAACAAGGATATCTAATTAGCACTTCTACCAGGATGCAAGGTTGTGTTTCATGTTATCACAGGAAGTCGACTGGGGGAAGCCATTTTTGAGATCAGGCTACAGGCTTCCCTACAGATCAATAAACATCAGACAGACAGCAAAAGGTCTGTAGAGAGAACAGGAGAACAGTTTGCTTGATATTGCAAACTAACACAGCCAGATGCAAAAGGGAGACACTCTCTAACCCAACCAAAAAAAACTTATCACAACAGATTTTACTGCTAGTGATGGATTTAAAAATGTCTCTAAAGGAAAGAGCCTGAAGACTACTTAGTGAAACTGGGATATGGGAACCCATTGGAAGCTGGGTGCAACTATTGTCTGTTTGCTATTAAGACTGCATTTCCATGGGGAGTGCAAAATGTAATATGCACAAAAGGAAATGTTCCTCTCTGTACTTTAAAGTAAGAGTTGTCTGCAAAAAAAGTGTTTAGTCAATAGTGTTGTTGGCCTTACTTTTATACAGTAAAAGTTTAAAGCATGAAATCTTATGCCACTCTTTTAGCTGGAAGTTTGAATCTTTTAAAACATCATCAGTCTCAACAGAGATCACAACGTGAGCTTGTTGTGCACAAACTATTGTTTTTCATGCACTACAACAGTGACAAAATTTCAAAATGTGCCTAATTGGATGGAAAGTGATTTGGGAGGTCATGGTATTATGACGTACTTAAATACATGTCAATTTGTAACAGGGAATGAGTCTGTGGTCAAATTAGGGAGAGGTCAGGGCAACAAAAGAAAAGAAATTGAGATGTGTTTGAGAGAATAGGTCAAGAGGTGTTTAGTTAGTGTCCTTGATCCAATTGTTGCTTTCATTCTGCTGACCGTTGTGTATTAGTAAAAAAATTCATTCTGCTGCACCACTAAGAGTTGCAAAACTTTGGACTTCCTTATTTCTTTGGTTTTGACTTTCTCTCGTGATCCTCATGTTTTAAAAGCTCAAGTTCACCATTTTCTTATGATTATTTCCTAATTTACTTTTTCTTTTAGTCTCATCAATGCTGTCGACTATGTTCTGTGCCATGGATTTTAGTCTTTTAGCTTAAATTAATTTGTATTGTTTAAAGATCAGTAACAGTCAGACAGTTACAAAAAAATGTGCCATTTGGATTCTTAAAATATTTTTTCCTATTCACACAACATGCAAGTTGCATAATAAGCTTTGGAAGGTGGAGGTAGACTAGAGAAAAGGTCATCATGCAAATGCAATGCAATGGGGCACAGGCAAAAACGCAAATAAAATCTTATAAAAATAAATGATTTCCAAATACATTTTCACTTCAAAACATAAAAAAATCATATTTACTTTGAGGTAGCTGCATCACTCCAGCACTCAAACCCGAAATTATGTCTCCTAATAAATACTCCTTTACTGGATATTTGGGTAGCCATTCCAGAATGGGAACAGAACTGAAGATGATTGACTTGGCCCTCTTGGCTGAGCAGCTTTGGAAAACAAAAATAAATAAAAGTTTTGTTGTTAAGTAAATGAAGCTCAGCTGAAATAGAAAAGCAGCAGGGCAGGTGGTGAGGTCAACGGTGCCCTAATAAATCTTCGACCAACTGTTTGAAATTTATTTCTAGTGGAAGGTGATATCATCTGTATTTTTGTTAGGTTATTGTAGTTGGCAAGCAGATTTCAGTTCTATTTCAAGATAAATATTGTAGGTAAAGTGGATTCGAGTGTGGAGGACCATGATGGCCAACAGTCCTGGTACAGAAGGTGCAGTGGAGGGTGGGGTGCAATACACAGCAGGAAAGAGTCAAACATCAGAACAGTGTGTTGGAACAAAGAAGTAGGTAGGGTCAGATAATGGATGGGCCGGAGTCTATTTTGAAATTAATGCTATAGAAATGAGAACTAATGGAGGTCAAAAGGAGACAGGATATGGTGAACAAATGGCATACAATTCAGTTCGATTGAACTTTCGACAAGGCCAGCTAAGAGGTAACAAAGCCATAGATCATTATTTTACTAGCAATACTTTGACATTAAGGCACAGGCAATCAAGCATTCAGGAATGAAAATAAGTGATATTGATAACAGAATATGTGGTTTAAAGCTTAGCTCAGGGTCAACCAGGAACAGATGTTTTACACGACAGGGGGTTCAGCATAAACAACCAGCCATTTAGGACAACAGACTTAAGTGCTAAGGCAAAGAAACTAAAGTTTCTAGGAACTAGATAAAAAGGATTTGGTGTATCCAATGTTCAAGCTGGAGAAAAGTTCTGGCTCACTTATAACTTGATGCGAGATAGTCAGACAGTGGGAGTCAAGAATGGTGAAATGCAAAATTCCCATCAAGTTGTGCAGCATGCGATTGCAGAATTGGGAATGTGTCACACAGGGATCAAACAGGTTGTGCACAAGCAGTGTTCCTTTTAAGGAGGTGCACGACTGTACAGCCAGGTACATGACAAATAGAAATTAGGGGACATGTTGGTGAGAGGTACAGCTCCAGTTAAAATACATTAAAGGATGTCTGGAAAAGTGCATGTAAGATCAATATCCCAAGAGATGCATAGAAAAAAGGAAAAGGGGCACAAGAATGGAATCACGGGGTACCCTGGAGGTATGATTGTACAGATGCAGAAGAAGCCACTGGAGTGGAAAAATTCACTATACTGTAACAGGTAAGAGTGCATAATTCAAACACATTCTGTGAATTGAGGTTTCAAACTGGTTAGGAAAGATACAGCCAACAGAATTCATTGTTTAGAAAGCAACAAAGAACTGTAATGCTTTATGCAGTACCAATATATACAAGTCAGAAGGCCCAAGTTTAGATTCCTTTTCAGCATTAAGTTGGTACTGTTTTTACCGATAACCTACAGTGCTACAGCTCAACTCAAAAGAACAGATCATTCAGTAAAAGCATTGAAGGTTAACAAATAGAAAGATAAAACCATTTTCCAGAGCTCAAGAAATTTGCATAACCTTGGCAAATAATCATAATGTATGCCAGAACTGACCCAATGTCCAAATGAGGGCTTATACTCACCAATACAAAATTCCAAATGACTCCAAGAAACAGCTGTGACTAAGTACTGCTTTGAGATGAGCCATAATTGTTGATTTCAAATATATCAGTCATGCTGCATTTCATCTGCTCATGTTTGCACATTACATTTCAGAACTTCACAGCATCAAGTTCAATATAATTTTGTCGCCCGAGACTTGCATGAGGTTTGCAGAGAAATTGAGGGCATCACTACATAATGATCTTGTACATAAACAGAATTAGAAAAGTCAGGTTTTTAAATTGTCCAAAAGAAGTTTGCTATACTTACAAAGAACAAAGAACATTACTGCACAGGAATAGGCCCTTCAGCCCTCCAAGCCTGCACCGAACATGCTGCTCGACTTAACTAAATCCCCCTACGCTTCCGGGGACCATATCCCTCTATTCCCATCTCATTCATGTCAAGACGCCCCTTAAAAGTCACTACCGTATCCGCTTACACTACCTCTCCCGGCAACGAGTTCCAGGCACCCACCACTCTCTGCAAAAAATCTGCCTCGTACATCTCTTTTAAAACTTGCCCCGTGCACCTTAAACCTCTGCCCCCCCAGTAATTGACTCTTCCACCCTGGGAAAAAGCTTCTGACTATCCACTCTGTCCATGCCTCTCATAATCTTGTAGACTTCTATCAGGTCTCCCCTCAACCTCCGTCGCTCCAGTGAGAACAAACCAAGTTTCTCCAACCTCTCCTCATAGCTAATGCCCTCCATACCAGGCAACATCCTGGTAAATCTTTTCTGTACCCTCCCCAAAGCCTCCACATCCTTCTGGTTGTGTGGTGACCAGAATTGAACACTATATTCCAAGTGCGGCCTAACTAAGGTTCTATAAAGCAGCAACATGACTTGCCAATTTTTAAACCCAATACCCCAGCCGATGAAGGCAAGCATGCCATATGCCTTCTTGACTACCTTCTCCACCTGCATTGCCACTTTGTGACCTGTGTACCTGCACACCCAGATCCCTTTGCCTATCAACACTCCTAAGGGTTCTGCCATTTACTGTACATTTCCTATCTATATTAGATCTTCCAAAATGCATTACCTCACATTTGTCCGGATTAAACTCCATCTGCCTGCCATTTCTCTGCCCAAGTCTCCAACTGATCTATATCCTGCTGGATCCTCTAGAACATAGAACAGTACAGAACAGGCCCTTCGGCCCACGATGTTGTGCCGAGCTTTATCTGAAACCAAGATCAAGCCTGGTGTGCTCCATGTGCCTATCCAATAACCGCTTAAATGTTCCTAAAGTGTCTGACTCCACTATCACTGCAGGCAGTCCATTCCACACCCCAACCACTCTCTGCGTAAAGAACCTACCTCCGATATCCTTCCTATATCTCCCACTACAAACCCTATAGTTATGCCCCCTTGTAATAGCTCCATCCACCCGAAGAAAGAGTCTTTGAACGTTCACTCTATCTATCCCCTTCATCATTTTATAAACCTCTATTAAGTCTCCCCTCAGCCTCCTCCGCTCCAGAGAGAACAGCCCTAGCTCCCTCAACCTTTCCTCATAAGACCTACCCTCCAAGCCAGGCAGCATCCTGGTAAATCTCCTCTGCACTCTTTCCAGCGCTTCCACATCCTTCTTATAGTGAGGTGACCAGAACTGCACACAATATTCCAAATGTGGTCTCACCAAGGTCCTGTACAGTTGCAGCATAACCCCACGGCTCTTAAACTCCAACCCCCTGTTAATAAAAGCTAACACACTATAGGCCTTCTTCACAGCTCTATCCACTTGACTGGCAACCTTTAGAGATCTGTGGATATGGACCCCAAGATCCCTCTGTTCCTCCACAGTCTTCAGAACCCTACCTTTGACCCTGTAATCCACATTTAAATTAGTCCTACCAAAATGAATCACCTCACATTTATCAGGGTTAAACTCCATTTGCCATTTTTCAGCCCAGCTTTGCATCCTATCTATGTCTCTTTGCAGCCTACAACAGCCCTCCACCTCATCCACTACTCCACCAATCTTGGTGTCATCAGCAAATTTACTGATCCACCCTTCAGCCCCCTCCTCTAAGTCATTAATAAAAATCAAAGAGCAGAGGACCAAGCACTGATCCCTGCGGCACTCCGCTAGCAACCTGCCTCCAATCCGAAAATTTTCCATCGACCACCACCCTCTGTCTTCGATCAGACAGCCAGTTACCTATCCAATCGGCCAACTTTCCCTCTGTCCCACACCTCCTCACTTTCATCATAAGCCGACCATGGGGGACCTTATCAAACGCCTTACTAAAATCCATGTATATGACATCAACTGCCCTACCTTCATCAACACACTTAGTTACCTCCTCAAAAAATTCTATCAAATTTGTGAGGCACGACTTGCCCTTCACGAATCCGTGCTGACTATCCCGGATTAATCCGCATCTTTCTAAATGGTCGTAAATCCCATCTCTAAGGACCTTTTCCATCAATTTACCAACCACCGAAGTAAGACTAACTGGTCTATAATTACCAGGGTCATTTCTAGTCCCTTTCTTAAACAGAGGAACAACATTCGCCATTCTCCAGTCCTCTGGCACCATCCCCGTGGACAGCGAGGACCCAAAGATCAAAGGCAAAGGCTCTGCAATCTCATCCCTTGCCTCCCAAAGAATCCTAGGATACATTTCATCAGGCCCAGGGCACTTATCGACCTTCAGTTTATTCAAAACTGCCAGGACATCCTCCCTCCGAACATCTATTTCCTCCAGCCTATTAGCCTATAACACCTTCTCTTCCTCAAAAACATGGCCCCTCTCCTTGGTGAACACTGAAGAAAAGTATTCATTCATCACCTCGCCTATCTCTACTGACTCCATACACAAGTTCCCACTACTGTCCTTGACCGGCCCTAACCTCACCCTGGTCATTCTTTTATTCCTCACACAAGAGTAAAAAGCCTTGGGGTTTTCCTTGATCCGACCCGCCAAGGACTTCTCGTGTCCCCTCCTAGCTCTCCTAAGCCCCTTTTTCAGCTCATTCCTTGCTAACTTGTAACCCTCAATCGAGCCATCTGAACCTTGTTTCCTCATCCCTACATAAGCTTCCCTCTTCCTTTTCACAAGACATTCCACCTCTTTCGTGAACCATGGTTCCCTCACTCGGCCATTTCCTCCCTGCCTGACAGGGACATACCTATCAAGGACATCCAGTATTTGTTCCTTGAAAAAGTTCCCCTTTTCATTAGTTCCTTTCTCTGACAGTTTCTGTTCCCAACTTATGCCCCCTAATTCTTGCCTAATCGCATCATAATTACCTCTCCCCCAATTGTAAACCTTGCCCTGCCGTACGGCCCTATCCCTCTCCATTGCAATAACAAAAGACACCGAATTGTGGTCACTATCTCCAAAGTGCTCTCCCACAACCAAATCTAACACTTATAGAACATAGAACATAGAACAGTACAGCACAGAACAGGCCCTTCGGCCCACGATGTTGTGCCGAGCTTTATCTGAAACCAAGATCAAGCTATCCCACTCACTATCATCCTGGTGTGCTCCATGTGCCTATCCAATAACCGCTTAAATGTTCCTAAAGTGTCTGACTCCACTATCACTGCAGGCAGTCCATTCCACACCCCAACCACTCTCTGCGTAATGAACCTACCTCTGATATCCGTCCTGTATCTCCCACCATGAACCCTATAGTTATGCCCCCTTGTAATAGCTCCATCCACCCGAGGAAATAGTCTTTGAACGTTCACTCTATCTATCCCCTTCATCATTTTATAAACCTCTATTAAGTCTCCCCTCAGCCTCCTCCGCTCCAGAGAGAACAGCCCTAGCTCCCTCAACCTTTCCTCATATGACCTACCCTCCAAACCAGGCAGCATCCTGGTAAATCTCCTCTGCACTCTTTCCAGCGCTTCCACATCCTTCTTATAGTGAGGTGACCAGAACTGCACACAATATTCCAAATGTGGTCTCACCAAGGTCCTGTACAGTTGCAGCATAACCCCACGGCTCTTAAACTCCAACCCCCTGTTAATAAAAGCTAACACACTATAGGCCTTCTTCACAGCTCTATCCACTTGACTGGCAACCTTTAGAGATCTGTGGATATGGACCCCAAGATCCCTCTGTTCCTCCACAGTCTTCAGAACCCTACCTTTGACCCTGTAATCCACATTTAAATTAGTCCTACCAAAATGAATCACCTCACATTTATCAGGGTTAAACTCCATTTGCCATTTTTCAGCCCAGCTTTGCATCCTATCTATGTCTCTTTGCAGCCTACAACAGCCCTCCACCTCATCCACTACTCCACCAATCTTGGTGTCATCAGCAAATTTACTGATCCACCCTTCAGTCCCCTCCTCTAAGTCATTAATAAAAATCACAAAGAGCAGAGGACCAAGCACTGATCCCTGCGGCACACCGCTAGCAACCTGCCTCCAATCCGAAAATTTTCCATCGACCACCACCCTCTGTCTTCGGTCAGACAGCCAGTTACCTATCCAATCGGCCAACTTTCCCTCTATCCCACACCTCCTCACTTTCATCATAAGCCGACCATGGGGGACCTTATCAAACGCCTTACTAAAATCCATGTATATGACATCAACTGCCCTACCTTCATCAACCCGGTTCATTTCCCAGTACCAAATCCAATGTGGCCTCACCTCTTGTCGGCCTATCCACATATTGTGTCAGGAAACCCTCCTGCACACTGCACAAAAACTGCCCCATCCGAACTATTTGACCTACAAAGGTTCCAATCAATATTTGGAAAGTTAAAGTCCCCCATGACAACTACCCTGTGACCCCCACACATATCCATAATCTGCTTAGCAATTTCTTCCTCCACATCTCTATTACTATTTGGGGGCCTATAGTAAACTCCTAACAACGTGACCGCTCCTTTCCTATTTCTAACCTCAGCCCATATTACCTCAGTGTGCAGATCCCCCTCGAAGTGCCTTTCCGCAGCCGTTAAACTATCCTTGATTAACAATGGCACTCCTCCACCTCTTTTACCAGCTTCCCTACACTTACTGAAACATCTATACCCCGGAACGTCCAACAACCATTCCTGTCCTTGTTCTACCCACGTTTCCGTAATGGCCACAACATCGTAGTCCCAAGTACCAATCCACGCCCCAAGTTCATCTACCGTGTTCCGGATGCTCCTTGCATTGAAGTAGACACACTTCAACCCACCTTCCTGTCTACCGGTACCCACCCTTGACCCTGATACCTTCCCCAATACCTCACCACCCTCACTGACTTCTGGACTACAACTCCTTTTCCCACTCCCCTGACAAATTAGTTTAAACCCCCCTGAAGAGCCGTAACAAATTTCCCTCCTAGGATATTGGTGCCCCTCTGGTTCAGGTGCACCCCGTCCTGTTTGTACAGGTCCCACCTTCCCCAGAATGTGTTCCAATTATCCACGTATCTGAAACTCTCCCTCCTACACCATCCCTGCAACCACATGTTTAACTGCACTCTCTCCGTTCCTCAACTCGCTATCACGTGGCACCGGCAATGTACCAGAGATGACCCCATGTTTTGTCTTGGCTCTCAGTTTCCAGCCCAGCTCCAGAAATTCCTGCTTTAAATCCCCGTCCCTTCTCTTACCTATGTCGTTGGTACCAATGTGTACCACGACTTGTGACTGTTTCCCCTCCCCCTTCAGAATCCGGAAAACACGGTCTGAGACGTCACGGACCTTGGCATCCGGTAGGCAACATACCATCCGTGAGTCTCTTTTGCTGCCACAGAACCTCCTATCTATCCCTCTAACTAACGAGTCCCCAATAACTATTGCCCTCCCGCTCTGCCCCTTACCCTCCCGAGCCACAGAGACGGACACAGTGCTGGAGATCCTATCACTGCGGCTCACCACTGGTATGTCATCCCCCTCAACCGTATCCAAAGCGGAATACTTGTTGCTAAGGGGAACGACCACCGGGGATCCCTGCACGGACTGCTTCCTCCCAGCCCCTCTCACCGTCACCCATCTGTTTTCATTCCTTGGAGTAACTGTATTCCTAAAGCTTCTGTCTATGGCCACCTCTGCGTCCCTAATGATCCTAAGTTCATTCAACTCCAGCTCCAGTTCCCTAACACGGTTTTGGAGGAGCTGCAGATGGGTGCACTTCCCACAGGTGTAATCAGCAGGGACACTGTCGTCGTCCCTCACCTCAAACATAGTGCAAGAGGAACATAGCACTGCCTGCACACCCATCCCCTCTAGATACCTTGCCAGTACCAGGTAGAAACAGCAAAAATGAATTAAACTCACCCCTGCTCGCCCTTTCTGCCTAAGCCCTGTGAGCCAAAGCCTTATAGCTCACACTCTGCTTCCCACTCACTCCCCTGACCGCTCCCGATGCTGCCCGCTGTATACTGCAGCCTACCTTTTATACTTCACGCGCTTAAAAAACCCTTCCCAGACTCCTTAGCAGCCCACTTCCAGTTTTCACTTTAAACTTAAAATACTACTGCAAAAGTAAAGGCCAAAAAAAACACACACTAGCTGACTAATTAAATAAATAAACAATTCAATTAATCTCTCACCAGCACTGCTGCCTCCAATCACTCCCTCTCAGCTTGCTCCAGTGGAACAATGAGGGGGAACATCCCAGGTAACTGACTTTTAAAGTTGGGGGGACACGTTTTCGTGCCCGAAACTTTACCCACCAGAGAACGATCTGTCCTCCCTCACCCTTCCCCCCGCCCCCCCCCCCCCTTGATGGTTCTCATCACTATCTGCAAATCCACCAACCTTTGTGCCATCCGCAAACTTAATCAATCCAGTTACATTTTCCTCCAAATCATTTATATATATTACAAACAGCAAAGGTCCCAGCACTGATCCCCGAGGAACACCACTTGTCACAACCCTCCATTTAGAAACGCACCCTTCCACTGCTACCCTCCGTCTTCTTTGACAGAGCCAGTTTTGTATCCACCTTGCCAGCTCACCTCTGATCCCATTGGCGACTTCACATTGCCAATTGGTACTTAGCTGCTTACAAAAATATGTATGCCATTTGGCAGCTGCTGTCTTACCTGAGACAAGAATATGCTGCAGTGTAGGAGAGAGAGACTGGTGAACCGGGGAAACACGTGACAGATGCAATTTGATGCCAATAAGTGAAATGTTGCATGTTGGAATGAACAACGTGTAGTATAGAATCACTACCGTGCAGAAGGAGCCATTCAGCCCATCAAGCCTGTAACTACACAATCCCACCCATGTCCTTTGCCTGTAAACCCACGTATTTACCCTGCTAGTCTTCTGACACAAAGGGCCCAATTTGACCATTTTCATTCTAAGTGCTGAATCTGGGCGCAATTCAGATCAGACTTAGAAATCTTCCCCCTGCCCCCCACCAGAGCACGATCTGGCCTCCCACCCTCTACCACCAGAGTTACATCTAACCCACCTCCTCCTCCCTTCCCCCAACCGGAGAATGATCCGGCCCGCCTCCCTTCACCCACCAAAGAACGATCTGTCCTCCCTCACCCTTCCCCCCCCCCCCCCAACCAGAGATACATCAGGCCTCCCTCCCCCCTCACCAGAGAACGATCAGGCCTCCCTCCCCCCTCACCAGAGAACGATCAGGCCTCCCTCCCCCCTCACCAGAGAACGATCAGGCCTCCCTCCCCCCTCACCAGAGAACGATCAGGCCTCCCTCCCCCCTCACCAGAGAACGATCAGGCCTCCCTCCCCCCTCACCAGAGAACGATCAGGCCTCCCTCCCCCCTCACCAGAGAACGATCAGGCCTCCCTCCCCCCTCACCAGAGAACGATCAGGCCTCCCTCCCCCCTCACCAGAGAACGATCAGGCCTCCCTCCCCCCTCACCAGAGAACGATCAGGCCTCCCTCCCCCCTCACCAGAGAACGATCAGGCCTCCCTCCCCCCTCACCAGAGAACGATCAGGCCTCCCTCCCCCCTCACCAGAGAACGATCAGGCCTCCCTCCCCCCTCACCAGAGAACGATCAGGCCTCCCTCCCCCCTCACCAGAGAACGATCAGGCCTCCCTCCCCCCTCACCAGAGAACGATCAGGCCTCCCTCCCCCCTCACCAGAGAACGATCAGGCCTCCCTCCCCCCTCACCAGAGAACGATCAGGCCTCCCTCCCCCCTCACCAGAGAACGATCAGGCCTCCCTCCCCCCTCACCAGAGAACGATCAGGCCTCCCTCCCCCCTCACCAGAGAACGATCAGGCCTCCCTCCCCCCTCACCAGAGAACGATCAGGCCTCCCTCCCCCCTCACCAGAGAACGATCAGGCCTCCCTCCCCCCTCACCAGAGAACGATCAGGCCTCCCTCCCCCCTCACCAGAGAACGATCAGGCCTCCCTCCCCCCTCACCAGAGAACGATCAGGCCTCCCTCCCCCCTCACCAGAGAACGATCAGGCCTCCCTCCCCCCTCACCAGAGAACGATCAGGCCTCCCTCCCCCCTCACCAGAGAACGATCAGGCCTCCCTCCCCCCTCACCAGAGAACGATCAGGCCTCCCTCCCCCCTCACCAGAGAACGATCAGGCCTCCCTCCCCCCTCACCAGAGAACGATCAGGCCTCCCTCCCCCCTCACCAGAGAACGATCAGGCCTCCCTCCCCCCTCACCAGAGAACGATCAGGCCTCCCTCCCCCCTCACCAGAGAATGATCAGGCCTCCCTCCCCCCTCACCAGAGAATGATCGGGCCTCCCTCTTCTTTCCCCCCCCCCACCACCAGAGATACATCTGACCTGCCTCCCTCCTCCCCCCACCTCGCCAGAGAATGATCTGATCTGACCCGCCTCCCCTCCCCCAATTTGAGTCAGAGCCGTTGGAAGTTCTGAACTTACCTCTTCAGAAGTTGGAGCACCCGAAACAGACCTTTGCCGAGCATATCCGTTTCGCGCCGAATCTGGACACGCGAACACGTTGGTAAGGGGGGAAATGCTGGTAAAGTTGGGCGGGCAGCCCATTAATTCAATTTAAATGCATGCAAATGCATGTAAATCGCCGTTGCACCTGTTTCGGGCACGAATAGGAGCGCGGCCATTTTTGGGCCTTGGTAAGGTGGGCGTTTGCACGGGCGCAGGCGTGGATCGCGTTAATGACCTCACCCCAACTTTACCACGTTTTCGTGCCCGAAAACGGGTGCAACACAATGGTAAAATCGGGCCCAAAGGGTCAATTTAGCATGGCCAATCAATTTTACCTGCACATCATTGAAATGTGGGAAGAAACTGGAGCACCCGGAAGGAAACCCACGCAGACACGGGGAGATCACCAATCTGTCCTGGATCCTCCACGCCAATGCTATTGTTAAGAAAGCCCACCAACACCTCTACTTTCTCAGGGAGCTAAGAAAATTCAGCATGTCCGCTACGACTCTCACCAACCTTTGAAGCTGCACCATTGAAAGCATCCTTTCTGGATATATGACAGCTTGGTACAGCTCCTGATCTGACCAAGACCACAAGAAACTACAAGAGGTTGTGACTGAAGCCCAGTCCATCATGTAAACCAGCCTCCTATCCATTGACTTGGTCTACACTTCCCACAGCCTCAGAAAAGCAGCCAGCATAATCAAGGACCTCACGCACCCCAGACATACTCTCTTCCACCTTCTCCTGTTGGAAAAAAGATACAAATGTCTGAGGTCACGTGCCAACAAGCTCAAGAACACCTTCCCTGCTGCCATTAGACTTTTAAATGGACCTACCTCATATTAAGTTGATCTTTCTCTACATCCTAGCTATGATTGTAATACTACATTCTGCACCCTCTCCTTTCCTTCTCTATTTAACAATATGCTTTGTCCGCATAGCGCACAAGAAACAATACTTATCACTGTATACCAATACATGTGACAATAATAAATCAAAATGTGCAAACTCCACCAGTCACCTGAGGCTAGAATTGAACTCTGGTCCCTGACGCTGTGAGGCAGCAGTGCTAACCACCATGCCACCCATTCGGTTCAACAGTTTCAGATCACAACCTTTGCCCCCATTTTATTTAATGCCTTTTGGTTGGCAGCCATTGGAGATGACTCTGCTTTCCCATTTACAGCCCCGCTAGATACGTCTTTTATCTCTTTACTGTCCCATTACCTCCCCATTTTGCTTTGTACCATCATTCTTTTTTTGTCATTTAATCTCTCCTCTCTTCAACCCTA
Organism: Mustelus asterias; assembly: GCF_964213995.1. NCBI lineage: Eukaryota > Metazoa > Chordata > Chondrichthyes > Carcharhiniformes > Triakidae > Mustelus > Mustelus asterias. The sequence continues at coordinate 59,634,121 of NC_135819.1, forward strand.
TCCCTGACCTTTAATTATATCCTTCCCTATCCCTGCCTCGACATTTGCTTCAAAACTGCCATATTTCTAACTGCTTCCAATTCCAACGAAATGTCATCAACCCAAAACATTAACTCAGTTTCTTTTTTCAGAGATGCTACCTGGCTTGCGGAGTATTTCGAGCAATTTTTGTTTTCGTTTCTAGACTATATTTTCTTCCCAATTGAGAGCAGCAGGGCAAATGAGGAGAAAATAATAAACATTTCAAAATATTTAATTCGCTACCTTTCTTCCAATAACTGCATATTTAAATTTACTTCAACGATACTCAAAGGCCAACTTGCAAAAATTGCAGGAAAATAAAAGTTATTCTTCTGGTTGCTTGAAGTGATTCAATAAATTATATTGCGAACTTCATTTTAGGACTATATTGTGGGAAAAATTTGTTCCAGAGAAGCATTTATGTTGGAGTTTATAGCTGTGCAATAAATTTTGAACACCTAATGCTACTGTTCATTAGCACAGTGCTCACATGCATTGATTTTTCAACTAAAAATCTAGTACCCAATTCCCAGAAGGCTTGACTTACCTTATGCTGAGCATGGATGGAAATTTATAGACAGACCTTCAAAAAGTCACTGGAGGTCAGATTTTCAAAGTTGACACACACACCACACACACAATTGATCTATACAATTAAAGGAGAACATTTTTTCCCTAATCCATTACCTCAGAAGCTAAAATTTGCCTAGCTCTAAAACACTGCAAGATCAAGGCTAATCAGATATACAGAATAATAGATAGCTGGCAAAGATTTGAAGATCACAATTTGATTGTGGAATAAAATGGGACAGAGTATCAATTATTTTATAAAATCAGGCAAACCCTAAGGTTATAATCTTGATATCTAGTTTCCATTACTCTATAACATAGGTACAAAATAGCTTTGTACTTCATCAGTATAATCTAAAGGGAATAATTTGAGGTGGTATCCTAGGAGTGTTAAGTTCACAAATCTTTGAAGATGACAGTGAAAATGATCAAGTGGATGGGATATCTGATTACGTAAAGAGGGTCACCAAATACAAAAACAAGGAAGTCATACTAAACTTTTACAAAGCACTGCTTAGGTTTCAGTTGGAATAGTAGGTACATTTCTGGACAGCACATTGTATAAAATGTGTCAAGGTTTTGGAGAGAGTACAGAAGAGGTTTACCAGGATGATAACAGGGATAAAGATTTGAGAAACTGAGATAGATAAGGTTAAAGGAAGATGTAGAGATATTCCAAAAGATATGGGGCTTTGGCAGTTGCCTCTACCTTGTTTCTTCTGGCAAATAAGTTTTTGAAATTATTTGACACACATGGTTGTTAGAATCAGGAACACAACCTTAAAGGGTTGTGGAATCAAGTTTCATTTAAGTTTTCAAAAAGCGATTAGACATGTATTTGAAGAGAACTAACTTGCAAGTTCATGGGTGGACAGGGGAGCTGGGGCATGTGCTAAGAGACCTCTCTTTGTGTTGCAAGATTCTATAGTTCTACGCCAAATTGTAAGGAGTTAATATCTGATGTGCCAAGTGCAAATGGTATTGATTAATCTAATCCACATTGAACTCAGTTCAGATGAACATAGGATCTTCATGGCTCATTATCACAGAATTAACTAATTAGCCATTTGGGGAGCCAGCATGAAAACTCTCAAAAGTGAAAGGTAATTCCATGAAGTGTCAAATTTTCCTTTAAGATGATTATGGAAAATTAGGTTCTCCTTCCAAAGTGACACTTGGTTATTTAGGATGGCATATGGACGATGGAACTAGTTACCGGAAATAATAACTGAATACTGTAAAGAAAATTGCTTTTGCTGTTGAGGCACAGACACAACATCAGAATAGGGAACATTGAACATGCACAGAACCAACTCCCCTTATTGTATCATAACAAAAATATTTGAACATGCCTTCCCACAAGATAATATTTATCAGCAGAGTTTAGTGAAAGTCACACAACATGGGGAATTCATGCCAGATTACCCTGCACTGCAACTTCCACATTGCATTTCCCACTTGGGGAAGAGGATGGGAGGAGAAAATTTGATCAACTGAAGGCAAATCAACTACTATACAGCTGGCAGCCAACTACAAAGCAGGTCACTTGTTTGGACAGTGATGGAAGTGGCTGCAGAAGGAGGGCAAGAGATTAAATACTTCAGAATAAAACAAAATAAATCAAGAGAAACTTTATCGCAAGTAAAAACAAGTGCTGGAGAAACTCAGCAGGTCTAGCAGCATTTTGGAAAGAGAAACAGAATTAACGCTGAGTCCAATATGGGGCTTCATCAAAATCCAGTTCTTAAGAGTTAAATTGGACTTGAAGCATTAACCATTTCTCTCTTCCTAGAGATTCTGCCAAACCTGTTGTTTTTCCAGCCCTTTCATTTTTAGTTCAGCCTTCACAGCATTTTGCTTTTATGTCATCACAAGTAGTCTTGCTTCAGTTTGTAATGTTGAAGCTTTCATAAAATAGCAACTTACAAAACATACCGAAAATACTGCAGCAACTTGGCGCTTCTAGACGGCTTCAGTTTCTCCTTCCTATGTAGATGGGCTTGAAAAGATTCCAGATTATAAACTGGGCGGCTGACATTGTACTTTGGGAGACTCATTTCAGAAACCTCCATACCGGAAATAAAGTTTTTAATCAAATTGTGTAGAAGAAGTTGCAAGTGTTGTTTTCAGCGAGTCAACTATAAGAAAGCAGACAATGGAATTAGATTGCGATTTGAAATTGAAACAGATTGTAGAGACTAATTCTCCCACTTTCAAGGTACGGATGCTTTTATTGCGCGAGATACCACAATGAGGAAGCCCTGAACCACAATGGTGATTTATTAAATGAAAGTTAAACTTAAGAACTTGTATACAGTTTTAAGTTTATTCATTGGTGTCACAAGTAGGCTTACTTTAACACTGCGACAAAGTTACTGTAAAAATCCCTTAGTCGCCACACTCAGTGCCAGTTTGAATACACGGAGGGAGAATTTAGCCTAACCAGCACATCTTTCAGACAGTGGGAGGAAACCCGTGCAGATACAGGGAGAACATGCAGACTTTGCACAGACAGTTTCCCAAGCCAGGAATCGAACCCGGGTCCCTGGTGCTATGAGGCAGCAGTGCTAACCACTGTGCCGTCAGTCTGTTCCCACCGACTCCCAAGCTCAAACTGAAGGTTCCCTCCTACCAAGGCCCACGGCCTAACACCTGATAGGCGGTTTGCACGCTTCTTCCTGATGAGCCCTGGGAGTCACGTGACTCAAGCACCCACCCCCTTAAAGGGGCCACTCTACCACAGGTGTTGATTAGCTTGGCTGCATAACTGACATGCATTAAAGTGATTTAAATTGCCTGCAGATGGCTCCGCCAGTTTACACTCAAGAGTTTGAAGGGAAAAAAAGCACAAACTTCAGACTAACTATTTTTATAGACTAGACCGACCCCCACTCCTCAGGATATCCCCAATGGTATTCCGCCACTCCCCCTGACCCAATGCTTCCAACGCCCAAAGCGTCACACTACCTCACCGCCCAAAACTCTGAAGTGCTAGGCCCACCACCCACCCTATCCCTGTACATTTATCATGGCTAATCCATCTAACCGACACCTCTTCAGATATTAAAGGGATAATTTAACATGACTAACCCACCCAACTTTGACTGAGCTAAACTTTGGATCACGTATCTACATCTTCACCAGTGACTAGTGGGGTACTGCAGGGATTGGTGCTGCGATCCCAGCTATTCACAATATACATTAGTGATTTAGATGAGGGAACTAAATGTAACATCCCCAAATTTGCAGATGGCACAAAGCTGGAGGTGCAGGGGTGAGCTGTGCAAAGAATACAGAGGTACTTCAGTGTGCTTTGGACAAGCTGAATGAGTTGGCAAATGCATGGCAGATGTACAATGTAAATATTTGAGGGGTTATCGACTTGGGTAGCAAAATCAGGAAGGCAAATTATCTGAATGGTTATAAATTGAGAGGGGGCAATGTACAATGAGACCTGGGTATCCTTGTACACCAGCTGCTGAAGCATACAGGTGCAACAGACAGTAAAGGCTGCAAATGGAATGTTGGCCTTTATAGCGAGAGGATTCCAATACAGGAGCAAGGATGTCTTGCTGCAATTATGCAGGGCTTTGGCGAGACCACACCTGGAAGTGCAGCAAAGGTTTACCAGGCTGATTCCTGGGATGGCAGGACTGACATATGAGGAGAGATCGAGTCAGTTAAGATTATATTCACTGGAGTTCAGAAGAGGGGTGATCTCATAGAAACCTATTAAATTCCAACAGGATTAGACAGGGTAGATATAGGAAGGATGTTCTGATGGTGGGGGTATCCAGAACCATAGTTCACAGTCTGAAGATACAGGGTTGAACATTTATGACTGGTGAGGATAAATTTCTTCACCCAGAGAGTGGTAAGTCTGTGGAATTCACTACCACATAAAATAGTTGCGGCCAAAACATTGTACGTTTTCAAGAAGGAGTTAGGTACAATTCTTAGGGCAAAAGAGATCAAAGGATATGGGGTATGGGAGGGTTGGGGGGGGGGGGGGGTAAGAGAGAGGCAGGAACAGGCTTGAGGGAAGTTCATTATATGGCATTTAAACAGGCTGAAGGGGATAAGCAAGAGGCCAGAGTCAGAGGAATACAGCTCCAGTTGGGAGGCCAGGTATGTTCAGTGCTGGAGAAAGAGAAATTGAGGCACAAAATCAAAGGGATATTTAAAAACAAGGATAAGAACTTTGGATTTGAAGTGTTGGAAGGACCAACTAACCAGACAGGAAAAGGAAACTGGGGAAAGGAGCAATTAAAAGCTAGGCGAGAGATTGGTTTTAAGGAGGACTCTTTTTAGAGTCAAAGGAAGTAGAAGTTGAATTTTAGGGAGAGTTTCAGAGTGTCTCAAAATGTTTTACAGCCAAATTATACACAGCAAGGTTCCATAAACAACAGCGAGAGAATAATACGTTTTATTAGCTTTGATTGAGGAATAAATGATTGCTTGGACAATGATGAGTCGAAGGGAAGAGGAATGCAAAGCAGATTAGAGTCAGAGGAAAATTAACGCCTTTGTGTAGGAAGTGGTGTGTGCCACACAAAGAAAATTGTTTGAGTGATAGAGAGAGGCAGGAAAAGAATTAATCGCAATGACAAGAATATTAAATGAAAGTTATTGAGGCACCAGGAGAAAGTACTAGATGAGTGGGACAAGTTAGAGTTTATTCAGTTTTGCATAAAGTGAAACTTACAGAGGATGAAAGGTTGACCAGGGGAAACATTGACAGTGGAGTCTAGAAGTGACAAAAGTGAAGGTGTTTCAGGGATAAATAGGCAACATTACTGATGCAAGAATGGATGGCTTTATGTTTGAACACAAAACTGGGGTTGGGGCAAGTTTGGTTCAGGGTTGAATAAACACTGATATGCAACTAGAGACTGTGGTTTGGCACGAGGCTGAATATTCAGCAATACCTATCAAAACAAAATACTAAGCCTGTATGAACATGCACTTGTTGATCTTGACAGAATTGTTGCTCAGCCAAAGCAACAAGTTTCACATTAAGTCAAAAAAAAACAAGGACCTCAAAAGCAAAAATGTTAAGAACCTCTAGGATAGAGGACTGAAAGTAAACTTGATTAGACTGCTGATCATTAACACTGGTTATCATCCAGCAACTGTTAAAAACAAATTCCATTACTGTCAACTTAAGTGAAGGCTTATTAAACATTTTCTCCATTAGAAAGTAATAAATTCTGTCAACATAAATTTAGCAAGAAGTTACTTCAGCAAAACCCATCTCTAATTAGTTCCGTCTGTTCGGCCTCAAATTGAACCCAGATACCAAAATATTAAAATACCTGCAAAGTTCAAGGCTATATAGAGTGTGATGATAGTAGTGCAAATATATATCTAGTTTATGTTTAAAGGGGAATGTTTAAAAATTCAGCGTTATTCTACAGGTCATCCGTGTGTCTGGTGGGAATGCAGCTCAGATGCTGGGAGAGCAGGATAATTATTCATTTTAACCTTGCAGGTAGTTAAGTAGAGTTAATGGACTTTTCTTCACTTAAGTTCCCCTGGTATTTCTGATTAGAGTGATTAGCAGGGTCACATGATGATGTGGTTTATGTGCAGTCCTGGGCCTGTAGCAGAGAGAAGAGGCTTTTGCAGTTCTAACTGGGAATTGTTTGAAGACAGAGATTTCTGCAAGCTGCTCTAAACTCATTTTCTGTCCGAAAGCTGCAAAACAGACTACAGTCATTATAGCATATTTAGGGTTGCTAACTGTATTTAAAGTGACATTTAAGTCTGTAAGAGTTGAGGGCTGCACAGTGGCTAGTACTGCTGTCTCACAGCGTCAAGGACCCAGGTTCAATTCTGGCCTCGGGTCACTTTCTGTCTGAAGTTTGCACATTCTCCCAGTGTCTGTGTGGGTTTCCTCCAGGTGCTTTGGCTTCCTCCCACACTCCTGAAAAGAGAAAATACTACCTAGAAAGGTATGCACACTGCATAAAGTTTAAAACTTGTATATATTCACATTTAGGAATGGATTCGGGCTAAATTAGTTCAGGAAATTCTCCCTGGCCCTTGCTAGGGTACAGTTCTACAGTCTGCACCTTTTCTGGTACTTTTATAAATGATCTTGACAAGCCATAACAAGGTGAATATGAGTAGACTATAGACCATGCGTAGGTCACTGGTGAGCCCAGTTTTATCCTCACCCCTTCCAGGAAAAAAGAAGTGATCTGGAGCAGAAACACAACGTGATTTTCTTTTCCTTCCCTGGGTGTCTTTCGGCGCGGATGTGGCTGTTGTTCCCCCACTACTATCTGGCTAAAATCAGCAAATGTGAGAATCATCTTGAAGACGAAAACAACTCAACAATGGAAAAAGATTTCAAAGTAGCTTTCAACACGCACTTGGATCTTACAATGGTCGGCAAAAATTTTAATTCCATCTTAGGCACAGAAAATTAATCCTTACAAAGTAACACATTGTAGATTCAGTAAAGGCAAAGTTAGTGGGGCAGAAATAAAATGCTGCAACAAACCAGATAAAGGGAAAAAAAAACTATACCAGAAACACTGCAGTCCACAACACTGGCATATAACCCCATAAATCCTTTGCTGCTTCCAACATCAGCTAGTCCTTCTCGGCTCCTTTCACTTCAGGCACCAAACCCTTGCCCTGCTCTCAGCCCTAAGATTTCTGCCCTGTCACCTCCCTTCCTTTACTCGTTATTTTAGATTCCCCAAATTCTTTTATTTTCCCCTGTTAAAGTAATTCCCAAGTCCCCAATTACTTGGATATTTATTTTTTCAAATACCCTTGACTTACTAGTATCGAACTTCTGATCAGTTAAAAGTAATTGCAGAGTAATGAAAGTCGCTCAAATAGAACCAGACAATTGGAAAGAGACTCAATGGTTCACAAATTTAACCATCGACATAGAAGCTAAAATTGTTTTTCCACTTTCTACACATTTATTTGTTGAAAACTAACCTCTTACATAACCCCTTGTAGATAGATGTATATGGTGACTGATCAATGTCACTCTTCAATTAAAAATTAGTAATTTCTCTGTGCATCTTTTTTTCTATTTTTGCAGAATCACAATGGTCATTTGGACAGTCATGCCTGCGCTAGTATCTCTGAAGGAGCAATTTAGCTCCCTGTAGCTATGCACATTCTTCCTTTTCAGATATATAATTTTTAATGGTTAACAAATTTGATTATGTTGAAACATTAATATATAATCTGTTTCAGAACTCTGCCAACTTGTGCAAATAATAGACATGAATCATCAATGTCTCATGAACAGTGACTCCTATAAGAATCACTCCTTGCTCAATACGTTTCTGCTAGTGAAATGGTAGCCTAACCATTGAATAGTTCCTCAGCATCGAGATGACTCACTTCCACTCAGTTTCGATGAGCTTCAACATGGCTGATAAATGCAATGCATGATCTGCAGACTCTGCCAAATGCAGGGCAGGTGGTGCTTGAAGGGCCAGGTAGTATGAATGTTTGTGCGCTCACTCTTATGCATGTTCCTCATTCAAGTCTTTCCACACGTTAGACGCCTTCCTTAGTCAACTGCCTCCATTTTGGTCGGTCACAAGTCAATGAGACTCATGAGTTGGCAAGAATGTTTGATTTCAAGGGCTGCTTTGAGGACATCCCTAATACATTTCCACTGTCCTCCTGGAAGTCTGCTGCTGCAAACAAGTCCCGAGTAGAACAGCTGTCAGAAGAGGAGTCTGGTATCAGGCATGATAGGTTCTGGCCAACAGACCAGATTTTGAATGACTAGCCCTCGATGCTGTGCCCATTGACTTGGGTGGGGACACTGCAGTTGGACTGCCTTTCTTGCCATTGAATTTGGAGGAGCTTGCACAGGAAAGTGCGATGGAAAGTGTCATTGAGTAGTACTTACTCAGCAAGAACCTGTTCACTGACACAAGTTTGGCTTCTGCCAGGGCCACTCAGCTCCTGACATCATTGGTCCAAGCATGAAGAGGTGAGGTGACAGTGACTGCCCTTGACATCAAGGCAGTATTTGACCAAGTGTCGCATGTAGATGCCCAAGCAAAACTGAAGGACGATGGTTGTGGTTGTTGGAGGTCAATCACTGCAGGAATTAGTGTCCTAAGCCCAATCACCTTCAGCTGTTTCATCAATGACCTTCCCTCCATCACAAGGTCAGAAGTAGGGATGTTCATGGATGAGTGCACAATGTTCAGGACCATTCACAACTCCTCAGATACTGACGCAGTTCCTGTCCATATGCAGCAGGATCTGAACATTATTCAGGATTATGTTGATAGTGGCAAATAACATTTGCACCACACAAGTGCTGGGCAATGGCCAACCCAAACGAGAGATAATTTAACCATCACCCCATGACATTCAATCCCCCACTATTATCATGGGAGGATACCATTTACTAGAAATTGAACTGGCCCAGCCATTTAAATATTGTAGCTACAAGAGCAGATCAGAAGCTGGGAATTCTGTAGAGAGTGACTCACTTGTGTTATGGTTCAGGTTAGAAACCCCAAAGTGTTTGATGAAACCCGCCTGAATCATAAGTTTTGCATCTTGAATTTGGCCAAGATGAGCATGAGACGTTTCACTTCAGGTGTAATTCAAGTTACCCACTAGGGAGCTTTTATCAAAGTTTATTTAAGAATTTAGTTAACACGTGTAAGAAAATTAGCAAGAACTTTTATCAATTACAAAGAAACAAAACCACCACCATAAGGTACAACTCTGAATGAACATCTCTAATGTGTTCCAAACCCCTTTAAACACATTTATCACTACACAGGCTAAAGCTCACTTAATACTGAAATCCAGTTCCCTGGGTTGAATGCTGATTTCAAATTATCTTGAAAACTCGGAACCACTTGTAATCTTCAAAATACCAAAACATAGATTCTTTACTGCAGGATGCCAAACAAGACGTGTTTTCAGCTAACTGGTAAAACTTTTGAAATAAAAACAGTGAGAGAGACTTCTTTCACTACAGCCAAAACAAAACTAAAAACCCTTGTCACCTGACTGGCACAGTTTTTTTTTTGCTCCTCCCACCAATGTCATCATGATTTTAAAAACTCTCTTAAAAGAGACACTAAGATCACAGTTGCCTCCCCAAAGCCTGCCCACCATCTACAAGGCACAAATCAGGAACGTGATCAAATACTCTCCACTTTCCTGGATGAATGCAGCTCCAAGACTCAAGAAGCTCAACACCATTTAGGACAAAAGTAGCCCACTTGATTGGCACCCCATCCACCACCTGCAACATTCACTCCCTCCACCACTAATGCATAATGGCAGCAATGCATACCATCTACAGGATGCACTGCAGCAACTCATCAAGATTCTTTTGCCAGCAACTTCCAAACCTCCGACCTCTAATCACTGGATGGTTGCATGCTCTCTATGATGCCGCGACTTCAATCGCTGAGTTCCCAATTTAAGTCTGTTTTGGATACCTTCCCAAATGAACCTGCAACCATTTTTGGCCGGTCACAAACCAAGGACTCCCATGGAGTTGGCCTCTTTTTAGGTCAAACCAAATAAACAAACTCAGATTAAGTCAGGACAAAGTAAAAGGGGCAGCTCCCCAAAAGGAGGGGGAACAGCCCGAACAGAAATCAAAGTACAAAGGAAACTTAAAAACATCAAATTAAAATGTGATTGTCAGGGTCAATAACGCACCCCAACCCCTGCGGTGCCCAACAGGCGCGGAAGGCGTCAACCGCGCCCGTGGACACCGCATGCTCCCTCTCCAGGGACACCCGGCCGCGAACGTAGCCGCGGTAGAGGGGCAGACAGTCAGGATGGACGGCCCCCTCGATCGCCCGCTGCCTGGACCGGTAAATGGCACGTTTCGCCAGGCCCAGGAGCAGGTTCATGAGGAGGTCACCATCCCCACCCCCCCCCCTCTCTCTGCACCGGGTGTCCGTAGATCAGGAGCGTGGGACTGAAGTGCAAGGATGTTTGATCTCCCCAGGGATGTTTTGAGGACATCAGAATAGAACAGTTGCTAGATGAGTTTGGTGTCAGGCATGCGAACGACATATTCTGCCCAATGTGGCTGGTTTTGAGTGATCAGCACCTTGATGCTGGACATGTTGGTTTGGGAGTGGACACTGCTGTGGGACTGTTTTTCCTGCCACCAAATTTGTAGGATCTTGCAAAGATACAACTGGTGGCACTTTTTCAGTGTTACGAGGTGTCCACTGCTATTAAGCAAGCAGGGAATGATGAGCTTTGCAGGGAATGGCGAGCAGTCCATCAACACCAATCGACATCCATATAAATGCACCTTGCAGCGGGCAATCAGACGCAGGAATCTGAGCTGGTGTTTCCTATAAGCAGATCCTTCCACCTCATCCCCGTAGCAGAGGGCTGCCAGGCTCCCACAATTTACTCTAATCACCATTCATCCTGAAGGTCATCTATTTTTCTGGAGTTACTACTCAGATTGTGGAAGTTTACACTTCCCACAGAATGACTCGTAATCTATTTTTGGGAGGGATCAATACAAGGGTGGAGAAAGAGATATTCAACATTGGAGATCTGCTGATGAAATTAAATCATACTAAATACAGTATTAAACAAGAGTATGGAAAAGGCCAGAGGTGCAGTTTTGACTTGCAGGAGGGGGAAACAACGAGCAGGAAAGTCAGAGTGGAAGATTCCATAAAAAGTGGGATCAGTTATTTTCAGAATGTCTCGAATGTGGGGGGAATGTCTTGAGTTGGAGATTCAGTAGCAAAAGGAAGAGTTAGGGAGCAGGAAAGGCCATCCCAAAATGGTGTTGAGATAGAGAATCAGCCATGATCTTGTTGAATGGCAGAGCAGGCTCGAAGGGCCAAATGGTCTACTCCTGCTCCAAGTTGCTAGACAAGTTTTTAGTCAGACAGGTAAATGTCAAATAAAGTCTAACATAGCAAGATGAGAAAGAATGTATATTGGGAAACAAGGGATTCCTTGGTGAGAGGTGGGGGGGGGGGGGCGGCGGCGGGGGAAGAGGAGAGAGAGTGATGGGACTCAAAAAAACAAAATATGAAAAGCAGATTTGACATAGATCATAAAAATTATGAAGGGCTTTAATAAGTTTACTTCCCAATCTATGTTGAGCCAAATGACAAGATGTTAATGGGGAAGGGCCACTGTAGAAAGTACAACCTGGAAGTGCATTGTAAATGCAAAACTTTCAATATTAGATATAAAATCAATGACTGGCAGTTAGCGCTTGATAATAGTAGACGTCATGCTGCCTTGGTCGACAAATTTGCTTTTCAACCATTCTGTAGGTGCATAGCTGTGCAGTAAAATAATAACTGATATTACAACAAGGGTTTTTCCAGGATGATACAAGGAAGCAAGTTAACAGCTGATGAAATAAATGCAAATGCAAGAACAAATTAAATTGAGAAAGCAAACAAGTGTGCTTTGTACATTTGCAACAAGGTGATTTACATGCTATTAAAATGAATGCCTTTTGAAATATCGGCCAAGGATCCATAAATTATTAACCCAAATTAGAAAGAAAGTTCCATATGCAATTCTTAGTATGGAGAAAACAGAAGTCTAGTAGTGTCACTGGGCAAGTAAAGATGATGTGGAGATGCCAGCGTTGGACTGGGGTAAGCACAGTAAGAAGTCTCACAACAAGTAATAGAGGCCAGTGAAAGCAGCTCAGGGGGAGGGGCACTGGCAGATCATCCTCCTCAGGTGAGAAGTGTGGGCGGCGGAACCTGCGTAGCAGGGCTCTCTTTCCCTATCAAGCATCACCCCTTTCCCTTGGTCTGTCCCCCGAGGGTGCTCCTTCTTCCATCTCCAGTCTCTCCCACCCCACACCTTCTCCACACCTCTCTTGCTGCGAGATCCTGTAGCACTTACATGGCCCTGGACTCTAGGACTTGAACAACAAGCAGTCCCCAGATTCTAAATCCTAGCCATTGCTACCACAGCGCACCCGAGACTGCAGTGTCTGTGTAAGATGCTCTGAGTCGGTGTAGACTCAGGGCCTCCTTCTGCACTTTAGGGATTCTTTGGTCAAAACCACGGTGAAGGAATATATTTAGAAATAGTTTAAATGCCTCTTGATGTGGAGGGAATCTCTATAAACTGTACCTAAAACACCAAATAACAAGGGTACAAAATAGTTAAGTTTAGAAGAGAGCTTTTAGTTGTAACCCAATTTCAAACACAAGGCCAATCAGACAAAAATTACATCTTGTTAAACGCTTTAGTCTCAAAAAGTTCATTTGCTTGGCAAGCGTAAACATTATAATCAGTGCTTAGTTACCTATTTGGATCCAGATTATATCGCTTGGTCTGTAATCCATCTGCCAGTGGCATTGAGGAACCTCTTGGATAACACACAAACCAGCTCTGCTGAAAGGTTTCATCAACTCTCTACTTTCTCCACAGATGAGGTCTGACCATCTAAGCAGTTTCAGCATTTTATGATCGTACTTCAAATTTTCAGAACCTGCAACATTCTGATTTTTGTTCCCTGGGTTTAGGGGATTTTCACAGTAACTTCATTGCAGTGTTAATGTAAACCTACTTGTGACACTAATAAATAAACTTAAACTTAGAATGTAAATCTCTTTAAGCATTCCAGTTCCTACTGACATCAGGTTACTAGTGCCAGTTCAGTCACTCTTTAGTTTCACACGTTTCCTATGTCCCATTCATTGATAACACTAATCTTAGAATCCATTATCTGCTCTTTGCCACTTTCAGCCATTTGAAAAGATAGGTCTTCCTTCCTTGTTATTTGCTTTATATTTATGTATTCTAGTCGTTGTTTTCTCCAGGTTGTCTCTTGTTAGACACCTTTTCTGATAGTCCTCATTTAAGAAACCAGCAGGGAAGAGACACTCTTGTACAAGTGATAAAGCACAGTGTTAAAGTATTTGTTCTCATCTTCCTTTGCTCTAGCAATTTGTAACTAAACAATTAGTAAACAAAAATAGCCAATCAACCCATAATGTTAGCTCCTATTCCTTTTTCCATAGACCTGGGTATTTCTAAAGTCTCCTGTATGCATTTCGGTTTTTCAGCATCTGCGGTATTTGGCTTTAACTATACATCACCAGTTTGCGATCCAATACAATAGACCCAATTTTGCATTCCACATACTACCAGCTGATACTTTATCCTACACCACATTCTCTCTCCTAGACAGCTCGCATCACATGTTTTGACAACCAATTGCTCTTGAGCCACATGACTGCCTTCCAATGTTTGGTGTCATGTTTCAAGTGGTTTGTATGGCACAGCTAGTGCCCAATTCCACTTGATTTCCCTTGCTTTGACTACACATATCAAAAATCAGTTAATGATTCCATTTTGTTAATCACAAACTGTTAGGTTGTTCAAACACAGCTACATCACACTGCAAGTTGTTAAGAATATAGTACTTAGCAACACATTTCCAAGATCTAACAAAAAAACTAAGTTCTTTTCAATTCCATTCCCAATGTTATTACAATACTTTACTTTCTGTTGCCATTAAAGTGGCAATTGTGATCATCCAGTAGTAATTAGAATTTTGTTTCAGCTTCAGTAGGGATTTAGCCTCCCCTCCAGTGATTTGGTCACATGTTGTTGGGTTTCCTCAAACATAATCTTACTTTCCCCTTTCTGCTTCCCAACATCAGCCCTGCAAAAGTAGAGACCCCCCACCTCCCTTCTGTTGCTACCCACCTGCCCTTGAAACTGCTTTTTACTGAGGATTTTAAAAAAGTTATCAAACTTTCCATCCCCTTGTCTAAACTAGGAGGCAAGTTCATCAGAAAACACACAAAAATATGTATCCTGACAAAAATAAGTATTTAAATATACAGAATGCTATTTCCAAACAACAAACCGCAGAATAGAACTGAATTGGCCAGTGTTCAATTCTGTGTATTAAATAAATCCCACTTCTTAACTGAATATTGATAATCGCACTTACGAGAGTTGGAGGCATTTACAAGGCTTTTAAAATGCTAAATGTGATGGGTCCCTTTTATCCACCCGGTTTCCTTTATCCAAGGAGAGTTTATTATCTCCCTCACAGCTGTCCAAACTGTTAAGCTTTATTGCATCATGACCTTCATCCCTAATCCTTTGCAATAAATAAGAGCGGCAGCAATAATTAGGAAGTGAACCTGCAGTCGGCAATCTGAGGGAGATGTCAAAGCAGCTGTGACTGGGGAGGGGACATGATGCAGCAGCGCCTCCATTACCGCCCACCGCCCCCCTCCCTCCCTCCCTCCCTCCTCCCTCCTCACGCTCCTCCCTCCTCACGACCCTGCTGGACGGACTCACCTTCACAATCTCACTCCTTCCTCCAACACCCGAGTGAATGTTCACCGACAAAGACCTGGAATCAATCAGTCAGTCCGCCATCAATCCGCCCCCACCGCAGCAGCAGCAGCCGCCGTCGTCCCCCCTTCAGCCCGCTGACGCGCGCGGCCCCGCCCCCGGGCCGCCATCTTGGTGAAGGAGCTGCCGCTTCGCGCCGAGCTCTGCGCCTGCGCAACTCCCTCAGCCCCGCCTCCCCTTCACTCTGGGATGGGCCTATGTGTGAAAGGCGGTGATCCACTGGTGCACATTTTTGGGGGTGGGGGCGACAAGATCAAATTCTTACATGGGGGGGATAGATTCAGAATGTTCCCAATGGTGCGTGAGTCCAGAACGGGCGGGTCATAGTTTGAGGATAAGGGGTAAACTTTTCAGAACTGAGGTGAGTAAAAATTTCTTCACCCAGACAGAGTGGTGAATGGGTGGAATTCACCACCACAGCGAGTAGTTGAGGCCAAAACATTGTGTGATTTCAAGAAGAAATTAGATATAGCTCTTCATAGATCATAGAAACCCTACAGTGCAGAAACAGGCCATTCAGCCCATTGAGTCTGATGACCAGGGATGAAGGTCATGACCACAATCCCACCCAGGCCCTACTCCCATATCCTATACATTTATCCACTAATTTCTCTAACCTACGCATCTCAGGACACTAAGGGGCAATTTTAGCATAGCCAATCAACCTAACCCACACATCTTTGGACTGTGGGAGGAAACCAGAGCAAACCCACGCAGACACGAGGAGAATGTGCAAACTCCACACAGACAGTGACCCAAGCCAGGAATTGAACCCAGGTCCCTGGAGCTGTGGAGCAGCAGTGCTAACCACTGTGCTACCGTGCCACCCCTCTTGGGTCTTAAGAGATATGGGGGGATCAGGATATTGATTTTGATGATCAGCCATGATCATAATGAATGGTGGAGCACACTCGAAGGGCCGAATGGCTTACTCATGCATCTAATTTCTGTAATATATGGCCATAATAACACCCCACCCACCTGAATGGAACGAACTACTAATTTAAATCTTGAACGTTCAGAATAAGTTGAATTGGAGCCAAAGACCTTTGCTTGGGAAAGTGATAAAAGACAGGGATTGCCATAGCGCTTTTCACAACTGCGTGAAGTCCCAAACTGCTTCATAGCCAATTTTGAACTGTTTGAAACAAAAACAGAAAAGGCTGGAAAATGTCAGCAGACCTGACAGCATCTGTGGAGAGAGAATAAAGCCAACATTTCGAGTCAGGGTGATCCTTCATCAGAGCTGAGCTGTTTGAAGTAGGAAACACAGCAGCCAATTTACATGCAGCAAGCTTCAACCAACATCAACAAGATAAATCTTTTAGTGATGTATGTTGAATGATAAGATCTTTAACATTCAACTGAGAGGGCAGGTTGCTTTGGTTTAAGGTCATATCTGAGAAAGCAAACCTTATCGGACACATGAACGTGAGAAGAAAAACAGATAGGAATGAAGGTGAACGGATTAATCGAGACAAAAAGAAATCTATTTGAGAGAAATGCAAAGCTGTTCTGACAGGAAACTATGATGTGGAAATGGAGACAATACACATTTCTTTAACCTGTGCCCAATGCTCCCTCCATTCACATTGTCTGTATCTTCAAGACTTGATTAGCTGTAAAGATTCGCATTCTAATCAGTATTCTGTAAATTGATTTTGTGTCTCTGTGTGCCTTGTTTGGGAGCAGATATCCACTCCATCTGATGAAGGAGCAGGGCTCCAAAAGCTAATGGCATTTGCTCCCAAATAAACCTGTTGGACTTTAACCTGGTGTTGTTAAAACTCTTACTGTGACAGGAAACTACCAGTGTACATAATTAAGGATAAGGTGACCAAACAGTTTGGGACTTTTCAACTGATCAGAGACCCAACATGGATTTGTAAAGGACAGGTCATGTTTGATGAATATTACTGAAGTTTATTTTCATAGAATCCCTACTGTGCAGAAGGAGGCTATTCAGCCCATCAAGCCGGCTCCATCTCTCCGACAGAGCATCCCACCCAGGCCCTATCCCGTAACCCATTTTAAAAAATAGATTGTCTGCAGATGTTGGGGGCGATTCTTCCAAAAAAATTCGAAGAGTCAAATTTGCATAAAAACTGGAGTAAATCCCACTGGTTTTTTTTCAGTGGGAGTTTCAAAATGAATCTCCCACACTCGCGCGCTGCAGAGCGCACTAGCATGAATCACGCTGAAAGGTGGTGGGCAGGGTCTATTCCCCGGTGGGGGAGAGGCTCGTGGGCCCAGAGACTTCAGTCCCGGGCCCACTAATCAGATGTAAAATATATTAAAATCAGTATTTGAGTAAATTATACAGCTCCGTGCCGATTTCTGGCGCGGAGTTGAAGGTGCCGGAAATCCAGCAGCCGGTGACTCGCAGAGGCCATGACATCCAGCAGGGAGCCCGCTAAACGGCCTCTGCTTGAGCTTCCCGACCGGGAAGATTGCCTCTGTTATATCTATAACTTCTGGAAGGCATTTGATAAAGTCCTTCGCAAGAGACTGTTAGCTAAAGTTCAAGCTGATCGAATTGAGGGTAAATGATTGACCTGGTTAAGAAATTCGCTGAGCACCAGGTGACAGAGAGTAGGGTTAATGGGCAGGTAGCCTCATTGAAAGGATGTGACCAGTGACTATGTTGGGGCCTCAGCTATTCACAGTATTAATAACGTCAATGGACCAGAAAGTCACATATCCGCATTTGCTGACATCAAAAAGATAGGTAGTGTTGTAAGCAGTGTAGTTGCTAAAAGGGAGGAAGAGGAAGGCAAGAAGGACACTGAGCAGAAGGCCATATGCACCTTAGGTCTTCAGGGAGCAATTCTCCAACCACAACCTTAATAAGGAACAGTGCCTCAGATATTTTTGCTTCACCAAGGAAATGTTCTGGAATCTGCCACTTATTCCAGCCCAAACTGCAGCCTCAAAGAAAAGAGAGGATGGGATTGCCAGTAGATGCTAAGGTGACTGCGGCATTAAACTTTTATGTGTTTGTTTCTTTCCAAACTGGAGAAAGTGCAACATCTTCCTATTCGTTGTGAGGTGTGGTGGGGATATCACTGAGGCTCTTTATGCAAAAAGAACTCAATAAATTTAATGTTCTCTTCCCAGAGATAGGTAGAGGGAGCAAGCATGCAGCTTTGTCAAGATGGCAGATTTCCCATGATGCAGGGATCATGCGCATCTTTGGAATGTGGGAGCAAACCAGAGCATCCGGAGTTTCCTCCCACAGTCCAAAGATGTTCAGATTCGGTGGATTGACCGTGCTAAATTGTCCCTTAGTGTCAAGGGGGATATCAATGTAAACGTGTGTAGTTACGGGGATAGGGCTTCGGTGGGATTGTTGACTGTGCAGGCTCGATGGGCCGAATGGCCTCCTTCTGCACTGTTGTGATTCTATATCAGCAGCACCATTTTGGAAAGTGGCATCATCGGGACAGATGCGGTGGAGGCAAAGGAACTGAAAGAAGGGGATGGCGTCCTTACAGGATGTAGTTTGTGAAGAGCTGTAGTCAAGTTAGCTGTGGGAGTTGGTGGGCTTGTAATGGATGCTGGTGGACTGTATATTACCAGAAATGGAGACAGGGAGGTCAAGGAAGGGAAGTGTCGGAGATGGACCATGTGAAGGTGATAGAGGAGTGAAAATTGGAAGCTAACTTGATAAACCTTTCCAGGTCCTGACGCGAGCATGAGGTGGCACTGAAATAGTCGTTGACGTAGCAATGAAAGTGTTGTAGAGGGGGGCCAGAGTAGGACTGGAACAAGAAATGGTCCGCATACCCCATAAAGAGAAGGTGTAACTAGGACCCATGCGGGTACCCAGAGCCACACCTTTTATTTGGAGGAAGTGTGACAAGTTAAAGAAGAAATTGCTAAGTGAGCGAACAAGTTCAGCCAGATGAAGGAGAGTGGTGGTGGATGGAGATTGTTCAGGCCTCTGTTTTAGAAAGAAGTGAAGAGCTCTCAGGCCATCCTGGTGGGGAATGGATGTGTCGAGGGATTGGACATCCATGGTGAGGAGGAGGCAGTTTGGGCCAGAGAACTGGAAGTTGTTGATGGGCATCAGAGGAATCACAGATGTAGGTGGGAAGGGACTGGAAAAGAGGAGAGAGAATGGAGTCAAGATAGGAAGAAATGAGTTCAGTAGGGCAGGAACAGGCTGACATGCTGAGTCTACCAGGGCGGTCCTGTTTGTGGATTTTGGGAAGGAGGTAGAAGCGGACTGTTCAGGGTTTGGAAACTACGAGGTTGGAAATTGAAGAGGGAAAATCTCCAGACGAAATGCGGTCAATGACAGTGCTGGAAACAGTGGCTTGATGTTCGGTGGTGGGGCCATGGTTCGGGGGGTGGGGGAGGTAGGAAGCAACATCTGAGAGTTGGCGCTCAGCCTCTACAAGGTAGGGGTCAGTATGCTAGACAACAACACCATCACCCATGACATCTTTGTCAGTTACACCCCCCCCACCCCTCACCTTTACTGTGTAAATCTTGACCTATTTTCTTTGTCTTCAGCTCTGACGAAGGGTCATCCAGATTCAGAAGGAATGGGTGCAGGTTAATTGTTAATCACAATCTTCCAGCCCTTATTCAGGAGTTATCCAGTTTTGCCCCCAGAGACTATCTTCCTGACTTGGCCCTTTCTCTGCAACAAAGAGAAACATGGGCTTTCTCACTGATTTCACCTGTCTCTCCCATCCTCACTGACATCCCAAAATGGGGAAGTAGCAATTCAACCTCTGATTCTGGCTGAGAGTTTTGATGCTTTCTTAGAATACACTAAGGTGCAAACCACCTTGCCACTATTTTCTTCTCAAAGTTTTATTGATTTTCCTGCTTTCACAGTAACTTCATTGTAGTGTTAATGTACACCTACTTGTGACACTCAGAAATAAACTTTAAAAAACAAACTGTTTAATGCTTTTGTCTGATGCCTTCAAAAGATCTATGAGTAACTGTGCAATTTAAAAGATTACAGAATAACATTTTAATTCTGAGATTAATTGTTTGACAGCCCTACTAAAATGTTATTTAATTTTTTGAAAAAGCAGGGCAACTTCAGCTGAAGGCCATGAACTTTATCAAATCCTGCAAAGTCAGCTCCCATCTTTCGATTTGACCCATTATCAAAATGCTCCGGTATTGTTCTAGTAAACACAGGGTCTACACTTTTGTTGACCTAATATCAGGATGTCAGTTTACTTACCAAAGAACGTGCAAACTCAACAAACTCTTTTGGTGTTTAGCCAAACGGATGTGCAAAAATCCCACAAGAAAGGCAGTTTAGGGATCTATTCAGAGCCAAATGTTCTAAACTGTAAATTTCTTCCAATTCATTTTGTTATCCAGTTCCACAAAAACAGAATCCATCCTTGGGAATGGAGCGTGGAGTTTTTAGATATGTCTTGTTTTGTTTTTACCTTTTGCTTTCTACCATGGTCTCTGTTAAGTCTGCAGAAGTGTATACTCGGGTTCCAGTATCTGACCGGGAGGCAAACCTGGCTGTAGATTATGCAGTGAACGCTTACAACAGAAAGTCTGACAATCCTTACCTTTTCAAACAGAGGCACCTTAAAAGTGCCAAGTATAAGGTAAGTAATTATTATCCGTGTAGAAAATTATTGTTCATGTAATTGGCAATTACCCAAGAAACTAACAATTAGCCGTGTAACTACAGTTATTGTTTAACATATTTTTGAACCACATCAATGGGTAATTTGACAGAGTAACTGGTTGCCAAAAAGAGTAAATAAGCACAATGTTGGGTTATGGAGAACAAAGCATGTCTTTTTTCTGTTGTTTACATATTATGTATTTGGGTATATTAAATTAGCAACAATTTAAACTTGAATGGAATGCCTGATGAGTGGCAATCATTGATTCAATTTACTGGATTAGGTTGAATGCGCAGTAATATTCTTAGGACAGCCACCTGTCTTTACCACTGTGACATCTACCCTTTCTGTTATAATAAACTGTCCTGGCTGAGAAAATCATTCTCACAATGCTACTTCTAGTGACCTGTGTGTCATGACTCAACTGGAGTGGCATATCCCAGCACTTCAAAATGCTGAAAATACGTGATTATAGAACATAGAACATTACAGCGCAGTACAGGCCCTTCGGCCTCGATGTTGCGCCGACCAGTGAAACCCAATCTAAAGCCCATCTAACCTACACTATTCCAATATCATCCATATGTTTATCCAATGACCATTTAAATGCCCTTAATGTTGACGAGTCCACTACTGTTGCACACCATTGGCGTCAATGGGTGAGTTACTTGAGGAGTTTGGAAGTTTCTGCTGACTAAATGAAGGTTAGATATAGCATTGCCTTGTATAGATGTGGTCGCAGTGTCACTTCTTTTGCAAAATGAGAAGGACATACAAAGAAGAAGGCAGAGAGGGGAACCTCTACAAGAGGGAAGAGATGAGAGGTTGTCCTTACAAGGCATTACCCAGAATGGGTCTTCCTAGAACACTAGTCCTACGTTGGGATGAGACAGGAGCATTGCCTCAGGAGGCTTTGCTTCACTAAGGAGCTAGAGGCAGAGTTGCAGCACCACCTTCACAATGACCTGGGGCTTTGAACCAGGTGAGGCCAGCTTTCTCAGTGACTTGGAAAATCACTATTGCCCTTTCTTTCTACTCAACGGGTTCCTTCCAGGAGGAAACAGGTGAAATCAGTTTCATATCGCAGAAGCATCAGCGAGGTGACAGAGGCACTCTATGCAAGCAGTGGTAACTTCATCTTCTCCCTGAGGAGGCAAGATCAAACTGGGAGGGCAAATGGGTTCACCAAAATAGCAAGCTTCCCGATGGTGCAAGGCACTATTGACTACATGCACATGACTCTGGGTTCCAATGTGAGTGTTACTGGAATCTCAAGGACCAGTCGGTCAGTGTGTGGTTGATGTACAGCCACACCAAGAAAATAATCTCTGAATGCCCGTTATCCTGACAACAACCACGATGTTTCTATCCAGCGTCAGTCAGCAATACCCAACGTGTTTGAACCTCCAACATAGACAGCAGGATGGCTGCTTGGTAACAAGGTCCACATATATTTCATGACCCACCTTCTGTCCTCTGTCTGCTATAACATCATGTGAAGTCAGAGGCCTTCAACTAAATTCATGGAATCACCCGCAACACAAAGGAGCAAACTATCAATTTCCTAAAGTTTTCTCTGTTTGGATTGCTTGGGGCTCTCTGTAGCACATGCATAAGAGGGCCTCCATGTTTGTGGTGGTGTGTTGCATCATCCATAACCAAGTTATTCTGACCCATTATCTCCTGGGATCCAAAGACCAGCAAAACAGGAGCAGGAGGAAGACGAGCTGGAAGTGGAAGAAGGGAGGACACTACATCCACCATGTGCATCCGGACAGAGTGAGAGGGAGCAAAAAGTAAGGCCTCATTTCAGATGAAATGAACTTCTTCAGCCACAACAGGGACTTCCCATTCCCTTAGGATACATTCATTTCCTCAGCTGATTCATCAAGGACCTTTCTTCCATCATAAGGTCAAAAGTGGGGTTGTTTGCTGGTGATTACACAATGTCCAACACAGTTCACAACTCCTCAGATAATGAAGCAGTTCTTGTCCAAATGCAGCATGACTTGAACAATATCCAAGCTTAGGCTGAAAGTGGCAAGTAACATTCATGCCACACAGTGTCAACAAGTGACAATGTAACCATCATCCCTTGACATTACTTTTGTTGAATCTCCCACTATCGACATCCTGGAGGTTACCAAAAACTGAACTGGCCCAGCTGTGGTTACAAGAGCATGTGACTCAGAATCATGTGGCAAGTCACTCAGCTTCTGACTCCCCAAAGCCTGTCTACCGTCTACAAGGCACAAATCAGGAGTACGATAGAATGTCTCCACTTTTCTGAACCTGTGCAGTACAAACAATACTCAAGAAACTCAACACCATCCAGGACAACACAGCCTATTTGATTGGCACTCCTTCCACAAACATTCGCTCCCTCCACCACTGACGAACGGTGGCAATACTGTGTACTATCTACAAGATGCACTACAGAAACTCACTGAGACTCCTTAAGCAGCAACTTCCATATCCACGACTACTGCCATCTGGGACAAGGGCAGCAGATATATGGGAACATCACCACATGGAAGTTCCCCACCAAGTCACTCACCATCCTGACTTGAAACTATATCTCCATTCCTTCACTGTTGCTGGGTCAAAATCCTGGACCTGCCTCTCTAGCCGCACTCTGAGTGTACCTATATCACATGGACTGCAGCAGTTCAAGAAGGCACCACCATCTTCTCAAGGGCAATTAAGGGTGGGCAATAAATACTGGCATAGCCAGAGAATCCCACTGCCCGTAAATGATTTTAAAAATTCCCTTGGCCAACATCATTCAGCAAAGTTCAGCAGCAAAATTTTCACTCAACAAATTTACCCAGCAATATGCCAATAATACAAAAAAACCTCCTGTACGTTCCCTTATGTATCTGTCTACAGGTACTCTTTCCAGGGTTGTAACTCCTATCCAGTACTACCCAGTGGCTACAACGTAGCTGGTGGAAGGCTGCTGACTTTCACTGGGGGAGACTGCAGGTGGCCTTGGAGGATGCCCTCAAGCAGCTGTGGGCTTTGAAGGTCAAGCTTTGGAATGAAGCACCTCAGCAGTCTGTGCTAGCTAGCTGAGAGGGAACAGAAAGGGCGCTGGCAGAGGTGAGAGCATGGACGTGGCAATCCCGAGGAAGGACAGCAGGTTCATGGTCCGCAGCACTACTGTCATTCTTATGGGGCAGCATCTCAGCAATTCTCATAATCAACATGGCTTGCTGGATTGCAGTGAGAGCCTGCATGCACTGTCGAGCATTGTAATCTGCCCCGACAATCGGGTCAACATTCTGAACCTGAGTGCCTGCAGCCATGGATCACGTGACTTCCTTCTGAGCTACAACTGCAGTACTGATATATGAACAGGATCCTTCCTGTGTTGCAATGAATGTTGAGTGAGCAAACTCGGCATCAAACGTTCCATCGTGGTTTGGACCGTTATGGAGTTGCACACCACTTCCATAGTGGAAAGGGTGAGCTCCAAGTTCCGTGCAGTGCCCTGTCCCATATGGAGCTGGCCTTCTCCATGTTTGTGACCAGTGACTGGAAGCTACCTGGCTGGTCTGCCATTGCACCAAGGATCTTAGTGTGCATGTTAATTAGTGCTTTCCTATAGTCTGCCTCAATGGAGTCCTCATCTGAATCCCCTGCAGCAGAACCCACCTGGGAGCTTGGCTTCCAGGGAGTTTGTATATGAACTCACCTACCTGTGACCTGTCTGCAGCCCTCTCATGCCTAGTAACTCAACACATACATACTGCTCTCAACTCCCAACTTGCCTCTAAGGAATGCGTAGTGTCAGTATCTGTGCTGGCGGCTGCAAGTTTAAAGTTTTTTAGAAGTTTATTTATTCGTGTCACAAATAGGCTTACATTAACACTGCAATGAAGTTACTGTGTAAAGTCAATGCTTTAGATGTTGGTTAAACGTTGGACAGGACAGCCCCTGCTGTTTCTCAAATTGCACTTCACTCTGTGAGGGTAGACAGACTGTAAGGTCAAGTGATGGTGCTTCTTCCTCAGAAGTGTACTCTTCCTCTGCCTGACGCCGCAGTCCCTGAGCTACCAGTAGTTCTTGATTAACTGAAAGTACAAAAGCAGAAGGGAAGGGGAGGGGAGGGGTGAGGAAAATGGGATGGGGAGGAGGGCATAAGGATTACATTTCATGATACCTTTCAGGATGAAGGTGAACACTGAATGGAGATGATGCATAATTCTGCAACTTAGTATCACACTGGATGACTTTAACAGCATCAGGTACCCATTACCTTACAGACCACTTCCCCAATGACACTGGGGATGGACGTGTGGTGGTCCTTTGGGTCTCCTTCATTTAGTGGGAAACCACGTCTTGCGAGAGAGATGGCAGAATAACAATAATCGTACATCAGTGTGGTTGGGTGATTTGCCTGCCACAGCTGAATAAGTAACTATTTGCAGAATTGTGTAGAGGTGTGTGTGGTGTCATAATTGGAAGGTGAGTGTGTGTGAAGTGTGGTACAAAATTGTTCAGGGTGTGCCCAGAGTGTCAGGGAGTGTTGCTGGGTGAATGATGGGCGGTGTGGTGCATTGAGCACTCTGAGTGATGGGGGTGTGGTGGGTATAAGATGTGATGTGCAGATGCATTCACTCACAACCATCCAAGTAAGGTAATTAAATTATTTTTATCACTACTGATAGCTTCTAAGAGCCACACCCTGGGCATTGAGCGCCTTGCAACATGCTACCATTCCCTTCAGAGGCTTAATCTTGAATGCGTCCTACCCTTCCGTGGAAACATGGCCTCCTTTATAGCCTCCCCCACTCTCTATAGTGCATTCACGGTGGCATCACTGAAGAGGGGAGCTATTTGCTTCCCCTGGTGTGCCATTTGCTTTCTCTCTCAGTGACAAAACACAATTATCCAGCAGCTTGCTGTGCATTAGTGCAGGGACTGTACCTTTAAAAAGGAAAGGCTGCCTGGAACACATGCTTTCTTCACAATGTTACTCAGCCCTTTATGGTGCACAGAGGACACCATGGAGTTTATGGCTGCATGGGAGTCAATCATGCCTGGGAAATGAGGTAAGTGAATGATTTTTATGTGTCCTTGTCTAAGTTCTAGCAGTTATGCACATGTTGCATATTTAATGAGGCCCACACCCAAAAGTCAAAGTGGATAAATGTCATGCATATTAAGTCTGTGAATCAGTCAAACCTAACCCAAAACATGTGACCTCTTGCACTTACCAACAATAAGCAATGGTGCTATTACAAGGTATAGCTGATATCTCATTTGAAATTAATTTAATTCCAATAAATGAAATATGAAGGAAATGTAAAAAAATGGAAATGTTTTACCCTTTTGGGCAGATTTGTACACTATCTTTCTAGGCCTGGGGAAGAATGACACTGCTCATTCTGGATAGTGTCGTCATAAATGTATTCAAAGGCAAATTATTTACGATGTTGCAACGTATTGGCCGGAAGTTTACCGGCTCGCCCGCCCCGATTCCAGGGGCAGGCTCAGCTCGGAGAATGGCATTCTCCGTTGGCCTCAGGCGGAACCTTGGGTGGACGTGCCAGTAAAATTCTGCCCATGGAGATTAAAACAATTCTCTGTTCGAGTCACCATTCAACAGATATGTTTTGAAATATACCGATGAAGATAACTGATAAAACATTATTTCCTCGGACTGCCTGGATAATGTTTTCTGCCATTTCATATCATTCCTACAGTGCAGAAGGAGGCCATTTGGCCCATCGAGTCTGCACCGACTCTTTGATGGAGCATCTTACCCAGGCCCTCTACCCCGCCCTATCCCCGTAGCCCCCCCACACATTTACCATGGCCAATCCATCTAACCTACACCAGTTGGGACTCTAAGGAGCAATTTAGCATGATCAATCCACCTAACCTGTATATCCTTGGAAACCAGAGCACCCAGAGGAAACCCACACAGACACAGGGATAATTTGCAAACTCCACACAGACAGACACCCAAAGCTGGAATTGAAGCTGGGTCCCTGGAGCTGTGAGGCAGCAGTGCTAACCACTGTGTCATGTCACATCTGAGAGCTGTAGTGGTTAAGCTACTGAACTACTAATCCAGAGATCTGGGCTGCCCCTGGTTAAAAAGTCAGGAGTGGGGAATCTTGCTGGGATGGTGGTTGAGGGGGTGGGTTCAAGGGGCCAAGTGGGAAGGATGACCGGTGGAGGGGGGAGAGGGGGGGGGGGGGGGGTTCTCGTTTCCAATCCGTCCCCCGCTTGCCCAACACCAGCTCACATAGCTGAATCTGTCAGGTTTCCCGCAGGGTGTGAACCTCCCCTCACTGTTGGTAAAGTACGAGCAGCAGAAAACGGAGATAGTTTTCAATTGGCCCAACGGTGGGCCCTGGATTACACTGGCATCAGGAGCTCCCACATGGTGGGACTATGACACATCACTTTCCCTGCCATCCTTAATGTGTTTTAATTAGCTACTTAATTCAATCATTTATTTATCTTTTTTTATATGTCAAACAAATCACCAGCTCCTGTACTCCTTCAAACCGTAAGAGCCGGTTAGACCATAACCACTCACCAGATACTCACCAACAGCATCTTTCGCTGTACAGGGTAAAAGCCAATTCCTATGGGGTGTAAAAGTTTTAAAAAAGCAAAAGGAAAAGAATACCTCTTTCCCCTCTTCTCCAAACTCCCCCACTCATCAAACTCCCCGGTGTACACTCAGTTCCAAACTGCACTCATTTGCATGACTACACTAAAGACCATTAATCTCTTAGAATCTCGCTGTAAAATTAAAATGGCACGGGCTGGGAAATGTGACTGCCCACCCATCCCCATATCCCTCTCAGCTGGGCAATGTTGCCGAGTGAGGAAGGAATCAATAGTAGAGGAAGTAAAATCAAAATCAATCCAAAATAAAGTATCAATGAATAGTTTATGAAAATGTTTCAATCTGATGGAAAAGATGGGATTCCCTAGCCTCCCCGTTCGCATGATTCAAAAACTGTCAAGAAAATGCCTCAGGCTGAAGCATCAGCAGACAATGAGCCAAGGACCTGCCTTCGGGCAAAGCACACATGACAAGGCATTGACAGGAAAAGTAAGAAGTCTCACAATTTTCACAGTAACTTCATTGCAGTGTTAATATAAGCCTACTTGAGACATTAAATAAATAAAACAAAAAATAAACACCAGGTTAAAGTCCAACAGGTTTATTTGGTATCACGAGCTTTCGGAGCGCTGCTCCTTCATCAGGTGAATCACCTGGTGTTGTGAGACTTCTTACTGTGCCCACCCCAGTCCAACGCCAGCATCTCCACATCTTGACAGGAACAGGAAGCAGCAGAGCTGTTGTTGCAATATGATTGCCTTGAAGGATTAGAAACAGGTTGACTGCCATCTCAGAAGCAGGTGATACATGGTGTATGTTAGGATAACCCTTCATCAGAGCTAAAGACAAAGAAAATAGGACAAAATTTGTACTGTGAGCATTGGGGGTGGGGAGGGGGGGGGGGGCTCCTGTCATCCTGACTCAAGACATTGGTTCATTCTTTCTCCACACAGGTACTGTCAAACCTGCTGAGCCTTTGCTCAAGCTTTTGGTTTTCTGACCTAATGGCTCAGAACTTCTGGTCTCCAGAACATTGGACACCGGACACACCTCTTAAATTGCTCTGATTCTGACCAGAGTCAGACAGTTCAGGTAGTTTCAATATACTCACTGTTATGTGTGTTGGGGCGTGGCCTCTTTAAAGGAATGGGTCAGATGACTCAGTGTGCTGTGATCTGCCTGGAGGGCAGTTGTTGTTTGGAGTGGGTAAGACTGCAATAAGTAGCCATGTTCCCTGATGTCTGCCTGTGGAGTGAGTTCTTGTACATAGTCTTCGGTACTAAATAATTTAACACTTACCTGGATAGTTACACAGAAAATGTTAGTCAAAATATCCCAGTCTAACTCCTAGGTAACTATACCACCCCCCCCCCCCCCCCACCTGCTCCCCTGACTATCCCCCCCTTGGACTCTGGACAGATCTGTTACACCCCCGGTCCCCTGACTCCCCCCGATCCTTCTGTTCCAACCTGACATGCCTCCATTACCCAACTCCCCGATCCGACCCAACCTGACCCCATGAGACACCATACCACCCAATTCCCTCCCTGACTCCCTCATGATCTGATTCAACTACCCCAAACCCACCTATCACTTCAACCACCTGCCACCTCATCAATCTGCCGCCTGCCACCCTGCCCATCTACCATCCTGCCTAGTTGCTACCCTACCCACCTATTCATTTACCTCACCCACCCTACCCACTTATACACCTACACATTCACCCATTCACTGTACACTCATTCACTGAAGCAATGTTTAAATTTCCCTAAGCTTTTCAGTGTGTTAGTGGACACTTAACAGAATATGGCAGCTTGTGCTGTACAAAGGCATGGCTTGTCTTCCCCCGATGATCCAGCTCAATGAAGAAACAGTCACATGGAAGTCAGTTCTACATTTCTGAACAAGCTGGGATCAGAAGACTCAGCCAGAAATGTGGAGCTCCATTGTTGCACAGAAAAGTGCGAACGGGTCAACAATCTGATGGTGATTGTCACACCTCGGAATATTCAGGCCAATATCAGCTAATATAGCTCAGCATTATATTTTGTTTTATAATGCTTCTAAATGCTTCAATGCATTAAAGGTGATATATAAATATAAGTTGTTGAAGCTGTAATTCATGCTGTTAAATATATCTAATATATATCAATAACCAATAAAGAATATCTGGAAAGAGGAAAGTGAGAAGTAAAGGTGGAGGGAGGGAATTCCAGAGCTCGGGGCCTTGACAATGCAAACCAAAGCACCAATGGCAGAGCAATTAACATTAGGGATGTACAAGAGGCCAGAATTAGAGGTAGGTGGATTTCTGGGCGAGATGTGGGCTTGGAGCAGAGAAATGAATCAATGTGGCCATGAAGGAATTAGAAAATAAGGATGAGAATTTGGGAGTCAAGACGTTGCTTGACCAAGAGGCAATATAGGTCAGTGAACACAGGGTGATAGGGAAACAGGATTTACTGTTAAGATACAGATAGCAGAGTTTTGGATGGCCTCAAATTTACAGAGGGTAGAATTTACAGAGGGAGACCAGCCAGAAATGCATTGAAATAGTCAAGACTGAAGGTAATATAGGTATATTGAGGGTATCAGCAGCAAATCAGCTGAGACAGAGGCACAGTCAGGTAGTGTTCCTGAGATGGAAATAGGCAGTCCTAGTAATAGGTGATGCGCGATTAATTCACTCGGGAGGCTGGATCGTACCCAGGAAATAAAGGCTTTTATTAGCAACAAGAATGGAGCATACTGCTTAACAATACAATCCCAGACTAAAGGGTCACTAGGAAGTGCAGTGACCTTTATACTCCTATAGGAAGGCGGAGCCAACCAGAGTGCACCACAGAACAATACCAACAGGTGGAACACCCCAACCCTAACCCCAACAGTAACAAGAGTAACATATGTACAAGTACCCATAGTGGTAACCATCTATGGTTCACCACAATAGGTAATTTCTAAAATGGTAATTTCTAAAATATACTGAGCAAGACTTTCTGGTCTCCCTTCCACATGTTTCTCACAGCGGGAGGTGGCGCGCCATTAGCCGGCGGTAGGATCTTCTGGTCCTGCTGCTGTCAATGGGATTTCCCATTGAAGTCACCATACTCCACCGGGAACCCTGCTATGGGGGTGCGCTGTCGGCAGGACCAGAAGATCCCACCGGTATGAATGGCTGGAAAGTTCTGGCCATTGAATAGACTACAACTGGAATACAGTAATGTGTGCAGCTCATGTTTTCCTATAAAGAAAGGACATTAGAGCCATAGAGACCATGCAACAATAGATTGACTGGGATGAAAACTATAGTTATGAAGGGAGACGAGATCCTGGAACTATTTCCAGTGTAGTAAAGAAAGGTGTGAAGATTTAGTTGTGTTTTTTTAAATTATGAAGGTCATGACACAGCACACGAACTGCAGCGATTCAAGAAGGCAGCTCACCACCACCTACTCAACGCCAACTAGGGATGGGCAATAAATGCTGGCCAGCCAGCGATGCCCATCTCCCACGAATGAATTAAAAAAAAGAATAGAGGAAAGAAATTTCCCCTGACTGGGAGAAATTTATTTCTGTTGAGTATTGTAGGAGCATGCAACGTTTTGACAAAAGGAATAATTATGGTAGAGAGATTGCTTATTTTAGGCAGAACTTAGATAAATATTTGAAAAGGAGAAAGTTATAGACCTTCGGAGAGAGTTTTATGCAATGGGCTTAGTTCTAAAGGCTAAATGGCCTTTGTTGTGCTGTCAATTTCTATAGTTTTGATGTAAGATTTATTAGAAATTGAAGATGAAGCCTTTGGATTAGTGATTATTCTGATATCTCAGAGTCAGGAGGTGTAGAGTTTGAACCGGGTTGCAGACAGTCCCGTGAATTGAGACCCAGAACTCGGGCTCTGAATTCCTGGTTGACATTCCGTGGAATACTTGTGTCCAGTAAGCATAGGCGTCCCACCCTCATAACGTGGTTTGGTCAGAATACATGAAATCCTCCTGTTATATAGAATTGAACATGCTAATGGCTGGTATAAAGATGGTTATTGTAATGGAAGACGTATTTCATGTCACTGCCTATTAATCATCCTGCAAATACTTTCACAGTTATTCTCCAAGAAAAGAGTAAAACAAATGAAAAGAAAAGAGAAAAATGTGCATTTAATGCTTCATTCTCCCTTTCAAAGCTGTAACAGATTCTTCATGAGGAAAAGGGTGGCACGGTAGCACAGTGGTTAGCACTGCTGCTTCACAGCTCCAGGGTCCCGGGTTCGATTCCCGGCTCGGGTCACTGTCTGTGTGGAGTTTGCACATTCTCCTCGTGTTTGCGTGGGTTTCCTCCGGGTGCTCCGGTTTCCTCCCACAGTCCAAAGATGTGCGGGTTAGGTTGATTGGCCAGTTTAAAATTGCCCCTGAGATGCGTAGGTTAGAGGGATTAGCGGGTAAAATATGTGGGGGTAGGGCCTGGGTGGGATTGTGGTCGGTGTAGACTCAATGGGCCGAATGGCCTCCTTCTGCACTGTAGTGTTTCTTTGATTCTATGATTCTATGAAAACAAAACAAGCTGATGAGTCATTTCCATGAATTTTTTTATTGTACTTTTTATTGCTTAGGTTTTATTGCTTAAGATTGGGAAGGCTATAAAAACAAACAGAGGATAACAAAGAGAGAAATAAGGAAGGAGAGGATCAAATATGAAGGTAGGCTAGCCAGTAACATTAGGAATGATAGTAAAAGTTTCTTTAAATACATTAAAAACAAACGGGAGGCAAAAGTAGACATTGGGCCGCTCCAAAATGACGCTGGTAATCTAGTGATGGGAGACAAGGAAATAGCTGAGGAACTTAATAAGTACTTTGCGTCAGTCTTCACAGTAGAAGACATGAGTAATATCCCAACAATTCAGGAAAGTCAGGGGGCAGAGTTGAATATGGTTGCCATCACAAAGGAGAAAGTGCTAGAGAAACTAAAAGGTCTGAAAATTGATAAATCTCCGGGCCCAGATGGGCTACATCCTAGAGTTCTAAAGGAGATAGCTGAAGAAATAGTGGAGGCGTTAGTTATGATCTTTCAAAAGTCACTGGAGTCAGGGAAAGTCCCAGAGGATTGGAAAATGGCTGTTGTAACCCCACTGTTCAAGAAGGGAACAAGAAAAAAGATGGAAAATTATAGGCCAATTAGCCTAACCTCAGTTGTTGGCAAAATTCTAGAATCCATCGTTAAGGATGAGATTTCTAAATTCTTGGAAGTGCAGGGTCGGATTAGGACAAGTCAGCATGGATTTAGTAAGGGGAGGTCGTGCCTGACAAACCTGTTAGAGTTCTTTGAAGAGATAACAAATAGGTTAGACCAAGGAGAGCCAATGGATGTTATCTATCTTGACTTCCAAAAGGCCTTTGACAAGGTGCCTCACGGGAGACTGCTGAGTAAAATAAGGGCCCATGGTATTCGAGGCAAGGTACTAACATGGATTGACGATTGGCTGTCAGACAGAAGGCAGAGAGTTGGGATAAAAGGTTCTTTCTCAGAATGGCAACCGGTGACAAGTGGTGTCCCGCAGGGTTCAGTGTTGGGGCCACAGCTGTTCTCTTTATATATTAACGATCTAGATGACGGGACTGGGAGCATTCTGGCCAAGTTTGCCGATGATACAAAGATAGGTGGAGGGGCAGGTAGTATTGAGGAGGTGGGGAGGCTGCAGAAAGATTTAGACAGTTTAGGAGAGTGGTCCAAGAAGTGGCTGATGAAATTCAACGTGGGCAAGTGCGAGGTCGTACACTTTGGAAAAAAGAATAGAGGCATGGACTATTTTCTAAACGGTGACAAAATTCATAATGCTAAAGTGCAAAGGGACTTGGGAGTCCTAGTCCAGGATTCTCTAAAGGTAAACTTGCAGGTTGAGTCCGTAATTAAGAAAGCAAATGTAATGTTGTCATTTATCTCAAGAGGCTTGGAATACAAAAGCAGGGATGTACTTCTGAGGCTTTATAAAGCACTGGTTAGGCCCCATTTGGAGTACTGTGAGCAATTTTGGGCCCCACACCTCAGGAAGGACATACTGGCACTGGAGCGGGTCCAGCGGAGATTCACACAGATGATCCCAGGAATGGTAGGCCTGACATACGATGAACGTCTGAGGATCGTGGGATTATATTCATTGGAGTTTAGGAGGTTGAGGGGAGATCTGATAGAAACTTACAAGATAATGAACGGCTTAGATAGGATGGACGTAGGGAAGTTGTTTCCATTAACAGGGGAGACTAGGACGCGGGGGCACAGCCTTAGAATAAAAGGGAGTCACTTTAGAACAGAGATGAGGAGAAATTTCTTCAGCCAGAGAGTGGTGGGTCTGTGGAATTCATTGCCACAGAGGGCTGTGGAGGCCGAGACGCTGAGCGTCTTCAAGACAGAAATTGATAAATTCTTGATTTCTCGAGGAATTAAGGGCTATGGGGAGAGAGCGGGTAAATGGAGTTGAAATCAACCATGATTGAATGGTGGAGTGGACTCGATGGGCCGAATGGCCTTACTTCCGCTCCTATGTCTTATGGTCTTATGGTCTTATGGTCCCTTGTTCCCAAACTTTTTCCACTGGGCCGCACTTTTGGAATAAAAATTTGCTCACGCCACACCGAATTTTTTATTGATAAGAAATACATTCAAAAACAAAAAACTCCTAGCAGTGCTTGATTCATAACATAGAACACAACTACTTTATAATATGATCATGGGACATCCAGAAAGTATAAAACAATGCTTGTTTAAACCATGTTTCAATGTTTCTTTGATTGTCCTTGAATCTTCCCGCCACACTTGCCATCCTCTCTCGCCGCACCAGTGTTCCCTTTGGGAACCACTGGCTTAGGTGATTGTCTCCCATAAAAAAGGACATTGCGACAGTAGGCAGTTGAATGTGGTGATGTCAAGAATAGGGCAAAGCTCTTGGAATAACCCTTCATCTCTCAGTGATAATTAAAAATATGAAAACATTTGTGGTATGTGATATTCATTATATTTCCATTGCGTTGAACCAAGTGAATGGGAAGAAAACATTGTTTATGTTGTTTGTGTCTTAACAGATAACTTCTCCAGGGGTGAAGGCATACACTGTGATATTTGACATCAAGGAAACCTTTTGCAAAGAACAAGTGGAGCTGCGAGCTTGTGCATTCAAATCTGAAGGTGATGCTGTAAGTGTTTGTACACTAATCAGTCCTTCAGGAAAAGCCCAAAATATATTTTTCAATGATCTATAACTTTTTGAACTTACAACATATCATCTAATTTAAACAGTGAATAAGGAAATTACATGATGGGCGGAATTTTACAATCTCATGGCGCATGTTTTTCGGCAGAAAACAGTCATAAAATCGGGAGTGATCCAACTAGCGGGAATGACGCCATTTTCGTGCCCATTCCCATCTTACCATTAAAAAAATCAGTGTGATTGGGACCCTGCCTAAAATGGGCAAAATGTCAATTTGGCATTGCGCCATGACAGCTCAGAAGACTCCTTGGAGGAAGCCATTGATGGGACCTCTGAGGCCAGCACCAGTTTTGCATCAGCTTCCACCTTGTAGTTCACCATCCCAGAGACTGTCACAGCGGTGAGCCAAGTTAGTGGCGAGGCTTTTGGGTCACTCTCTGGTGCGCACGACACATCTGCTGATGTACATCGGGTGTCGGAGGGAGCGTCCAAGGCCTCTGGCATGCGGGCGCCTGCTGGAGGTGAGGACTCAGCTGGTCCCAGGCTACATGCTGGGCCTCTGTGATCACTTCTCCCTCAGCTGCTGGAGATGCAGCAACAGAGGGGCTGACAGCAACACTGGACCGACTGCGAGGCTGTTGGGAAGAGTCTCAAAGCTTTCAGGTGGACAAGGCAGGCCACCCTCTTTCCCCCACTCTCCACTTCTTGTTAGCCAGTCAATCTTCTATCCATGCCAATATGTTACCCCTATACCATTTTTTGCAATAACCTTTGATGTGCTGCTTTATCAAATACCTTCTGGAAATTTAAGCACAGTGTATTCACCAGTTCCCCTTTATTCATAGCACATGTTACTTCCTCAAAGACCTTGAATAAGTTGATTAAACATGACTTCCGTTTCACACAACCACGCATATTCATGCACCCGTTTCCACAACAGGGACAGTTCCATCAGTAATTAGACCAGATCAATACTATAATGCATTTTTGATTTAATAGTTTTCTAACAGTCATGCAACAGAAATTGTGAGACTGGGCAGTACTTAAATTGAATGATTCATGTTCTCCAGGTTGTGGGTATATGCGAAGCAGAAGTCTCCTTTGAATTTGGGTTCAAAATTAAAGTACCTGAGACACTGTCATGTGATCTCATAAGGCCTGTGAAGAGAGTGGGTGAGTAACATTTTGTATAATGCTTTAGAAATGGTGTTAATTTGATAATGTCATTCACTCTGTCATCACAGTGACAGAGTTTAACACCTGGGCTGTACAAGTTTTTGATTAATTTGTTAGTTCCCTTTCTCACCCCAGTTATTTTCATAATTATTGAAGATATTTTTCACTCCCTTACTTCCTTCTTATAGCTTGCTGTTTTTTTGCTGTAATTATCATTGCTCTGACAGATCCTTTCTTACACTGCTGAATTTCCAAGGAGCGGAATTTGGCCATTTTGCATGATTCAGACTGAGTGATTCCTGCCACAATGTCTGATATCGGTATCATTGTAACACCAGAATCATGGTTCAGGTACAAACATCAGCTCCAATTGTTGATTCACGCACATCCCAGTCAACTCAGAATTGTTCTTGAATGACTGATTTTCCTTGCCCTGTGGGAGAAATCTAAAATAATGATTGATCTCTTTGTTCTCTTGGCCTTAAGGCAAGTCCCAAGGTAACTTATTTATAAGCTTTGCAAGCAGCATGTCCCTTCGTCTGTGCACAATAGGCAAAGTACAGTGTGGGAAATCTGAAGGAGCCTGCAGTAGCAGGGTGTGGGAATGAGGAGATAATGGATGGGGTTAAGGGGAGTCTTTAAACAATATCGGGAGCTGGGCTGCTGTTTTGGAGAACTAAGATAGGCTTTCTCACCAGCCAACCTCCGCACCCACACTCCTCAATCTCCCCATTATGGCTCACAACACACTGAACCTTACCCCTGTGAAAAGACAAAGATCCCAGGCAGTCATTCATTTGGGTCAGTTTTGCATTTTGGAAGGTGCAAAGGTGTGTCAGTTGGGTTCTCCCAAGCCCATAGGAAAGTCCAGCCCCAGCTATCAGTATAAATGTGATGTCAATTATAACATTTAGTCAGGCTTTGTTTGGAGAGGGCTTGAATTTTGAACTATCCAATGCAAATTGCCTTTCTTGTTAATAATCAGTTGTATCACTTGTTTCTCCAGTGGAGACTGTTGCTGTTACATGTGAACATTGCCCAGTATCCGTAAGCCTTGACAACCCCTTAGTGAATGCATCTGTGGAATTAGCAGTGAAAGCCTTCAATGATGCAAATAAAAAGAAGAGGACATTCACTCTTAACAAGATTATATATGCGATAAAAGAGGTACTGAATGAACTTGAAATGAAATAGCCAACGTGTCAATATCTTTAGAATATAGACTCAAAAAGAAAAAATGTGCAAGGTTATTGGGAATGTGAGGGGAGTTGGACTAATTAAATTGCTCTTTCGGTGCAGCACAGGTACCGGGGACCAACAGGCCTCCTTTTGTGCTAAAACATTGTACAGGCTGGATTTTACAGTTCCCAGCAATGGGTTTGCAGCTACCATGCCATGTACTCTGTGCCCACCTGCCCCAAATCGTGCCACGATCTTACCAGCAATGGAGCATGCTCACCCATGGGCTAATTGAGGCCCTTAAATGGTCAATAATAGCCACAAGGAGCTCAATGCATCACTGGCATTTAACCAGGGGCAGGTGAGACATACACCAAGTGTTCTGCCCAACAACTTGCACTGCTTGGGCTGGTGGTGGGCAAGGGGAGGTACCTCACCAGAGAGTACCCCTCTGCTCCACCAGGTCCTTCCCCTCCCCCACCGACCTGTCTGCCCTGGACCCCTTGCCTTCTAGTTTGTTAACTTGGCTTTCATGATATTCCCCCCTCCACTTCGGCTCCAGCTCTGGCTCAGGTTCCTCAATGTTCGGGAATGTTGTAGTCCCAGCAGCGGCCAGTGCTCTCTTGACACTGCTGGGATCAGATAGCTCTTGGCCATTTAGCTGGTTGGCAGCTATCTGAGGTGAGACTTCACATTTCTCTTGGAAAACCTGTGCTGTTCCATGCTTATCTAGGTAACAGGTACTAGAGTCTCACTGGCAGATTCCTGGCTGACCTTTCAACTTCATAACAATGTATTACAGGATTTTCTATTTAAAAACGTATATATTATGCATTTATTATTGTGATTAGTTTGTTTTGTAGTTTATTTCACTAATTAACACACTGCGTTTCAGATGTTTCAATCTTTCTGCTATACTGGCCCTGTCCATTGGAATGCAACATTACATGGCTGCAATATCAGATAAATTGTGGAGCCAGTCCAGTGATTTTCTTGATTTGATTTGATTTAATTCGATTGAATTTATTATTGTCACATATATTGGGATACAGTGAAAAGTATTGTTTCTTGAGTGCTATACAGACAAAGCATACCGTTCATAGAGAATGAAAGGAGAGAGTGCAGAATGTAGTGTTACAGTCATAGCTAGGGTGCAGAGAAAGATCAACTTAATGCGAGGTAAGTCTATTCAAAAGTCTGACAGCAGCAGGGAAGAAGCTGTTCTTGAGTCGTTGGTACGTGTCTTTTGTATCTTTTTCCAGATGGAAGAAGGTGGAAGAGAGTATGTCCGGGGTGCATGGGGTCTTTACTTATGCTGGCTGCTTTGCCGAGCTGTGATACAACCAGAAAGGATACTTTCTATGGCGCATCTGTAAAAGTTGGTGACAGTCATAGCGGACATGCCAAATTTCCTTAGTTTTCTGAAAAAGTAGAGGCGGCGGACATTCTTAACTATAGTGTAGGTATGGGGGGACCAGGACAAGTTGTTGGCGATCTGGACATCTAAAAACTTGAAGCTCTCGATCATTTCTACTTTGTCCCCATTGATGTAGACAGGGGCATGTCCTCCACTACGCTTCCTGAAGTCAGTGGCTATCTCCTTCGTTTTGTTGACATTGAGGGAGATTATTGTCGTCGCCCCAGTTCACAAGATTCTCTATCTCATTCCTGTACTCCGTCTCATCATTGTTTGAGATCAAACCCACTACTGTGGTGTCATCAGCAAACTTGAAAATCGAGTTGGAAGGGAATTTGGTCACACAGTCATAGATGTATAAGGAGTATAGTAAGGGGCTGAGGACACAGCCTTGTGGGGCACCGATGTTGAGGATGATTGTGGAGGAGGTGTTGTTGCCTATCCTTACTGATTGTGGTCTGTGGGTTAGGAAGTTCAGGATGCAGTCACAGAGGGAGGAACCGAGCCCTAGGCCAGGGAGTTTGGAGATGAGTTTTGTAGGAACAATGGTGTTGAAGGCTGAGCTGTAGACGATAAAGAGGAGTCTGACATAGGTGTCTTTGATATTTAGGTGTTCCAAGGTTGAGTCCAGGGCCAGGGAAATGGCGTCAGCTGTGGACCTGTTGTAGCGGTAGGCAAACTGTAATGGATCCAGGCAATCTGAGAGGCTGGAATTGATGCATGCCATGACCACCCTTTCGAAGCACTTCATAACGATGGTGAAGAAGGAGCGACACTCCAAAAGCTTGTGCTACCAGATGAACCTGTTGGACTTTAACCTGGTCTTGTGAGATTTCTCACTGCTTACTCCAGTCCAACGCCGGCACCTCCACATCATTTCTTGTATCGGTCAGTGTCGCCTGACTTGAATGCCTCAGACCTCGACTTCAGAAAACAGTGGGTATCCCTGTTCATCTATGGTTTCCGGTTGGGAAACACACGGATTTGCTTCTTTGGCGCACAGTCTTCTACGCACTTGTTAATGAAGTCAGTTACTGTAGTGGCGTACTCATTCAGGCTGTTCGCAGAGGTTTTGAATACTGACCAGTCTGCTGACTCTAAGTAGTCCCGGAGGAGATCATCCAATTCCTCAGACCAACATCGCACGACTGTCTTTGACAGATTCTCCCATTTCAGTTTTTGTGTGTAAGCAGTGAAAAACAGTCTTGTGGTCTGATTTGCCAAAGTGTGGGTGAGCGATAGAGTGGTAGGTATGTTTGACATTTGTTTAGCAGTGGTCTAGGATGTTTGGGCCTCTGGTGGAACAGGAGACGTGTTGGTGGTATCTTGGTAGGATGCTCTTGAGCGTAGCCTGATTGAAGTCCCCGGCCACGAAGAACAAGGCCTTGGGATGTTTCATCTCAAGGCTATTTGTAGTGGTGTATATTTCGTCCAGTGCGGTCTTCACGTCCGTGTGGGGTGGGATGTAAATTGCTATCAGGATAACAGAGGTGAACTCCCACAGAAGGTAGTAGGAGCAACATTTTAGTGTCAGGTATTCTAGGTCCAGGGAGCAGAAACGCGTCAGTGTTGCTACACCTAGGCACCACGAGGTATTGTAGCCTCGCCTGAGGCCGCTGTATGGTCCATTCAGAAGATTGAAAAGCCCTCTGCTTGTAGGGCACAGTCCAGTGAAGCAGGAGTGAGCCATGTCTCCGCGAAACAGAGTACACAGCAGAATCTGAAAATTATGTCAAATGCGAGATCACTTTTGTCCATAGTATGGATGGTAAATAATATTCTAAAGATATGGGGAAATTTTCAGGTTGGTGATTTGCTTAAAGACCAGTTTTTAAATAATCAAACTAATCTGACCCAATTTACACTCTACGCCAGTTTGGAGGATGAATAGCAGTTTGAGCTGGAGACTCACCAGTTGCTCCAGAAATGAGACCTAGGATATTTGAAATCCTTGGTTGACTTCTCACTCACCCGACCCAGGAAGTCAGTGGGAAGCAATGGAAAATTATGGGACATGGATGCCACCCACTGAGATTGGGTAAGTGGTGGGATCTGCTTTTGTTGTCTCATGACTGGGGAAGGGTGGGTGCTTTGGTAGAATCTGCAGAAGGCGAGCCCTAAGCTTTCCTGATGTGTCCCTGCTTTCATGAGCCTATTGTGAACCTGATACACTTCCTCACGAGATTTGGAAATTCACTTTAATTTCCTGCTCAAGCTGTGAGTTAAAATCGCAGTTGGGTCTCAATGACATCATCAGGATGCTACATCCTTCTGTGAAAAAATGGACCTCATTAGGTAGGTGTCTTAGTCACCTCCTCATTTGACCAAATCGGGAACCATTCATGTCCAAGTCACCAGGACAGGCAAGGTACTTGCTGGTATTAACTGAGTTTTAAGTGACGTCAGTCAGTAATCCTGGCTGGATCAGTAATAAGGGGAACTGAAACCTATTGTTCACAGTTCTCTGTCCCTTGAGGGGAAGAATTTAGCCATTTCATTGGGGGTGGAATTTCATAATCTTTCAGAAATACAGTGAAGTCATGATGAATCAAACACAGAAGACGCAAAGTTCCTGTTATGTTGAAATTGTCAACCACATCCTGCTGGCAGAATGGCAAATTGCATTGTCTGTGGCAAGCCAAAATTCCACTCTGATGGCTCTGAATGAGCTGAACTTGTCTAAGCCTGTCGTATGACCTCGCTGAGCAAATCAGAATAGGATTAGATAACACAAAATCATGGAGTCCTGGGATAACCATCATTTGTCATTAAGATCTCCCAGGGAAAGGACATGTAAAAGCTGCAAGTGTGGCTAAACCTGTGAGAAAGTTAAAAGTGTTGTCAATGGAAGAGAAGGGGAAGTTGTTACAGTAAGTGGTAAACTGTGGCACAAAGTGGAAAGTGGATCCACAAAGGTGTAAGAGATTGCACCATTATGAAACACAAGGTTAACATGCAGAATAGTTCAAGTAGACATGCTCTTCACCAAGGAAGAGAACGGGGACCAACCTCATTGACTTTGGGTAGGTGTCTTAGTCGCCTCCTCACCTGACCAAATTAAAATCAGGAACTATTCATGCCCAGAGTCTCCAGGACAGGCGCGGAACCTTAGTGGTATCAACTGAGGTTTTTTTCATGTTAATTAATTAATTCAACCTATCCCAACATTGAAGTCCAAAGATGTGCGGGTTAGGTTGATTGGCCAGGTTAAAAATTGTCCCTTAGAGTCCTGGGATGCATAGGTTAGAGGGATTAGCGGGTAAATATGTGGGGGTAGGGCCTGGGTGGGATTGTGGTCGGTGCAGACTCGATGGGCCGAATGGCCTCCTTCTGCACTGTAGGGTTTCTATGATTTCTATGAAGAAGCTCTAAAATGTGGTTCATGGCTGTCCAAGCAGAGAACATTTCCATTTCCAGTCCAATCCCAATAGAAAGGGAAGTCATCCTGGGAAAGAAGCTCGGCCACATGGAGTTCACCTGCAATGACGAATAACTGGACTGATTCAAGGCAAGACACAGCATTATCCTCCGTGCAGTAAGCGGTGAGGGCGCAGCAATTACAGCAGCAATGACAGATGATTGGTTCCAGAGTGGTCTTGCTCACGTAAACAAGAATGCACAGCAGTCCATTTTTAACGCAGATGAAATGACTTTTTACCATCTTTTGGCGATTGCTCTTTGATGTTTAATGGTGAAACATGTCATGGTGGAAAGCGGAGCAAGGAACATGTCACTGGTATGGTCTGCACTGAAAAGCTGCTGCTTCTTGTGATGGGAGACAGTCAAACTACATTGCTTCATGAATGTCAAGACATTACCCACACAGTAAGAAGCTATCAAACTGCATGGTTTGAGATGTGGATCAGGAAAGTGGACAAAACGTATCAGCAAAAGAAAAGGAAAATTCAACTGTCTCACACACCCCAACATTGCAAACCCCAAGAGCTGATGGTCTTGACTTCTGACACCCTGGCAAAGCTCCAGCCAATTGATCAAGGGGTGATTAGGAACCTGAAAACCCACAACCAATGGCAGCTTGGTCTCTTAAATCTCTCAGAGACTGTTGATAAGAAGCAGGAGTAGAGGCCGCGTTCATGATGAAGGTGTGGAAGAAGCCACAATTGCCAACTGCCTCCACTTTTCTGGGTTCAAACCAGTTACTACTATACAAGTCTTCAAGAATGAGGAGGAGCAGGGTGAGGCCAGCCCAATTAATGACAAGGCACTTTGTTGCTTGGCTGCAGAAGGCCAGTATGGAAATTCCAGCAGAAATGACCATGGAAACTTGCGCAGAGGTGGAGGATGCTGTATGCTGCACGTTGGAACTGGTGCTATCGTAAATGCAGTATATTCTTCATCTGAGGAGGACAGTATTCCTGAAGAGTCCGCCTGCCTCACTGATGCTGTGAAAGCCGTGGAGATGCTCCAGGATTTTGCAATGTAGCACGAAAGCACTGACAACATGTTGGACTGCATTGATGACATGGTGGATTGGCAGAACGCTAAGCAGGAAAAAATATCGGAGATTTTACAAAGCTAACTCCGGACATTTCTCAATGCAAAGCTCCAGCCCCAGCAAGGTCAGGGCTTTGTAAAGTGTGAACAAGTTGAATCAAGACTTTTCAAATGTTTTTACTGCTTTACTGTGTTTTCATTTGGTATTCAAATTGATTGTTTTGGACATAGACCAGGTTTGTAGGCCTATCGGATTACATAGCGATGCATTACTGTGGGAATGGGACCACCTCTTATATCACAAAGCTCTGCTTAACACAGGGTTTGTGGGAGGATGTCCTGGGATTTGCCTCATTGGGGTTTTACTGCAAACTGAATTTCTGAACTAACCCTGTCTCTAATGGAATTTGCCTTATTTACATTTTCAAGTGTTTAATCCTCAACTTACTGACAGCAGTTTTAAATCCAGATC
Source organism: Mustelus asterias (assembly GCF_964213995.1). Lineage (NCBI taxonomy): Eukaryota > Metazoa > Chordata > Chondrichthyes > Carcharhiniformes > Triakidae > Mustelus > Mustelus asterias. The sequence goes on from NC_135819.1 coordinate 59,677,182, forward strand.
TTTCCCGACTAGAAAGTAGCAGATGTTTATTACAGCAGTTGAATTGATTTGAGACTTGACCGAGTGAGGTTGAGGGATGGAGACAAAGAGGGAAAGCCAGAGAAGCAGACGGAGAATTAACCTACCTTTGATAGTTCAGCTGGGAAAAGCAGTGTGTATGTCAGCTTTACCAGTCCAGATTTGATTAAAAGTTCATATGGGATAGTTGATCATGTTTGGGGTGCCTACAGAGAGGAAAATTATTCGAGGTTTTGCTATTGTGCAGTGATTCCCATTGGAAAATGCTTTGTGTGTGAATAAGAAGATCTTGCATTTATATAGAGCCTTTAGCAGGATACTTCAGAGAGAGAGAGCCAAACAAAGATTGACATTTAAGAGCAAGATGAGTGTGGTGAAGGGGCAGAGCGGTTTAAGCAGGGAATTCTAGAAGCTGGCACCTAGAAGGCTGAGGGCTCGGCTGCCAATAGTGCAACAAAAGGAGTGGGGGGTGCATAGGAGACTGGAGTTGGTGGTATACAGAGTTGTTGAAGGATATTGGAGTTGGAGGTGTTTAGAGAGACTGCGAGAGGTGAGGCCACAAGTGCATGAAAATAAGGATGAGAATTATAAATTGGATGTGGCGATGCCGGCTTTGGATTGGGGTAGGCACAGTAAGAAGTCTCACAAAACCGGGTTAAAGTCCAACAGGTAGGGGCAGCGCTCTGGAAGCTCGTGCTACCAAATAAAGTTTATTTGGTGTTAACCTGGTGTTTTAATTGGAGGCATTGTAGGAACTGGGAGCCACTGAGATCAGTGAGCACAGGGTGATAGGTGATCAGTGTTGGTGCAGGTAAAGATAAAGGCATCAGAATTTTGCACTGTTTAAATGTCCTCACATTCAGACAATAAGCTGACACTAAAAGCTAAATCTTTGTGGGATGCCTATAGCTGGGCTTTGGACACACTGACTGGAACTCTATCACCTTGCCTGCCATGGAATTGGAGCAGGCGAGAGTCCAACAATGGAGATCTCCATTGATCTCGGGCGCGAATTTCCAGTCTCGCCCGAGCGAGGCCGTAAGATCCTGCCCACTGATTCCAGTGAGTGGAAAATCACTCGCCACACCGTGTTTTTGCAATCCCTGCTGGCAGTGTGAGAGATTCCATTCCTGACGCACAAATCCAATTGCTCAGACTTGACTTCATAGGAGATAAACGCAGCTGATGTCTTTGATTTGCTTTCTCAGGTGATAATAGGAGAGAGATACTGGGTGCATTTTCAAATTCATGAGACAATGTGTCAAGAGGACAAAAATGAGCTTTCGTCTGATTGTCCACTTAAAGCCAAGAATGAAGCAGTAAGTTAATGTTCATTAACACATGCAAAGCTGCTGAAGATGAAGGGGAAGTTATATTTAAACAGCTGTGAATAAGTAATAAGAAGCGCACTATATCAGTTGAAAGAAAATAGGATGGGATAACCAGCATTGTAGATGTCAGCAGTAAACATGCGAATGCTGAATGATTCTTTTAAATGTTACTGCATGCATCAGAGAATTAGGAAAATGTTGTTCCAAATGTGATTCACTCTGAAGGTTACTTTTGACAACACAATACAAGCACGCAGCATTCATGCAATTAATCATTGGGAAACGAGTCAGTCCAGGATTTCTCAGACAAATATCACTTTTAACTTTTCAACTCTCACGCTGCAAGATGATTCATGTTTCTGTAATATTCAAATATCAGGAGTAGCTTTGTTACTAGACTATTAAACCGATACAATAATCTAAAAACAAACATTGGCACTGAATGTTTGCATGGGGATGTATGTAGAGCCATGTAACGCCGTGCTCACCAAGAACCTCCAATGTCGACCTTAACAAATTCTCTGTGGTCAAAAGGGACTGTCCCTAATGAGCCTTACAATGACAGGTGCCCGCATCCCATGGCATAGAAACCTGAAGTCTGGCTGAAGCCTTCCAAACTTCCAATTCCACAACCTCTATCACTTAGAAGGACAGGGGCAGCATATGCATGAGAACACCTGTGTTCCCCTACAAGCCACACATCATCCTGTGTTGGAACTATATTGATGTTAAACCTGTTGGACTTTAACCTGGTGTTGTGAGACTTCTTACTGTTGGAACTATACTGCCATCCTTTCACTGTTGCTGGGCCAGATCCTGGAACTCCCCTTCCTAACAGCATTGTGGGTGTATCTACAACACCCTGTAGCAGTCCAAGAAGGCAGCCCACCGCCACCTTCTCAAGGGCAATCAGGGATGGGCAATAAATGCTGGCCTAGCCAGTGATGCACACATCCCATGAAAGAATATAACAAAAAACTGCTTTTGTCCAATAGCAGTAATGCCATCCCTAGAAAGGAGATTTCTGTATGTCAAAATAAAACTTTAAAAAATTACCTTTGAATATTCATGTATCTGGAACATAATGATCATCTTGGCCCTGATTTGGTCTTCACGTGTCCTTTGGCACATAAGTACATCTGGTATGCAAGCAAATATCCACTGACTGCCAGCAGGAATTCTTAGTGTGGGGGGACCATGCCCCCACCCACCCTCCATGCCCTCAGTCTTCATCCTACCCTGCCAAGAGGGCAGGTAGAGGCCCTGCCCTTAACAAGCCATTCCAGAAATCCAACACACCTGGCTCCGGGCCTAGTTTCAGTCCCTTCCAGAGACTCTTGTCAATTTCCAATGGGAGTACACATTTTCTCTTCTTATTCATTCTCTCTGTTCCACATTTATTTTCACCTTAATCTCAGTTTCTATTCAATACATTAAAATTAACTTTAAAACAATCTTATTTGTCTGTTCCTTCTGCCTTCCCACCATCCACTTTGCGGGTGAATTCCACATTAAAATTAAATCATACCCTCTGACAGTAAACTATCTACTAAGGTTTTCTTCAGCTGAAGAGTAATGTTTCAAAATTGATGCTGCTATGCCTCTGTGGAAATGAGGTGTAATTAGAAATGCTACTAATGGATGAGTTAACTTGTCTGTTGTGCTGGCAGATCATCCCTGCTCAGGCAGAAAATCTGTCTCCGTACTCTTTTAGTTCAGACACCCTGGGCAGAATTTAATGCAACATGACCTCAATGGGTTTCATGGTGGAGGAGCCATGGCGGAGGATGTGGAAGAGTCAGAATGCCCAAAGGTGGAAACTGATGGCAAAATGAAACAACCGGCAGGAAGGTGGCAAGGTGGCACATCCACTCGAATAGAGCAGGAAGCCAACTAAAATGGTTAAGAAGGCAATTAAGAGACATTTACAAGCTGCTGAACACAATTAAACACACCCTTTTCGGATTGAGTGGTGAATTTGGGACTGTCACATCCCCTACCAGTGAAAGATAGTGGTCTTGAAGTGAGGTGGCTTTCCGAAGTGGGTGTTTAGCCATTTTGAAGATGCTTTACAGAGGACCAGAAGGAGTTCAAAACAGTGCAGGCTAAGGGGCATAGATTGGAGAGGAAGGACTGGCGATTGGTACAGGAAGGGGGGCATACGTTGGCGCCTTAAATCCGAGGCAGCAGTCAGTGAAAGAGCTTAGGTCAGACCCATGGTAATCGCAAACGATTTTGGCTGGATACATGAGGGGTGGAGGAGCAGTGCTGGGGGAGATGTCTCCAAACACTAGAGGCACCATTCTCGGAGAGGCAAGAGCAGGAAAAAGGCCATTCCCATTATGTAAGTGGATGGGCCCTCATTGGGCAGCTGCTATGTGGTTGTGGTCAACTGGGCCCTTCCTACCTGCTTGGGAATCCTGCCAAACCACACACACACCGTCATTCAATTCTGTCCTGGTGTATCTGCATGAATACCCTGTGTGCACTAGGGTTCCAGCATTGCACATGGCACAAGACATTGAAATGTTTGGTCTCCACCTTTTTGCAAGAGACACAGATTTGAAATTTTCAAATAACACCAACCACCTTTTTTGCTAGCCTTCATCAAGAGCACGCTGCTTCCAAAACACATTTGGATAGTTTTGTGTCCAGAGTTGCTAGCTGCTGTTTTGTAACTAGATGGGTTAAAAAAATAAGTAAGAAGCTTCACTAAATATATTTTGGGTTGCTGCACTTATGCCTCACTTTTCATCACTATTTTTCTGGTGGCACAGAGGTTCTCATGTGTCAGTTATTTAATTTTGTTTTCCCCCTGAAGCACTCCTGGAACCAGTTAGTTTGCCAATGGTAATTCCCCTTTCTGAGGAGGCAATTGATGGCATGCCTGAGAAGTTAGGCTGCCTGAGAGCTGCTCTGTGCCCACCTGCTGATGCCCGTTAACCATAATCTTGCAAAGACTTTACCATATTGCATCTGCACAGATGATCGACCTCTTAAGATAGGTTTTTACACCAATGGCACAGGTCAATGTGAAGGACTTGATCAACCCTTATCTGCTATTCCTCAGACGCATCCTTGTCACAGAACAGAGACGGTAGACTTTCTATGGAGCTTTACCAAGAATTTTCCTAAAAGATGATTTTTAAAAATGATGTCACTTTTCCACAAAACAATGAGTATGCTCCAGTTTCCAGAAAGGAAACTATCCGTGCACAGAATGATTAGCACAGTCCGGTTGAGCTGAACAGCCATTTCCCAATCCATGTTGTCATCTGATTTGATTTATTATTGTCACCTGTATTGGGATACAGCGAAAAGTATTGTTTCTTGTGCGCTGCACAGACAAAACATACCGTTCATAGAGTACAGAGGGGAGAAGGAAAGGAGAGGGTGCAGAATATAGTGTTACAGTCATAGCTAGGGTGTAGAGGAAGATCAGCTTAATATCTATGTAACGCTATGTTCTGTACATCGCCCAGGTGCTGGGGGACTGCTACGCAGAAACTCTGTTTCCAGTCGGTGAAACTAAAGGTCAGCTGAGAGGATTACCCAATTGTCAGCTATTCCAGCTGATAGTGGATGAAGGTAACATGCAACAATAAAGAAATATTTTTCCTTTCAGACAGATATTTTCCCTTTAGTGCAAATTTTGAATATCAATAAATAACTTTATTTATAATTAGAAAATTTAGCCGTCATCTTCCCCCTTCCTCCGCATAGGTCCACAAACACCCTCTCCCAGGTTCAAGTTTTGAAGGAGATTGCTAAGCGGCAAAGTGGCAGGTGTTTAGGACGGACACACAGTAATGTATGAGGTTCTATATATACAATAAATATGATGTGTGTCCTGGCACTCCCACATGTTAAAGTATCATATATGCAAAATGCATATAATACTTGCATCTGATTAGCTCACATCATATTTGTAAAACAGGAGCAAGTTATCCTAGTGTATGAAAAAAGCACTGGCCCATCTAGCCTGTTCCGTAATGATGTGCCTTTTAAGGGGTAAAGAATTATTATTTTTTCAAATTATCAATACACTTCTAATGCAAGTTTTGTTTTCTAGATGGTGATGGGCTGTCGTGTGCTGGTTGCCTTCTGCCCTTGAAGACTAATGACCCCAGAGTACACAGGACTGTAGAGCACGCCATTTCTAAATTCAATGACAACAGTGGGCAGCTTTACAAATTTGCTTTGGCTCGAGTCCTCTCAGCAGAACATGAGGTAAAGCATGTAGCTGTGCGTTTGACCTTGACTTTATCATTGACTTACTTACAGATCAGTGAACACAAATCTGACTGTGTAAATAAACTTCAAAATTCCCTAACAAGATCATTGGGTTGATATTTTTTATAATATGGCCTTCAGATGTAAAGACACTTAAAGTGCTGGCTACCTGGCTTGTTTTATGTAGAAATTCACAAATACTCATAAAGCTTTAATGACTAGAGCATCTGTGTTCAATAGTTAATCACACTTTGAAGGAAGTTGTCTCTATTACGGAGGATTTGCTATCTTTATTGATTTTTGAATGTTAATGGTTAACTGCAAACATAAAAAGGTGTAGGCTGGAATCTTATCACCCTTCATGCCGGTGGGATTTTCCCATCCCGCTACAGTGAATGGAGATTTCGCTGGCCGCCAAATTCTCCGACTTTGTTGCAGCGGGAGTGGGACATGAACGGACGGTAAGATTGCGCCCGTAGTATTTTTACATCTATTAAGAAATGGACAAAAAAAAAACACACTTCCCATTATATAAATCCTGTCTAGTATTTGAGGTATAGACCTGGTTTTAGTAAATAGCATGGCTGGAATTTTCTGGCCGTTCACGCCCCATCACCACTGCAAGCGAGGACGGAGAATTTGGCACTCAGTCAAATCTCCGTTCACTGCAGCGGGACTGGAGAATCCTGCCGTCGTGAACGGGCAGAAAATTCAGGCCATGCATATCTTTGACTTCCATGAACATTGTCAAAGGAAACTTTGTAATATAACCTATGCCAATCCATCCCAACGCACATCACAGGAACTTTAGGAATGCCAGTAAACATCTAGAAAACCAAAAATTGAGCAGAAGCAGAAAATTATTACAAGCAAAGGGAAATAAATTCCTTAGTCTTTAAGTAAAGTTATTGCAGATACTCTGATAAGGCAACAGAATCTCATGACTATTCATGCATGAATCTCCTCACTGTGAATTGATAGGGCGTCATGTAGAGTATCACACCTAAGTCCGCTCTTGTCATGATCAGAGAGCCACCCACATACATTACCCTCAACAGCTCTGCAATCAGAAACAAAAATTGTAGCAATTTGCCCCTTGCCTGTGCTATGGCCGCTACCCAACTGAGTTCTGTGAACCTAATGCAGAGCAAGGATTCAGTCTGAACCTTCAATGTTTGCTTGGCTCACTGTCAATCGCAGTGGACAGGATTTTCTGATTTCTGACAGAGTGGCACATCATGTGGAAAAATGGGAGGGGGATCCGCTGGCCCCAGAGGCGGCTTCCTCCGCCATATTTTTAGCCAATCAGTGCAAAAAGTTCCAGACTTAACACTGGCAGCACTGGGGTGTCTGATTAAGTGCCCCCCCCCACGGAAACAGAACCTTCACCCCCTCCCTCCCTCCACGTCCCCTTGCACTGCCTGGGTTTGACCCTCTCACCCCCCGGAATCAATCGGGGAAATCCCACCGACGCAAATTGTGTTTTCGGCCTCGAGCAAGATTTTGCACATCCAACGCCCCCCCCCTCACCCCCCAAGACCGCTTTCACTCACTGAACCAGAGGGTAAGGGACAACAGTTTTATTCATAGAGTAGAATTTAAAACTGTGTAGACCAGCTGATTTCAAATAACAATATAATAAAATCTATAACCTCTTCTAACTAATTGGAAGCTTATCTGACAACATAACGCAGCAACAAACAGTTCAAACTCAAGCTCGGAACAAGGTATTTATCTTTCAAGACATCCATGCAATAATGAGAAAACAGTCACATCAGCGGATATTAAACCACAGCTAATGATATTTCAACAATAATCTTTGAAACATTTTTCACTTCTGCATTCTTGTATTCGTAGATTTCTGCAGGGGAGGTCATCACTCTGAATTTTACACTTATTGAGACCACCTGCCTGAACAATAATGACACAGCACAAGACACGTGTGGACCAAAGATTCCTGCCACAGCAGTTAAGTAGCTTGCCCTGTGGGTTGTACTGCAGTTATCAAGGATCGTTATTTCAAAGAGAATTTGACGATTCACTTTAAAATCTCTTATTCAATGTCAACCTCTGTTTTGAAATACTTACTTTGTGTAGGGCTCTGCTGTCTGTTTAACCAAGCAAAACTATGACATCTTTGGAGAACTGTTATACCACAGATTAATGTGCAATATGACTCAAGATTGGACAATGTATGCAATTGACGTCACGGTAAGCACCAATCTATTCAATGCAATACATCATATTTATGTGTTTCCCTCACAGTTACACCCAGTGACTCAGCTAGTTAAAATAATAATCACCGTGTGGAGGAGGAGAATCCTGCGTTTGATCCCCAGTTTGTGTTCAGTTAGCTGTTCTCAGCAGGATGTTGGTTGGGTCTCTACAGTTGGACTTTGCAACCTTTGGTTTGAATTGGCAATTGGCTTGCGTTCCATTCCTGATCATTGACTAGTGAGCCCTCTGGAAGTATACTTTTATGAACAATGATTAAAGTAGGATCAGTCCTGTCTGTGATGTACACCAAATCCCCCATTAAAGTCAAGACCAAACAATGGAGAAAAATTGAATTCAGAATCTCGCCAGCTATAGATAGAAAAGCGATATCCCAGCAGTTTCAACAGTCAGATTTCGCTCTGTTCTTCTATATCTCGATGATGATTGGATCCTTTAGGTCAGGCTTGTCCAGCGTGTAGCCAGCGATGCCCCTCGATGTGACCTTGGGAGCCATTTTTCAAAACACCGTTCAAACAGTGGAGTTAGAATGGAAGATTCAGAAATTAGTGCTCCTCCAAACACAAGCTCCTTCTCCCCTATGTTTTCTGCTGATAGGTTCACTAGTGAGCATCAGCGGCGATGAGTTCAGGACTTGGGGGAACTGTGTGGGGAATAGTGTGCCAGGGAATAGTCATGGTGAAATATTGTGACAAGGAGCAGGCTGAGAGAACAGTGTGCCGGGGAATGAGGACAGGGAACAGTGTGCCGGGGAATGAGGACAGGGAACAGTGTGCCGGGGAATGAGGACAGGGAACAGTGTGCTGGGGAGTGGGGACAGGGAACAATGTGCCGGGGAGTGAGGACAGGGAACAGTGTGCCGGGGAGTAGGCCCAGGGAACAGTGTGCCGGGGAGTAGGCCCAGGGAACAGTGTGCCGGGGAGTGGGACAGGGAACAATGTGCCGGGGAGTGGGGACAGGGAACAGTGTGTCGGGGAGTGGGGACAGGGAACAGTGTGCCAGGGAGTGGGCCCAGGGAAGAGTGTGCCGGGGAGTGGGGACAGGGAACAGTGTGCCGGGGAGTGGAGACAGGGAACAGTGTGTCGGGGAGTGGGGACAGGGAACAGTGTGCCGGGGAGTGAGGACAGGGAACAGTGTGCCGGGGAGTGGGGACAGGGAACAGTGTGCCGGGGAGTGGGGACAGGGAACAGTGTGCCGGGGAGTGAGGACAGGGAACAGTGTGCCGGGGAGTGGGGACAGGGAACAGTGTGCCGGGGAGTGAGGACAGGGAACAGTGTGCCGGGGAGTGGGGACAGGGAACAGTGTGCCGGGGAGTGGGCCCAGGGAACAGTGTGCTGGGGAGTGGGCCCGTGGGAACAGTGTGCCGGGGAGTGGGCCCAGGGAACAGTGTGCCGGGGAGTGGGCCCGTGGGAACAGTGTGCCGGGGAGTGGGGACAGGGAACAGTGTGCCGGGGAGTGGGGACAGGGAACAGTGTGCCGGGGAGTGGGGACAGGGAACAGTGTGGCGGGGAGTGGGCCCAGGGAACAGTGTGCCGGGGAGTGGGCCCAGGGAACAGTGTGCTGGGGAGTGGGCCCGTGGGAACAGTGTGCCGGGGAGTGGGCCCAGGGAACAGTGTGCCGGGGAGTGGGCCCGTGGGAACAGTGTGCCGGGGAGTGGGGACAGGGAACAGTGTGCCGGGGAGTGGGGACAGGGAACAGTGTGCTGGGGAGTGGGGACAGGGAACAGTGTGCCGGGGACTGGGGACAGGGAACAGTGTGCCAGGTAGTGGGCCCAGGGAATAGTGTGCCGGGGAGTGAGGACAGGGAATAGTGTGCCAGGTAGTGGGCCCAGGGAACAGTGTGCCAGGTAGTGGGCCCAGGGAATAGTGTGCCGGGGAGTGGGCCCAGGGAACAGTGTGCCGGGGAGTGAGGACAGGGAACAGTGTGCTGGGGAGTGGGGACAGGGAACAATGTGCCGGGGAGTGAGGACAGGGAACAGTGTGCCGGGGAGTAGGCCCAGGGAACAGTGTGCCGGGGAGTAGGCCCAGGGAACAGTGTGCCGGGGAGTGGGACAGGGAACAATGTGCCGGGGAGTGGGGACAGGGAACAGTGTGCCAGGGAGTGGGCCCAGGGAAGAGTGTGCCGGGGAGTGGAGACAGGGAACAGTGTGTCGGGGAGTGGGGACAGGGAACAGTGTGCCGGGGAGTGAGGACAGGGAACAGTGTGCCGGGGAGTGGGGACAGGGAACAGTGTGCCGGGGAGTGGGGACAGGGAACAGTGTGCCGGGGAGTGAGGACAGGGAACAGTGTGCCGGGGAGTGGGGACAGGGAACAGTGTGCCGGGGAGTGGGCCCAGGGAACAGTGTGCTGGGGAGTGGGCCCGTGGGAACAGTGTGCCGGGGAGTGGGCCCAGGGAACAGTGTGCCGGGGAGTGGGCCCGTGGGAACAGTGTGCCGGGGAGTGGGGACAGGGAACAGTGTGCCGGGGAGTGGGGACAGGGAACAGTGTGCCGGGGAGTGGGGACAGGGAACAGTGTGGCGGGGAGTGGGCCCAGGGAACAGTGTGCTGGGGAGTGGGGACAGGGAACAGTGTGCCGGGGACTGGGGACAGGGAACAGTGTGCCAGGTAGTGGGCCCAGGGAATAGTGTGCCGGGGAGTGAGGACAGGGAATAGTGTGCCAGGTAGTGGGCCCAGGGAACAGTGTGCCAGGTAGTGAGCCCAGGGAATAGTGTGCCGGGGAGTGGGCCCAGGGAACAGTGTGCCGGGGAGTGAGGACAGGGAACAGTGTGCTGGGGAGTGGGGACAGGGAACAGTGTGTCGGGGAGTGGGGACAGGGAACAGTGTGCCGGGGAGTGAGGACAGGGAACAGTGTGCTGGGGAGTGGGGACAGGGAACAGTGTGCTGGGGAGTGGGGACAGGGAACAGTGTGCTGGGGAGTGGGGACAGGGAACAGTGTGCTGGGGAGTGGGGACAGGGAACAGTGTGCTGGGGAGTGGGGACAGGGAACAGTGTGCTGGGGAGTGGGGACAGGGAACAGTGTGCTGGGGAGTGGGGACAGGGAACAGTGTGCTGGGGAGTGAGGACAGGGAACAGTGTGCCGGGGAGTAGGCCCATGGGAACAGTGTGCCGGGGAGTGGGCCCAGGGAACAGTGTGCCGGGGAGTGGGCCCGTGGGAACAGTGTGCCGGGGAGTGAGAACAGGGAACAATGTGCTGGGGAGTGGGCCCAGGGAACAGTGTGCCGGGGAGTGGGCCCAGGGAACAGTGTGCCGGGGAGTGAGGACAGGGAACTGTGTGCCGGGGAGTGGGTGACAGGGAACAGTGTGCCGGGGAGTGGGCCTGTGGGAACAGTGTGCCGGGGAGTGGGCCCAGGGGACAGTGTGCCGGGGAGTGGGGACAGGGAACAATGTGCCGGGGAGTGGGCCCAGGGAACAGTGTGCCGGGGAGTGGGCCCGTGGGAACAGTGTGCCGGGGAATGGGGACAGGGAACAGTGTGCCAGGTAGTGGGCCCAGGGAACAGTGTGCCAGGTAGTGGGCTTAGGGAACAGTGTGCCGGGTAGTGGGCCCAGGGAACAGTGTGCCGGGGAGTGGGCCCAGGGAACAGTGTGGCGGGGAGTGGGCCCAGGGAACAGTGTGCCGGGGAGTGAGGACAGGGAACAGTGTGCTGGGGAGTGGGGACAGGGAACAGTGTGCCGGGGAGTGGGCCCAGGGAACAGTGTGCCGGGGAGTGGGCCCATGGGAACAGTGTGCCGGGGAGTGGGCCCAGGGAACAGTGTGCCGGGGACTGAGAACAGGGAACAATGTGCTGGGGAGCGGGCCCAGGGAACAGTGTGCCGGGGAGTGGGTGACAGGGAACAGTGTGCCGGGGGGTGGGCCCAGGGAACAATGTGCCGGGGAGTGGGGACAGGGAACAGTGTGGTGGGGGGTGGGGACAGGGAACAGTGTGCTGGGGAGTGAGGACAGGGAACAGTGTGCCGGGGGGTGGGCCCAGGGAACAATGTGCCGGGGAGTGGGGACAGGGAACAGTGTGGTGGGGGGTGGGGACAGGGAACAGTGTGCCGGGGAGTGAGGACAGGGAACAGTGTGCCGGGGAGTGAGGACAGGGAACAGTGTGCTGGGGAGTGAGGACAGGGAACAGTGTGCCAGGGAGTGAGGACAGGGAACAGTGTGCTGGGGAGTGGGCCCAGGGAACAGTGTGCTGGGGAGTGGGGACAGGGAACAGTGTGCTGGGGAGTGGGCCCAGGGAACAGTGTGCCGGGGAGTGAGGACAGGGAACAGTGTGGTGGGGAGTGGGGACAGGGAACAGTGTGCCGGGGAGTGAGGACAGGAAAAAGTGTGTCGGGGAGTGGGGACAGGGAACAGTGTGCGTGGAGTGGGCCCAGGGAACAGTGTGCCGGGGAGTGGGCCCAGGGAACTGTGCGCTGGGGAGTGGGGACAGGGAACAGTGTGCCGGGGAGTGAGGACAGGGAACAGTGTGCCGGGGAGTGTGGACAGGGAACAGTGTGCCGGGGAGTGGGGACGGGGAACAGTGTGCCGGGGAGTGAGGACAGGGAACAGTGTGCCGGGGAGTGGGCCCGTGGGAACTGTGTGCCGGGGAGTGGGCCCAGGGAACTGTGTGCCGGGGAGTGGGGACAGGGAACAGTGTGCCGGGGAGTGGGGACGGGGAACAGTGTGCCGGGGAGTGAGGACAGGGAACAGTGTGCCGGGGAGTGGGCCCGTGGGAACAGTGTGCCGGGGAGTGGGCCCAGGGAACTGTGTGCCGGGGAGTGGGGATAGGGAACAGTGTGCCGGGGAGTGGGGACAGGGAACAGTGTGCCGGTGGGTGGGGACAGGGAACAGTGTGCCGTGGAGTGGGCCCAGGGAACTGTGTGCCGGGGAGTGAGGACAGGGAACTGTGTGCCGGGGAGTGGGGACAGGGAACAGTGTGCCGGGGAGTGGGGACAGGGAGCAGTGTGCCGGGGAGTGGGGACAGGGAACAGTGTGCCGGGGAGTGGGGACAGGGAATAGTGTGCCGGGGAGTAGGCCCAGGGAAGTGTGCCGGGGAGTGGGGACAGGGAACAGTGTGGCGGGGAGTGGGGACAGGGAACAGTGTGCCGGGGAGTGGGCCCAGGGAACAGTGTGCCGGGGAGTGGGCCCAGGGAACAGTGTGCTGGGGAGTGGGGACAGGGAACAGTGTGCCGGGGAGTGGGGACAGGGAACAGTGTGCCGGGGAGTGAGGACAGGGAACAGTGTGCTGGGGAGTGGGGACCGGGAACAGTGTGCTGGGGAGTGGGGACAGGGAACAGTGTGCTCGGGAGTGGGGACAGGGAACAGTGTGCCGGGGAGTAGGCCCGTGGGAACAGTGTGCCGGGGAGTGGGCCCAGGGAACAGTGTGCCGGGGAGTGGGCCCGTGGGAACAGTGTGCCGGGGAGTGAGAACAGGGAACAGTGTGCTGGGGAGTGGGGACAGGGAACAGTGTGCCGGGGAGTGGGCCCGTGGGAACAGTGTGCCGGGGAGTGGGCCCAGGGAACAGTGTGCCGGGGAGTGGGCCCGTGGGAACAGTGTGCCGGGGAGTGAGAACAGGGAACAATGTGCTGGGGAGTGGGCCCAGGGAACAGTGTGCCGGGGAGTGAGGACAGGGAACTGTGTGCCGGGGAGTGGGTGACAGGGAACAGTGTGCCGGGGAGTGGGCCTGTGGGAACAGTGTGCCGGGGAGTGGGTGACAGGGAACAGTGTGCCGGGGAGTGGGCCCAGGGAACAGTGTGCCGGGGAGTGGGTGACAGGGAACAGTGTGCCGGGGAGTGGGCCCGTGGGAACAGTGTGCCGGGGAGTGGGCCCAGGGAACAATGTGCCGGGGAGTGGGGACAGGGAACAGTGTGCTGGGGAGTGAGGACAGGGAACAGTGTGCCGGGGAGTGAGGACAGGGAACAGTGTGCCGGGGAGTGAGGAGAGGGAACAGTGCGCTGGGGAGTGGGCCCAGGGAACAGTGTGCCGGGGAGTGAGGACAGGGAACAGTGTGGTGGGGAGTGGGGACAGGGAACAGTGTGCCGGTGAGTGAGGACAGGAAAAAGTGTGTCGGGGAGTGGGGACAGGGAACAGTGTGCCGGGGAGTGGGCCCAGGGAACAGTGTGCCGGGGAGTGAGGACAGGGAACTGTGTGCCGGGGAGTGTGGACAGGGAACAGTGTGCCGGGGAGTGAGGACAGGGAACTGTGTGCCGGGGAGTGTGGACAGGGAACAGTGTGCCGGGGAGTGGGGACGGGGAACAGTGTGCCGGGGAGTGAGGACAGGGAACAGTGTGCCGGGGAGTGGGCCCGTGGGAACAGTGTGCCGGGGAGTGGGCCCAGGGAACTGTGTGCCGGGGAGTGGGGACAGGGAACAGTGTGCCGGGGAGTGGGGACGGGGAACAGTGTGCCGGGGAGTGAGGACAGGGAACAGTGTGCCGGGGAGTGGGTGACAGGGAACAGTGTTCCGGGGAGTGGGCCCAGGGAACAGTGTGCCGGGGAGTGGGGACAGGGAACAGTGTGCCGGGGAGTGGGGACAGGGAACAGTGTGCCGGGGAGTGGGGACAGGGAACAGTGTGCCGGGGAGTGGGCCCAGGGAACAGTGTGCCAGGTAGTGGGCCCAGGGAACAGTGTGCCAGGTAGTGGGCCCAGGGAACAGTGTGCCAGGTAGTGGGCCCAGGGAACAGTGTGCCGGGGAGTGGGCCCAGGGAACAGTGTGCCGGGAAGTGGGCCCAGGGAACAGTGTGCCGGGGAGTGGGCCCAGGGAACAGTGTGCCGGGGAGTGGACCCAGGGAACAGTGTGCTGGGGAGTGAGGACAGGGAACAGTGTGCCGGGGAGTGAGGACAGGGAACAGTGTGCTGGGGAGTGGGGACAGGGAACAGTGTGCCGGGGAGTGGGGACAGGGAACAGTGTGCCGGGGAGTGAGGACAGGGAACAGTGTGCTGGGGAGTGGGGACCGGGAACAGTGTGCTGGGGAGTGGGGACAGGGAACAGTGTGCCGGGGAGTGGGGACAGGGAACAGTGTGCCGGGGAGTGAGGACAGGGAACAGTGTGCTGGGGAGTGGGGACCGGGAACAGTGTGCCGGGGAGTGAGGACAGGGAACAGTGTGCTGGGGAGTGGGCCCAGGGAACAGTGTGCCGGGGAGTGAGGACAGGGAACAGTGTGCCGGGGAGTGGGCCCGTGGGAACAGTGTGCCGGGGAGTGGGCCCAGGGAACAGTGTGCCGGGGAGTGAGGACAGGGAACAGTGTGCTGGGGAGTGGGGACCGGGAACAGTGTGCCGGGGAGTGGGGACCGGGAACAGTGTGCCGGGGAGTGAGGACAGGGAACAGTGTGCTGGGGAGTGGGGACCGGGAACAGTGTGCCGGGGAGTGAGGACAGGGAACAGTGTGCTCGGGAGTGGGGACAGGGAACAGTGTGCCGGGGAGTAGGCCCGTGGGAACAGTGTGCCGGGGAGTGGGCCCAGGGAACAGTGTGCCGGGGAGTGGGCCCAGGGAACAGTGTGCCGGGAAGTGGGCCCAGGGAACAGTGTGCCGGGGAGTGGGCCCAGGGAACAGTGTGCCGGGGAGTGGACCCAGGGAACAGTGTGCTGGGGAGTGAGGACAGGGAACAGTGTGCCGGGGAGTGAGGACAGGGAACAGTGTGCTGGGGAGTGGGGACAGGGAACAGTGTGCCGGGGAGTGGGGACAGGGAACAATGTGCCGGGGAGTGAGGACAGGGAACAGTGTGCTGGGGAGTGGGGACCGGGAACAGTGTGCTGGGGAGTGGGGACAGGGAACAGTGTGCCGGGGAGTGGGGACAGGGAACAGTGTGCCGGGGAGTGAGGACAGGGAACAGTGTGCTGGGGAGTGGGGACCGGGAACAGTGTGCCGGGGAGTGAGGACAGGGAACAGTGTGCTGGGGAGTGGGGACAGGGAACAGTGTGCCGGGGAGTGGGCCCAGGGAACAGTGTGCCGGGGAGTGAGGACAGGGAACAGTGTGCCGGGGAGTGGGCCCGTGGGAACAGTGTGCCGGGGAGTGGGCCCAGGGAACAGTGTGCCGGGGAGTGAGGACAGGGAACAGTGTGCTGGGGAGTGGGGACCGGGAACAGTGTGCCGGGGAGTGAGGACAGGGAACAGTGTGCTGGGGGGTGGGGACCGGGAACAGTGTGCCGGGGAGTGAGGACAGGGAACAGTGTGCTCGGGAGTGGGGACAGGGAACAGTGTGCCGGGGAGTAGGCCCGTGGGAACAGTGTGCCGGGGAGTGGGCCCAGGGAACAGTGTGCCGGGGAGTGGGCCCGTGGGAACAGTGTGCCGGGGAGTGAGAACAGGGAACAGTGTGCTGGGGAGTGGGGACAGGGAACAGTGTGCCGGGGAGTGGGCCCGTGGGAACAGTGTGCCGGGGAGTGGGCCCAGGGAACAGTGTGTCGGGGAGTGGGCCCGTGGGAACAGTGTGCCGGGGAGTGAGAACAGGGAACAATGTGCTGGGGGTGGGCCCAGGGAACAGTGTGCCGGGGAGTGAGGACAGGGAACTGTGTGCCGGGGAGTGGGTGACAGGGAACAGTGTGCCGGGGAGTGGGCCTGTGGGAACAGTGTGCCGGGGAGTGGGTGACAGGGAACAGTGTGCCGGGGAGTGGGCCCAGGGAACAGTGTGCCGGGGAGTGGGTGACAGGGAACAGTGTGCCGGGGAGTGGGCCCGTGGGAACAGTGTGCCGGGGAGTGGGCCCAGGGAACAATGTGCCGGGGAGTGGGGACAGGGAACAGTGTGCTGGGGAGTGAGGACAGGGAACAGTGTGCCGGGGAGTGAGGACAGGGAACAGTGTGCCGGGGAGTGAGGACAGGGAACAGTGTGCTGGGGAGTGGGCCCAGGGAACAGTGTGCCGGGGAGTGAGGACAGGGAACAGTGTGCTGGGGAGTGGGGACAGGGAACAGTGCGCTGGGGAGTGGGCCCAGGGAACAGTGTGCCGGGGAGAAAGGACAGGGAACAGTGTGGTGGGGAGTGGGGACAGGGAACAGTGTGCCGGTGAGTGAGGACAGGGAACAGTGTGTCGGGGAGTGGGGACAGGGAACGGTGTGCCGTGGAGTGGGCCCAGGGAACAGTGTGCCGGGGAGTGGGCCCAGGGAACAGTGTGCCGGGGAGTGAGGACAGGGAACTGTGTGCCGGGGAGTGTGGACAGGGAACAGTGTGCCGGGGAGTGGGGACGGGGAACAGTGTGCCGGGGAGTGAGGACAGGGAACAGTGTGCCGGGGAGTGGGCCCGTGGGAACAGTGTGCCGGGGAGTGGGCCCAGGGAACTGTGTGCCGGGGAGTGGGGACAGGGAACAGTGTGCCGGGGAGTGGGGACGGGGAACAGTGTGCCGGGGAGTGAGGACAGGGAACAGTGTGCCGGGGAGTGGGTGACAGGGAACAGTGTTCCGGGGAGTGGGCCCAGGGAACAGTGTGCCGGGGAGTGGGGACAGGGAACAGTGTGCCGGGGAGTGGGGACAGGGAACAGTGTGCCGGGGAGTGGGCCCGGGGAACAGTGTGCCGGGGAGTGGGCCCGTGGGAACAGTGTGCCGGGGAGTGGGGACAGGGAACAGTGTGCCAGGTAGTGGGCCCAGGGAACAGTGTGCCAGGTAGTGGGCCCAGGGAACAGTGTGCCAGGTAGTGGGCCCAGGGAACAGTGTGCCGGGGAGTGGGCCCAGGGAACAGTGTGCCGGGGAGTGGGCCCAGGGAACAGTGTGCCGGGGAGTGGGCCCAGGGAACAGTGTGCCGGGGAGTGAGGACAGGGAACAGTGTGCTGGGGAGTGGGGACAGGGAACAGTGTGCCGGGGAGTGGGCCCAGGGAACAGTGTGCCGGGGAGTGAGGACAGGGAACAGTGTGCTGGGGAGTGGGGACAGGGAACAGTGTGCCGGGGAGTGGGCCCGTGGGAACGGTGTGCCGGGGAGTGGGCCCAGGGAATAGTGTGCCGGGGAGTGGGCCCGTGGGAACAGTGTGCCGGGGAGTGAGAACAGGGAACAATGTGCTGGGGAGTGGGCCCAGGGAATAGTGTGCCGGGGAGTGGGCCCAGGGAACAGTGTGCCGGGGAGTGGGCCCAGGGAACAGTGTGCCGGGAAGTGGGCCCAGGGAACAGTGTGCCGGGGAGTGGGCCCAGGGAACAGTGTGCCGGGGAGTGGACCCAGGGAACAGTGTGCTGGGGAGTGAGGACAGGGAACAGTGTGCCGGGGAGTGAGGACAGGGAACAGTGTGCTGGGGAGTGGGGACAGGGAACAGTGTGCCGGGGAGTGGGGACAGGGAACAGTGTGCCGGGGAGTGAGGACAGGGAACAGTGTGCTGGGGAGTGGGGACCGGGAACAGTGTGCTGGGGAGTGGGGACAGGGAACAGTGTGCCGGGGAGTGGGGACAGGGAACAGTGTGCCGGGGAGTGAGGACAGGGAACAGTGTGCTGGGGAGTGGGGACCGGGAACAGTGTGCCGGGGAGTGAGGACAGGGAACAGTGTGCTGGGGAGTGGGCCCAGGGAACAGTGTGCCGGGGAGTGAGGACAGGGAACAGTGTGCCGGGGAGTGGGCCCGTGGGAACAGTGTGCCGGGGAGTGGGCCCAGGGAACAGTGTGCCGGGGAGTGAGGACAGGGAACAGTGTGCTGGGGAGTGGGGACCGGGAACAGTGTGCCGGGGAGTGAGGACAGGGAACAGTGTGCTGGGGAGTGGGGACCGGGAACAGTGTGCCGGGGAGTGAGGACAGGGAACAGTGTGCTCGGGAGTGGGGACAGGGAACAGTGTGCCGGGGAGTAGGCCCGTGGGAACAGTGTGCCGGGGAGTGGGCCCAGGGAACAGTGTGCCGGGGAGTGGGCCCGTGGGAACAGTGTGCCGGGGAGTGAGAACAGGGAACAGTGTGCTGGGGAGTGGGGACAGGGAACAGTGTGCCGGGGAGTGGGCCCGTGGGAACAGTGTGCCGGGGAGTGGGCCCAGGGAACAGTGTGTCGGGGAGTGGGCCCGTGGGAACAGTGTGCCGGGGAGTGAGAACAGGGAACAATGTGCTGGGGGTGGGCCCAGGGAACAGTGTGCCGGGGAGTGAGGACAGGGAACTGTGTGCCGGGGAGTGGGTGACAGGGAACAGTGTGCCGGGGAGTGGGCCTGTGGGAACAGTGTGCCGGGGAGTGGGTGACAGGGAACAGTGTGCCGGGGAGTGGGCCCAGGGAACAGTGTGCCGGGGAGTGGGTGACAGGGAACAGTGTGCCGGGGAGTGGGCCCGTGGGAACAGTGTGCCGGGGAGTGGGCCCAGGGAACAATGTGCCGGGGAGTGGGGACAGGCAACAGTGTGCTGGGGAGTGAGGACAGGGAACAGTGTGCCGGGGAGTGAGGACAGGGAACAGTGTGCCGGGGAGTGAGGACAGGGAACAGTGTGCTGGGGAGTGGGCCCAGGGAACAGTGTGCTGGGGAGTGGGGACAGGGAACAGTGCGCTGGGGAGTGGGCCCAGGGAACAGTGTGCCGGGGAGTGAGGACAGGGAACAGTGTGGTGGGGAGTGGGGACAGGGAACAGTGTGCCGGTGAGTGAGGACAGGAAAAAGTGTGCCAGGTAGTGGGCCCAGGGAACAGTGTGCCAGGTAGTGGGCCCAGGGAACAGTGTGCCGGGGAGTGGGCCCAGGGAACAGTGTGCCGGGGAGTGGGCCCAGGGAACAGTGTGCCGGGGAGTGAGGACAGGGAACTGTGTGCCGGGGAGTGTGGACAGGGAACAGTGTGCCGGGGAGTGAGGACAGGGAACTGTGTGCCGGGGAGTGTGGACAGGGAACAGTGTGCCGGGGAGTGGGGACGGGGAACAGTGTGCCGGGGAGTGAGGACAGGGAACAGTGTGCCGGGGAGTGGGCCCGTGGGAACAGTGTGCCGGGGAGTGGGCCCAGGGAACTGTGTGCCGGGGAGTGGGGACAGGGAACAGTGTGCCGGGGAGTGGGGACGGGGAACAGTGTGCCGGGGAGTGAGGACAGGGAACAGTGTGCCGGGGAGTGGGTGACAGGGAACAGTGTTCCGGGGAGTGGGCCCAGGGAACAGTGTGCCGGGGAGTGGGGACAGGGAACAGTGTGCCGGGGAGTGGGGACAGGGAACAGTGTGCCGGGGAGTGGGGACAGGGAACAGTGTGCCGGGGAGTGGGCCCAGGGAACAGTGTGCCAGGTAGTGGGCCCAGGGAACAGTGTGCCAGGTAGTGGGCCCAGGGAACAGTGTGCCAGGTAGTGGGCCCAGGGAACAGTGTGCCGGGGAGTGGGCCCAGGGAACAGTGTGCCGGGAAGTGGGCCCAGGGAACAGTGTGCCGGGGAGTGGGCCCAGGGAACAGTGTGCCGGGGAGTGGACCCAGGGAACAGTGTGCTGGGGAGTGAGGACAGGGAACAGTGTGCCGGGGAGTGAGGACAGGGAACAGTGTGCTGGGGAGTGGGGACAGGGAACAGTGTGCCGGGGAGTGGGGACAGGGAACAGTGTGCCGGGGAGTGAGGACAGGGAACAGTGTGCTGGGGAGTGGGGACCGGGAACAGTGTGCTGGGGAGTGGGGACAGGGAACAGTGTGCCGGGGAGTGGGGACAGGGAACAGTGTGCCGGGGAGTGAGGACAGGGAACAGTGTGCTGGGGAGTGGGGACCGGGAACAGTGTGCCGGGGAGTGAGGACAGGGAACAGTGTGCTGGGGAGTGGGCCCAGGGAACAGTGTGCCGGGGAGTGAGGACAGGGAACAGTGTGCCGGGGAGTGGGCCCGTGGGAACAGTGTGCCGGGGAGTGGGCCCAGGGAACAGTGTGCCGGGGAGTGAGGACAGGGAACAGTGTGCTGGGGAGTGGGGACCGGGAACAGTGTGCCGGGGAGTGAGGACAGGGAACAGTGTGCTGGGGAGTGGGGACCGGGAACAGTGTGCCGGGGAGTGAGGACAGGGAACAGTGTGCTCGGGAGTGGGGACAGGGAACAGTGTGCCGGGGAGTAGGCCCGTGGGAACAGTGTGCCGGGGAGTGGGCCCAGGGAACAGTGTGCCGGGGAGTGGGCCCAGGGAACAGTGTGCCGGGAAGTGGGCCCAGGGAACAGTGTGCCGGGGAGTGGGCCCAGGGAACAGTGTGCCGGGGAGTGGACCCAGGGAACAGTGTGCTGGGGAGTGAGGACAGGGAACAGTGTGCCGGGGAGTGAGGACAGGGAACAGTGTGCTGGGGAGTGGGGACAGGGAACAGTGTGCCGGGGAGTGGGGACAGGGAACAATGTGCCGGGGAGTGAGGACAGGGAACAGTGTGCTGGGGAGTGGGGACCGGGAACAGTGTGCTGGGGAGTGGGGACAGGGAACAGTGTGCCGGGGAGTGGGGACAGGGAACAGTGTGCCGGGGAGTGAGGACAGGGAACAGTGTGCTGGGGAGTGGGGACCGGGAACAGTGTGCCGGGGAGTGAGGACAGGGAACAGTGTGCTGGGGAGTGGGGACAGGGAACAGTGTGCCGGGGAGTGGGCCCAGGGAACAGTGTGCCGGGGAGTGAGGACAGGGAACAGTGTGCCGGGGAGTGGGCCCGTGGGAACAGTGTGCCGGGGAGTGGGCCCAGGGAACAGTGTGCCGGGGAGTGAGGACAGGGAACAGTGTGCTGGGGAGTGGGGACCGGGAACAGTGTGCCGGGGAGTGAGGACAGGGAACAGTGTGCTGGGGAGTGGGGACCGGGAACAGTGTGCCGGGGAGTGAGGACAGGGAACAGTGTGCTCGGGAGTGGGGACAGGGAACAGTGTGCCGGGGAGTAGGCCCGTGGGAACAGTGTGCCGGGGAGTGGGCCCAGGGAACAGTGTGCCGGGGAGTGGGCCCGTGGGAACAGTGTGCCGGGGAGTGAGAACAGGGAACAGTGTGCTGGGGAGTGGGGACAGGGAACAGTGTGCCGGGGAGTGGGCCCGTGGGAACAGTGTGCCGGGGAGTGGGCCCAGGGAACAGTGTGTCGGGGAGTGGGCCCGTGGGAACAGTGTGCCGGGGAGTGAGAACAGGGAACAATGTGCTGGGGGTGGGCCCAGGGAACAGTGTGCCGGGGAGTGAGGACAGGGAACTGTGTGCCGGGGAGTGGGTGACAGGGAACAGTGTGCCGGGGAGTGGGCCTGTGGGAACAGTGTGCCGGGGAGTGGGTGACAGGGAACAGTGTGCCGGGGAGTGGGCCCAGGGAACAGTGTGCCGGGGAGTGGGTGACAGGGAACAGTGTGCCGGGGAGTGGGCCCGTGGGAACAGTGTGCCGGGGAGTGGGCCCAGGGAACAATGTGCCGGGGAGTGGGGACAGGGAACAGTGTGCTGGGGAGTGAGGACAGGGAACAGTGTGCCGGGGAGTGAGGACAGGGAACAGTGTGCCGGGGAGTGAGGACAGGGAACAGTGTGCTGGGGAGTGGGCCCAGGGAACAGTGTGCCGGGGAGTGAGGACAGGGAACAGTGTGCTGGGGAGTGGGGACAGGGAACAGTGCGCTGGGGAGTGGGCCCAGGGAACAGTGTGCCGGGGAGAAAGGACAGGGAACAGTGTGGTGGGGAGTGGGGACAGGGAACAGTGTGCCGGTGAGTGAGGACAGGAAAAAGTGTGTCGGGGAGTGGGGACAGGGAACGGTGTGCCGTGGAGTGGGCCCAGGGAACAGTGTGCCGGGGAGTGGGCCCAGGGAACAGTGTGCCGGGGAGTGAGGACAGGGAACTGTGTGCCGGGGAGTGTGGACAGGGAACAGTGTGCCGGGGAGTGGGGACGGGGAACAGTGTGCCGGGGAGTGAGGACAGGGAACAGTGTGCCGGGGAGTGGGCCCGTGGGAACAGTGTGCCGGGGAGTGGGCCCAGGGAACTGTGTGCCGGGGAGTGGGGACAGGGAACAGTGTGCC
Organism: Mustelus asterias; assembly: GCF_964213995.1. NCBI lineage: Eukaryota > Metazoa > Chordata > Chondrichthyes > Carcharhiniformes > Triakidae > Mustelus > Mustelus asterias. The sequence continues at coordinate 59,699,752 of NC_135819.1, forward strand.
GGGGAGTGGGGACGGGGAACAGTGTGCCGGGGAGTGAGGACAGGGAACAGTGTGCCGGGGAGTGGGTGACAGGGAACAGTGTTCCGGGGAGTGGGCCCAGGGAACAGTGTGCCGGGGAGTGGGGACAGGGAACAGTGTGCCGGGGAGTGGGGACAGGGAACAGTGTGCCGGGGAGTGGGCCCGGGGAACAGTGTGCCGGGGAGTGGGCCCGTGGGAACAGTGTGCCGGGGAGTGGGGACAGGGAACAGTGTGCCAGGTAGTGGGCCCAGGGAACAGTGTGCCAGGTAGTGGGCCCAGGGAACAGTGTGCCAGGTAGTGGGCCCAGGGAACAGTGTGCCGGGGAGTGGGCCCAGGGAACAGTGTGCCGGGGAGTGGGCCCAGGGAACAGTGTGCCGGGGAGTGGGCCCAGGGAACAGTGTGCCGGGGAGTGAGGACAGGGAACAGTGTGCTGGGGAGTGGGGACAGGGAACAGTGTGCCGGGGAGTGGGCCCAGGGAACAGTGTGCCGGGGAGTGAGGACAGGGAACAGTGTGCTGGGGAGTGGGGACAGGGAACAGTGTGCCGGGGAGTGGGCCCGTGGGAACGGTGTGCCGGGGAGTGGGCCCAGGGAATAGTGTGCCGGGGAGTGGGCCCGTGGGAACAGTGTGCCGGGGAGTGAGAACAGGGAACAATGTGCTGGGGAGTGGGCCCAGGGAATAGTGTGCCGGGGAGTGGGCCCAGGGAACAGTGTGCCGGGGAGTGGGCCCAGGGAACAGTGTGCCGGGAAGTGGGCCCAGGGAACAGTGTGCCGGGGAGTGGGCCCAGGGAACAGTGTGCCGGGGAGTGGACCCAGGGAACAGTGTGCTGGGGAGTGAGGACAGGGAACAGTGTGCCGGGGAGTGAGGACAGGGAACAGTGTGCTGGGGAGTGGGGACAGGGAACAGTGTGCCGGGGAGTGGGGACAGGGAACAGTGTGCCGGGGAGTGAGGACAGGGAACAGTGTGCTGGGGAGTGGGGACCGGGAACAGTGTGCTGGGGAGTGGGGACAGGGAACAGTGTGCCGGGGAGTGGGGACAGGGAACAGTGTGCCGGGGAGTGAGGACAGGGAACAGTGTGCTGGGGAGTGGGGACCGGGAACAGTGTGCCGGGGAGTGAGGACAGGGAACAGTGTGCTGGGGAGTGGGCCCAGGGAACAGTGTGCCGGGGAGTGAGGACAGGGAACAGTGTGCCGGGGAGTGGGCCCGTGGGAACAGTGTGCCGGGGAGTAGGCCCAGGGAACAGTGTGCCGGGGAGTGAGGACAGGGAACAGTGTGCTGGGGAGTGGGGACCGGGAACAGTGTGCCGGGGAGTGAGGACAGGGAACAGTGTGCTGGGGAGTGGGGACCGGGAACAGTGTGCCGGGGAGTGAGGACAGGGAACAGTGTGCTCGGGAGTGGGGACAGGGAACAGTGTGCCGGGGAGTAGGCCCGTGGGAACAGTGTGCCGGGGAGTGGGCCCAGGGAACAGTGTGCCGGGGAGTGGGCCCGTGGGAACAGTGTGCCGGGGAGTGAGAACAGGGAACAGTGTGCTGGGGAGTGGGGACAGGGAACAGTGTGCCGGGGAGTGGGCCCGTGGGAACAGTGTGCCGGGGAGTGGGCCCAGGGAACAGTGTGTCGGGGAGTGGGCCCGTGGGAACAGTGTGCCGGGGAGTGAGAACAGGGAACAATGTGCTGGGGGTGGGCCCAGGGAACAGTGTGCCGGGGAGTGAGGACAGGGAACTGTGTGCCGGGGAGTGGGTGACAGGGAACAGTGTGCCGGGGAGTGGGCCTGTGGGAACAGTGTGCCGGGGAGTGGGTGACAGGGAACAGTGTGCCGGGGAGTGGGCCCAGGGAACAGTGTGCCGGGGAGTGGGTGACAGGGAACAGTGTGCCGGGGAGTGGGCCCGTGGGAACAGTGTGCCGGGGAGTGGGCCCAGGGAACAATGTGCCGGGGAGTGGGGACAGGGAACAGTGTGCTGGGGAGTGAGGACAGGGAACAGTGTGCCGGGGAGTGAGGACAGGGAACAGTGTGCCGGGGAGTGAGGACAGGGAACAGTGTGCTGGGGAGTGGGCCCAGGGAACAGTGTGCTGGGGAGTGGGGACAGGGAACAGTGCGCTGGGGAGTGGGCCCAGGGAACAGTGTGCCGGGGAGTGAGGACAGGGAACAGTGTGGTGGGGAGTGGGGACAGGGAACAGTGTGCCGGTGAGTGAGGACAGGAAAAAGTGTGCCAGGTAGTGGGCCCAGGGAACAGTGTGCCGGGGAGTGGGCCCAGGGAACAGTGTGCCGGGGAGTGGGCCCAGGGAACAGTGTGCCGGGGAGTGGGCCCAGGGAACAGTGTGCCGGGGAGTGAGGACAGGGAACAGTGTGCTGGGGAGTGGGGACAGGGAACAGTGTGCCGGGGAGTGGGCCCAGGGAACAGTGTGCCGGGGAGTGAGGACAGGGAACAGTGTGCTGGGGAGTGGGGACAGGGAACAGTGTGCCGGGGAGTGGGCCCGTGGGAACGGTGTGCCGGGGAGTGGGCCCAGGGAATAGTGTGCCGGGGAGTGGGCCCGTGGGAACAGTGTGCCGGGGAGTGAGAACAGGGAACAATGTGCTGGGGAGTGGGCCCAGGGAATAGTGTGCCGGGGAGTGGGCCCAGGGAACAGTGTGCCGGGGAGTGGGCCCAGGGAACAGTGTGCCGGGAAGTGGGCCCAGGGAACAGTGTGCCGGGGAGTGGGCCCAGGGAACAGTGTGCCGGGGAGTGGACCCAGGGAACAGTGTGCTGGGGAGTGAGGACAGGGAACAGTGTGCCGGGGAGTGAGGACAGGGAACAGTGTGCTGGGGAGTGGGGACAGGGAACAGTGTGCCGGGGAGTGGGGACAGGGAACAGTGTGCCGGGGAGTGAGGACAGGGAACAGTGTGCTGGGGAGTGGGGACCGGGAACAGTGTGCTGGGGAGTGGGGACAGGGAACAGTGTGCCGGGGAGTGGGGACAGGGAACAGTGTGCCGGGGAGTGAGGACAGGGAACAGTGTGCTGGGGAGTGGGGACCGGGAACAGTGTGCCGGGGAGTGAGGACAGGGAACAGTGTGCTGGGGAGTGGGCCCAGGGAACAGTGTGCCGGGGAGTGAGGACAGGGAACAGTGTGCCGGGGAGTGGGCCCGTGGGAACAGTGTGCCGGGGAGTGGGCCCAGGGAACAGTGTGCCGGGGAGTGAGGACAGGGAACAGTGTGCTGGGGAGTGGGGACCGGGAACAGTGTGCCGGGGAGTGAGGACAGGGAACAGTGTGCTGGGGAGTGGGGACCGGGAACAGTGTGCCGGGGAGTGAGGACAGGGAACAGTGTGCTCGGGAGTGGGGACAGGGAACAGTGTGCCGGGGAGTAGGCCCGTGGGAACAGTGTGCCGGGGAGTGGGCCCAGGGAACAGTGTGCCGGGGAGTGGGCCCGTGGGAACAGTGTGCCGGGGAGTGAGAACAGGGAACAGTGTGCTGGGGAGTGGGGACAGGGAACAGTGTGCCGGGGAGTGGGCCCGTTGGAACAGTGTGCCGGGGAGTGGGCCCAGGGAACAGTGTGTCGGGGAGTGGGCCCGTGGGAACAGTGTGCCGGGGAGTGAGAACAGGGAACAATGTGCTGGGGGTGGGCCCAGGGAACAGTGTGCCGGGGAGTGAGGACAGGGAACTGTGTGCCGGGGAGTGGGTGACAGGGAACAGTGTGCCGGGGAGTGGGCCTGTGGGAACAGTGTGCCGGGGAGTGGGTGACAGGGAACAGTGTGCCGGGGAGTGGGCCCAGGGAACAGTGTGCCGGGGAGTGGGTGACAGGGAACAGTGTGCCGGGGAGTGGGCCCGTGGGAACAGTGTGCCGGGGAGTGGGCCCAGGGAACAATGTGCCGGGGAGTGGGGACAGGGAACAGTGTGCTGGGGAGTGAGGACAGGGAACAGTGTGCCGGGGAGTGAGGACAGGGAACAGTGTGCCGGGGAGTGAGGACAGGGAACAGTGTGCTGGGGAGTGGGCCCAGGGAACAGTGTGCTGGGGAGTGGGGACAGGGAACAGTGCGCTGGGGAGTGGGCCCAGGGAACAGTGTGCCGGGGAGTGAGGACAGGGAACAGTGTGGTGGGGAGTGGGGACAGGGAACAGTGTGCCGGTGAGTGAGGACAGGAAAAAGTGTGTCGGGGAGTGGGGACAGGGAACGGTGTGCCGTGGAGTGGGCCCAGGGAACAGTGTGCCGGGGAGTGGGCCCAGGGAACAGTGTGCCGGGGAGTGAGGACAGGGAACTGTGTGCCGGGGAGTGTGGACAGGGAACAGTGTGCCGGGGAGTGGGGACGGGGAACAGTGTGCCGGGGAGTGAGGACAGGGAACAGTGTGCCGGGGAGTGGGCCCGTGGGAACAGTGTGCCGGGGAGTGGGCCCAGGGAACTGTGTGCCGGGGAGTGGGGACAGGGAACAGTGTGCCGGGGAGTGGGGACGCGGAACAGTGTGCCGGGGAGTGAGGACAGGGAACAGTGTGCCGGGGAGTGGGTGACAGGGAACAGTGTTCCGGGGAGTGGGCCCAGGGAACAGTGTGCCGGGGAGTGGGGACAGGGAACAGTGTGCCGGGGAGTGGGGACAGGGAACAGTGTGCCGGGGAGTGGGCCCGGGGAACAGTGTGCCGGGGAGTGGGCCCGTGGGAACAGTGTGCCGGGGAGTGGGGACAGGGAACAGTGTGCCAGGTAGTGGGCCCAGGGAACAGTGTGCCAGGTAGTGGGCCCAGGGAACAGTGTGCCAGGTAGTGGGCCCAGGGAACAGTGTGCCGGGGAGTGGGCCCAGGGAACAGTGTGCCGGGGAGTGGGCCCAGGGAACAGTGTGCCGGGGAGTGGGCCCAGGGAACAGTGTGCCGGGGAGTGAGGACAGGGAACAGTGTGCTGGGGAGTGGGGACAGGGAACAGTGTGCCGGGGAGTGGGCCCAGGGAACAGTGTGCCGGGGAGTGAGGACAGGGAACAGTGTGCTGGGGAGTGGGGACAGGGAACAGTGTGCCGGGGAGTGGGCCCGTGGGAACGGTGTGCCGGGGAGTGGGCCCAGGGAATAGTGTGCCGGGGAGTGGGCCCGTGGGAACAGTGTGCCGGGGAGTGAGAACAGGGAACAATGTGCTGGGGAGTGGGCCCAGGGAATAGTGTGCCGGGGAGTGAGGACAGGGAACTGTGTGCCGGGGAGTGGGTGACAGGGAACAGTGTGCCGGGGAGTGGGCCTGTGGGAACAGTGTGCCGGGGAGTGGGTGACAGGGAACAGTGTGCCGGGGAGTGGGCCCAGGGAACAGTGTGCCGGGGAGTGGGTGACAGGGAACAGTGTGCCGGGGAGTGGGCCCGTGGGAACAGTGTGCCGGGGAGTGGGCCCAGGGAACAATGTGCCGGGGAGTGGGGACAGGGAACAGTGTGCTGGGGAGTGAGGACAGGGAACAGTGTGCCGGGGAGTGAGGACAGGGAACAGTGTGCCGGGGAGTGTGGACAGGGAACAGTGTGCTGGGGAGTGGGCCCAGGGAACAGTGTGCTGGGGAGTGGGGACAGGGAACAGTGCGCTGGGGAGTGGGCCCAGGGAACAGTGTGCCGGGGAGTGAGGACAGGGAACAGTGTGGTGGGGAGTGGGGACAGGGAACAGTGTGCCGGTGAGTGAGGACAGGAAAAAGTGTGTCGGGGAGTGGGGACAGGGAACAGTGTGCCGTGGAGTGGGCCCAGGGAACAGTGTGCTGGGGAGTGGGCCCAGGGAACAGTGTGCCGGGGAGTGAGGACAGGGAACTGTGTGCCGGGGAGTGTGGACAGGGAACAGTGTGCCGGGGAGTGGGGACGGGGAACAGTGTGCCGGGGAGTGAGGACAGGGAACAGTGTGCCGGAGAGTGGGCCCGTGGGAACAGTGTTCCGGGGAGTGGGCCCAGGGAACTGTGTGCCGGGGAGTGGGGACAGGGAACAGTGTGCTGGGGAGTGGGCCCGTGGGAACAGTGTTCCGGGGAGTGGGCCCAGGGAACTGTGTGCCGGGGAGTGGGGACAGGGAACAGTGTGCCGGGGAGTGGGGACGGGGAACAGTGTGCCGGGGAGTGAGGACAGGGAACAGTGTGCCGGGGAGTGGGCCCGTGGGAACAGTGTTCCGGGGAGTGGGCCCAGGGAACTGTGTGCCGGGGAGTGGGGACAGGGAACAGTGTGCCGGGGAGTGGGGACAGGGAACAGTGTGCCGGGGAGTGGGGACAGGGAACAGTGTGCCGTGGAGTGGGCCCAGGGAACTGTGTGCCGGGGAGTGAGGACAGGGAACTGTGTGCCGGGGAGTGGGGACAGGGAACAGTGTGCCGGGGAGTGGGGACAGTGAGCAGTGTGCCGGGTAGTGGGGACAGGGAACAGTGTGCCGGGGAGTGGGGACAGGGAACAGTGTGCCGGGGAGTAGGCCCAGGGAGGTGTGCCGGGGAGTGGGGACAGGGAACAGTGTGGCGGGGAGTGGGGACAGGGAACAGTGTGCCGGGGAGTGGGCCCAGGGAACAGTGTGCCGGGGAGTGGGCCCAGGGAACAGTGTGCCGGGGAGTGGGGACAGGGATCAGTGTGCCGGGGAGTGAGAACAGGGAAGAGTGTGCCGGGGAGTGGGCCCAGGGAACAGTGTGCCGGGGAGTGGGCCCAGGGAACAGTGTACCGGGGAGTGGGCCCAGGGAACAGTGTGCCGGGGAGTGGGGACAGGGATCAGTGTGCCGGGGAGTGGGCCCAGGGAACAGTGTGGCGGAGAGTGAGGACAGGGAAGAGTGTGCCGGGGATCAGGACAGGGAACAATGTTGCCGGGGAGTGGGCCCAGGGAACAGTGTGGCGGATAGTGAAGACAGGGAAGAGTGTGCCGGGGATCAGGACAGGGAACAATGTTGCCGGGGAGTGGGCCCAGGGAACAGTGTGCCGGGGAGTGGGCCCAGGGAACAATGTGATGGGTTGGAGGGGGGAGGGGGGTGGTCATTGAATATATTTAAGCTGAGGTAGATGGATTCTTGTTCGACAGTTACTTAGTTTTAAGGAGCATCTTAAAGGGGGAAAGAGAGATGGAGAGATTTGGGGAGGGAATTCCAGAGATTAGGCAGCTGAATGTACACTATAGGTTGAGGAGACTGTACTAATATTGTAAAAATGTCATTTAAGATAATGTTTCCTGGTATCTCAATAATTCAAATATGCTGTCGTTACCTCTAGACTTGACTATCCCAATGCACTATAGCGAGCCTCCCATCTTCTATTTTCCATAAATCTAAAATGCTACAGCCCATTTCCTCACCCACGTCAACTCCCATTCAGCTCAGTTCTTGCTGACCCCTTTTGGCTACCAGTCCGGCAATACATCGATTTTAAAATTCTGATTCTTGTGTTTGAATCCCTCAGTGGTCATCTCTCTCCCTAACACTTGTAACCTCATCATCCAGCTCTACAACATTCCAGATGTCTGTGGTCTTCCAATTCTGGTCTCTGGCAACATTCCTGATTTTAAACACTCCATCATTGACGGCTGTGACATCATCTGTTAAAGTCTTAAACTCCTGGATTCCCTCCCTAAATCTGAATCTCTCCATCTCTCTTTCCTTTTTCAGATGCTCCTTAAAAACATCTTTGACCAAGTTTTTGGTTATTGGCCCTCATATAACCTTGTACGGCTCCATGTCACATTTTGTTTGATAACACGCCTGTGAAGCACCCTGTGGTGTTTTACTACATGGAAGGTGCTATATAAATGCAAGCAGTTGTTCTGATCAATGTAAGACTGATCAAACTGTCCCAGAGCGGTGAATTACACTGTACAAATGCAAGTCTTTTTTCTTTCCTTAGTTGCTCTCCCAACTTTCAAAATGTGCATTTATCACCATAGAATCCCTACAGACAGAAGGAGGCCATTCGGCCCATCGTGTCTGCACCGACCACAATTCCACCCAGGCCCTATTCCCGTAACCCCACACATTTACCCTGCTAATCCCCATGACACTAGGGGTAATTTACCATGGCCAATCAACCTAACCCGCAAATCTTTGGACTGTGGGAGGAAACCAGAGCACCCGGAGGAAATCTACGCAGACACGGGGAGAAAGTGCAAACTCCACACATTCTGTGACCCGAGGCTGGAATTAAACCTGAGTCTCTGGCGCTGTGAGGCAGCAGTGCTAACCACTGTGTTACCGTGCCACCCTATCATGTCCTATCAGTCCATTTCTTACAGACTAACCTGGATCTGGAAATAGTCAAACATTTCATCATTTTCAAGCTTTCCTCACAATTAACCTCCAATTAATGTCCAGATGTCCTTCTTCAGAAGTAATCTTTCTGGACTTAAAAGTTAGAAATATAGCGGCGGCAGCATAATACATTATATATTGAGTGGTATAATGTAATTCTTGTTATGCGACAGTGCATCATATGCCTTACCTTGAGCAATGCCACAACTGATTCAATAATTGTTCTATAGATATCCCAGCGTTGTTATTAAAGAAGTCAGGAATTGCACATCACACTTCATGGCTACTCCACTGAAGCATACGTTTTCCTGATATGAAGGCAAATTATTGAGCTTCAGGAATGCAATTCTGAAAAGCCTCATGTACTCATTGAGCACTTTGATTTTGTGTCTTTAGGAAGTGTTCCGAAATGAAACAAATTCCTTAGGATTGCAGCCTGAGATGCCAGGAACATTTGAACCCACAATGAACTCCCCCGTTGATCCTACAATTGAACACCCAACTGAATCAGTCGCTGAGCCTCAAAACCCAGAAGAACTGATGAGCTTAGTGAATGAGGCTAAGCCCAGTGTATCAACTGAAATCGGCAAATCTGATCCGTTGGATAAGTAAGGAAAAGGTGTACACCTTCCAAAAGAGCTTTCAATTCATGTTTATTTTCAACCAAACCTTTTGGTCTGATTTTGATTTTTGTTCTGATGGTGATATATACCAATAAAATGAGAGACTGCGATCAGAATGGCACAGCATTTGCTTACAGTTTTCTAACCTTCTGATAATGTATAAACACAAATAAAATCTGCTGGAAATAGGCAGCAAATCTAGAGCAGCTGAAAAGAGGAAAATAGGTTAATATTTTCTATGTAGACCCTTTAAAAATCTAGAATATCTCAATGAAACCAACAAGTAGAATAAGACCACAATCTACTTGGATGATGTGTTTTCTCATGGTATGAAAATAATCATTGTTTGTGCAAGCAACTAGAATTATGGATTGTAATGCTGGAGAGTAAATGCGTGGTGCATTCAATGACTGTTAAACCTCACAGCAAGAAACTGAAAAGATTAAAATCCAGTGCAGTACCTCAACTCAAATAAAACACTGACTGATAACCGAGGGGTACCCTTCCTTAAACAAGCTGGGATAGAATTTGACAACCTCCCAATCTTTCACTGTAACTTTGGAACAGAGATTGGCAGATCTCCTGGTGAAATGGAGTAAATGGTTATTAATACCATTGCCGTGACTTCTTGCTGAACTTTTGCCGAATTGACGGTTGGAGGTCAGGGTAACTCTTGCAGAGGTTCACCTGTAATATATTTCATTATAGATTCAACATAGCACGCACCAAACATCTCTTCATTTTAGGACTCGTGTGAAACAATGAACTGCCACATTTCAAGAGTCAGAAAGACTCATTGATATAAGAAATGGTTGGTCACCCTGTTGCCAACCCTCCAGGATTGGCCTGGAGTCTCCAGGAATTGAAGATTAATCTCCAGGGCACTGCTGTGTGCAACCCCAGAGAAAAATCATCAGGATATTAAAAAAGATAGTTTCTTTTGTCATTTTCTTTCACGATTTCTATTCACCAGATATTGAAAATAGGCAAAAGGTTTGTGTGGCTGACAGTCAAATGTCATCCAATTAAGTGAATGGGACTTTCTCGCCAATTGGTGTAGGAAGGCAGTACATCACAAGGGTGGTGTACTGGGCGAATAATGGCAAGAGCCTGGGGCAAGTCATATGATGAAACCTCCAGGAATACATTTAATCACAGCTGGTAACACTTGTATGGGCTATAATTCTAATCTAACCAGTCAGGAAGAAAACATATTCTGATTGGAATGACAGTAATAGGGTTTAGGGGTTTTATAATCCAGTGATCTGTTCTGAGATGATATACCATTTTGGAGAGTTTGCATTTACATAATATCTTTCATAACTTCAGTCCCAAAGCATTTTACAGCCAATGAAGTACTTTTGAAGTATAGTAAAAAAGAAAAACTGCAAGAAAACAACCTCAAAGTAATAATGTAATATTGTGATTGTATCTTTATTGAAAGTATGTTTGGATCTATCTCAGTAAATAACACTGTGATATATTAACTCACTCCATCTAGTTTTAGGTAACATTACACTGCAGTTATAACTATACTGGGTAAGTACAATACTCTTACTTAAAAGTTACAAACGTGACCCAGCTTTTAATCAGTAGAAACAAATTCAAAATAAAACACAAGTAACACCAAGCTGTCATATCGAATAAGCATCATCACAAAGAATTGTTGCAAAAGGACACAAGTGGCAGCTAGGAATTACATCAAAAACGTTAGTGTTTAACCAGAAAAATGCACATTTAAACTGCAACACAGTGTTAGCTGAAATGCTGTTAGCTGTCGAAGGCTTTAAATGGCAAACCATTAAGATTCACAAAAATCACCATCTTACTGTGTCTCCAAATTCTGAAGTTGTCATTCTTTGTTGAACATAAGTTAAATACAGATTTTTTTTGTGTTTTTGTTAACTTTTATTGATTATAGAAAGCAAAGACAACTATTGTTTGGCATTTCAAATATACAGACAGAAATAGGCCGTTTTCCTCAATCTTTGCTTTGAAATGTTGTTCGCCATGGCAAATCTACCTCATCAATACCATTCTTTTCACATTCCCTAAAACCCCCACTACTCTCAAGTAAATACACAATTTGTTTTTAAACATTTCAATTGATTCTGTATCCATGGTCTCTGGAGCAGTGCATTCCACATGTTTTGTGTGAAACAACTTTCCTGTCGGTTCACTTTTAACTGGCTCAGTTTGAATTTTAACCTTTGTTGTAGATTCTCAGTTAGAGGGATGCATGATTTCCTATCTAACCTGCCAATTCCCTTATTTTAAACATATTGAACATACTTTACACACATTTGCATGTGATGAGCACCATTTGATATTGTTTGTGTTATTGTGTCACTATCCTATGAAGATTGATACATTGCAAAGTAAATTGTGCTTTTACATTTGCTTACAATACTGTTACAGTAACTGACATTGCAACACATCACGTAGTACACAACCACATAAAGAATAAACGACAATACATCTCGGAATGTAAGCCACTTCATTTATTAATTCACAGTGTGTAATAGATGTTGTATTCTTGTAGTCTTCATACTAATTTATTTCATTATATTCCTATATCTGATATTGGCCCCTTATGAGAAACAGTGCTTTGTTTATTAGGATCATGAGTCATGACCGATGTATGCCTGTAATTCTTTACAGGTTTCGTCTGAGGGATCTCCGTCTTCTGCTGTAGTAATGCCTGAGCGTATGTTGCCTTGAGAAGTTCATCATGTAGTTTTGCTTACGAGTCCTACAATGAAAGAATAAAAGAATGAAGCTGAATAAAGTCATAAAATTCCCACAAGGAGTTCCGTTAACCAACTTTCCACCTTACGCAGACTTCACTTTCAGTAAAATCTGGCTGATGGGTTTTCTTGAAGCTTCTCAGAATTTGCAAAATTAATCATAGTTTGTGACTATACTGGGAGAAAATGAATACTGATGAATCATCCCTTTTACAACAGGGCACACTGATACTTACAGGACCACTTCTACGTGATCCAGAGCCCACTGGTCACGGCCTGCTCCATTATGACGTGGCTGCCACCACCGTAGCTGAACACCTTTAACTCGTGCTTCCCTATAGTAATAAAGATCAAGAAGTTAGCTGTTGAATAGATTTGTGACATTTTGGGGTCATTGTGTCTGTTAAGCTTTTAGAAATAGTGATTTCCTTTGTAATTTATCTATGATCTGTAAAAGGTAGAATTGGCTGCAATAGCTACTAGCGCTGCCAGAGAAAATGCCATAATAAGGATAACATAGAACAGTACAGCACAGAACAGGCCCTTCGGCCCTCAATGTTGTGCCGAGCTTTATCTGAAACCAAGATCAAGCTATCCCACTCCCTATCATCCTGGTGTGCTCCATGTGCGTATCCAATAACCGCTTAAATGTTCCTAAAGTGTCTGACTCCACTATCACTGCAGGCAGTCCATTCCACACCCCAACCACTCTCTGAGTAAAGAACCTACCTCTGATATCCTTCCTATATCTCCCACCATGAACCCTATAGTTATGCCCCCTTGTAATAGCTCCATCCACCTGAGGAAATAGTCTTTGAACGTTCACTCTATCCCCTTCATCATTTTATAAATCTCTATTAAGTCTCCCCTCAGCCTCCTCCACTCCAGAGAGAACAGCCCTAGCTCCCTCAACCTTTCCTCATAAGACCTACCCTCCAAACCAGGCAGCATCCTGGTAAATCTCCTCTGCACTCTTTCCAGCGTGTGTGGAGGTGGACTTGATGGGCAGAAGGGCCTCTTCTGCGCTCTATGATTCTGCGATACCTCCTGCAGACGCAACAATGGCAAAAATCACCTACTACATAGAACATAGAACAGTACAGCACAGAACAGGCCCTTCGGCCCAAGATGTTGTGCCGAGCTTTATCTGAAACCAAGATCAAGCTATCCCACTCCCTATCATCCCGGTGTGCTCCACATGCCTATCCAATAACCGCTTAAATGTTCCTAAAGTGTCTGACTCCACTATCACTGCAGGCAGTCCATTCCACACCCCAACCACTCTCTGCGTAAAGAACCTACCTCTGACATCCTTCCTGTATCTCCCACCACGAACCCTATAGTTATGCCCCCTTGTAATAGCTCCATCCACCCGAGGAAATAGTCTTTGAACATTCACTCTATCTATCCCCTTCATCATTTTATAAACCTCTATTAAGTCTCCCCTCAGCCTCCTCCGCTCCAGAGAGAACAGCCCTAGCTCCCTCAACCTTTCCTCATAAGACCTACCCTCCAAACCAGGCAGCATCCTGGTAAATCTCCTCTGCACTCTTTCCAGCGCTTCCACATCCTTCTTATAGTGAGGTGACCAGAACTGCACACAATATTCCAAATGTGGTCTCACCAAGGTCCTGTACAGTTGCAGCATAACCCCTCGGCTCTTAAACTCCAACCCCCTGTTAATAAAAGCTAACACACTATAGGCCTTCTTCACAGCTCTATCCACTTGAGTGGCAACCTTTAGAGATCTGTGGATATGAACCCCAAGATCTCTCTGTTCCTCCACAGTCTTCAGAACCCGACCTTTGACCCTGTAATCCACATTTAAATTAGTCCTACCAAAATGAATCACCTCACATTTATCAGGGTTAAACTCCATTTGCCATTTTTCAGCCCAGCTTTGCTTCCTATCTATGTCTCTTTGCAGCCTACAACAGCCCTCCATCTCATCCACTACTCCACCAATCTTGGTGTCATCAGCAAATTTACTGATCCACCCTTCAGCCCCCTCCTCTAAGTCATTAATAAAAATCACAAAGAGCAGAGGACCAAGCACTGATCCCTGCGGTACTCCGCTAGTAACCTGCCTCCAATCCGAAAATTTTCCATCGACCACTACCCTCTGTCTTCGATCAGACAGCCAGTTACCTATCCAATCGGCCAACTTTCCCTCTGTCCCACACCTCCTCACTTTCATCATAAGCCGACCATGGGGGACCTTATCAAAGGCCTTACTAAAATCCATGTATATGACATCAACTGCCCTACCTTCATCAACACACTTAGTTACCTCCTCAAAAAATTCTATCAAATTTGTGAGGCACGACTTGCCCTTCATGAATCCGTGCTGACTATCCCGGATTAATCCGCATCTTTCTAAATGGTCGTAAATCCCATCTCTAAGGACCTTTTCCATCAATTTACCAACCACCGAAGTAAGACTAACCGGTCTATAATTACCAGGGTCATTTCTATTCCCTTTCTTAAACAGAGGAACAACATTCGCCATTCTCCAATCCTCTGGCACCATCCCCGTGGACAGCGAGGACCCAAAGATCAAAGCCAAAGGCTCTGCAATCTCATCCCTTGCCTCCCAAAGAATCCTAGGATACATTTCATCAGGCCCAGGGCACTTATCGACCTTCAGTTTATTCAAAACTGCCAGGACATCCTCCCTCCGAACATCTATTTCCTCCAGCCTATTAGCCTGTAACACCTTCTCTTCCTCAAAAACATGGCCCCTCTCCTTGGTGAACACTGAAGAAAAGTATTCATTCATGAATATAAAGTCCCTTTGCCTCAGGTGAGATGGCATCTCTGTACAAGATTGGGGATCTCTGAAGCTTCATAAGGAAGCAAATACTTCCTAATGATATCAGCCGGGTTGTCCATGACTGCATCCTAGGATTTATACAATTTGACATTTTTTTAGTGTGATCACAAGACATATTAAAAAAACTTCCTGATTTTGTTCGATTTAGCAGAGATTTTTCCACAAATACAAGTTTGTGCAGTACTATTTCCACATCACTGGGTGGTGCAAGTGCACTTTGTGCAGTTCCTGAGCCTTTGATGAACACGATCAAAATAGAATCAAATGCAGTTGTGGATCGGAGGAACAGGATCCACCCTTACATGGACCCAAAGATCGGTATATCAGCATTAATCATAACAAATTGGCATTGTACGCTGTTCCTGCAGATTCGACATCCATGAAAAGTCCGGTTTCATCTCATTTTTCTTTACATACATAAATATATCTGTGCAAACCACAGAGATGGAGCAATGCACACCACATGATCAAACACAAACCACAAAACAAATCAGATGCTATACACTGTAGAAAGAGAGTAAAGAATCATATGAAGACCCATTTCTTTTAGCATATCTGCACAACCACACTATTTTATTCCCTTCCTGAGCTGATTATCAGCCCATTAAACTGTGTTATGAATACTCCTTTTGTGGCCAACATGTTCTGATGTTGGACTTGAATCTGGAGCTTTTGGTTCAGAGGTAGGGGTGCTACCACTGTGCCACAAGACTTCCAGACCCATCCATACTTCCATGATTAGCAAAATGGTCGTTCTTTGTATCATCAGTTTAATGTGTCAATCAAACAGCAAAGTCAGGGTGAAAGTTAGGATTCAATTAGAGGGCAAAGAAGTTTCGTTCATTCTGATCTGTTTTAAGGTAAGGGAAAGGAGGTTTAGAGGGGATGTGAGGGAAAAATCTTTTTACCCAAAGGGTGGTGGGATTCTGGAACTCACTGCCTGAAAGTTTGGTGGAGGCAGAAACCCTCATTACAAAGTATTTAGATGTGCACTTGCGACGCCAAGGGATACAAGGCTATGGGCCAATTGCTGGAAAATGGGATTAGAATAGTTAGGTTGTTAGTCTTTGATTGGCGAAAACACAATGGACCAAAGGGCCTTTTTCTGTGCTGTATACATCAATGACACTATGACTCGATTGTAGAGATGTCCAGCTACACTGTAACATACTGATTTTATATTAAATATTACTTTGATTAATATAAATGCCGATTTCTACATCCAATAAGATTATTAGTGGAGGAATGCAATAAGGATCATAGGTTCAAGGTGGAACACAATTAAGGGAATTCTAAATTAAATAAGGGCTAAGGTTCTCAAATGTACGGATGGCAGGAAACATATGGTAGGATTTTTCGGATGGTGGAGTTTCCTGCCCTGCACACCAGCCTGACAGCCATTTAATGTTCCGATGAAGTCCTGCCTTAGAGAGGAGCCAACCAATCTGATTGGCCGGCAGCTCAGTAATTCCAAGAGCAAGGTGGCAACAGTGGCCAGGTCTTGGAATCCAAACAGTCCCCAGTTTCTAAATTCTGGAGCTCTGGGAATCTCACAATGGCCAGGGCAGGTGAGACCCAGGGTTGTGGGGGACAGGGTTCTTGATAGATAGGCCTTTGGGGGAAAGAACACATGCTGGCAGGCAGAGACCTTGGGGGGTGCCCAATGTGGAAAAGGGGCCGTTGAGGGAAGTATCTCCCCCACACTTCCTACCCTAGGTCCAAGCAGGTTGACCTGCTGGACTTCTACCAGCCCCTAAACCTCTCGTCAGCCTAAAAATAGAGACCAATAATTCGCTACTTAAGGGCTTCTATTGGGGAAAGGGTGGCTGCCTTAAACCTTGCCCAGCCCATGTAAACTTGTGACTGGCCAGGGGCAGGTGGGAGGGCAGTGAGAAAACCCCCAGGGAGTTTTATAGATCCCCCCACCTGCAAACCTGATGGCAGGGGGCTTCTGCCCAAAGATACCATTCTCTGCTCCAGCATTTTCACAACACGTAATGAAATAATTCTCCCTTCCCTTCTCCAGCACGAGAGTAAGTCAATCTGTGTACAACTTCCCATTCTAACATAGCTTTGGCCTTTTCAACAGGTAGGTCTGTCGATGAGAGAGTATCTCACCTGCCTGAAATGTCTTTAATATGCAGTTCAGGATCCTCTGCCAGTTATCGCAGTCTGATGATTGCAATTTTCAGGTAAAACTGGGTGGAAAGTGTATTGTGCCATCCTGCCTATTTCCACCAGGCCTAACCAGGAGCCATTTAAAGGATGCTGGCAAGTACTCAAAGAATAGCTCATGAAATTGCAAGTTCTTTTAGTGGGTTCAGGAGGAGAAGTGCATCTCTTGAGCCCCCAAAACAGTCCAGCTGGCTGCCATATCATTTAAGGTTCCCCCATAATGACCTCCCCACAACTGCCTTCCCCAAGCTTCCTCCGGTGTTATTTGCTGGTTGGCACAGTGTGGGAGTGGTTGATTGGTTGCCCCCCGTAACTGGTGAGCTGCTGTGAGGTGCCCACTTGGAGCCCATAACTTGCCACAGGCACATTAATGAGGTCTCAAGATGGCTGAGCTCTCGGCCAACACTAGCAGGTTGCCAGCCTATATTGGGTGCAACTGAAATTGTGTCCTCCAATTCTTCTGTCTAAATTGATGAACAGAGGAACATATATTGTTTCCCCTCTCCCATTGTGATCACCCCATCCCATTGTGACCAGCATAATAAGGCTGATGCTGTTTATCCATCAGCCCTGTGCTCTCTGACTTACACTATCTCCAGATTAAGCAACACCTTGATTTTAAAATTCACATCCTTGTTTCCAAATCCCTCCACAGCCTCACCCCTTCCTATCTCTGTATCCTCCAGCAGCCTAATTATCCTCCAAGATATCAGTGCTTTTCCAATTCTGGTCTCCTGCGCATCCCCGATTTTAATCATCCCATTATTGGAGCCATGTCAATGGCTGCATTGGCCCGAAGCTCTGCAATTCCTTTCCTACTTCTCTTTCCTTCTTTAAGATGTTTCTTAAGACCTACTGCTTTGACCGAGAAAAATCTGGCATATCCCCTTATGTGAGTTAGTGTGAAATACTGTTTGAAACGTTCTAGTGAAACAACTCGTATGTTTACTGTGCTGAAGACGCTCTATACATGGGGGAAGCTAAGACATGGAGCACAGCCTCAGAATAAGGGGCCAATCATTTAGAACTGAGGCGAGGAGAAATTACTTCACTCCAAAGGTCCTGAATCCTTGTTAATTCTCTACCCCAGAGGGTTGCGGATGTGTCGTTATTGAATACATTTAAGGATGGGATAGACAGATCCTAAGGGGGGGCGATTCTCCCAAAAAAATTCTAAGTGTCAAATTCACATAAAAACGAGTAAATCACACTGGTTTTTTCAGCGCGAGTTTCAAAATGAATCTCCGACACTCTGTGCGCTGCAGAGTGCACTAGCGTGAATGACGTGAAAAATCCAGGGGCCTATTCCCGGTGAAGAGACTGAAATCAGTGCGCTGAGGGGGGTCACCGCACCCGCGCCGATCTCTGGGAGATTGCTAAACAAGTCCTCCCAGCATAGACGTCTGCTGGTCTCAACCCGCCATGCACATTGCTGGCCTGATTCCCTCAGGGAATCAAGAAATATGGCGAGCAGGCAGGAAATTAAAAGTGAAGCCCAAAATTAGCCATGTTCACACTGAATGATGGAGCAGGCTCGACGGGTCATACGATCAACTCTGCTCCTGTTTCTTGTGAGAGGACGAGTTAATAGATTGAAAAGGTCAGAATCGGATCTTTTCAGTTAGACAAGATAAACTCCATTTCCAGAGATGTCCAAAGATGTGCGGGTTAGGTTGATTGGCCAGGTTAAAAAATTGCCCCTTAGAGTCCTGGGATGTGTAGATTAGAGGGATTAGCGGGTAAAATATGTGGGGGTAGGGCCTGGGTGGGATTGTGGTCGGTGCAGACTTGATGGGCCGAATGGGATTAGACTGGGTGGGATATTAAAGGGTGCAGGGAGTGAGGGGGAGAGTGGGATTAGACTGGGTGGGATATTAAAGGGTGCGGGGAGTGAGGGGGAGAGTGGGATTAGACTGCGTGGGATATTAAAGGGTGCGGGGAGTGAGGGGGAGAGTGGGATTAGACTGGGCCTCCTTCTGCACTGTAGGGTTTCTATGATTTCATTTCTATGATTTCCAGACGTGTGACATTTTACTTTTAGTCGAACAATAACTTGTATATTGAGGTTTTAAAAAAAAATCATACAGCAACATTTGTTAATGAAACGATTTCCTTTCACACAATGAAGTATTTGTTTACAACACCACCAACTTCCATTTCACTGATAGTTACAGCGGGGTGAGAACTGCTTTGGCTACTATGTGCAGTACTGGAAGTGCATTCTGGATGATTTCCTGTGTTGCTTATTTCTGAAAGGATACATTTATAATATTGCTGGAATTGCCCAACAATTCGGCATGTCCGCTCGACTCTCACCATAGAAAGCATCCTTTCTGGATGTATCACAGCTTGGTATGGCTCCTGTTCTGATCAAGACCACAAAAAACTACCCAGGATTGTGAGTAGCCCAGTCCATCACGCAAACCAGCCTCCCATCCATTGACTCCGCCTACACGTCTCACTGCCTCGGAAAAGCAGCCAGCATAATCAAGGACCCTACGCACCCCAGACATACTCTCTTTCATCAGGAAAATGATACAAAAGTCTGAGAACACGTACCAACTGACTCAAGAACAGCTTCTTCCCTGCTGCCATCAGACTTTTGAATGGACCTACCATATATTAAGCTTATCTTTCTCTACGTCCTATCTGTGACTGAAACACTATATTCTGCACCCGCTCCTTTCCTTCTGCCCTATGTACTCTATGAACAGTATGTTTTTGTCTGTTTGATGTGCAAGAAACAATACATGTGACAATAAATCAAATCAAATTCCCAATGGCATTGATAATTGTACCAATAGAGGAATTCTGAGTCCAGTATGTCGGACATTACAGAATGACATCTTACCTTCTTATGTATGTTAGACTTTTGAAAGATTTCTCAGCTCTGAAGATTAGATACTTACAGAGGGACATTGTAAGATATTCTCTGGGCATGTACGAAATCCTTAGGTTGGTGCTGAGCTATAACATGCCATGTAATGCCTCCGTTCAGACTGTACTGCAGCAGGATGGCCTTGTCCGCAATGTTGGGGTCTGTCAGGTCAGCATTGCAGCTCACTGTCTGTGATGTGCTGCCAATCTGCAGCACAAACATGATTTTGCTAAAGAGAAAAGAGATTTTGTGTTTAGAAAATGGAGCATCGAAACTAATAAATTAGAATAGCTAAGCTCAGTACAGCTAAGATTCAGTCCCAGGAAATGCTCAAGCGATTTTATAGAGATTAAGTTTTATAAAGAGAAAGGCAAGTCTGGCGGGATTGTCCAAAGAGTTTTCATTTTTGTTAAAATAGAAAAAGTGATCCAGATTTTACTCAGCGTTTTCAGTAACGTTTTTGAATCTTCTGCACATCAGGCTGTTCTGATGATGTTGCTGTACCTGGAAGATGCAAATTGCTTCCTGGAGCAGTTCCCTGCACTTTAGTGGGATTTGCAAACTTGGATCAGCATACGAGGTGATCTGGCGCCAGGTGGCCTTTGGAAATACTTTACTGGACTGCGGGAGGGCAATTTACCAATGGCAGGGATCCAGTGCCCAGGCTGGTGTGATGATCCACCCTCTGCCAAAGTGGCAGGAGCCAGCCCGAGGTGAAGATTTTCATCCATCAGGGAGTAATAGCCTGAAGGAAGTGAGACTTTTCATGACAGTTCTCTGCTCTGGCAGGAAATTTGCTTTGCAAATTTATCCTCATGTAGGTAGACCTAATTCCTCAATCATCAACATTTCCATCATACAATTTACAATTCAGTGATATACTCTTTCTTAACTGTTTACAGTGTAGTTGGGCTTTAACTGACACTATTGCTGCTTCAATGTCATACGCAAGAACGATTTTTAAAACCATAAGCTATTAATGGGTGGCACGGTGGCGCAGTGGTTAGCACAGCACCAGGGACTCGGGTTCGATTCCCGGCTTAGGTTACTGTCTGTGTGGAGTTTGCACATTCTCCCCGTGCCTGTGTGGGTTTCCTCCGGATGCTCCGGTTTCCTCCCACAAACATGCAGGTTAGGTGATTGGCCATGCTAAATTGCCCCTTATTGTCAGCAGGACTCGCTAGGGTAAATGCATGGGGTTACGGGGATAGGGCCTGGGTGAGATTGTGATCAGTGCCGACCCAATGGACCGAATGTCCTCCTTCTGCACTGTAGGGATTCTATGATTAATCATAGGAAATGTGGCATTGAAAGGTTTTCAATGGTGAAGAACAGAGAGGGTCTCTGCCTTTTCAGCAATGCTAAGCTCAACTCTCAGCTATTTCCTGAAAAACATGTACCTTGCCCTGGTCAGATCCAGAAGTTTGGTTACAGCTTGTCTCATCTGACAGCCATTGAAGTATAGCGACTCCCCGTGGGCATAGGGTGCCAGCTGACCACATCCACTGCCAATAGCCCCTCCTTGAATCACCTGCCAGTTTATTTCCGTAACACGCGGAGACTCAAAGTTGTCCTTGATGTAACTGGGCAGGTCATTGATTGGAACCGAACAGTCATCTCCTGCATAACAAAGATAAGCAGCTGTTAGGTAAGACTGAAAGAAAATGAAGGGGTTATATTTTCTCAAAGAGAATTTTTTTTAAAGATTACTTGATTTTTTTTAAGTTAAAGTGGTAATGAATAAACAGCTTTGACTATAATCTGCCCATCTGCAGCAATGGTAAATGTTGAATTTTTATTTGGTCTTTGGTACTGTTTGTAACTTTTTTGGAATTTGTAGATGAAAATAAACCAAGGGCGATTTAGTTTGCCTTCTACCATCCTGGCAGTTGCATGGAACAACAATAAAGGAGTTGTTGACAAGTTACAGCAATTATTATCAATTATTTTACAACACACTAAGGCATGGGGAACCTTCTGTGAGGAAAGGCTTTGCAAACCGTGGGTGGGATTTTCCGGCCTCGCTTGCCCCAAGGCTGGAAAATCCCGTCCGAGGTCAACAGACCTTGGCATGGTCCACGTCCCGCCTGTGACAATTCCCGTGGCAGGTGAGACGGGAAAATTCCGACTCGTATGTTTAAAGACACCTGTTCCTTTAAATCTTGCTACACTCGCCACGTGTCAGGTCATCCCAAAGTATTATTTTCTGAAAGATATCAATTAATTTGCATTTGAATGAATTAGTACTTCCACTGGGGATCTGGTCCCAGAGATTTAACGCTTCCTTACTGAAATAATAGGGATGATTTTAATCCCTTAAAATGGGTGGTTTTGGGTCAGGTGGGAGATTAAAAAGTTCAAGATCGGAAACTGAAAGTAAACGTGCTTCAGACTTGCCCAATTCCAGTATTAACAGAGGTAGAATGAAGAACTGGTAACCAATCCTGTAACAGGAGGCACGCCAGTCATTGAAACTTTTGAAGGAGGCTGCATGCTTTTTATTCCAAACAGGTTTCCCTGTTTTTTTATTAAATTTATGTTGACCAGGTTATCATAGAATCATCATAGAACCACTACAGTGCAGAAGTAGGCCATTCAGCCCATCTGCGGACTTTTGGAAACTCGGCAGATATAGGAGGCCAGGCATATTGGCTAGATCTGATGATTAACTTCTTATTGGCCAGGAGGAGCAGGACTCTTTCCATGAGACCCTAGAAGCTAATGTGTATACACCTTCAAACCTTCATGGCTTCACGAGACCATCCCCAGCAATTTGTCCGATTGCCCAGCTCCACAATCTCCTCTAAAAGCCGTTTAGGTTCCCTCCAATCTCTCCTAGATCCTACCCTGATCTCTAATGCCCCCTCCAATCTCTTCTAGACCTCTGATCCCCCAACCTCTGAGCCCCCCCAACTCCGATTTTTCCATGAACCCCTGTCCTTTCAACTTCATTGTTCGCTCCCAAACTGCCACCATTGATCTTTGACCCCCGACTCCTGGCCCCTGCCTCTCCCCCACTGGTCTCCATCCCACTAACCACAAAACCTACCTGGTCCTCAGCTACAGCTTTTCCTCGGAAAATCAGACTGGTTACCCGATTTCAAAAACACATGCACAATGTGGAGTTTGATAACTCCTTCTCTCATCCAACAAATATCAGGACCAATGTTTTCCTTGATCTACGGGTCTCTGCTGCTTCCTCACTTCCTATTATGTAGCTCCTAAATCATAGAATCCCTCCAGTGCAGAAAGAAGCCATTCAACCGTTAGAGAGAAGAAGGTTAAGAGGTGACTTAATAGAGGCATACAAGATGATCAGAGGATTAGATAGGGTGGATAGTGAGAGCCTTTTTCCTCGGATGGTGATGGCTAGCACGAGGGGACATAGCTTTAAATTGAGGGGTGAGAGATATAGGACAGATGTTAGAGGTAGGTTCTTTACTCAGAGAGTAGTAAGGGGGTGGAATGCCCTGCCTGCAGCAGTAGTGGACTCATCAACATTAAGAGCATTCAAATGGTTATTGGATAAACATATGGATGATATTGGAATAGTGTAGATTAGGGGGGCTTTAGATTGGTTCCACTGGTCGGCGCAACATCGAGGGCCGGAGGGCTTGTACTGCGCTGTAATGTTCTATGTTCTAATGTTCTATGACCCACCGGCAGCAGTCAGCCAGGCCCTCGCCCCGTACCCTCACACATTTACCGTGATAATCCCCCTGACACTAAGGGGCAATTTATCATCGCCAATCCACCTAACCCACACATTTTGGCATGTGGGAGGAAACTGAGGCACCCGGAGGAAACCCACGCAGACACAGGGGGAACGTGCAAACTCCATACAGTCACCCAAGGCCGGAATTGAACCCGAGTCCCTGTGAGGCAGCAGTGCTAACCATTGTGCCACCGTGCCACCCTAATCTCCTCTAAGAACCTGGACTCTTTCACTTCTTCCTACCACAGAAGTCCTCAATTTCTTTTCAGAATGAGAGTCTTGTGCAGAACAGCTACTAGGGTTTTAGATGAAGGTAGTGGTGATATTGTCACCCAGCATGTCAGATATTTCCTCCTTTGGCGGCATTGAACTGGTTCATTTTAAATAGCAAAGTTAGAGCCATACCTTGATAACCTTCGTCACAAATACAGACTGTTCCAGTTCTACAGTATCCGTGTCCACTGCAGAGCCTGGTACAGGACTCTCCAATGTACACATTGTCAATTCCCCAGCTTTGTTTCTCTGTGATGCCCTCCTTCTGAATCCACCGGAACTGAGTCGCACTGAAAACATAATCATCAACATTTATTTAACTGGTTCATAGGTTGTTGGTTGAACAAGTAACTAGCACTTGACTTGGTTCTGAGGAATGAAACAGAGCAAGCTGACAAGTTAAACTCACGGAAATATTTGGGGACCCGTTTAAGATACAATAGAACATAGAACAGTACAGCACAGAACAGGCCCTTCGGCCCACGATGTTGTGCCAAGCTTTATCTGAAACCAAGATCAAGCTATCTCACTCCCTATCATCCTGGTGTGCTCCATGTGCCTATCCAATAACCGCTTAAATGTTTCTAAAGTGTCTGACTCCACTATCACTGCAGGCAGTCCATTCCACACCCCAACCACTCTCTGCGTAAAGAACCTACCTCTGATATCCTTCCTATATCTCCCACCACGAACCCTATAGTTATGCCCCCTTGTAATAGCTCCATCCACCCGAGGAAATAGTCTTTGAACGTTCACTCTATCTATCCCCTTCATCATTTTATAAACCTCTATTAAGTCTCCCCTCAGCCTCCTCCGCTCCAGAGAGAACAGCCCTAGCTCCCTCAACCTTTCCTCATAAGACCTACCCTCCAAACCAGGCAGCATCCTGGTAAATCTCCTCTGCACTCTTTCCAGCGCTTCCACATCCTTCATTATAGTGAGGTGACCAGAACTGCACACAATATTCCAAATGTGGTCTCACCAAGGTCCTGTACAGTTGCAGCATAACCCCACGGCTCTTAAACTCCAACCCCCTGTTAATAAAAGCTAACACACTATAGGCCTTCTTCACAGCTCTATCCACTTGAGCGCCAACCTTTAGAGATCTGTGGATATGGACCCCAAGATCTCTCTGTTCCTCCACAGTCTTCAGAACCCGACCTTTGACCCTGTAATCCACATTTAAATTAGTCCTACCAAAATGAATCACCTCACATTTATCAGGGTTAAACTCCATTTGCCATTTTCCAGCCCAGCTTTGCATCCTATCTATGTCTCTTTGCAGCCTACAACAGCCCTCTACCTCATCCACTACTCCACCAATCTTGGTGTCATCAGCAAATTTACTGATCCACCCTTCAGCCGCCTCCTCTAAGTCATTAATAAAAATCACAAAGAGCAGAGGACCAAGCACTGATCCCTGTGGCATTCCGCTAGCAACCTGCCTCCAATCCGAAAATTTTCTATCCACCACCACCCTCTGTCTTCGATCAGACAGCCAGTTACCTATCCAATCGGCCAACTTTCCCTCTATCCCACACCTCCTCACTTTCATCATAAGCCGACCATGGGGGACCTTATCAAAGGCCTTACTAAAATCCATGTATATGACATCAACTGCCCTACCTTCATCAACACACTTAGTTACCTCCTCAAAAAATTCTATCAAATTTGTGAGGCACGACTTGCCCTTCACGAATCCGTGCTGACTATCCCGGATTAATCCGCATCTTTCTAAATGGTCGTAAATCCCATCCCTAAGGACCTTTTCCATCAATTTACCAGCCACCGAAGTAAGACTAACCGGTCTATAATTACCAGGGTCATTTCTATTCCCTTTCTTAAACAGAGGAACAACATTCGCCACTCTCCAGTCCTCTGGCACCATCCCCGTGGACAGCGAGGACCCAAAGATCAAAGCCAAAGGCTCTGCAATCTCATCCCTTGCCTCCCAAAGAATCCTAGGATACATTTCATCAGGCCCAGGGGACTTATCGACCTTCAGTTTATTCAAAACTGCCAGGACATCCTCCCTCTGAACATCTATTTCCTCCAGCCTATTAGCCTGTAACATCTTCTCTTCCTCAAAAACATGGCCCCTCTCCTTGGTGAACACTGAAGAAAAGTATTCATTCATCACCTCGCCTATCTCTACTGACTCCATATACAAGTTCCCACTACTGTCCTTGACCGGCCCTAACCTCACCCTGGTCATTCTTTTATTCCTCACATAAGAGTAAAAAGCCTTGGGGTTTTCCTTGATCCGACCCGCCAAGGACTTCTCATGTCACCTCCTAGCTCTCCTAAGCCCCTTTTTCAGCTCGTTCCTTGCTAACTAGTAACCCTCAATCGAGCCATCTTAACCTTGTTTCCTTATCCCTACATAAGCTTCCCTCTTCCTTTTCACAAGACATTCCACCTCTTTCGTGAACCATGGTTCCCTCACTCGGCCATTTCCTCCCTGCCTGACAGGGACATACCTATCAAGGACACCCAGTATTTGTTCCTTGAAAAAGTTCCACTTTTCATTAGTGCCTTTCCCTGACAGTTTCTGTTCCCAACTTATGCCCCCTAATTCTTGCCTAATCGCATCATAATTACCTCTCCCCCAATTGTAAACCTTGCCCTGCCATACGGCCCTATCCCTCTCCATTGCAATAACAAAAGACACCGAATTGTGGTCACTATCTCCAAAGTGCTCTCCCACAACCAAATCTAACACTTGGCCCGGTTCATTTCCCAGTACCAAATCCAATGTGGCCTCACCTCTTGTCGGCCTATCCACATATTGTGTCAGGAAACCCTCCTGCACACACTGCACAAAAACTGCCCCATCCGAACTATTTGACCTACAAAGGCTCCAATCAATATTTGGAAAGTGAAAGTCCCCCATGACAACTACCCTGTGACCCCCACTCATATCCATAATCTGCTTAGCAATTTCTTCCTCCACATCTCTATTACTATTTGGGGGCCTATAGTAAACTCCTAACAACGTGACCGCTCCTTTCCTATTTCTAACCTCAGCCCATATTACCTCAGTGTTCAGATCCCCCTCGAAGTGCCTTTCCGCAGCCGTTAAACTATCCTTGATTAACAATGCCACTCCTCCACCTCTTTTACCAGCTTCCCTACACTTACTGAAACATCTATACCCCGAAACGTCCAACAACCATTCCTGTCCTTGTTCTACCCACGTCTCCGTAATGGCCACAACATCGTAGTCCCAAGTACCAATCCACGCCCCAAGTTCATCTACCTTGTTCCGGATGCTCCTTACATCCGGAACAATAGAAGAAAAGGAAAATAAAAAGTGAGTACTGATTGGGAAAAAAGGCAGGCTATAATGAGATAAAGAAGGGATTTTGTCCTTGGAAAGTGGATGGAAAGTCAAAAACAAAGACAGGGATAAGCCAGGAAATCCTAGGCCAATTAATCTTATTTCACTGCCGGGAAATGAACTAGAATCAATAATGAAAGATCAAACGATTAAAGCATTTGGAAGAAAGTCAAGTTAACCAGGACAACTCAACACAGAGTTCAAAAAGGCAGATTATACCAGACCTCCCTTATTGAAGCCTTTGAAAAGTAACAGAGTAAACAAGAGAAATGCAATGGGTGAAGTTTAAATTAATTTTGAAACACGTGTGATAGGCTAGCAGATAAGAGACCTATGATAACAATCGGAATTAAGGGAAATACAACCACATGGATTGGATGACAGAAAGCAAAGTGAAACATTAAGTAGGATCTGTACTGGAGCTTCTGGTCTTTACAATATTCATAAATGATCCATAAACAGGAATTCAGGGTAAAGGCCTGGGGCTGCACGGTGGCACAGTGGTTAGCATTGCTGCTGCTTTTTACAGCGCCAGGGACCGGGGTTCGATTCCCGGCTTGGGTCACTGTCTGTGTGGAGTTTGCACATTCTCCCCGTGTCTGCGTGGGTTTCCTCCGGGTGCTCCGGTTTCCTCCCACATTCTGAAAGACGTGCTGGTTAGGGTGCATTGACCCGAACAAGCGCCGGACTGTGGTGACTAGGGGAATTTCACAGTAACTTTGCAGTGTTAATGTAAGGTTTACTTGTGACTAATAAATAAACTTTAAGGCAAAATGTTGCGGATGCTGGAATCTGAAACAAAAACAGAATCAATGTTCTGATGAAGGGTCATCCAGACTTGAAATGTTGGCTCTATTCTATCTCCTAATGCTGTCAGAGCTCCTGAATTTCTCCAGCATTTTCTGTTTTTGTTACAGAAATTCAGGGACAATGCTGAAATTTACTAATGATACTCGGGGTATGTAACAACTTGCACTCAACAACATAAAACTATGGAAGGACATAGGCAAGCTAATGTGATGAGCAGAAACGTGGCAGTGTTTAACTGGAGCAAATTGCAAGGTTGGATATTAGACTCCTTTTAGGATCTAAAAAATTAGATGAAAAGCGAAGGGAAATTGTGAGAATAAAACGCGGAGGAGCGACCATTCCCCTTTCTGAACTGTACCTGGATGCAACATATTCTGGTAGTTGGATGGTGACCCTGTTCCAACTGGAGCAATTGACGGAACTGTAAATACTGGCTTCATGGAACTGGAATGGAGAGCAGCCAACGTTGCTGCTCGTTGAAGGAAGACACTCTGTTTGCACAAGTGACCAGGAGTCCTTCCTGCAAGAATAAACAGAAAGCCTCAACTGACTAAAGACAGAGACATAAATTGATTAGAAATGCTCAGCAGGGTCATGTGCTGCAGTCTTCGTGGCGGGTAGGTGAGGCCTGGGATGGTGGACAGAGAGGGTTGGTGTGTCGGTGGAGGTTCCAGCAGTGGGAGGAGGCGTCAGATCTTTTGGTGGTGGGCACCGGATGTTAAAAGGAAGGTGCTGATGGAGGGGCTCCCACTTGCTTCCACCCAAGGCCTGAAGAGGGTTAATTTTCAGACACCCCCCCCCCCCCCCCCCTGAACTCCCCTCACCTGCCTGAAAATTGAGGCTGGGTGGGAAACAACCTTTAAGGGTTAATAATCAACCACGTCCCTTACATCCACCCGCCCCCCCACCCCCCACTCAACTCCCCGCCCCCTCACCCCGGTCTATGCATCAAGAACCCAAACCTCTCAGCCTCATCTCCCCTCCTTGCTGTGAGACCCATCGTGCTCTCATCTGGTCCTGGACTCTGGGACTGAGAACTTGGCACTTCTTGTAGTCTCAGTCCTGGCCCCTGCTGGGACTATAGAGCTGCCAGCCAATCAGATTAACCAGCTGCTCTCTGACGTGCAACTTACATCATTTACTCAGCCCCAAATCTCACCTCCAGCCAATGAATGCTCCCCAGAGTATTTACTGGCTGCCGGGCTGCTGTGATTGGCAAGGGGGCATTCCTTTCCCAACTCTTCAGAAAGAAACTCCGCCATCCAGTAAACCCTGCCTCATAGAAATTCCTGACAAATATGTTTATGATGGCTCTCTCATTCAGTTGTTAGAATGATGCACTATTTTATATGGATGGCACAGTGGTTAGCACTGCTGCCTCACAGTGCCAGGGACATGGGAAACAAACAATTTATTCATGTATAATCCATTTGGTCTTCTGTGTCTCGCTGATAGGCAAAATGTACGAGTGACGTATTTACTTACGTTTGAACTTTAAAACCTTGTTGATGAAAAGAACTTAAAACATTCTTGAAACGTTACGATATTTACAAAGAAATATGAAACTTCTTATGCTGTTGATAAATTAGTGAATATGTTGTGATAATACAGGTGGCACAGTGGTTAGCACTGCTGCCTCACAGCGCCAGAGACCCAGGTTCAATTCCGGCCTTGGGTGACTGTGTGGAGTTTGCATGTTCTTCCCGTGTCTGCATGGGTTTCCTCCGGATGTTCCGGTTTTCTCTCACAGTCTAAAGATGTGCAGTTAATCGGCCATGCTAAATTACCTCTTTGTGTCAGGGGAATTAGCAGGGACAGGGCCTGGGTGGGATTGTTGTTGGTGAGGGCTTGATGGGCTGAATGGCCTTTTTCTACACTGTAGGGGTTTTATGATTCTATGAATTTTGCTCACCCAGTTCTCTGAAGTTCCTTTACAAACTGTTACAATGGTGCAACAGAGGAGGAAGGTAAGCTTTTCTACTCTTAAGGTGGGAACTGGTTTTATCTTTCAACAATCAATGGATGGACATATAGTCATAAAACATCATTCTGTAATGCCAACATTTCATGCACCATACATCTTAAAGACACACACATTGCTCTCATAGTGCAGATGCTATAGAATAAAATGGTGTTTACTCGTGAAAGTTAAGGGCAGGAGTACCAGCTTACAGGAATCACACTCCTGCATTCTGAGTATTAGAAGTCACAGCATGTGGTTTTTGCAACATAATTGTGAGGCTTTATATCATAAGTTGCTGAGTTTTCAGACCTGCTCCCATTTGCAAAGTTTACTTATCTTGCTGAATTCATTCAAAGTCGATGGTAGCAAATATGCCCATCTATCAGTCACAAACCTTTCTTGGGATCGCCACTTACCTTGGATCCTTACTGTATTCCAGCAATACAGGCTGCAGATCCCCACAAGAATCAGCTTCACAGCCAACTACAATCTGAAAACATATTAGAGAAGGTAAACACTAGGAAAGATCCATTTAATGAATGTACAAGTATAACAAAATATACTTCATGCTTGATACCGACTTTGAAAATATGGCAATGTTGTTTCTTTGTCCCGACAACCAAACTGACAGTTTGATGATCTGGTTGATTGTCAGAATGAGTAGGATTCAGTAAAAGAAGATGGGATAGATCGATCGTACTGTTTGAAGAAAACACTCTGAGCGGAAACTGAATGTTTCTCCATTTGACAGATTTCAGAATCAGCCAAATGAGCTGAATGCTCTTTGGTGATTTGTACATTCTCATGTCTCTTTCATTCAGCCTTCTATTGTTGCTCGTGTGTTGTACACTTTAGGAGCTTCTTCACCTCACTGAATCTATCCAATGGGATAGATCTAAAGTTTAAAGTTTATTTATTAGTGTCACAAGTAGGCTGACGTTAACACTGCAATGAAGCTATCAAATGGAGAAACATTCCGTTTCTGCTCAGGGCATTTTCTTCTAACAGTGCAATGTTAATCAGCAGAAACCCCAGAGAAACAACATTATTAGCCATGGGTTAAAAATGGTTGTTTCCATTGTTTCTCTGAGGTTCCACGCTCGCCTACCTAAGTTATGGCAGGAAACTGGAAGAACTCTGTGCCAATATATTACTTCAAGATATTTGCCCTAGGAGACAACGGAAGACTGTGGGGCATAACCTAAACAGTCTTAACAGAAGGGAGTGCGCTATGATCCTTCGCCCTACATTCCAACAATCTCTCACTAATTCTAGTCTTGCAGTTTTTCATTTATCTTGTCTCTTATCCTCTCAAAGTTTATCTTGTCCATAATATCCACTCCCTGTTCCCTTGATCCCAATCTCACTCATCTCCTAACTAGCTTCTTCCTAACCACTTAACCCTTCCACCCCATCCAACTCCACCCCCAGGCACTGTTCTTTCTAGGCAGTTCCCTTCAAAATTGTCATTATCCCCATCCAACCCTCCCATGCACCATAACCTTCATTTTCAAAAACCTACATTAAACACCAACCCCCCCTCCCCCGCGATTTCCAATCTTGCTTAAATGGTCATTACATCCTAGTTTGTACTGTCCAAAACTTCCTGTTTGAGTTTACCCCAATATAGCTTCTATCCTTCCCAAAGCGTCATATTCGTAAGACGTGCTCAATAGATGCTTTGGCCATGCTAAATTCTGTCAGTGTACCTGAATAGGCAACGCAGTGTAGCAACTAGGGGATTTTCACAGTAACTTCATTGCAGTGTTAATGTAAGCCTACTTGTGAGACTAATAAATAAACTTTAACTTTAAAAACTTTGAACTTTAAAAAGAACTTTTAAAACAAACCAACTTCAGTTGAAGTCATAAATAACACCCTCTGTGACAGCCTTGTATTATCCCTCTTCCTCAGTCTTCCTGGCGGAATTTGATATTGCT
Organism: Mustelus asterias; assembly: GCF_964213995.1. Classification (NCBI taxonomy): domain Eukaryota; kingdom Metazoa; phylum Chordata; class Chondrichthyes; order Carcharhiniformes; family Triakidae; genus Mustelus; species Mustelus asterias. The sequence continues at coordinate 59,731,230 of NC_135819.1, forward strand.
GACCATGCCGCACTTCTCCACTGTCTAGTTCCACAGGACTGCTCCTTTCTTGGTTCCATTCATACCTATCTGAAGGCAGCTGCTGCATCTTCACCAATGGCTTCTCTTCCCCTCCCTCCTCTGCACTGTCAGTTCCTGGGTATCTGAAGATGCCACCTCCATGACAGATCTTGTGCCACTCCTGATTTGAATGGTCATTGGGCGAAACTGGCAGCCAACCAACTCAAATCTATGTAAACACACCAATGTGTTCCACTTCCTTTCATCTGCGACTTTCTTTCCCATCACTTGTAACATAGCTCTCCTGTCCAACTGCCTACATCCTAAATCAACATTGAAAAATAAATTCTGCCTGTGTATGCACTCAACTAACGCTCATTCATTAAAACAAAACTGAAGGAACCAATAGAGAATCTCATTTGTGGTCCTTTAGAGAAACTGCCATCGCAACGGAAGAGCAGCCAGACAGGCAAAAAAATTACCAATGTCGATTACAAGGTAGCTCCTCTTAAAACAAAGTATTCTGTCCAGACATCATGCACCCATCAATCATGTAGGAAGCGGTAGTGACATTGCTAACGTTTTCACTCACTGTGTAGATTTGTCAGAAATTGGAACAGAGCACAGAGGGAAGGGACTAACCTAACTATATTCCTTAAAATTTGTCAGAAAACAGACCTGGAAACCAGACGCAACGCGTAGGAAAAACCTTTTCAACATTTTAAGAGATCCGGCGGGCACTCATTTGGAAAAGGGTGTCTTGTTAAGGACAATCACCATGGATTCAGGTAACAGGTTACAGTTAACTAAACTGCTTGAATTCGCTAATTAAAAATTAGAATTAAGTACAGAAGTCAAGGCAGAACTTTTCTTTACACAATGAGTAACACACATCACTGAAGATATGAATCTCTGATGGTAATTTCTGTGAAGTAAGTTTGGAAGAATGAGAGGTGAATTCTTTGAAATGCATAACATTCATAAGATTCTTTAATGTGGGTAGATGCTGAGAGGCTCTTTCCCTGGTTGGATTCTCTAAACTAGAGGTCATAGCCTCAGGGTTATTTAAATTGAGATGAGGTGAGGAGAGGGTTGTGAACCTTTGGAATTCTTTACCGAGGTCTGTGGCAACTCAGCAGTTGAATACATCCAGGACTGAGATCAATAGACTTTTAGATAAAAATAAAATCAAGGAACATGGGGTAGAAAAGGGGCACTGACCTAAAAATTCAGCCATGATCTTACTGAATTGCAGAGCAGGTTTAAGTGGCCTACTGTGTGCTTATATATATTATGTTTAGGGAACACAAACGCAAGTGAATTCCACAGAAAATTCTGTTTTCAAGAGAGAGACAATGTTGAGAGGGAGAAAGAGAGAGGTTGAAAAGTAGGGGAGAAGATGGGCAGACAGTGTTGAGATCAGTGGAAAGGGGATGGAGCAGGAGTGCCTGATGATCTTTTCATTTACAAATATTGTTTTATATTCCAGATACACAGTATGTAATTCTTTTGGGGCATTTGGGTTATGAAGACTGATTTACAGTGGAGGTTATGGAGCCTGATTTTCAGTGGTAACTGAGGTAGATGGAGCCTGATTTTCAGTGGTAACTGAGGTAGAAGGAGTATGAAGGAGTATGAAATGACCCAAACAGAATCTTACTCTGAACTGTAGTATGTATCCTGGTGCTACAATCAGTTCTCGTGAAGCCAGGAAATTGTGTGTCTTATCTTTCTTCTTGTTTGGCCAATAGAGATGGAATGAAGGATTGCCACAGAAACCTGCTGTACGAACTGCATTCGGGTAGAAAATCCAGTTTTCATCATGGTTAACACCTTCTGTAGGGGAAAAGAAGTTCTTTAGGAGCAGAATAATAAAGCAGCTATCGATGTTTTATAGTTTAACAGCAATTTCCCTATTGCCCCAGTCATTCAAGGATAGGGAATATGTACCAATTATGTGATCAAAGCTCAGTTTAAGTTTCCCTGTCAGCACAAAGGAAGCCCACAGTGCAGCGAGCTGATTGCCTGCTAATTTGCGGATTAGTTTACTTGAATAATTATTCATAGCTGTCTGTTCAACTTTAACATTTTGTAGGAAGCCAGGCCTGACGGGAATGTGAAAAAATCTTCTCAAATTTAAAGGGAAACTGGATAATTAAAAAGTAAGTGCCTACATGGAGGAGGATAGATATTGTTGTATCTTTTATAAAGCATCAAAATACATTTTATCTTTACCAGTCATTATCGAGGTTAGGGGGGTAGAAAAGTGGCAGGCAGAATGTGAAGGTGCAAAACGGTGTCTTTGAGCAAGTGTCAGAGTGACGCAACAATTTGAACCATACTTAAGTGGATAATACTGCTGTCAACATGAGCCCAGGATTTGGGATATGATGCAGAAATGTTCACTTTCAGAAAGCTGACAAGAATGGTCCGAGAATGTATACTACAATTTGTTCCATATTTACCCATGTCAAGCCTTCACACAACATTGCAGCTCTCTCATTGTATTTCATGTGTATCCATACGTCTATAATATATCATACTGGGCGAAATGCTTTTAACTTACAAAGTGATTGCCCCAGCCATTCAAGGATAGGGAAATCCTGCCCTCAGCTGTATAATGATTGAGTCTGTAATAAGCTTGTGTGATAGTGTTGCGCTCCCATTTGATGCACTTGTACTCTGCAATGCCAGTGCTGAGCACATACAAAGGCTAATTCTCGGATTTTCCAACCATCCTGTGTTTGTTAACATATGTGATTGGCACTGGGCTCTACAAAACTTTGCTTGGACAGTTCATGTCATCTATTAAGTCTTGACCAAACCCTCCCATTCTCAATTCTTAACTGTCATCAGCACCATTCACCAAACCAATGTTTCCATCTTACCATCATCAAACGAATCCATTAGTTGGCTTGGGTTGATCTCAGATCCTCCAATCAAGATGTTGTCCAGTGCCCACTGAGCACGCTCTTTGCTTGCTACCATCAGCCCTTTGAGAACAACAAAGGGTTGCCACCATCGCAGGCGAGTTGTGTTGGTGTGAGCTTCCTCTGGGAGAAGGACATAATCTTGGCGCACAGAAATATATTTCTGATAATCCATTTCATGCAGCAGGTTCCAGGTGATTCCTACAATCATGAGAAATTAGTTAGTACCAGAATTCATTATTTCAACAGTAATGTGGCACAGTGGTTAGCACTGCTGCCTCACAGCGTCAGGGACCTGGGTTCAATTCTGGCCCTGGGTGACTCTCTGTGTGGAGTTTGCATGTTCTCTCTGTGTCTGGGTGGGTTTCCTCCCACAGTCCAAAGATGTGCAGGTGAGGTGTATTGTCCATGGTAAATGTGAAGGGTTACAGTGATTGGGCAGAGGAGTGGGCCCTTTCAGAGGGTCGATACAGACTCAACGGGATGAATGGCCTCCTTCTGCACTGTAGGGATTCCATGATTCTATGAAAGGTTAATCTTAAAGTTCATGATGGAGGTAGTTTTGATCAGTGGCTGTTCATGCTGCTGGGATTTTCTGGTCCCACCAATGGCGTACCCCGCCACGGACGGACGGACGGGGGTGGGCGGGGGGGGGGGGGGGGGGGGGGGTGCAGTCAATGGGGGGGGGGGGGTGTGCAGTCAATGGGGGGGGGGGGGTGCAGTCAATGGGAAATCCCATTGACAGTGACGGAAACAGAATATCCCACTGCTGGCCAATGGCGCGCCACCTCCTGGCCAATGGCGCGCCACCTCCTGCCATGAAAAACACGCTGCGGGGAGACCACAGAATCCTCTAATCTCTTTGCCTAATGGTGACTATGGTTGGAATCTTTCCACAGAATTTTACAGTAATCAGTCCAATGAGTCTATGCCGATGTTTAAGCTCCAGATGAACCTGCTCTCATCTTACTCCATCTCACCCCATCAGCAACTCTTTGATTACTTTTTCCCTGATGGACTTATCTAATGCAAGGATATGAGTGGAATAGTTGCGAATGTGTGCGCACGCTTCAGTAAAATGCTGCCATTTTGATAGTATTCAGTGGATCTAACGGTGAGAAACACAGCAGAAATGTGTGAAGAAAATAACTACTCTGTTAAGGAAGTGGGATTAGGGTTACACTGGGGACAGCTCAGGGAAGATATTGCCAAGTGTTGAGATTGACATGAATGGTGACACTTTTAAATTTGAGATCAATTCATATTTTCACTGTTAAAATTGAGACATTTACATCTGGGTGTTTAATAGTTATCTCTAACTGTTATAAGCTCCTCAATGGGCAGTTACAGTTTTACAGCATTTAGAGTTAGAATGTGCTCAGAATAAAGTCCCAGCAACCAGCTTGCTGATTGAATCTTTTCAGCACTCTTTTGGCTAGTTGGAATAATTATTTCCTATTTGCCTTAAATAAAATGAGACTCTGGCACAGCAAAGTTGAATATTACGGAATATGATGAAAATAAAGTACAAAGTACGGGTCAGTGGTGACAGTGTAAAGCGGGGAGAAGGTAAAAGGGATGGAATGGTCTCTGAATGCTCCCTAACCAGGATTGTAGCTATTATCTCAGGAAATTACTGAGTTACCACACTTTATGGTCAACATCTCTCTCCCTCCCCTTCTGATCTGCTTGTCTTGTCAATTAGTCTGATTCAAAACATCATTTTGACATGGTTAGGAGGCAGCTAATTAGCGTTACAAAAATAGAGAATAAGCCTCACCTCCGTCAGTGGAGTAGTCCAACAAAACCCCTTCCTTCCTACAAGTAGGCTGATGACATGTGGTCATGTTGTTCTCACTGCCTATTCTGGCCCAATATTGCACAAATCTGTGAATACAAGACCAGCATTAATGTATACCTGAAATTGTAAAGGTGTCACTAACATACTTTCAAATAGCAGAGAAGTATTTATTGGCACCAAACAGAAATTTATTATTCAAAGGGGGCACAAAGCTTTTTTCTCGGGATAATCCAACCCAGCACCTTGAGATTAATTTCTCACAATCAAGGTGCTACACCTAGAACAGTTTATCAGAATATTATCTTGACATTTCAGAAACAGGACCTGGAAGTCACAGGTGGATTTTCTGGCCTTGTTGTGACGGGTCCCGCCGCAGGAGATTCCGGACCCCTGCCTAAAGTCCACTGATTTTCAGAACCAGATGATCCCAGCAGTGGGCAGGGCTGGATAATCCCACCCATGATGTGAGTGTAAAACAGCAAGGTGGCTGTGCTACAACTGATTTAGATTCACAGTTTGCTTGTTACTCTCACTCCAGACCTTTCTAGAGTCCATGGGGTCACATTTTAGGCAGCTGTCTGTGTCAATGAGGGTGTCCATAGAAGCAGTGCAAAATGCACCATCAGACAGCTGTGTGGAACTGCTTGTCTCCTCACGGAAAGGTGTAGTTGCACCAGAGATTTGACCCAATTGTAAGAGGAAATGATTAAGAGAAATTGACAGTCAGTTATTGGATCTTCTAGTCTGCAACCATAAGAAACCTGCCATGGAAGCCTCTGTAAACTCAACATCTGTGTGAAAAATGACCCAATCTCCTTGCCTGATTTTCAAGTAATTTGTTTTTGCCCAGGTGATTATTTCCTCCCGACTGCAGGGCAGAAAGGAGGCCGGAGCTTTAGGAATTCTACTGGGAGAAGAATTCTCACCAAGCCTGCCTTCCTATCATGGGCACAAGTCACTTATAGGGTAGATCAGGGTTTCCCAATCGAGCCACAGAACCTATAGTGACCTCCCAAGAGCATAGGGGAACCTCAAGCGTTCTCATAATGTCTATGCCTCTTTTTTGCTGCGAAATAGGCGCAAACACAGAAGTCAAATGTAAACAAGTCTTTTCTAGCTATATCTATGCATATATTAGGAATTAGGAAAAGGAGCACAGTCACAAATACATTCACCAGTGACATGGCCCCATCACATTAAGCACTGGCCAAGCCACCCTCTCATGGCCAGTTAACATTATCTCCTGGAAGTGGTACCCAGTTCAGGAGTGGATAATCTAAACAGTTCTCTTATTTAAAAATATTTAAGTTTTACCTTTTGTCATTTTTAATAGGAGAAATAATGCTGGAAAGCTGATACTCGTATTGGATCAAGGCACCCTCTCTCTCCCTCACACACACCCAGGCATACACACAGGACTCCAGTTTGGGAACCCCTGGAGTAGATGAAAATTCAGACCCATTGGAAACTCTTGCTGATTCCTCTTCCAGGCAGAGTAAGTTCCCCTTATCTGCGCTTGGGCATAGGTAATCATCGGAATGGAGAGCACAAGAGGCCCAATCGTCAAACTTACTCACCCGGTTCTCAGCTCAGGTGATTATTTGTATCAACCACAGGAGGAAAAGATCATTCACTGTCAGCATCAAGAATTATCAGATCAGGAACGGTAAATATTGATGGAGAACCAACCTCCCTTTAATCTCTAATGTGTGACAAGAACTATCTATGGCAGCAGTGTGACATTTTTCTATTCCTCAAGTAAACAATATTTTGACCCCCTCGAAACGATGTTGCCAGTTAAGTGCCAGTTAATATTAAATTAGGGCCAGTTTTGTGATCCCAAAGGTGAAAATCAATGACTGTCTGACTGAAGTAAAGAATTACCTTTCTGACTTGACCAAATGAAATAGAGTTTGACTTACTTTGTACCCCGGAGATCGAGGTCTGCAGTTATTGCCTGCCTCATGCCTGCTCCACTGAAATAGAGGGGCAAATCTTCCACCAGCACACCACAATCTGTGCAAGCTTTTCCACCTTCCAGAGAAATCCAGAAGTCTGATTTCAAGGCATCAGTCTCAAAACGCTCCTTCAATGAGGTCTGTAATGCATTAGACAAACAATCACCAAATGATTTGATTTATTATTGTCACATACAGTGAAAAGTATTGTTTCTTGCGCGCTATACGGACAGAGCATACTATTCATAGAGAAGGAAAGGAGAGAGTGCAGAATGCAGTGTTACAGTCATAGCTAGGGTGTAGAGAAAGATCAACTTAATGCGAGGTCGGTCCGTTCAAAAGTCCGACGGCAGCAGGGAAGCTGTTCTTGAGTCGGTTGGTACGTGACCTCAGATTTTTGTATCTTTTTCCCGACGGAAGAAGGTGGAAGAGAGCATGTCCGGGGTGCGTGGGGTCCTTAGTTATGCTGGCTGCTTTGCCGAGGCAGCAGGAAGTGTAGACAGAGTCAATGGATGGGAGGCTGGTTTGTGTGGTGGATTGGGCTACATTCACGACCTTTTGTAGTTTCATGGGTTTAAATAGGCAGCGCAATTTTCCCATTTCCAACTCAGGCAAGTACCCAACTAAGTGGAAAAAAAAAGTTTAAGCTGGTTTTATTTCCCTTCCATTTTCCCTTTCTCTGATTTGCATGGGCTGTGTGGCACTGGGAACTAAGAGAATTTTTCTCGGTCCTCAGCCGATGCTGCTCTATGACTGGCTGCTGGGAATAAGGTGACAGCGTTTCGTGTTAACTTCCCTCCTCTTTGGAAGTGCCCTGCCTCTGCTTGCCATCTCCCCACAATCAGATGTGTGAGATTGGTAGCCTATTGTGGAGGACTTAAAGACACAAATGCCTGTTTAGCTACTCAGATTGCAACATACTGGAGCTCCATGTTCTGCCATCATACTGTCCCTCTTCTAATTACAGCTTTGACTTCTGTTCCTCAAATGTGACAATCCAATAATTTATTGAGTTCAGCATTTCATGATGAATTTGATATTGGTTCACTAAAACCTTAGAACAAAACTACCACTAAATGTATTTTAGGTAAAAGTAAATAGCAAATTCTAAGCAACCAACTGATTGTTTAGCAGTAATTGATGCATAATAATCACAAACTCCCAGCACATTAAGCTGTCACAACAGATATCATGGTTTGTACTCTTTGCCCCTCTAGAGATTTGCTGGGTAGAGCTCCATGCAGATTGGCAGCACTCCAGTGTCTTAACGTTTTTCCGATGTGAGCTTTGACAGCCCCGGCAGCATTTTGTGTCTACAAGCTCTATCTTGTTTTCAGCCAGTGTCCTACATCTTTCCACAGAGGTTACTGGTCAGTGACCAGGAGTGGGGAGGTTAGCCCAGGGGCCACTGGCGCTCACTCCAAACGCTGCCATGATTGAGATCAGCTACTCAGCAGAGACAAGAAATATAATCTTCTGGCCTGATAGAAGTCTACAAAATTATGTGAGGCACAGATAGGGTGGATAGTCAGAGGCTTTGAAAGGGTTGAAAGGTCAATTAGGAGAGGGCACAGATTTAAGGTGAGAGGGGGTATGTTTAAGGGAGACATGGGAGGAAACTTTTTCACACAGAGTGTGTGCAATGCACAGAATGCCTGCGATGCACTGCCAGTGGAGGTGGTTGAAGCAGGCACGTTAGCAACGTTTAAGGAATATCTTGTTAGACACATGAATGGGAGGCAAACAGAGGGATAGAAACCACATATCGCCGCAAGCTCGGTGGGCCAAAGTGTCTGTTCCTGTGATGTGATTGTTCTTTGTACAGCTTAATACAATATCAACCAATGGTTTTATCAATGAATTAATTAGGCAAGTTATGTCAAAATACGTTTTAGCAGATAATGGCCAAATATTTCATCACATTGTGGTCAAGGATTAACATCGAGGAAGGGACATAATTATTTGGACAAGTGCAAAACAGAAATAAGCATTGTTCATTGAAAAAACAATTGTCCCATACATTCTTTTGCTAACAGCCAGGGAGTTTTGTTTGTTAAATTTATTGTGAATCCGAATAATAAGAACCACACATAGCGAATGGCGTTCATTAATAAAAATGGAAAATCATGTTTAGTTGGGCTGTGAATGATCATGTTAACTAGCTCCACTCCATTACTCATGACCCCTAAAAAATGCAATGCCTGCGAATTTTCCACCCTAAATATTCCGCCCATTTGAGATCTTAGGAAATCTCGCGTAATCCAATAATACCTTCAGCGGCCGACTCAAGTAGCAATTTGACCCAGTAAAGCCGGGGTCACAGAAGCACTGTTTGTTCAGGCAGTCTCCATGTCCTCCACAATTGTCTGGGCAAGCAGGTCCCACGTAGAAATTATCAATCGCCCACTGGATATCTGAATACTTCTGATAGAACCGGAATCTCACAGGACTGGAATAAAATAGCATGAGTTAGTTTTAATTCACTCGGAATCTGCACAAGAGTCTCCACACTCCAGAATCATAGAATCATAGAAACCCTACAGTGCAGAAGGGGGCCATTCGGCCCATCGAGTCTGCACCGACCACAATCCCACCCTGGCCCTACCCCCACATATTTACCCGCTAATCTCTCTAACCTACGCATCTCAGGACTCTAAGGGGCAATTTTTTTTTTTAACCTGGCCAATCAACCTAACGCACACATCTTTGGACTGTGGGAGGAAACCGGAGCACCCGGAGGAAACCCACGCAGACACGAGGAGAATGTGCAAACTCCACACAGACAGTGACCCGAGCCGGGAATCAAACCCGGGACCCTGGAGCTGTGAAGCAGCAGTGCTAACCACTGTGCCACCGTGCCGCCCACACAATTATCCAGAATGATAATTGTGTGAAAATGCCAATGAGAACACAACTGATCAAAGACAGGATACAAATATATTAATAAAAGCATTTTTGCTTTTCCAGTCAAATTGATTGTGACGGAGGGCCTTCTGGACTCAAAATGTTAGCTCTGTTCTCTCTCCACAGAAGCTGTCAGATCTGCTGAGATTTTCCAGTATTTTCTGTTTTTGTTTCAGAATCCAGCATCCGCAGTAATCTGCTTTTATATTAACTCGATTGTGTGTTTTTCTGTCTGCATTCTTTCTCAGCTGCAGAAATTACCCAGCAGTTCGGGAAATTAAAAACGTACAGCAGACTCTCCTCTGCTGCTTTCAGGGCCCATTTATTATTGGTTCAGATGGAAGTGACATAATTTCATTGCTTAGAGTAATATGGAGTCCGTTTTACTGCCACAGACGAATGATTCACTCGTTCACTTGGCTGAAAAATGATTAAAAGCATCGTACATACAGTGGACAATTTCAGGCAGCTCCTCAGGCCAGTGCTGTTAACCTTAAAGGAACCAAACACTGACTTCAAAAGTCTACATAAAGCTGCTTACCATCAGATCCATCTATCTACTACCGGTTAGATTCAAGTGGGAGCAGAAAGGGTACTGCAGATATTTAATGTCCTTCATGATGACTGAAGAATCAATTCAAAGTTTGTTCAGATTAAACTTCCACTTTTATATTTTTCATTTACATTTGTGAAGTTTGGTTTCAAACAATGCAGTTTAGCCTCCTCCAGCCACATATTGGTGTTCGATTAAATGTAGAATGAAAGGCACACTTTATGCATGTAAACTGTTTTGCCATTGCATTTTGCAAAGGGAGCTAAGATCACCAAGGGCACAGTGGTTAGCACTGCTGCCTCACAACGTTAGGGACCTGGGTTCGATTCCGGCCTTGGATCACTGTCTGTTTGGAGTTTGCATGCTCTCTCCATGTCTATGTGGATTTCCTCCGGGTGTTCCATTTTCCTCCCACAGTCAAAAGATGTGCGGGTTAGCTGGATTGGCCATGCTAAATTGCCCCTTAGTGTTCCAAGACGTGTAGATTAGGGGGATTAGCGGGGTAAATACATGGGGTTAAGGGGATAGGGCCTGGGTTAATTGCTCTGTCAGAGCGTTGGTGCAGACTCAATGGGCCGAATGGCCTCCTTTTGTACTGTAGAGATTTTATGAATTAGGACCAGCAAGGTCAAAGGTTAGTTTTTTAAAATGGAAGATAATCAGACCCAGATGGGGGAAGGAGGAAGCAAGAGAAAGAGAGAAAGAGTGAGAGGGAGGGAAGGGGGATGTGAGGGTGGAATGGGGAGTAGTGGTTAGAGAAGGAAGAAGAGGATTGGATAAATTAGATGACAAAAGGTAGAGGACAAGACGTGGTTGGGGTGGGGGGGGGGGGGGAGTTGTATTTCTGCCATGGTTCAGATTTTACTTGGGAAAGGGGTTGGGAAGCTATGCTCCCTTTCATGTAGTCAGTTTGTCTTGTTATAATGGGGAAGTGTGGAGATCTGCATTACTCTCTGCAGACAAGGATTTTAATTCCTAATTTCTCATGGGATGGGTAGGAGACACAGGCTCCTGTGATCACAGGGTGCAGGTTGGCATCTGAGTTTAGCAGAAATTTTCCCTTCTCTCCAGTGAACTTGGAACTTCAGCTTTGGTGGGGGATTGGTTATTGGTGAGCAGGTCAAGATGGGACTTGCAATTGGGGGCAGTGGTTAGGGGTGTGGGCAGTGTTCAATCATCAAAGTTTAATTGAGAGGGAGCAGGGAGCAATCAGGTTAGAATTTGAATATTGAATAAAGACAAGTGGACCCATTTAGGAAGACGGTAGTTAACAGTAATGGTACACAAAAGGGAAGAAATACATCTTTGACAAGTCCAGATTTCCACCAAATTTTTGCAAGGTCAAAACGTTTTGACGCAATTGAGAAGCAACTGAGTGAGGTCACTTCACTACACAAGCTCTTTACTTACTTGCCCAGTAGATTTTCTGGCAATGGATAAATGACTCTTTTCCACTCCTTGGCAGGGAAGAATACAGATGGCTGAGAGATATCACCAGAGCACTGAGGGTCAGCTGGTAGACACTGTGGCACCAGGTAATGCCAGTTAACCCCAAAGTCTGTGGAATACTGAACATGAACCTGATTCTGAATGATCTTTTCGGTGGTTTTACAGCCCACTGATATCTGGAAAAATGGAATAAATTCCATTAGCAAGGAACTTCCACTTATTACAACGTTTACCATAATCAAAATGACATTTCAATTAGATTGCAAAGTGAAGGACTGGCTCTCTTGGAAAAGAGCCAGAGCATTGCTGGACATTGATTAACTTGAGTCTGCAGTGACAATGTGAGTTGATAATTTAAATTACCATTGCACCCCCACCCCCTGCAAAAAGAAAAGCCTCAGGGCTCCTCAGGCAAACTCTCCTTCCACAGCATCTGCCCTGATATAAGCGTGGAATACTCCTTTCAGGTCTGAGGCGCTCACGCTGGCCATGCGTTTAGCAGGAGATCTGCTTTGCCACACTTGCTCAGGTATAATTACAGAACCATAACATGCTATGATGTGGGTTGACATGGAGTGTGTATATAGCAGCACCTGGGGCCTTTTCTAGTGCCTGCTTGGTTCCTTCACCATTGCCTCCCACCCCATTCCATACCTCCCACCCCACTCAGTATCTCCCGCCTCACTCAGTGTCTCTCTCATGGCTGCTGCCAGTATCACAGTGTCCAGAATTCATGTTCAGTTCACCGGGGAGCTTCTTGGTGATGAACAGGTGCTTGACCATCTAATTTCAGAGAAGCCTGAGGCCCAATTTTGCTGGGGTCTCAGGAATCCCTGTTCCAGTGAGGGGTTTATTTCCTCTGCCCAGGTTAGTGCTTTGCAACGTCTACCCCAGTATTCTGAAACATGTGTACATAAAAATGAAGCATAGGGCCAACAACATCAAGGAAACTTTAGTTTCTCATACTTTTAGCCTCATTGCTGTCATTGATGAGAAACCCTGGTTCATGACTGTCAACTTTGCTAAGTTATTGCATTTGAGTCAGAAGATTGTGTTCAAGCCTCACACCAGGGACCCAGATGCAATCTTTGCCGACACTCCAGTGCAGTACAAAGGGAGTGCAGCAGTGTCAGTGGGATCATCTTTCAGCTGAGATGTTAAACTGAGTGTCCAGCCCCAGCAATTCACTCAGTATAAAATATGCCAAAGAAGAGTTTCCCTAGAGTATTGGCCAACATTTCTCTTTCGACAAACACCATCACAAACAGGATCATCAAACATTCATCTTATTTACTACGTGCAAGTTTATTTATTTTTATTAGTGTTACAAGTACGCTGAAATGAAGTTACTGTGAAGAAGTGATCGCTGCCGTGTTACCTAGACAACAAAGGTGACTTCATTTGAAAAATTGATTAAAACAGTTTGGGATGTCCTAAGGATATGGTAAGGTTTTACCGAGGGGCAAGCTTTTCCTTCCATCTCCTATCTTAGGAAACAAAAATTTTTTAAAACTGTAGAATGATTTTTGGCTGGTAATGTTTGCATGGAGTTTGCCCTTTGAAATGCTCTACAGTTACTGAGAAGTTTCTTTTGGGTTCAAGTTTCCTGTTTAGGTTGTTCTAAACTGTTCTGTAATGAGACTGTTACTGACCTGCTCTCTTGTGCTAATGTATACTTTAAATTTTTCAAAACACTTAAACAAATGAAAAGAAACTGTGTAAGATTTTACTTCTAATCCTTTATTGTGACTGTTTTGATCTTATATCTGAATTTCTCTAAACCCCAGAACTATTGCTATTTCACACCGAATGAGGTTGGTTCTTTGTAATGACATCAGCCTTTTTTTTTAATGTATATGAAGTTCAGCCATTTCCAAAGGAGAAATTTAGTTTGAAAATGACAAAGGCCACTATTTCAGCAAAGGAAGCATTAATCTTTTGAAAATAAAGTTGAAAAACAAAATGACAAAGCGTTTGTCCCTTTTAAACCCAGTAACACTGTTTTCAACCGTAAAAAACAAGATATGAAATACCAATGTGATAACTAAATATCAATATTAATTGGTGTGTATGTCAGGAATCCCAGCCTGTTAACAATTCCAGCTCTATACTGAAACAGCTTCAGCTAGCCTTGAACAGAGAATCAGAAATAGAAACTTAGATGCTGAAAATTGTCAACTTCTTAATAAGAAACGTAAGTTAACAGTGGTCATGAGGCTATCAACCAACGAAGGGCTCAGCTAAAATGCTAACCTATTTGCTGTCAGGCATTGAATAATTCATTTTGTTACATTCTTGTATTCCAGAATACCCCGCAAACTAGAGGAACACAAACATCCCAAAATGTGGACAATTCACCTGTCCCTTAGCACTGTGTTGAAGTATCAGACCAGATTACATTAGTTGAGGAACACAGCTTTACAAATCAGCCAAACTTAATTGGGTATCTGAACACTAAGTCTTTTGCTCTTCTATTCCTTTTAGAAGTTTTACCATTTAACATGCATGCATTGAATACAACACACTGAGGATGGAACGAAAGGCTTTACCTTGAACTGCACAATCCAGTCCTCACTGGGTGTTAGGTCATGTGTTGTTGCATCAACCTCTCGACCATCGTGAGTACCACAGAGCATCACCCCATCAGGGGAGTCGCAGAATCTTTCCACAGAGCACTCATCATGAAACATCCAGTACTTGTTTAGTTTATAAGCTGCAAGTATATTCAGTTTCCAAAACAAATGCACATTTTAGTGAAATATCACTAGCAGCATACACCAAACATTTTACACAGGAATCCATCCTGATAACCTCCCAGTAATAAATTGAGTTGTTGTCACAACTCAGATAACAATTGGATAGCTTCTGTGTACCATGCACCTATGGATTCTTACAATAAGACCATAAGACGTAGCAGCAGAAGTAGGCCATTCGGCCTATTGCGTCTGCGCCACCATTCAATGAGATTATGACTGATCTGATGTAATAATCCTCAACTCCACTTTCCCCCCCTTATCCCACCCTTAACCTTTGATTCCCTTACTGATTAAAAATCTTGAACATACTTAACGAGCCAGCCTCTACAGCTCTTTGTGGTAAAGAATTCAACAGATTCTCTACCGTCTGAGCGAAGAAATTCCTCCTCATCTCTGTCTTAAGTGGGTGACCCCCTTACTCTGAGATTATGTCTTCTGGTCCTGCGCTCGCCCACAAGGAGAAACAACCTCTCAGCATCTACCTGTCAAGCCCCCTGAGTGTCTTATTCTTCTAAATTCCAATGAATTCTGGCCCGGCCTCGCAATCACTCCTCAAAAGGAAATCCCTTCATAACCAGGATCAACCTAGTGAACCTTCTCTGGACTGCCTCTAACGACAATCTATCTTACCTTAGATAAGGGGACCAAAACCATTCATAGTATTCCAGCTGTGGTCTAACTGGGGCCTTATATAGTTGTAGCAAAATTTCCTTATTTTTATACTCCATTCCCTTTGAAATAAAAGGCCAAAATACCATTGGCTGTGCCTGTTAACTGCTGAACTTGCATGTTAGATGTTTGTGATTTATGCACAAGGACTCTCAAATCTCTCTGTGCTGCAGCTTTCTGCTCTTTCTCCATTTAAATAATACTCAGCTCCTTTAGTCTTCCTCTCAAAATGGATAATTTCACATTTTCCTACATTTGTTCCATCTGCCAAATTTTTGCCCACTTTAACAATGATAAGTCTCTTCTTACCTACTAATGAAAGAATGTTAATTATATTATATAGCATCTTAGTTTGGTTGGATCTGATGTATCTTTGTAATGTGATAGGAAAGACAAAACATTGTATAGCAGCTGAGGTCACTAAATATTTGACTGTAATCAAGATGCTATCAATATTGGTCTCATGACTGTAATTAAAAGCTTGTGTCAGTAATAGAACTGTGAGAAGAATTTTGTAAAACTGGGGTAGGCCTGCAACTGGAGACTTGTGCCAGGGTCACAAGCCAGCCATCACTTGAAGTTTGTGTCTGGGTCACAGGGCTATAATTCAGAGTTCATGCCTGGGTTAAAGACTATAACTGAAAGCTTGTGTCTGGGTCACAGGGTTGTAACTGGAATCTTGTGAATGTTCTGATGCCAACCAGAGAGCAGGCTATATTATTGTAATATTGAGCAATGACATTAATTAATGACCTCTTAGTGGAGGCGCCCCTAGGCAGCAGCGATCATAACATGATTGAATTTTACGTTCAGTTCGAGGGAGAGAAGTGTCATTCTAAGACTAGTATTTTAAACTTAAATAAAGGCAATTGTGAGGGTATGAAAGCAGAGTTAGCTAAAGTGAACTGGCAAATTAGGTTAAGGGACAGGTCAATAGAGATGCAGTGGCAGACATTTAAGAGAATAGTTCGGAATACACAGAATAGATACTTTTCAACGAGAAAGGAAAATTCCAAGGTGAGGACCCATCATCTGCGGTTAACTAAAAAAGTTAAAGAGAGTATCAAACTTAAAGAAAAAGCATATAGTTGCGCAAAGATGGGTGGCAGGTCAGAAGATTGGACAGAACAGAAAAAATATAAAGAATGGCCAAAAGATTGATAGGGACGGAAAGTAAGAGTATGAGAGAAAGTTAGCTAGAAATATAAAGACAGGCAGTAAGAGGTTCTATAGTTATTTTTTAAAAAGAGTTAACAAAGTGAGTGAGTGTCCAATAGAAAGTGAGTCCAGGGAATTAATAATGGAAAATAAGGAGATGGCAGATGAATTGAACAGATATTTTCACAATAGAGGATACAAATAACGTATAGTATACTATGTAAATTGTGAGAGGTTGCAGAGCTGTGGGATGCACAGAGGTCCAGTGAATGAATCCTAAAAGGTTAGTGTGCAGGTACACAAGTAATTAGGAAAGCTAATAGAATGAATACTTTTCTTCAGTGTTGAATGAATACTTTTCTTCAGTGTTGAATGAATACTTTTCTTCAGTGTTCACCAAGGAGAGGGGCCATGTTTTTCAGGAAGAGAAGGTGTTACAGGCTAATAGGCTGGAGGAAATAGATGTTCGGAGGGAGGATGTATTGGCAGTTTTGAATAAACTGAAGGTCGATAAGTCCCCTGGGCCTGATGAAATGTATCCTAGGATTCTTTGGGAGGCGAGGGATGAGATTGCAGAGCCTTTGGCTTTGATCTTTGGGTCCTCGCTGTCCACGGGGATGGTGCCAGAGGACTGGAGAGTGGCGAATGTTGTTCCTCTGTTTAAGAAAGGGAATAGAAATGACCCTGGTAATTATAGACCGGTTAGTCTGACTTCGGTGGTTGGTAAATTGATGGAAAAGGTCCTTAGGGATGGGATTTACGACCATTTAGAAAGATGCGGATTAATCCGGGATAGTCAGCACGGATTTGTGAAGGGCAAATCGTGCCTCACAAATTTGATAGAATTTTTTGAGGAGGTAACTAGGTGTGTTGATGAAGGTAGGGCGGTTGATGTCATATACATGGATTTTAGTAAGGCGTTTGATAAGGTCCCCCATGGTCGGCTTATGATGAAAGTAAGGAGGTGTGGGATAGAGGGAAAGTTGGCCGATTGGATAGGTAACTGGCTATCTGATCGAAGACAGAGGGTGGTGGTGGATGGAAAATTTTCGGACTGGAGGCAGGTTGCTAGCGGAGTGCCGCAGGGATCGGTGCTTGGTCCTCTGCTCTTTGTGATTTTTATTAATGACTTAGAGGAGGGGGCTGAAGGGTGGATCAGTAAATTTGCTGATGACACCAAGATTGGTGGAGTAGTGGATGAGGTGGAGGGCTGTTGTAGGCTGCAAAGAGACATAGATAGGATGCAAAGCTGGGCTGAAAAATGGCAAATGGAATTTAACCCTGATAAATGTGAGGTGATTCATTTTGGTAGGACTAATTTAAATGTGGATTACAGGGTCAAAGGTAGGGTTCTGAAGACTGTGGAGGAACAGAGAGATCTTGGGGTCCATATCCACAGATCTCTAAAGGTTGCCACTCAAGTGGATAGAGCTGTGAAGAAGGCCTATAGTGTGTTAGCTTTTATTAACAGGGGGTTGGAGTTTAAGAGCCGTAGGGTTAGGCTGCAACTGTACAGGACCTTGGTGAGACCACATTTGGAATATTGCGTGCAGTTCTGGTCACCTCACTATAAGAAGGATGTGGAAGCGCTGGAAAGAGTGCAGAGGAGATTTACCAGGATGCTGCCTGGTTTGGAGTGTCGGTCTTATGAGGAAAGGTTGAGGGAGCTGGGGCTGTTCTCTCTGGAGCGGAGGAGATTGAGGGGAGACTTAATAGAGGTTTATAAAATGATGAAGGGGATAGATCGAGTGAACGTTCAAAGACTATTTCCTCGGGTGGATGGAGCTATTACAAGGGGGCATAACTATAGGGTTCATGGTGGGAGATATAGGAAGGATATCAGAGGTAGGTTCTTCACGCAGAGAGTGGTTGGGGTGTGGAATGGACTGCCTGCAGTGATAGTGGAGTCAGACACTTTAGGAACATTTAAGCGGTTATTGGATAGGCACATGGAGCACACCAGGATGGTAGGGAGTGGGATAGCTTGATCTTGGTTTCAGATGAAGGTCGGCACAACATCGTGGGCCGAAGGGCCTGTTCTGTGCTGTAATGTTCTATGTTCTATGTTCTAATGTTACAAATTATTATGAGGTGAACTAAGTACAAAAGTAGGGAGGTTATGCTTCAGTTATACAGGTCACTGGTGAGACCACATCTGGACCAATGTGTACAGTATTTAATGAAGGATGTAAATGTGTTGGAAGCAGTTCAGACAAGGTGTAAACTAATATCTAGAATGGGTAGGTTGTCTCATGAGGAAAGGTTGGATAGGCTAGGCTTGTATCTGCTGGCGTTTATATGAGTAAGAAGTGACTTGATTGAAATGTATAAGGTCCTGAGGGGTGTTAACGGTCGATATGGAGAGGATGTTTCCTCTTGTGGGAGAATCTAGAACTTTTATAAAATAAGCAGTTGTCCAGTTAGGATAGAGATGAGGGAATTTGTTTTTCTCTCAGAGTGTTGAGAGTCTTTGGAACTCTCTTCCTCAAAAGGTGGTGGATGCGGAGTCATTGAATATCTTAAAGGCAGAGGTAGAAAATATTCTTTATAAGCAAAGGGATGAAAGGTTATTGGGGGTAGGTGGGAAATTGGAGTTGAGGTTGAAATCAGATGTGCCATGTTTTCATTGAATGGTGGAGCAGGCTCGAAGAGCTGAGTGGCCTACTCCTGCTCCTAATTCATATATCTGTATGTGTGTGGGTCACAGGACTGCCATTAGGGTCTTGTGTCTGGGTCACAGGCTGCTTTTAGCATCTTGTGTCTGGGTCACAGGACTGTCTCTGAAAGCCTGTATCTGGGTTACATTGGAGGTCTTGTGCTGCAGTGGGATAGTGTCCCTGCCTCTGAGCCAGAAGCTCCAGGTGGGAAGATCCTGAAGGCCAAAGAAAGTGCGTTGATAATGCAGCCAAATTGGTTGGGTATCAACTTGCAAATCCTTCCAACACACGCCAATGTCAGGCAGTAAGAGTGGGAGAGACATGGGTCAGCCATGTGATGGAAAGAAAGTTAGAGCCTCTGTCATCAGTACCCACAGTTCCAGACTACAAAACATGCGGGTAAAAGTGCATGTTGCCACGGCAACTCCAACTCTGAGTGAATGCTAACACCAAACCTGACACATCTGGATCACAGGACCGTAATTAGAAGCTGATATCTGGGTCCCAGGATTGTAATTAGGAGATTGTATCTGGTTCACAGCGCTGTAATTAGCCTGAATCTTTATCTTGAGACTATAACAGGAAACATGTATAATTGGTTCTCAGCATTGGAAAAAAGGCTGCTTTCTAGATTTACGCTATATAAATCACTGCTTGACCAAGTTTGTGTTATGGAGTTTGAGGGTGTAACATGTAATAATGGTAGCCGTTAGTTTGCAGTCTCATTGTAGTTTTAACATTTAAAATTATGATTGCTATAAGAAGTCACTAAAGACAGGCAACCTTAAATCTGAAAATAATTGGTCTTTAAAGTCAGTTTAATATCGGTACTTTTGGTTCTAGTTGAATATAATCACACTGATTTAGGACCATGAACCGGTCTGCTGTCCCGAAGCAGAATATTCCGACCTTCAGGCAGTCATATGTGAAGCTTTCTAATTAAACATTATTCTTGAAGAGCAGACTGCCATTTTCAGCATCTTATTGACTATTGGTGACTGGAATATCATTTACCTGTGGGTCTTTCTTCAAATAGGTCGAAGATGATCCTGCCAACAGGTCCACTATCAGCAGGACTCCGGTCATGTGGTGGGACAGGAGTACTGCTGAACGTATCCAGCATGAAGGTTCTCTCGCCGGCTGTCCCAGATATCAATACGTTGTCGATAGCCCAGTCGCTCTGCTCATGTCCATTATGGGTAGGTTGCCACCAACGGAAACGAGTGCCAACGACTTTGGCCTCGGGTGGTAGAAGAATACTCACGAAGCTACAAACAAACCACAAGTAGATTAGAAATAGTTGGTCCTGACATTTTTCAAAGTGATACTGTAGGCATTCTTAAGTTAGAATAATTGAACCAGCAGTCACGGACAAATTTGGTTAAATGTCAGTCACCATCAGCCAAATGGATCATTATTCAGTCCAAACCTGCTGCTAAGGAGTTAATTCCCCCTTTTCACACCAAACAATTTCCCCAAAATCACTATTACCTGAGATTCTCCTGACCAACAACTCTTGATATCAAAAGGGCAGATTAGGAGCAGTGATGCAAAGACCACTTACCCCTCTTCCAGGGAGCTAAGGAAGAAGCTCTGGAAGGTTAATTAAAGCAGTTTTGTTCCAATACACCCTAACAATTGATTTAATTGAGACAGTGGAAAAGCTCTGAGCATTCAGAGAAAAATATAACCAAAGCGTGGGACAAGTATTTGAATTTACCCAGATCATTTAAAAAAAATACTCCAAGTGTGCATACCAGTTGACGATGGCACCTTGCAAAAACTGCATTGCAAACGTTCGTGCTTGGTGCCTGTTACTTTCAATATTGAATTGGGCCTTTCAGAGCAGGTTGTAGTGGACCCCAAGTGAAACTCTAAATTACTCAGCTTGGGGACCATACCCTTTGAATTACTTAAAATGAAACAGACTCAACTGCTGGAATTTTACCGCCTTGCCTGCCCGGGGCTCGTAAGATTCCGCTCGAGGCCAACGGAGAATGCCACTCTGCAAGCCTCGCCCGCCCTGATTCTGGGGCGGGTGAGGCGGTGAAATTTCAGCCAACAACATTGATACTTGTTTTGCATTTAGAAATTTCTAAGAAAGTTGGTGTTTCTTTTACGAGTTCAGGAGAATAATAACAAAAAAATTCCAGATCATTCTTAGGACAAAGGCCCAGGGACCCGGGTTCACATCCCGGCTTGGGTTACTGTCTGTGTGGAGTTTGCACGTTCTCCCAGGGTCTGTGTGGGTTTCCTCCAGGTGCTCTGGTTTGCTCCCACATTCCAAACGACGTGCTGGTTAGGGTGCATTGGCCCGAACAGGCACCGGGCTGTGGCGACTAGGGGAATTTCACAGTAACTTCATTGCAGTGTTAGTGTGAGCCCTACTTGTAACTAATAAATAAACTTTAACTTTTTAAGTCAAATTTCTATTCTCGGCACCTTAATATTATGAAAAGAGTAACAAGCAAAAGACCTTTAAACATGAACAGAGGCTAATTTCATCTCCATTACTCTCTCCTCAATGCTAAACTTGGAGCATTAATCAGCTATAAAGGCTCAAACCAACATCTCCTCCAGGGAGTTTCACTAACCTGCCAGATGAGGCCCTATTTCCAAATTCTGGTTGCATTTACACTGCTTGTGTAGCACAGTATTTAAAATTGTACATGCAGCCTCTGCCTTAGTCATTACATAACAAACATCCAGCAAATCCTTAGCCATTAAGGAAGTTATATCTGGCATTCGAGCCCTTGAGTCACTTACGAAGGCTTATTGTACTGATCAAAGAAGATTTCCATCAAGATGTTCCATGTGATGCCTCCGTTAACAGAATAATCCAGGAAGACTCCCTGATTACGGTTGCTAGGAGGAACAAGGCAGCCATACATGAAGTAGAACTGGATAAATTCAGCATCCACGAGGTCCAAATCCACTGTCACCAACTGACGACTGCAACCCTAAGACAAAGCAATAATTTAGTCAGAAGCAGATTTTGCTTCTGTTCGAGGATTTTTGGATGCTGCTTTGTCTCCGCATCACACACGTTCAAAACTTAATAGAAAGCAAAGTGATTGTGTTATTTGATAGGAAAGCCTGCAAACAAGGATCAACTTGAAAGCACTCTCATCCGTTGAGAATTTAGGGTCATTTTTGATCTTTAGGTTCTCCATTCTGGAATATTTATTAACCAGGAGCATAGTGCCGACTTTTCTGTTTGAAAAGTCAATAGGGTAACCAGACTTTGGTAGTGTATCATTGTTGCGTTTGAGAAAACTGCTCCTTCAATGGAGTTCATTTGAAGCATTTGACATTGCAACTGGATTCTGATCAAAGTGCTGAACTTTATTTCAACTTGTGTTTGTCTTTCTAAAAAATATTTCCAATTCTGTAAACAAACTAACGGTCACCTCAGGAAACTGGCCTGAGTGAGAAGCTGATACACTGACCATTCTGCACCAGACTTTGAATTGTCAAGTATTGAACTCTGCCTTCCCATCTTTGTCAATAAAATGAGAGAGTTGTGTGATGGCCATTGCTGAGGCACTGTCAAATAGGTGTTGGTACAATTCCAAAAGGTATGGCATAAAGACAACAAAAACTAAATTACAAAGAAAAGCCCATCAGCCGTGTTTTATTGTGAAGGGATCATTCTTTAACTAGTGCGTTGCAAGACGTGCAAAGTACATGTGCACATTGCAAGGTGCTAACAATAACTTGCACTGCGCAGGTCAGAGAGAATTAGAACAGGGCAATTTCCTCATTTACATGGGCTGAATTCCAAAATGCATCCAGTCCAGGGTAAGAATATAAATTTCCCACTGATCCCCAACATTTCGGTTCATTTTAATTCTGGTTAACTGTTCATTTAGGCCAAAGCATTGTGTGATTTCAAGAAGAAATTAGATATAGCTCTTGGGTCTAAAGGGATATGGGGGGGATCAGGATATTGAATTTGATGATCGAAGGGCTGAAAAGCCTACTACTGATCCTGGTTTCTATGTTTCTTATTTTATTTCATTGCTACACAGACAAGGTTAGTTCAGCTATTAAAATGCAAAGTGACAAAGGAAAGCCAAACATCAGGAAATTCAATACAGGCCTCAACCAATCCAGGAAAATACTTGGCTCTAGTTCCTTCCTCTCTCTGTGCAGTGCGGGATTATTCTGATATTAATATTTTATTCAAATGATCCTGCCACAAAGGCAGACCTTTAGAAAGGTCTACATTGTCACCTCTTTACATCTCATTCACCTCAGGCTGTTTCATAAAACACCCTGAAGAGCACAACACTAGAGTTAGTAAGTGTTGAATGCCACACTGGCAAAATATTGACTCTTAAATTACAGAGTTGTGAGTAAAGGCTTGAAGGTAAATCAATTCTGTTTATTGGTGGCGTTCAGTGGAGGGGGAGCGGGGTGGGGGAGAGGGTGATGAGGAAAACCTCAACAATCGATTTTTTTACACTGAATTGGTGATGTGCTGTGAAGTTTGTGTGTAAGCAACAGAAGTGAACTAGAAAATCAATTCATTCCCTGACTGGCAGGATTCTGACGCCCTGCATAGTCAAGAGGGATTTTAAGTCGAGAATGATTTGAACTTGACCCAATGTTTAAAGGTGCCCTTTTTCAAGAAAGCATCACTGGATAATGAAGAAGAATTGGAACTTCACCTGCTTCTTTGCCATTTTCTATCCCAGAGGGACTAAAGTAAATTCTAATGCTGACATCAGGTAATTTAGCACCAAGCAGAGTGGTGTAATGTTGGTGAAAGAGCATCCAGAGGATATAAGGTTAAAGTTGAAGGTATATAATGTCACAGGATTGGGACTCCAGTAATGCCAGCTATTTTTCTGCCAGCAAAATTGAAGCAAATTTTTTACTTCACTTTTCATAGAATCCCTGTGCAGAGGGAGGCCACTCGGTCCATTGAGTCCACACCAACACTGATAGAGTATTTTAACCAAGCCCTCTCTCCTGCCCTATCCCTGTAATCCCACACAGTTCCCATGGCTAATCCACCTAATTTACACATCTTAGGGCAATTTACAGTAACCAATCCACCTAACCTGCACAGCTTTGGACTACCTACATAACATGTAGGTGTATGTAGATACCTACATAAAATGCAAACATACCGAAAGTCAGTAGCTTGATGGAAACAGTATACTTACTCCACTGAAGTGAAGAGCCATTCCAGAGGCCACAACTCCGCAGACAGTGCTGAGTTTGCCACCATTTACCATCAGCCAATTGTTGCTGGAGGGGGAACGGTTGAAGTTGTCTTTTAGCTGTCGAGGTAAACTTGTCTCTGGTTCATCGCAGTAAACCCCATTCCAATGCTCATCACAGCTGAGGTCAAGAGAAAGCCATTAAATATAGCAAAATTGTAAAGACAGAGGCAGGAAGAATTACAGACGTGAAGAAAAGTAACAATTCTCCAAAGAAAAGCTATCTTTTAAACTCTGAGCATGGGCATGAAAAACCAACTAGCATATTCTTGTATCCAGTAAAATGCCATTCAAAATTCAAGCCTCCCACTGTTAGTAAATTCTGGAGCAGTGAGAGTTGGTGAAAGCTATTGGGCATATGCTGTTGGGTTACTGATATCACTAAGTCACTTTTTCTAAGCTTTGGTAACAAGTGATAATTAATTTTGGCACCAACAAAATGCCCTTCTTTGGTTTATCTTGTCTTCACCCCTATGCTTGGTGGTTTGTGCACAGTTCTACATTATCTAAATTTCTCAACTGTAGAAACATGAAGAAATAAATGTGAGTGGACCTGAATTTAGTGGTGCAATGAGGTTAAGGACAGTGTGAGAGCACAACAATAGCACCCCACCCTAGTTTCCCCAAAATATAATTTCAACACAGAATTTCATTACAGTCTGGCCGGGGACGAAGCAGAAATGGTCGAGAGCTTCAAGTTTTTAG
The DNA here is from genome assembly GCF_964213995.1 of Mustelus asterias. Taxonomy (NCBI): domain Eukaryota; kingdom Metazoa; phylum Chordata; class Chondrichthyes; order Carcharhiniformes; family Triakidae; genus Mustelus; species Mustelus asterias. The sequence continues at coordinate 59,756,001 of NC_135819.1, forward strand.
GTGTCCAGATCAACAACAACCTGTCCTGGCTCCCCCCATGCCAACACTATAGTTAAGAAAGCCCACCAATACCTCTACTTTCTCAGAAGACGAAGAAAATTTGGCATGTCAGCTACGACTCTCACCAACTTTTACAAATGCACCATAGAAAGCATTCTTTCTGGTTGTATCACAGCTTGGTATGGCTCCTGCTCTGCCCAAGGATGCAAGAAACTACAAAAGGTCATGAATGCAGCCCAATCCATCACGCAAACCAGCCTCCCATCCATTGACTCTGTCTACACTTCCCGCTGCCTCGGCAAAGCAGCCAGCATAACTAAGGACCCCACACACCCCGGACATTCTCTCTCCCACCTTCTTCCGTTGGGAAAAAGATACAAAAGTCTGAGGTTACATACCAACTGACTCAAGAACAGCTTCTTCTGCACTCATTCTGCACTCTCGTTTCCTTCTCTATGTACAGTATGCTTTGTCTGTATAGCGCGCAAGAAACAATACTTTTCGCTGTATACTAATACATGTGACAATAATAAATCAAATCAAAATCAGTCCAAAATCAGTCCAAAGATGTGCGGGTTAGGTTGATTGGCCATGCTAAAAAAAAAAAATTGCCCCTTAGTGTCCTGGGATGCGTAGATTAGAAGGATTAGCAGGTAAAATATGTAGGGATATTGGGGTAGGGCCTGGGTGGGATTGTGGTCGGTGCAGACTCGATGGGCCGAATGGCCTCTTTCTGTACTGTAGGGTTTCTATGAAATTCTATGAAAATCAAATCTAGCTGACACCAAGAGCACTCAAAAATGATTCAGAACTGACGAATCTTCAGACTTAATTCTGCCAATGTTGGCAAAATGAAATAAAAACAGAAAGCGCTGGAAATACTCAGCAGATCTTGCAATATCTGTGGAGAGAAAAATAGAGTTAAAGTTTTGAGTCAATATGACTTTACTTCAGAAAATTGAAATCCTGCATGTTGAAAACGATGGTGGAAATCCCACTACAACTGGGTTGGTGAAGTTTTTTTGTTTATATCCAATTCAATCAAAGTCCAATTCAAAGTCTCAGCAAATGAGACATTCCAGATCCAAGCTGAATGGACAGGCTCACCACTTCCTGACTTGGGCTTGATCTACATGATCCAAGCTGATTGGAGTAGGCATTGCACCTCCTCCAAGGCTTGATCTCATTTGCATCTTAGCCAAAAGGCCTAGATGCTGCTTTAAAAAATTGATTCAAATGAAGCCTCAGTATAACCTCATGACTTCAACTAAGTGCAGGCAGCAAAACTAAACTTGATCTTAGCCAAAAGGCTGAGAAGCGAAGTTACAACAGCTGAATGGGGCTAGTGTTGCCAATTGCAACACTAGGATTTTTCATCACAGCCTCCTCCAGCCACTCCCACCTTCACACTCCCGCTATTTGCTATTGGTCGCCAGACACTTGCATTCTTCCCATGCCAGTTGAAAAACAGTTAAACTTTTCATTTCCCAATCAGCTAAAGCTTGAACGTTTTTAGTCAATCAGCCTTTATTCCCCATCTTTTTATAACGAATTCATATATGTGTTTAAGGAAAGCTAAAAACAACACAGTTTACTATAATGCCCTCTTGAATTTTTGCCTGATTTACAGCAGTGTCCTGGAGATTAGTCTTTAATTCCCGTTAACACTAGGACAAGCCCTGAGGGTAGGCAACCCTATACCAGAATAACTCCATGGAAATTGCTGGCCATTGTTCTAGCACTCTATCTGGTATTGATGACAAGGCTTTTCAGCCTTGCTAAGGGGAGAAGCTTGGCACACTGACATCCAGCCAGTTCAGGGAAATCAGTATGGCTTCATAAAATTTAAAAAAAACACGAAAATCAAAGATACAAAACTTACTAACAAAACTCCAGCATCACCTACTGAAAATATGAAAGAATTAAAAATTGCTCTTGCCTCTTCTCTGCCAGTGACAGCCGGATACTTTACACAGAACTACAGAACATACAGCACATTCTTCTCATCACTAGTTTTCAGATGGCCCGATCCACAAACCCATTTCCCCTTCTCCAAACCTGGTGAAATGCTTTTATAATGTTCCAATGCCACTTTTATAATGTTCCAATGCTGCTTGGGTCTCACAGCAAAATGAACATAGAAACAGCTTGACAGCAAAAGTCCAAAATCGATCTAGTTCATCTACAATCCAGGTAGTCACATGATACATTATTGGCGTTGCTAACTAATCATAGCAATCAATCTAAATCAATTGCTCTCAAACTTGTGATTTGAGGAAGACTTCAGTGATGGGGAGTATTTTTGAACCACAAGTACCTCTACACCCTAGCTATGACTGTGACACTACATTCTGCCCCCTCTCCTTCTCTATCTACTTTGTATAGCGTGCAAGAAACAATACTTTTCACTGTATATTAATACATGTGACAATAATAAATCAAATCAAATCAAATTACCCATTCCTCGCAAACATGCTACACTTACTATACTCCTTGGGCACAATCTTACTGGCTGTTCACCCCACACTCCCGCTGCAGTAAGGTCGGAGAATTTGGAGGCCAGCCAAATCCCCATTCACTGCAATGGGATGGGAAAATCCCACCGGCGTGAACGGTGATAAGATTCCAGCCACCATGTCTCAGATTACTCATACTATGTGCCAAATTATTAATTTCTGAGAGAAATTAATGTGATTTGTAAGGATCAGTACCAACTGCTAGCACAGTGTCCTGAGGGATTGTTTTACAGGTTAATTAAAGTAATTTTTCTGCACATTAGTTTTGAATTTTTCCACTTCAGGTGCAGACGGTGACACAGTGGTTAGCACTGCTGCCTCACAGTGCCAGGGATCCGGGTTCGATTCCCAGCTTGGGTCACTGTCTGTGCGGAGTCTCCCCGTGTCTGTGTGGGTTTCCTCCGGGTGCTCTGGCTTCCTCCCACAGTCCGAAAGATGTGCAGGTTAAGTGCATTGACCATGCTAAATTCTCCCTCAGTGTACCCGAACAGGCGCCGGAGTGTGGCGACTAGGGGATTTTCACAGTAACTTCATTGCAGTGTTAACGTAAGCCTACTTGTGACACTAATAAAACAAAATTGTATTTGTTCCCTGGTTCTAATGTTTGGTAAGAAGTCTCACAACACCAGGTTAAAGTCCAACAGGTTAATTTGGTAGCAAAATCCACTAGCTTTCGGAGTGCTGCTCCTTCGTCAGGTAAGTGGGAGTTCTGTTCACAAACAGGGCATATAAAGACACAAACTCAATTTACAGAATAATGGTTGGTCTAATGGTCTAATGTTTGGGACATGGTGAAACAGTTTGTCATGGTCAACATTATCAAGTTCCTCTGGAATCTTAACAACAAAATCATTTCACATCTTATCAATGAGAACATGCCTAATTTACAAAGTCACTCCTCATAAACCAAATGCTCGATTTCCTCAAACCGAGTGGGTTGCTCTCTTCTTTATCCATAATAGCTGCAACCGCCTTTCTTTATTGTGATGACCAGAACGGTACAGAAAGGATGGGCAGAATTTTACACCCACCCCCACCCCCCAGGACAGACTGGCAAGTGGGTGCAATGCCATGAGTGCCTTTCTCAGTGCCCCCCTGCCCGCACCTGGGCTTATCACAATTTTAGGTGCGGTAGGGGAGGCATAGGCTGGCTCACCCACTCTTGGGCCAAGTGCGGCCCTTGATTGAGGTCAGTTAATGCCCACATAAGGGCCTCTTCCTCCCAACCTCAATTTTCCATGGTGGGCAGAGGAGGGAGCTAGATTTACAACCCGTCAGGGCTCACTCCTCAGGTTACTGGCTGGAAAAGGGGGGAAGGGGCGGGTTCCTTACTTACATTCCCCCAAAGAAAAACAAAAAGTTAGATTAAAAAGGCCTTCCCTTCGTGAACCAATATTGGTTTTCTTATACAATTCTGTTTCTACTCAGAGGCTCATTGACTTAAAGATTTCCACAACTTTATGGATGTAACTGGTCTGTAGCTTCCTGGGCCACTTTTGCTTCCTTTTTCATAAAAAGGAGTATCATCAACTTTCCTCCAATCTCCACCTTTTGGATGGTTTATGTAGAATTCTTGCCAGATTCTCCCTGATTTCCTGAAGGATCTTTGGATGCAATTATTTTGGCCAGTGAGATTTACTTACCATAAGGTTACCCGGCAACCAGACTCCCAGGTTACAACTCCTAGAGGATGATTCTGATGTGATCAGGACTCACCCCAGATCTTGTCACAGTTAGAGGATTCCTACACTTAACTTTATTGACTTTTCCCTGCTAATGACTTTAGTGAATGCAGGTTTACTTTGAGGAAGCTGCAAATTACATCGGACATGTATATGAGGAGCCAGTGATATTAGTACTACACCATAGTAATACAAAAGCTACTCCAGATTAATGTTTCAGATCAATTAGAAAAACAACAAAGTCTTTTACTCACATGCAGGAACCACGTGAGCATCTTCCGTGACCAGTGCACATGTCCACACAGCTGTCCCCAATGTAAAGATTGTCTATGGCCCATGTCTGCTGCTTCTCAAAGGGTGCTGGCTGATACCATCGGAAACGGGTAGCCTGCGACCTTTGGGATATACATTGATTACAGAGTCAAATACAAATATCATCATCATTCAGTAACGACACAATAAAACTTCTCAGTTGATGCTGTTTATAATACTGAATAATGGATATTATCTGTCACAAACATATAGTTATGATATTACAGATTTCGTAAAAGCTAATTTTTCTTTCAAGTGGACAAAGGAGTCTTAAAAAACAGTTGCCAAAATTCATCTGACCTTTTATAACTACGATGCTTGTCAAGTTTCTAGAAGGTTCCAGGTGGATTGCAAATAGACATACCCAGACATGTGAAGACATTTGAAATTCAACATGCATTTTCACAAGCGTAAAAGAAACTCATTGACAACAGCTTCCCTGGAGGTGTGAATAGCTCTTTTCTATTTCACCAAACCTGGAAGAATGGGAGCCATTCAAGTTAATGGCCAAGACATTTTAAAGATGAATTACCTTGGCCAAAAGACAGTGGATGGGACCATGTCCCAGACATGGGCTAACCTAATATAGAAGCATGTTTCGACAGTTTGGGATAGCAGCCATTTTGAACTGTATAAAATCTGGCTGAGAGCAGCCATTTTATGTAGAACCTCAGGAAGAACTCAGAGAGACATCATCTGAGAGGGTTCTTGGCCAAGGGGGGGAAGGTAAAGAGGGAGATATTCAGAAATCAACTGCTGTTCTGATGGAAGAGTCCAAGTAATTTGCAAGTGCAGTAACTTCAAAACTAGCGAGGAACAAGAAACCTTTTCTTTCTCTCTCCCAAAAACCTGCGGAGTCCACCTACAAAGGCAACCTCTAACTATTTTTTTTACAGAAGCCATTGCAGCTGCTGAACAAATCTCTTCAACTTCACTCCTTCAATCTAGACAAGTAATCCTTCAGTTGCAACTATGGACCTGTAATGGTATCTTAAAGGCCGAACTGAGTTTCACCTTTATAAGTATCTTTTATCCTTATTTGCATTTAATTAGCAACTTTGTTACTTTTACTTAAATGACTTACAGCAATGTTTTGTAATAAAATAACCTTTATTTAGTTTAAGACACAAGCTTTGCTGCTGCTTATTTTTAAACGGAACCACTCAAGTTAGAAGGGGGCTTCATGCAAATTCTGAGTTTGGACCACTTTGAGGAAATGCCTTTCACATGGTCGTGACACTACCTTCCACTCTACTGGCAGGAATTGAAAACAGGCAGACAATCTGCATGGCAAAGCTGAAAGCCAAGTTATTCTCTCGGCCTGCCTCAGTTTCCCAGCACATTAGAGTGGAGGAATGATCTATTACGACTATCATTCTATTATGACTATCTTTTTTGCTTTATGCTGCTATTCTGAGTCACTAACTTGCCATTCTACACTTTGTAGCTGCCAAAATTCCCTTCATAGTAACAGAATTAGAACCAGAAAGCTTACCATTGCCCTAGGAAGGCTCACAGTGGGGAGAGGGGTGAATGGTTAATTATTAGAGAACGTAGCGATGGAATCCTCAAGTGGGTGCAAACACTTATGAAGAGATATCTATTCCAGTGTAAGCTACATCCACGAAATAACCAGCTGTGAATTAATGCCTTTATCAGTAAATATGACCAAAATACTGGAACCAAGCAGATTGGCCAGTTTGCTGAAATTTGTAAAAATAGGCAAAGCAAATTTGAATCATATTGTACTAAAATTAGTGGTTTAGAAAAAGCAACTTTAAACTGTTTTCAAATGATATCAAACGCTGTAAACGTGGGAAAGATGCAGATGCACTGGATATTCTATTATCTATATTTAGTACAGTAGGCTTTGATTTTAGCTGCTGGTGGGAGCAGATGGCAATGTTTCAAGGCAATGTGAGTCCGAGGTCTGGCAGAGGAGGGGAGGATACCAGGCTATCAGAGATGGAAGTTTCTCTCTGGAGCAGGAGTGCTCCTGTGGGCCCCACGAGGCAATGTTTCTCTCAACTTACCAAAATGGGTGTTGCTGACTTCCTGATAGGTTCACCTGGTGGAACCATGATCATCGTGGGGATCGATTTATATTTAAAAATGAGATTCCACTGGTGTCTGACAGGAACCTCAACCGCTGCTGAAGCAAGTGGGATTAAAATCCAAGAGGTAATAACATTGGGGGAATGGAGCTCCTCCATTTTAACCACCAATCTGCTCTGCTCCTGTCAATCAGGAGAATGTTATTCATCTGCAATGAATCTAGATTGGTCTAGAATTAAAGGAGCAGATATTCAGCAAAACTGAACTAAGAGCATATTACACTAGGCGCACAACTGTTTTAACCTGTGAATTTTGTTTCGAGCTTAAACTTTGTTTGAAAATGGTAAAAAAATGAAACATCTGGTCCAGAATTCTCCATGCTCTGCTGCTGCCAGCAAGGACAGAGAATCTGGCGCTCAGACAAACATCTGTTTACAGCAGCGGGACGGGAGAATCCCAGCTGCAGGCAAGGTCGGATAAACTGGCCTCTGGTCAGTGAATCAAGTATGAAAAACAGAAAGTCAGTGCTTTGTAGTACTCATGTCAGTCACCAGGTGACACTGTTTCCTGCACATTTTCAGATGCTTCTGTCAATAAGAGATCCACAATGGCTAAAGGGGGAGGGAGAGTAGAGAGGTGAAGGTACTTCACCAACTTGTGATCATTGTGGACACTTGCATCTCTCTGATATCTTGCTTGGATCAAATTTATTCATGTGCGCGTCTAAACAGTGATTGTGGGCTTGATCCAGGATTTGATCCCTGTGGGTGATTATAACCCAGCTTGATTGTGTCCTGATATACAGAACACAGCTCATTTACAGAAACGAGGGAGATGGCTGTATCCTTGTTTCTCGAGGGAATCTTGCCCAGGGAAGCTGCAGTGGGGGACTGGGATGACTCTCCCTGTGGGATTTGTAGATCAGAGGTCACTGGATGGTTTTGACAGGGAACCTTGGCTGATTTTGTATTTGTTGAAATATTTAAACCGTTAGTTTTTATTAAAAAGTGACATTTTGATTGTTTTTTAAAATTGAAACATGTTTCAAGTCCAGAATGTAATCATTTCTCCTTTGATTCCATCTCACCTGCCCACTTGCCTGACAAACAGCAGACATGTAAATTAGAATTATTTGTTTCTTTTTTTAATGCAAAATCGTTTGGAAGCTTTGTAAACCGTGTTGAGGTTACCTGGTGTAAGATGGCAATGGCAGTGTGAGTCTGGTCCACTTGTTGAAAGTGTCTGACACCAGAATCCGCTGTAGATGGTATTTGTTACATTCCACGTTGGTTGGCAGACAGTCCGTCAGTACAGGTTGCCAGGTTAGCCCGAGGTCCACCGAGTACTGAAGTTCCACAGCTGAATGAACAGAACAGATTCAAATATTCATGTCCAATGTGCCTTAGTCCTGAACCTTCTGTCCTATCTAAACCAGCTGACTGTCCCAATGCTCAGGCTGTAGCTCACTAGTTCAGGTGTGTATACACAGGTGCTGATCCATTGAGCTTCTAACCGGCCATTGTCCTTCCCGAGCCTCCACTTGAAGATAGACACCAATCTTGTAGACATCACCATTTTGTTGCTAATCCTTTCAGCTGAAAGAGTGCCTGAACAAAAATGGCACCCACCTGACCAATTTCCCCACCACAGCCAAAATTAAATAGTTAAACTTGTAAGGAGGGCGGCACGGTAGCACAGTGGTTAGCATTGCTGCTTCACAGCTCCAGGGTCCTGGGTTCGATTCCCGGCTTGGGTCACTGTCTGTGTGGAGTTTGCACATTCTCCTCGTGTCTGCGTGGGTTTCCTCCGGGTACTCCGGTTTCCTCCCACAGTCCAAAGATGTGCGGGTTAGGTTGATTGGCCAGGTTAAAAATTGTCCCTGAGATGTGTAGTTAGCGGGTAAATATGTGGGGGTAGGGCCTGGGTGGGGTTGTGGTCGGTGCAGACTCGATGGGCCGAATGGCCTCCTTCTGCACTGTAGGGTTTCTATGTTTCTAAATGGAGCTGCTGCATTTACCTTCCAGTGCCCATGTTACTCTCAGCATGATGTAACTCAATCACCGATGGGATGGAGTTTGAAATTATCATAGAATCCTACAGTGCAGAAGGAGGCCATTCGGTCCATCAAGACTGCATCACAATCCCACCCAGGCCCAATCCCCATAATCCCAAACATTTACTCTAGCTAGTCCCCTGACACAAAGGGTCAATTTAACATGGCCAATCCACCTAACCCATACATCTTTGGACTGTGGGAGGAAAGCGGAGCACCCAGGGGAAACCCACGCAGACGCGGGGAGAACATGCAAACTCCACACAGACAGTGACCCAAACCGGGAATTGAACTCAGGTAGCTGGCGCTGTGAGGCAGCAGTACTAACCACTGTGCTACCGTGCCACCCCTAATTAGCTGTGGAACTTCTGTCAAAGGATTTTGTTTTGCTGAAGGACTTGGCAATGAACCTAGACTATAATTACAATTTAATATTCACAAAGGATTTTCAGGAGCTGATGGCAATGTGTAAAGTAAAACTACCAATTTGACTGACTAATCTGCTCCCTTGTTTTCTAGTTGGGAATTGGGTTGGGAATGGATGAATACTCGAGAGCTTTCCTTGATTAGCTTTGGAGATTGGGGAATAGTTCTGCTGAACTTTTTCTGAGAAGATTAAAAGGCTGATTCCCCCTCCCAGTAAGGCGTGGCGCTTGCAGGGATGTATTGTCTGAATTTGCGGGAGTACAACCCATGACATTTCACCCTTTGATGTCAATGAATGGAAAACCACTGGCTGAAAATTGTTCCCTGCAAACACAGCTCCCTGCTGGGAGAGTGCTGAATTAGCTTTTATAGTGTGTGAGAGGTGCTACAATAGCAAAGACTGTTCACAATCTGGGGGAGGAGTGGCCTTTCTAAACTGAATGGCCATTTTTTATTTAATGCCCAATTTACCTGATACCATATTCTGTAGATCACTGCTGATTAATAAATTTGCTGACAAAATTGTCAATGGTTAATTATACACTATATGACTCCATAAAAAGAGGAATAAGTGAAACCTGTCCATAGCAACCGTCATAGGGACAGATCTAACATATCCATCAATATGTTAATAACTTTATTCTAACTCATGGATAGAGCAAATATGAACCTATATTAGTACATGCTGAAGTTTGATTCCCTCTTCCATGGCTGGCATTAGTCTCAGAGTTGCTGAGCTTTAAGATATCAGGGTTGAATGTTGTACATATTTCACAGGATTAATTCTATGATCCTAGATTCACCAAACAAGCCACAGGCAGGCAGCATGAAATCTAGAAAGGGATATATTTTAGCCCATGGCCCATGAGCCTGTGAGATTGGCACCCTTAATATTTAAACTACATGATTGTCCAGTAGATTCTGAGACCCTGAAATTCTTGGAATGTAAAAGGGTTGAAAAGAGCATTTCTGCTTAAACACACGAGCATTTTAAAGCAGAACCTGGTTACACCAGGACAACACCCAATTACCACAGGTTCTTATCATTCTGATAGTGGAGAGTTGTGGATCGTACGTCAACACTCCCCATCTCCCAGACTGCAAGAGGCATCTTTGTGGGAGTTCCTGGGCTATCCTAGGAGATTAGGACCAGTCTGCACTATAACGGCTTAAAGGAACTCACACCACTTAAGAAGCTCTCTAAACCTCTTCTTGGGCAAGGCAATCAATCCACTTTTTAGGACAGGCAGCTGTGAGGTCTCCTTCCAGGAATGGTGACTGTCCCTGAAAATTGAGATGGAGTTTAGTGGGCCGGATGTTGTTGTCCCAATATTAGACAGGCGTGTGTTCAGCCAAAAGTGGAGCCAGATGGGAGGGGGGGAGAAGATACCTTAAATTTAAATTTCCCACTGGATCCGCTGGTAACATTTTGATTGGCACACAAATCATGGTGGGTGGCAACCCAATGCGCACTCAAAGTAACAGCAGCTCCAGCCTTTTAAATATCTGCTCAATTGTGAATTTCCCCGAGACTCATTTCTTCAGTGAGACAGTGAGGTTCCCGGAGTCAGTACGAAACACATCAGCTCAGTCAGTTTATACATTTTGGAGGAAACCTGATGTGGAGTCAGAAACCATTTGACAGATAAGCTTAAAAGGACTGACTAATTTTGAACATTATAGTTAGATGCTGCATGATAATTTAAGTGTGTTTGTAATGCAGTATTTGATTATAGGGCTCAGTTCTTAAAAGATAAGTCATCATTAATTTGACCAACGTTGTATAAGTGTTCAGATGCATTAGAGTATTTTATTCAGTAGATAAAGTGCTCTTCTGCATTCAACAGTATTCAGAATCTAATACTGATATGTCATCTGGACTCCGCGTTTTGAGGTTTTTTTTACATTGATTTGAAATTGAGACAACTATTGAACCTTTGAGTAGCTGAACAGATTACCTGACTTCTTTGATTGAAAGACCATCTCTTGGATTTTTAAAAAGAAACAGATCAACTTGAAAGGCTCTGTTTTGTTGAGCTCTGGAGGGATTGTTTATTTAGTTATGCAATGAAAACTCATAATGAATGTCTGTTGAGTTCCAAAATCCACTCATGGATTTACTCCAGCAGGGGTAGTTTATACACGTAACTGTGCACCATCATTCACAACTGTATATGGTGGGACTGCAGAACTTAGATCTAATCTGTTGGTTGTGGGATCACTTAGCTTTATCTATCACTTGCTGCTTATGCTGTTTGGCATGCAAGTACTCCTGTGTTGTAGCTTCAGCAGGTTTAAACCTCATTTTTAGATATGCCTGATGTAGCTCCTGGCATGCCCTCTTGCACTCTCCATTGAAGCAAATCCTCTGGCTTGGTAGTAATGGTAGAGTATGAGATATGCCGGGCCATGAGGTTACAGATTGTGGTTGATGGCCCACAGTGCCTCGTGTTGCCCAGTCTTGAGTTGCTAGATCTGTTCAAAATCTATCTATTTCAAGAAGAAATTAGATACAGCTCTTGGGGCTAATGAGATCAAGGGGTATGGGGAGAAAGCAGGATAGCAGGATCTGGATATTGAACTTGATGATCAGCCATGATCAAAATGAATGATGGAGCAGGCTTGAAGAGCCAAATGGCCTACTCCTGCTTCTATTTCCTACATAATACAGCCAAGAATAGCGTGGAGCACTTTGTTAGACTGAGATTTCTATGAGCAGTTGATAATATTAAAGCTTTTTGAAGATGTTTTTGAATGGCTATCTATTTTGAGCACTTAAGGGGAGTTGGAATGGACGATTGTATACTTTGTTATTTCATGAGCATTTCAAGGACTTGCTAATGATATTACAGGGCTCACAAGTTCTATCCATGGTGGATACTAGGTGAGTATGTATGGAGGAGGCATGAAAGTGGCAGGGGTGATATGATGCATTATGGAGTGGGGCATGTGGGATTGGGTTGAGCCAAGAGAGATGAGGGCTAGTCATCCACAGAACTGGGCCAATGTCCCAGTGAATGGAAGTGGGCCTTCTAACCTCAGCATTCCCTTACCTCCATTCCCATCTCAGGCGTGCATGTGGAGGCAGTAGTCTAACTCCAGACTGCCCCCGAATCCCTTGGGGTGAAAATTACATACGTGTAACTAATTTCAGAACTCGGAAACATGACATCAGCAAGTGGCCCGACTTGCGATTCCCGAGCCAAAGATGAAAATCCAGCCCAGCATCTTCAGACATGGGTAGGTGGGGGTTCCAGCCCAGCCCATCCCAGCTGAGCAGAGCCCCAAGAATCTTGGGGCCTGAATTCTTTGAATCAAAGAATCACTTACCGTAACAAGAGTCTGTGACAGAGCAGGAAGCAGCAAAATCAAACTGCAGGAAAGAATCCTCGTTCACCACCACATCAGTAGAGATAACGTAACGGGTGTAAGCCTTCTCAATGAATACCAAAGCATCCCCATTCGAGCCACAGACAGGCATCTTTGTGCCTCCTGGGTGGAGCAGCCACTTCCTGTTATCCAATGTGTTGAAGTTATCTTCAATCAACGTGTTACCAGTAATGCTCCCCCCAATCACAATCTGATTTTTTTTGAAGAGAGAGAAGAGCAAAGAGGAAAAAAATTAGACACAAAGGAATAATATCATTGAGGCAAGACAATGTGCCAAAAATATTCAGGCTAACTTCATAGAATCATAGAATCCCTACATTGCAGAAGGAGGTCATTCGACTCATTGAGCCTGCACCGACAACAATCCTACCTAGGCCCAGTCTGGGACAGAGGCTGTAAGGTATGATGAGGTGACTATGACTCAGACCATTGCTTGACTAGTCTGTGAGACAGTTCTCCCAATTTTGGTATAACTTTACAGAATTGACAGGGGCGACTGTGGCTTTCAGATTCCCAGGTCAATACCAGCTGGTCTCTCAAGTTTTTCCTTCTTCAACTTTTCTGGTGCAGTTTGTACTAAACCCTTTAAGAGGGCAGTTAAGGGTAAACCACATTGTTGTGAAACTAGAGGCTGGGTAAGGAGGTTAGATTTCCTGACGAATAAACAGATTTTTTTTTAACATAATCCGGTAACACCATAAGAAATAGGAACAGGAGTAGGCTGTTCGGCCCCTCGAGCCTGCTCCATCATTCAATAAAATCATGGCTGATCCGACATTCGTCACGTCCACTTTCCTACCCTTTCCCAATAACCCTTGATTCCCTTACTGATCCAACAATGGCATCTACCTGGCAATGTGGAACATTGCTCAGATATGTCCTGTGCACAAAAAGCAGGAGAAATCCCATCTGGCCAATTAACCCCATCGAAGAGTTGGTGCAGATTTGATGGGCCAAATGGACTTCTTTTACACTGTAGGTATTCTATAAGTGGGATGTTTGCTGATGATTGCACAATGTTCAGCACCATTCGCAACTCATCAGATATTGAAGCAGTCCATGTCCTAATGCAGCAAGACTTGGATAATAACCAGGTTTGGACTGTCAGGTGGGAAGTACTGTGACTACAAGAGTACGTCAGAGGCTTGGGATCCTGCAGCTAGAAACTCATCTCCTGACTCCCCAAAGCCTATCCACCATCTACAAGGTATAAGTCAGGAGTGTGATGGAATACGCTCCCCTTGCCTGAATGAGTGCAGTTCCAACAACATCAAGAAGCTTAGCACCCACCAGGGAAAAGCAGCCCTCTTAAGCGACACTACATCCACAAACATTCACTTCCTCCACTACCGACAAACAGTGACAGCAGTGTGTACCATTTACAAGATGCACGCAGGAACTCAGCCAGGCCCCTTAGGTAGCACCTTCCAAACCCACGGCCACTACCATCTAAAAGGACAAGAGCAGCAGACACATGGGAACACCACCACTTGGAAGTTCCCCTGCCAGTCACTCACCATCCTGACTTGGAAATATATCTCCATTCCTTCATTGTCGCTGGGTGAAAATCCTGGAACTCCCTCCCTACCAGCACTGCGGTGCATCTACACCACAGGGATTGCAACAGTTCAAGAAGGCAACTCACCACCATCTTCACAAGGGAAACTAGCGATGGGCAATAAATAATATCCTAGCTCGTGATGGCTACATCTCGTAAATGAGTTTTTAAAAAACTAATTGAATTTAAATTCCTCCAGCGGCTGTGATGGGATTTGAAGCGATGTCTCCAGAATATTAATTCAGGTCTCTGGATTATTAGACCAGTAACATTATCAGCCCCTTAATAACAGAAGTCATTGAGTAGCCATCAAGAGCAGAAATTCTGGCTGATATTTATTCTCCTTACCCTTCTGGATAATGAGCAACTACCTAATTCCTCACAACATTTAGACTAAAACCCTTGTCCACATCTGTTTGCCACAACTCTTTGACCACAGTGATTATTAGATGAGAAGTCTCACCTCATCGATGGCCCAGGGGCTATAAAAATGCCCATCTTCAGATGGCTGCCACCAACGCAGACGGGTGGAAGAGGACCGAGCCTTGAGTGGGATCTCAAGTGCAATGTATCGACCCACATTGCTCGAGTTGCTGAAGAGGAATTCCTGGAGAACGCCCCAGCTGAGGCCTCCGTTCAGGGAGTACTGTAAAAGCATAGGTTGGCTCCTGGGGTCCGGGGATGCTTTCCCACAACCCAGTCTCAGGAAGAACTGGACAAACCTAAATGCAGAAATAATAGAAAATATTTCATTAAGTTATAACATAGGATGGCACAGGAGGCCATTCAGCTCATTCACACTGCATCGACACTTTAGGAGAACAATTCAATTATGTCCACTTCCTTGATCTTTCTCCAAATCCCTGCAATTGTTTTTTCCCTTACAGAATTTATCCAATTTCCTTTTTAAAGTTACTATTGAATCTGTTTCCACCTTAAAAGACAGTGCATTCCAAATCCTAACCATTTGTATAAACAACTAAATCCATACGCCAACTTCGCAAGCCCAATCTTAAAACATCTTTTCCTCAGAATCTCTGCACACCATCATGTAAAGAGATTGTTCATGTAGCATGGATATATGCTGAATCACCAACTTGTCTACTTATCCAGATACAGCATGGCATATTGAACCTGGCCATTTGTTTGGTGCCATTTCCAACCCATAAATATATCCAAATGCAGGTAAAGACACCGGAACTGTAGGTTGCGATTTAAAACCAGGCCTTTTTTTGAGTGATGGGGAAGGGGCTCCGATAATGTTGAGGTTGCAACACGCTGTGAATGGGATGTGGTTTTATCTGGCAACTTTCCAAAATTCTGATGTTACCAGCAGACCTGTGGAACTGCCCCATGGGCCCGGTGAGCTTTGGCTATTCAGATCACAATGTGTGTCGAACATTGGCTCTTCTGCTAAGCCCATTGCTTAGGTACTTTCTTGGGGGGGTGGGGGGCAGTGATCTAAATAGTGATCATCCAAGGTCGATTAGAGGCGCATTGCTGAGGGCAGTTCCTATACCGTGGTAGCTGTTTATAAATAACCAACTCCTCTTCTTGGCTTTCAAGGTTGAAACAGGCAGAAAATAACTTGGTGTTTTTAGTACTTCTGACAGTTTTAAATGTGGTGCGCGTTGTGATGTCTGAAGTGTGACTGACAGACACCAATGCAACACTTTTTATATGTACAAATGTTTTGAAGGATATTCTGCATATTCAGCAGAGAAAGTGGAACTGCCACTTTAATCTGGATCGTTTGAAGATTCTGTTGCGTTATCTGAGAATTGTCCATAGATGCCCCTGTGTACTTTGTAATATTGAAGTACATTCTTTTAGTCACTGACAGTTCTGACTTTCCAAAAGCTCCTCTACTTTCGTAATGAGAACTCATTAAGAGCACATCCATAATCCCACAGGTCTGAGTGAAAGGAGGATTGACAGTGCCACGCTGTGAAAAGCATTGGGAGGTACATGTGTACTCAGCTTCAGTCTCTAATATTTGTATGTACCAGCCATCAGGTCTCAAATTTGCAGTCGCCCCAGCACCTCAGGGAGGGGATATTGGACTCTTAACTGACAAGACATGAAAGGATGCTCTGGCATGCAGAGAGATGAAACCTTGTTTCTTTGGAATTATATGGAAAAAAGATGCACGGAATTCCTCTTATCTTCTCAACATGACAACCCAACACGGTTACCTGAGCTCACTGATTTGTGTGAAATAATTCATCCCCAGGACGATTCCTATATTTTAAAAATCAGCACCTTGGGAAGTGATAAGCGGGGGATGATGCTTTTTTTTTTAAACATTTAGTGATTAATGCCAAAACACATGATGCAAAAGAAATAAAAAAAACTAATATTTCTGCTCCTCATACAATGAAAGAGGAAGACAACAAACATTTTAAAATCTGCACTTGAAGTTCAGGGTCAACGGTGGGAGGATGGTGAAAATAAAAGGAGGAAAGAAAAATGGAAACATTGATATGCTGAGTTTAGGAACCATCACGTGAAGGGGAACTGAAGTTAAAGCTGACTTGGGAAGTAATTATTCCACATTTAAAATTGGCTGTTTCTTGGTGCAATGAATACAGCTTCAAACGAAACATCAATGGACGGATTAGTATGAGGATACTGCAGTCTGCGTGGACAGAAGGGAGACACAAATTCTTTAGTTAAACCTATACAGAGAGCGCTAAAGAACAGAGTGAGCCCTTTTGCCTGAACGAACTGTTCTCATTTACACTTTACTTCAGTCAAAAATTATTTTATATTAAATTCTTTTTGGAAAGCATTTAAAAAAAAATTAATTCGAGGGACGTCAGCTTCTCTGGCTAGGCCAGCATTCATTACCTATCCCTAACTGCCCTTGAGAAGGTGGTGGTGGTGAGCTGCCTTCTTGAACTGCTGCGGTCCATATGGTGTAGGTACATCCACAATGCTGTTTGGGAGGGAGTTCTAGGATTTTGATCCAGCAACAGTGAAGGAACAGCAAAATATTTTCTTCTTTCGTCATGAAGTGATGAAGGGTCATCCAGATTCAAAACGTTGGCTCTATTCTCTCTCCACAGATGCTGTCAGACCTACTGAGATTTTCCAGCATTTTTCTGTTTTTGTTTCAGATTCCAGCATCCACAGTATTTTGCCTTCATTTCCAAATCAGGAAGGCTTGGAGGGGAACTTCCATGTGGTGGCGTTCCCACGTATCTGCTGTCCTTGTCCTTCGGGATAGTAATGGTAAAGGGTTTGGAAGGTGCCATCTAAGCAGCCTTGGTGAATTCCTGCAGGGCATTTTGTAGATGGTACACGCTGCTGCTGCTGCTGCTGTATATCAGTGGTGGAGGGAGTGAATGTTTGTGGAAGGGGTGCCAATCAAGCGAGCTGCTATGTCCTGGATGCTGTCAAGCTTCTTGAGTGTTGTTGGAGCTGCAATCATCCAGGCAGGGAGAGGTCCTTTTACAAAAGACTTCAAGTAATTGGTGAACAAGGGCCAATGATTAAATGTATTACAAATACCTTGCATGTGATAAATCCATATCCACAGTCATCAGCATGCGTAGTCCCTCTTCGCTGAAGAAGAGACTGTTTCCACTGGACATTAATCCGCATTTCCTGGAAGGTTTCCCACCGCTGACCACTAAAAATTTCTCTGGGTCTATTGGGCCTGAAAATGAAAGTGAGCAAGTGAAACCAGCTGTCACAGGTTTGAAACATAAACAATGCGTTAAAGTAGCTGCCTTGCCAATTCACCTTTTTTTTTAAGCCAGTGAGGATTATAATTACAAGAGATTGTTGCACAGGAGATAACAAATTTATTATTTTCATATATTTGAGATTTTAAACTTTTATCCTTTGGATTTACTTTAACTGAAACAATAATAAATTTAATTTAAAATGGATCATTCATAACTTGTTCAATTACTATTCACACTCTAACTCCCCGCCCCCCTTAGATTACTCAATCAGTAAAAAAATAAATTTTTACATTTATATAGAGCCTTTCGCAACCACTGGATGTCACAAAGTGCTTTACAGCCAGTGGAGATGTTTGAAGTGTAGTTACTTTTGCCGTATAGGAAACATGGCAGCCAATATGCATGCAGCAAACTGCATATGATAATGAGCAGATATCGATTGAGGGATAAATCATAGAAATCATAGAAACCCTTCAGTGCAGAAACAGGCCATTCGGCCCATCAAGTCTGCACCGACCACAATCCCACCCAGGCCCTACTCCCATATCCCTACACATTTACCCGCTAACCCCTCTAACCTACGCATCTCAGGACACTAAGGGGCAATTTTACCATGGCCAATCAACCTAACCCGCACATCTTTGGACTGTGGGAGGAAACCGGAGCACCCGGAGGAAACCCACGCAGACACGAGAAGAATGTGCAAACTCCACACAGACAGTGACCCAAGCTGGGAATCGAACCCAGGTCGCTGGAGCTGTGAAGCAGCAGTGCTAAGCACTGTGCTACCGTGCCGCCCTAAATATTGGATAATTCCTCTGCTCCTCTTTAAAGTTGTGCCATAAGGTTTTTTTACATCCACCTGAGAGAACAGACAGAGTCACAATTTAATTCATTTGCACTCTGGGAGACCAATATTTCAAGCTAACCAATGATTGTAGCTCTAGTAGATGCTACGATAATCCCAGACATTTTTAATGGTGATTGGCAGTTGGCCTTGTTCAGTTGTGGCATTATTGTCACTGGGTCAAAGCTTTATGGCCTTAAGCCTCTAGTCCAATGCTTGGGTACAATAGTGAAGTACTGGAGGCTGCTGCATTGTTGGAGATTTTGTGATTTGGGAGATAAGTTTGGGTGCAGGTTGAAAAACTCATGGCACAACTCAAAAGGCGAGGACTCCTGACCAACATTCCTCTCTCCCAAAACTATTAAATCCAAAAAGGAGAATGACTGGCCATTTGTCTTTTTTACATTCATTAATGAGATGTGGGCGTCGCTGGCTAGGCCAACATTTATTGCCCATCCCTAATTGCCCTTGAGAAGGTAATCAATGTAATCAATGTAATCTTGTACTCATTTGTGGGCTATTACTGGTGAAAAATGGTTATCATGTTTGCTTAGGTAACAGGCGCCACATTGATAATAGCAATTCACTGCATGAAACATTTGGAAGGATATTGATGCTATGATGGAGGGCCTTATAAATACAAGTATTTATTTCTATTGAATCGCAGAAGCATACAAAATTGACAGGGAAACACCAGCTAATCCAGCAGGCACCATACCACAATGTCCACGGCATAGGGATTTAACATTCTCCCCTCACTCCCCCAATTCTACTGATCTTATTGACAAAGTGGAAATTAACATGGCGTAAAGATCCAGATTCCACAAATGGGCCTAACTTCCGCAGCTCAAACTAGGCCTGTGATTTTCCACCCATTCACTTTAATGGACCAGAAAGCCAGGGGTTGGTGAGCAAAGAGGTGGAAAATCCAAGTGAACAGCTACAAATAATATGAATGAATGTTCCAAACAAGTGACCCTAGCAAAGAGCAAATGAAATAAATCTTTCACCCTGTTTTAAACACCTTCATATTCCCTGTTCAACATGAAATACACTAGAATGCTTCTAATCAAGATACCAGTGAAAAATGGCATTTACTGCCCACACTCACTGTTATTGCTCCAAGCCATTTCCTTTAACCCATGCTTCACCAACCTATAAATATATATTTTCAACATACCTTTAAAGTCTCCCTTCAAGAAATCTGGGTTTTTGGAGCTGATTTTACAGGTGGATCCAGAATAGCGAGAGTCGCAAATACACTGGGTTCCATTGACGCAACTACCATGTCCGTTACACATCTCCTCACACTGTGGTCCAATGTAGACATTATCAATGGCCCAGGTCACTGGTTGTGTACCTGACCTGTAGAAGCCTTGGTACCACCGAAACCTCACAGATCTGTGAACACAAGAAGCACATCCATAAAACAAGCTGTATGAAAATAAACTTAAAAGAATCAATAAAGCTGCTTTTCTGGGGGAGATTATCTTGCCACAGGAGACGAAACAAAAAGACTTTGTACAAAAAAATCAGCTACATTGCTGCAATTGAATTTGAAAATCAGTTTGTGAAGCGAGCCACAGGTTTTCGGTTTGCAAAACAAGCAAATGTGATATGAGAAAAAACTTCTTTACACAGCATGTGGTTCAGGTCTGGAATGCACTGCCTGGAAGTGTGGTGGAGGCAGGTTCAATCGAGGCATTCAAGAGGGCATTAGGTAATTATTTGAGTGGAAACAATGTGTAAGGTTACGAGGAGAAAAGCAGGAGAATGGCCTGAAGTCATAATGCTCGTTTGGAGAGCCGATACAGAAATGATGGGCCGAATGGCCTCCTTCTGCGCTATAACAATTCCGTGATTCTTTGATCAATTACT
Source organism: Mustelus asterias (assembly GCF_964213995.1). Lineage (NCBI taxonomy): Eukaryota > Metazoa > Chordata > Chondrichthyes > Carcharhiniformes > Triakidae > Mustelus > Mustelus asterias. The sequence goes on from NC_135819.1 coordinate 59,776,410, forward strand.
ACAATCTGTATGTGTGGGTTGTAAAGAACTCCTTTACATATTGAAGTCCAGACTGAAGCGGTGGCCTGTTTCTTTTGGCAGCACCTTACCTGTCACTGTTTTTACCTATGGCATGGTGCCATAGTGGTCTGGTATACATCTAAATCCAAATCCACAGCAATGTGGTTGGCTCTCAAAGGCCCACTGAAATGGAGGGCAATTAGGGATGGGCAATAAATGTTGGCCCAGCCAGTGTTGCCCACATCCATTAAATGAATAAAAATCTGATTCAGATCACACTAGGGCCGCTAGGAATTGAAGAATGGCAGGGGAGGAGATAAGCACGTTTGGTGCAGGCGAGAACCTGCTTTGGAATTCTCCCAGCTCCCATGCTCTGACTTTTGCAAAAATTATTAGAATGGTTTCAATGCTTCGTCAGTTTCTTAGTCGGATTCTTTCTGCTTCCAGGATTCTCCAACCCTTGGGCACAGCGGGAACCCCTCGCGAATCACTACTGGTCTCTATGAACAAACACCAGACGTAATGGCCACGCCAAAGAGCTTGGAGGCCATTGAAGCCCCCGGGTAGTCGGGGTCATGGCTGGGCAGTTCTTCTCAGTGTGCTAGGCACTGCTAGGGTGCCAGAGGACAGGGCTTGAGGGTAGTGGGGCATGAAGGGGGGAACATAAAGGGGGACCCATTGGGAGGGGGTTTGGCTGTGGGGGAGATCAGGCCAGTGATCTATGTTGGGGAGGAAACATGCCTTCAAATAGGGGTGAGGGGGTGGGGTCTTCAATTTCACTTTGAAATCAGGGCGCCCTCTAAAGTCAGCACCTGATCTCTGTGAAAAATTGAGGCTGACTACTAATGTGAATATAGCTGGAAGGGGGGATGCTGAGTATATGCAAAAACACTATTTTGAGGCTGAAAAGATGGGGTTACCTTATATGCTGTGATCTATAGTATTGTTGTGGAGAATTTATACAGTATTTAAAGTGCAGAGATTGACCAATTGGTCCAACAGGAACATACTATTTTTTATACTCTACATAAGCCTCATCCAACCCTTCTTAGCTCATTGTTCCATTCCTTTCTTCCTTATGTGTTTATGTAGCCATTCCCCACCCCGCATCTATTCTATTCATCTGGTGGTTGCGAGATTATACATTCTAATCAGTCTTTTGTTTCTCCTGAATTCCCTCTTGGATTTATCTGTGATTATCTTAGATTTATGGGCCCTAGCTCTGGTCTCCTCTGCAAGTGGAAACACTTCCTCTACATCATCCTCAGTTTTAAGGAGTCCCCCGCATGTTCTATTTTTCTTGAATCTTTCCGTTCTGGTGCCATTGGGATATTGTGAGAAGTTGAGGTGGGGGTGAGTCCAATTAATAATGGATTGGCACTTTTGGGTCCTAAAATAACCAGTCCAAGTGTGTGGAAAGAAGAGTCATATTTATGTTCTGAAATAGGAACTCACCCACACAGATGGAGCCTGCCAAAGTGGATTACCTCTCTCTTCCAACCCTGGGTGGTACCGGCATAGTATGTGCTGCTGGGATGGAGTTCAGTAGAACAGAGAGCGCTGATGTGGCCACTACTGTAGCAGAGTGGCAGAAGTAAGTGCCATGTGGCTCCAAAGTCCCGTGAAAACTCCAACCTAATAGGATCTGAAGCTGAACTGTCTGTATTGCATCCAACGTTGATCTGAAATGAAACAGAAATAAGCAGCATTAACGGAAATAGTTTTAAATTTACATTTTCGTTCACAGGGGAGGCGATGATCTAGTGGTATTATCGCTAGACTATTAATCTAGAAATTCAGCTATTGTTCTGGGGACCCAGATTCGAATCCTGCCATAGCAGATGGTGGAATTTGAATTCAATAAAAAATATCTGGAATTAAGAATCTACTGATGACCATGAAACCATTGTCAATTGTCGGAAAAACCCATCTGGGTTCACTAATGTCCCTTTTGGGAAGGAAATCTGCCGTCCTTACCTGGTCTGGCCTACATGTGACTCCAGAGCCACAGCAATGTGGTTCACTCTCAACTGCCCTCTGAACAAGGCCAACTATGGATGGGCAATAAATGCTGGCCAGCCAGTGACGCCCATGTCCCATGAATGAATAAAACAATAAAGATCTTGCATTTCACTGTAGATGTATGGTGAGCCTTGAACAATTACTCTCAAACTTTTTTCAATTGGAGTTCAAAAAGGTTTTGACTCAACAAATACAAATTGAAATTTCAAATTTCAATTGAAATTGCCCCAGATTACTGCTTTTATTATTAAATCTCTCCCAGCTGTGTTGTTGCCAGGATAAAGTATATATGCATACATATATATGTAGTATTCATTACTCTTTGTATCTAATGTTATAAATGTATCAGTTTAAACCTACAAATTGGTAATCATAGCAGAATGATGCTTTATTTGTTCGTTATTTTTTAAGACAGGATTAACTATCCTATTTTAAATGGATTAATGCTTCTGTTACATCTCTGGGTTGATTCATTTTACTCCAGATGTTTTTGGGTTCTGTTTTTGGTTGCTCTGAAAAGCGGATCCTTTTGTTCTCTCTGTCTTCAAGTGTGTTTCATTTGCACTGGTAAAGTGGAGAAAGTACGACGGTGCGTCCTGGATAATGAACAGAGATCCTGTTTTAGATTACTACCAGTCCTAATCTGTTCCTTCTTGGGATTACGCATGTTGTGCTGGGCGAGTTCTGCATGAGGCAAGCGAAGCCTTGGGGTGTTTGTAAATTGGAAACGTCTCCAGCATGACACCTAGGACCTTAATTTAAATAACGTGCTGCGTGTTCGTAAAAATGGGCTTTGCACGGCTAAATTTCAAAGCCATGATTTCACCCTGTGCTGTCGTAACCTGAAAGCTGTGATGTGGGGAAAAAGGGGGTGAATTTAATAGCCCGAGGCAGAGGTTAATATATTAAACTGTTGTTACCTCAAATTGAACAATGGTATTCTCATTAACATCTAGATCGCGTGTAGTGATGGAATGCTCCCCAACTACATTCGACACGAAGACTATGGCAGAATTTTCCTCCCTGGACAACAGGAAAACAAAGCCAAAATATTAAAGCTGCACACTAACAAATAAATCCAATAACTGAATCTATACAGAGAGGGCACAACCACTGTGACACTGCTGATTGCGAGTAAACAATATCGTGCAAAACCAGGAGCAATGCTCTAACAATCCTGCTCAGCACTTAAAAAAAACTTTTTTATGTGGAATTGGAAGGAAGACTCTTTCTCTTACTGGTTTCATCACATAGTAAATAAAAAATAATTACAACTTTCCTTTCAGGCGGTGCCTTTAAGGACTATTGAAGGAAGTGGAGGCAGGAATGTGGGGTTAAGGTCAATAAGTTATGATGATACTGTGCCTTTAAGAAATGTATTTTAGTCATGCTTCTGTGCTGAATATTTACTAGTGCCTTCCATTTTATCGGAGGTGTTTTTGTCTGGATCCAGCAGCACTGTATTGTCGCTGATGCAGTATCTGTTTTGATCTGAATTAATGCAGGGTTCTATTGTTTTGTGTTTTCCCCTGGCTTGATTAGGTTGATTGATAGGTATGATCATATGACTGGGTACAGTTAGGGTTTCACAGAGAACTCAAAGCAGGTTGCTCTCTCTGTATCTCTTGCTTTGTCTGTAATGGAGATTGGAATCTAACAAAAAATAAGCCCTTTTCGCTGGTATTCTACTGTTTGGGGGTGGAGTTTTCTCTGGAAGTTGCTGCATGAGAATTAGATGTCTGTTTGGATCACTCTCCAGAAGTGTCAAAACGCTGGAAATCTAGTACCTACGTAAGCATCTTTGGTTTCTGTGCTATCTGGTTCTAAAGGAAGGATTCATGTCTGTGGGGGATACTGCTAAATTGAAACAATAGAGATAGCTAGCTGCTAAGAATTGTATTTTGTCATGTTTAAGTATTTTAATTGGTAAAAATTATGCTAACTCTTTTTATTATATTCTAACTGTATTCTTAAATAAGGTTTGTTTTGATAAAAGCTTCCAAGTGAGTTACTTGAATCATACCTAGAGTGAAACAACTTATTACCAAAATCAAATGTAAAAGTTAGGGTTTAGGCTAACTTCATAAAATACCTTGGAGTTTCTGATCTGGTCCTTAAGACAGCTCAGCCATGGTCTTATTGATTGATGGAGCAGGCTCGAAGGGACAAGTGCCCTAGTCCTGCTCCTAATTCATATGATCAAATGTATGTTCATACTACTGGTTTAACTGCTGAGTGCTTGAGAATACTCGGTATATTCTGTGGCCAGTTGCTAAAATATTTTGTAAAAGGAGCCAGACACAAGTTACTTATTAAAAGAATTTGGTGTACCAAAGTGTCAACTATGATGTGACAGTTCACTGGTGTTCCTATTACTGAGAGAACCAACATACAACAAATCATTTAGTAACGGGATATAATTTGCTGAAGAATTACTTTTTGTTAAGGATGTTATGCTGAACGACAATTCTGGAATAGTCACATTAAATAAATCAATCTTAATCATCAACAATAACAACTTGTTATTATATATTGTCATTAACAGACGATAACATCTCCTGGCACTTCACAGGAATGTAATCTGACAAAATTTGACAATGAGCCATTTAAGGAGATATTAAGGTAGATGACCAAAAGTTTGGTAAAAGAGGTAAAAGAAGTATCTTAAAAAAGGAAAGAGATTGGAGAGGCAGAGAGGTTTAGAAAAGACTTTCCAGAGTTTAGGACCTGACCATCAGGTCATTAAACCTTTTCATTATTGTACATAGTTACAGACCAATATCCTCATCAACAGGAAAAGATTTCTTCTTACGTGGCTGCTTTTGATACATAGGGACAATAGAGGCCAATGTTGCCACCGGGATAGAATAACCAGTTGTCTTCTTTGGGTCCAAAGTCAAATGTTTCCAACAAAACGCCAGGGTTTTTCTGATTGTTCCCATCAATAATGAGGTCATCAATGATCCAGATTTCTTCCTTTTTCCCTTTGTTATTGAACAGAAAATCAGAATTAATTTGACTTCAGTTTCTCAGCAGTCAAACAAACTGTTTATTGTCCAACATAATTCCAAGTCCAATTTTCATTCTGCACAAATTTGCAGTTGAGTATTGGAGCATAACTATCTCTATTTCTACTCATCCATCTTGTGTTAGTCTAAATTTCCATAAAAATAAGACCATTTCATTCAGTACTTTTTAAAAGATTCTTAAATGCTGATACAAAGTCTGGATTTAATTCCCAATCTAACATTCGCACAGTTTATCACAGAATAACCATTGCAATCAAAGGATAAAGCTAAAAAAGATGAAATGGTACAAATTGGCGTTGCTTTAAATAATCTTACTTATTTTTAATCAGTGGTCAAAATGAAAGATATTACACAAGATCAAGGGGCAATATTGAACTTTATCATTTTCAATGTCAGTCGAAGAATCTGGAAATCAGATTGTCATGTTTAAAAATAAATTTAATATTATTTACTGAATTGAGAAGGTGGCGCATTTGCTTCCTAGCACTAGAAGGAATGAGGAGCTGACTGGTTAGGAGGTTACACTGCTGCTAATACTACCATTAGTTGCTTTCTGTCTCTGAAGGTGTCAATATAGGGTTATGTTATGATGTGCCTATTTAGTACAGGATAGAGTCAATTTTATGCATGACTAAATGCAGAGCTGAGTTGAGTCTGACTTGCAGTGTCTTCATGTTCTTCAGTGAACAATTACACAGTTTCAACAAACAATTCTGTACAATGTGAATTTCTGATTTCAGTCGGGTCACTGGCATGATTAATGGAAATGTCACAGGGTGGCTTTCGGAGGTTGGCACTGACAATAGTGAGGCAGAATCAAGTGAGCTTTACTCTGCATCTGTCTGTGCTGTTTGCAGACCGCAGATCACTTAAGTGAGGATAAAATGTATTAAAAGCTCCATTAATAGAATAGGGCGGCACGGTAGCACAGTGGTTAGCACTGCTGCTTCACAGCTCCAGGGTCCCGGGTTCGATTCCCGGCTCGGGTCACTGTCTGTGTGGAGTTTGCACATTCTCCTCGTGTCGGCGTGGGTTTCCTCCGGGTGCTCCGGTTTCCTCCCACAGTCCAAAGATGTGCGGGTTAGGTTGATTGGCCAGGTTAAAAAATTGCCCTTTAGAGTCCTGGGATGTGTAGGTTAGAGGGATTAGCGGGTAAAATATGTGGGGGTAGGGCCTGGGTAGGATTGTGGTCGGTGCAGACTCGATGGGCCGAATGGCCTCCTTCTGCACTGTAGGGTTTCTATGATTTCTATGAATAAGATTGTCTGTAATCCTTCCATGTGTTCAACTTCAAACATAAAACATTACATGGTATAGTACAACAGAATATCAAATGGTGTATGCATTTGTATTTGAAATCAAACAGCGATTCTGTAAAATTTGATTGAATTAATTTATATTAAAAATGCAAATGAAATTCTCCAAAGGACCCCAAAAGCTATTGAACAATAGCATAAGTTTAAACATAATTTCAGCTTGTTACCTTCATTGTGGGGTTGCCAGAGGCGGAATCGAGTTGCATTGGTCTGGGCTGTGTGTGGTAAGGGGACATTAATAAAGAGGACCTCTGTTGTCTGAGGGAAGTAGAATTCATCCATCAAATGCCAAGTAATGCCACCATTGATGGAATACTGCAGGAGAACAGAATGTGACCGATCAGGGGCACCTGAGTCAAAACACAGGATTAGGAACAATAACATTGTCATCAAAATATTTCAGTCAAAGACTTATCTGATAATGAGACTACATGCAAAATATCATAAAACTTTTTTAAAGAATTGTGCTTAATCTTAGTTTGATGCCATGAAATGTCAGTCGTTTTCCTACTTAGAAGTCCCATGAGAGCTGAGGAAGTTTGTCACGTGTAATTAGCAAATGCAGGAGACTGGCTTTTGACACACTTGGCCCGATTTTACCAAAACTTCGTGCCCGAAATCGGTAAAGTTGGGCGTCGGGCCTATACCGTGATCTGCACCCGATTCCGAGCAGATCGCGACTTTACCAACACCCGATTCGGGTGCGGGTACGGCCCGCGCCCGAATCGGGCAGTCCGAATCGGGCATGCATTTAAATCGGCTTAATGAACTGTGCGCGCCCAACCCTACCGCCAAATCCCACTTTACCGTCTTCTGGCCCATTCCGGATCCGCGCTTTTAGTGACCTGCAGAATAAAAGTCCGAGGTGGATTTCTATTCTGCAGGGGAACCTCCAAAGCCCTCTCTGCCCTTGTGAAGTCACCATCCTCCTCAACCGTCCTTCGTGGACCCCCCCCGCTAACCACCCCGGCAGACGCACCCCCCCCACCCCGCCCCAGGATCTGACCCCCCCCTGGGAGGCAGGCCCCCCTCGGCAGAGCACACCCCCAACCTACCTCAATCGCTGGTCTCCCTCCACCATCCTTCCGTTAGCAAGATAAGCTGTATGTTCCTCAGCTAGATCCACTTTGGTCAACACAAAGATGGTCCTTCTGCCTTGTGGGTCCATCTGGCTCACCAAGTCAGTTACAATACTGCGTTCAGCATCTACTGAACCATCTTGGATACAAAGGATAATGAATGGTACTGGTCGATCTTCCTGGTGTTATCAGTACTGTAACATCAGGAATGGCTGCCGACACCAAGGATATAATTTTTAGCGTAAGCAAGGCTTACATGCAGAACCCTAATGCCATTATCCTTTGTATCCAAGAGATATCAGTATCAGTAGATGTTCAGCGCAGTATTGTAACTGACTTGGTGAGCCAGATGGACCCGTCACACTCCCTCTCCTCCCCCCCGAGGGTGATCTGGGTTCCGCCCCCCCGAGGATGATCTGGGTCAGAGAGCCGCTCTCTCTGCTTTTTTCTCCCCGCCCGGGCACACTGTTTTGGATTTTTTTTCAAACTGCGCATGCGCGGTGCAGAGCTCCGATCGGTCCGGCAGCGCTAAGCCCCGCCCACAGCGCGAATCGGACCGGAGCTGGCAATAAGCGTATGGGCGCGCTGGAAAGAGGATTCCGGGCACGGATCTATTTGACGCCCAGATTCAGCACTTAGACTCAAAATGGTAGAATCAGGCCCACTAATCAACCTGACCACTTCACTCCTTGTATCATAGAGTTTGCATGACTCTCGGTTATAAACTCAAGTAGCCTAATGAGGAGGGCATATTCCATGTCTTCATACAAATTCTAGAATCCTACCCCTTTGCAATGTCAAGAAAATGGCTTTAGAGACCTTGATGCACATATCACATGTCAATATCAACCCAGCCAGATGGAGTAAATTGCTCATATATCACGCCTGGGTAGAATAAACAGGATATAAAGGTGACAGCTCTTCCCTACTCACTCTACTTATTAGAGGTGTTACACCAGGCCAATAATTCTAAGACCTGGACAGTCACATCTCCAAGTTCCTCCAAGTTAGGGTTGTGCAATTTTCAATGTAGTGCTTTTCTGTACTAGTCTGTATGGCAAAGGAGAAAGGTTGAGCCAAAGATAAGCACTGTCCCATAAGAAAAATCATCTGTGTGTGTTGCAGGAGGAGGAGAAATCAAGAGAGGGCCAAAATACAATAAAATAGGAGCAAACGAATGATTACATTTAGATTATTAAATGCAACTACAACTGTTGGAAATGCATTAAATGTTTCAGATTGCAAATAGAATTGAATGTTCTGTGAGGAAATGGAAACAGAGAGTATACATTTCTCCACTTATGGATTCAGCATCTAGAAATCACACAAATTATTTTATTTATAGAAAAGAATTTCTGTTTGATCTTCATTTATATATAAACACAGAACAACAACAATCCACCATTGATGAGGCTGGCTAGAACCCAAGCTGATACATGTAATTAAAATTGGTGAGCCACATTCTGACTGTGCTAATCCAAATTCTACAGAAATATTAAATTCATTGGTGGTAGTGCTTTGGAATAATTGTGTGCAATCTGTGAGGTAGAATTCTTTCTAACCAGAGGCCAAAAAATCCACTAATTAACTTGTTGTCAAACATGCATTCAAGACGTGTGCTTCCTTTTCTCTTAAGGACTAATAATATGAACAGTGTCCGTGTGTTATCATAAATAAATCCGCTCAGTAGTTCAAATGCTGAATTTTTTATCAGCTGAAATGATCCTTCTGTCATTTTAACTTGCTTGTCACTAGAACTGTTTCAATATTTACAGATTTTCCTGGATGCTCTCAGATGTCTCCTGCTATTACTGCAGAGGATGCTGTTGGGCATTTTCTTTTATTCATAGCCATATGTGCTCAGTACTCTCACGGAAACTCTAACTTTCTCTCCTCACCCTTTCTGAGGTTACCTTTCACTCTGTCTTAGTGAACAGTCATAGGAATCTGCTATCAATGCTTGCTTGCTTTGATCAAGTCACTAGGATATGCAGGGAAGCAGCCTGGGGAGAGCCATCATCAAATGTTATCCTCTGCCTCAACGTCCCTATGAGGCGACATCTAATTCTTGCTCAATGCCTCTCTGCCAGCCCCAGCTCAGAAACTCATCTCATCGGGTGAGAGATCAGGGATGCAAAATTACATCCTACCTTTCTGATATCACATAAGGACAGGCTCCCTGTGTCACTGCATCACAGAATGGATATTGTGGCCTGGGAGAAGGGGGAGGGGAATTCAGCTGGTGTTGCCATTCCGGATTCATCTATGATACTATGAATGGGGTCTCTGGGCATGTCTGCAATGCCCTCCACAATTGATTAGCATAATGTTGTGTAGGCTCCATGTGAAAAGTAGGCAGTTAAGTGAGGTACAAGAATGCACCTCAGTGCCACATTAGCCTTGCAAACAGCCAATGGCTTCAGAACAGGACAGAAATTGCTGTGGAAATAGTCTTTGGAGTGGAATCTTTCGACTTTTCTTTGAGTCACAACAACAACCAGAATCCACTCAAAGCTTAAACCTGTCTTTCCCTTTCAGGTGTTCACTGACCCACTGTACAAATCCCACACTTACTGCTCCATCTCATGCATTTATTATACATGTTTGCCATTCTTTTTGTTTGTTTCTCGGCAACATAATGTTCCAACCAACACGCACTGTGACCTAGATTTTGACAGAGTCATGGAGACTCCCAAGACCTTTAAAAGCGGGATCTGAATCCAGTGCCTCCCACCCAGGCGGGGGTTGGGGATATGACTCACACACGTGGGAAAACCTGAACTCAGCAGGGCCATTTGAACTTAGTGCTGAATTCAAACAGGCCTCATTTTTGCTGGAGCAAGGAAGGGTTTTATCCCGCAGTGTGTGAATTATAGATTTTTAAAGTAGATGTAAATGCTCATGAAGGGTGGGTAATGTCTGTAGAACTGTGAAGCTGTAAAGTTATTTAAGTATTAAATAGCTTGTTCTTTAAAAATTGAAAAAAAATAAACTATTTATTTATTATGGTCACGAGTAGGCTTACATTAACACTGCAATGAAGTTACTGTGAAAATCCCCGAGTCGCCACACTCTGGGCGCCTTTTCGGATACACTGAGGGAGAATTTAGCATGGCCAATGCACCTAACCAGCATGTCTTTCGGACTGTGAAAGGAAATTGGAGCACCCGGAGGAAATCCACGCATACAGGGGAGAACGTGCAACTCCACACAGACAGTGATCCTAGCCGGGAATAGAACCCGGATCCCTGGCTCTGAGAGGCAGCAGTGCTAACCACTGTGCCACCGTGCCACCCATGTGCCCAAACTGCCTGCATCTGTCTGTACGTTGAAAAAGCATGTGCTTGATATTTCAATAACTGTTGACATAGCTTAATGTGCTACCAAAATAGCATTGTTACTGTTTGAACGCTTCCCACAACCTATTATTACTGCAGTGGGGTGGGGGGCAGCTCAAAGGATGTTATTAACTTTATGAATACAAATCATTGTTTTTATAAGGGATTAACTAATTGAGAAGATTTAAATCTATTAAATTGGCTTTCATGAATGTGAGTGTTTTTAGATAGTGAAGTCTGTAATGGATACTTAGAACATTATTTCATTTAATCTCAGCGAGGTCAACTCATGGTGGATATTGGGTGAGTTGGTATTAAAGGTGTAAGGGCAAAGGGAGGCAATGAGTTGGCATCAAGTTGACGTGGGGCTTTAAGGCCATGGGATGAGGGACCTAGGTGTGCAAGTCCACAAAACACAGAGGGACCTAGGTGTGCAAGTCCACAAATCCTTGAAGGTGGCAACACAGGTGGAGAAGGTGGTGAAGAAGGCATATGGTATGCTTGCCTTTATAGGACGGGGTATAGAGTATAAAAGCTGGAGTCTGATGATGCAGCTGCATAGAACGCTGGTTAGGCCACATTTGGAGTACTGCGTCCAGTTCTGGTCGCCGCACTACCAGAAGGACATGGAGGCATTAGAGAGAGTGCAGAGAAGGTTTACCAGGATGTTGCCTGGTATGGAGGGTCTTAGCTATGAGGAGAGATTGGGTAGACTGGGGTTGTTCTCCTTGGAAAGACGGAGAATGAAGGGAGATCTAATAGAGGTGTACAAGATTATGAAGGGTATAGATAGGGTGAACAGTGGGAAGCTTTTTCCCAGGTCGGAGGTGACGATCACGAGGGGTCACGGGCTCAAGCTGAGAGGGGCGAAGTATAACTCAGACATCAGAGGGACGTTTTTTACACAGAGGGTGGTGGGGGCCTGGAATGCGCTGCCAAGTAGGGTGGTGGAGGCAGGCACGCTGACATCGTTTAAGACTTACCTGGATAGTCACATGAGCAGCCTGGGAATGGAGGGATACAAACGATTGGTCTAGTTGGACCAAGGAGCGGCACAGGCTTGGAGGGCCGAAGGGCCTGTTTCCTGTGCTGTACTGTTCTTTGTTCTTTGAGTGGGGGTCATGAATTGGCACTGATTGAATAGGGGCTATAAAGGGCTATGGGGGTGGATGGGGGGAATGGATTGGCAGAAATTGGCATGTGTGGGCAAGGGGAGTGGGTAGGAAGTGAGGTCTAAAGATGTTAAATGTTTGAGAAAACAACTGGGAAGTTCCAGAGAACTAAGGTGGACCTTTTAACCAGCCCACCTTGCACTCGGCAGCCCTTTGGCCAAACCATCTCTGCATCCAGGAGCGGCAGACCTCATTCTATCTTGTACCTGCCCCATCCTCGGAACAAAGATCTCATCATTCGCGGCACTTTTCTTTCCTGAGACGGGGGGTAACAAGCAGGAAGATCTCCTGGATCAGCACACTTGTTTTGGGAGTAAAAATCCAGGATTCTATGTGCAATCACTGGCTGGAATTCTTTTCAATCTTGCTTACAGAGGAAAAGAAAAGAAACACACCTTTTGCTATGAACTTGAACGAGAACTGAATGTACAAAGTGTTTGTGCACTCCAGGTCCCTGGAAACAAGCATCCTCAGTCCCTCCTGCAAGAAACAAAAAGGTAAGTGAGTGGGTTTGAACCAATGAGATTGTACATAGAGCATACAAGATGCTCATGACATTTTAACAAAGTGCAATTTAGTTTGAGAATATGTCATTATTTTCATAAAAAGGACAAATAATTGGACATGAACAGATATCTTAATAAACTCCACTACACCGAAGGAACCAGACTCTCAGCTGTGTTCAGTAAAACACAGCTCAGTGTGTTAAGAGCATTAACACAATGCATCTGCTCTGTATTAATTAAACAAACAAAAAGAAAGTAATTTTATTACCTTTTAAATATAATTCTTGGCAGTAACCTTACTGCAACCCACAGAGGATTATACTTCATTTTCATCATGTTATTGTTACTGCCTTCCACTTACAGTCAAAAGGACCATGATAAATTAGGTGTTATTTATAGTAAAACTATAGGCACCATTGTTGAGAGCATTAAGGCAGTTAAATTGTTTTGTATCAGACAGAAGTCTTTAAAAGAGTGATTGTGTTTTATGCCTTTTGGGGCAGATACATGACAAAATGATACCATTGTTGGGATCTACCAGAAGTATATCACACTAATGTGCACAATGGCTTTTTGTACTGGTAAAGAGCAAAAGTTGCAAGTGGAAAATAAGCTTTTGAGAGAGTTTTTTTTTTAACAACAGGAAATTCGGCAGAAACAGCTGATAAAATAACAGCTTATATTTAAATTGAAGTGGGAGCTGACATTACAGACTGGTCGGCATCACGAGAGTACTGGAGTGCATGCATAAAATTCAGTTTTCTTTTCTAGGTGACTTTGGCTCGTTTGTGAAAATTATACTGAAATTTGGACCTGTTTGGATCTCTTTGGATGAAGTTAACAGGTCTGAGAGTACGGCATTGTACTAACAAAAGCTTCTTTGTCACAAGGTGAAGTACAGTGCAGATTTAGACAGCTGTCTGGTAAACACTGCCGCAAGGCAGCATGCTGATGAACAGGAATAAATCCAGTTGGGTTCAATTCAGTTCAGAATGTATTAACTCTCCAGAACTGCACAAGATATACATTTATTTAAAATTATGCAATACGTTGACAGGCAATTCTTGTTTCTTCATGTTTAAGGAGGACAACTTCCTTTTGATGCTTCCACCAGAACAACTTCCAGCTGTTTTGAGACACATTAATGGGCTGAGTTTTGTGATGATAATGATAGTGAAACTGTCAGTGCTCACCGTCATTATTCCATCGAAAACTGACAACAATTTCTGGGATCTGCACATGCGCAGAATAATGTGGAAATCCAGAAACTGCTGTCGGTGATTCCATGCTTTTCCACAGGATGAGCTGTCGAGGTTGCCCCCCAATTGCAAATAACGAGATATCCATTAATCGATGGAGAAAATTCACTCTTAGCTGTTAGTCTGGCTGTACAAACCCTTGAAAAATGTATACATTGTGAATAAGATGTAACTGGATTCTTAACGGCCTGCTCACTTCATAATTGCTGCTGAACACACTCACTGGTCCTGAAAAGCTAATTTCATAAATGTGGAGTATCAAATTTCTTTAGAACAATAAAAAATTTCCACGTCTTTTTTAAATAAATATATCCTTAAAGTTTATTTTTATTTTAAGCTTCATATTAATCCAGTCAAAATCATTCATTTTGCCATCTGAAAATTTAAATTACAGGTGAAGGGATTCAATACTTTTAAACTTCCTACCAACTGTCCTGGCTTGAGACAATTCACACCTCTTTAACCTGTGATTATCCCTCTCTCCAGTCACACTGTTTGTACTTGTAAAGACTTGATTACTTGTAAAGACTCGCATTCCAACCATTCTTCGCATTCCAATCTGTAAATATCTTGCAATTGGGTCTTTGCCTATATATGTCGTGTTTGTGACCCTACTTCCACTCACCTGATGAAGGAGCAGTGCTCCGAAAGCTCGTGATTCAAAATAAACCTGTTGGACTTTAACCTGGTGTTGTGAGACTTCTTACTGCCCACCCTGGCATCTCTACATTTTAACTTCCTGGTTCATGATAGAACAAAGTACAAAGAACAAAGAAAAGTACAACACAGGGAACAGGCCCTTCGGCCCCCCGTGCCGATCATGATGCCCTAACTAAATTTTAAAAAATCTTCTGCCCTTACTCGGCCCGTATCCCTCTATTCCTTCCCTATTCATGTAGCTGCTTCCACCACCTCCTCTGGCAACATGTTCCAGGAACCCACCACTCTCTACGTGAAAAACTTCCCCCGCACATCTCCCTTAAACTTTCTCCCTCTCACCTTGAACCTGCGTTCCCTTGTAATTGACACTTCAGCAAGATCATCCAGAGGTGGGAAGACGTTGGGCACCAATATCCCAATCTCTGATTCTGCTCCTGGTCCTGACTTTGAATGTGTCTCCGTGGATCCGGGAAGAGAGAGACGGAGGACAGGCAGCATGAAGTTCTCCACGCTGTCACCACCCTATTACCTACACCCACCAGTCCAGCTAGATTCACTGCATTAGGCAGTTCAGATTTGAAGTTGACACAGGATGAGACTCAACTAAGACAAAGAAATGGGAGGATAAGAAAACGGGTTCTTAAGAGGAGCGATGTGGATGCAAAATGTAAATAGCATCATGCTGTGCAAGATCCAGCACCCCTGATAATAGGAGGGGCTTGATGTGCTGTGATTTAAATGGTGTCTGGCAACAAGATGCAAGGAAATAATTCTGGGTCAAACCTATCACTACAGGTTAAAAGATTGAAACTACTGTACTGGCAGAATGCACACTGGTTAAGGTCACAACACTGCGCTCCTAGCAAGGAGCCTTACTTGCATACCATAAAATCATGACTATGATCTCCAGAAAGCTCCACACAAGACCTCACCGTTAACACAAATTAGTAAATGGGTGTGTTGTTTAAACAAATGTAATCACTGTGAATGGATCAATAACAAATTCCTAACCCCTTTAAAGACCAGTGCTGTTCCAGATTTGATGATTTCCCCGTCCAGGTTCCCTCGCTCTGCTCCAAGAACTTCAGGCCAAAGGTCAGGGTGCGGTTTTTCATTGAAATCATCTTTGAGAATTGACGGCAATGGATGAAAGGGCACACAGTTACGTCCTCCAAAACCATTGTCACACCTGAAAGTGAAAGGAAAGACCCATCAGTAAATGCAGTGAAATACTGAGAGCTTGAGGTGCAGCAAGCAACCCAAAGTGGAAACAAATCAGTGCAGCAAAAATAACAGCCAAATATGTCATTTATTTGGTGTACAATGTGGGAAATTATTTGATTCACGTATTAACACCCCAAAGATCAAGAATATTCCAGTTTTTTGCCCAGACTAAATGATGCTGTCAATAAACAGAAGCTTTTTTCCCCTAACAGACCATTAAACGATGAATAATTTAAATCAAAACAGATCTCCAGAACATCTGGAATCCTAATTGCAGCAAGCAAATAAATATCAGCTCCTCTTGAGTGACATTGCACTTCACATGATCTACAGATTTTCAAAATGTAAGCCTGGAACCAACAAGCAGGTCAGAGCTGGAATATGGGTTTGAGTGGCTTACTTCCGACTGCCCAAAGCTTCTCCACCATCAACGAGGCACAAATCAAGAATGCGGTTGAAAACTTTCCACTTGTCTGGATGAATGTAGCTCCAACAAAATGCAGGAAGTTCGACAGCATCCAGGACAAAGCCATCCTGACTTGATCGGCGCTCCATCCTTCTCCTTAAACATTCACCGCTTCCCCCACTGCAGCACCAGGCACTAGCCACAGGGCGCACTGCAGCAATCTGCCAAGGTTTATTTGACAGCACCTCCCTAACTCGCAACCTCCACCACCTTGAAGGACAAGGGCAGCAGATATGCGGGAACACCATCTCAACTCAGACATATGTTACTACTCCATCATTGCCATTGGGTCAAAATCCTGAAATTCTCTATGTAACTGCATGAGAGAACTTTCAGCACATGGACAGCAGTGGGTCAGGAAGAAAGCTCATTACCGCCATCATTGCCGTCTCAAGGACAACACCCTGAGAATGCCCATTCCCCAAGAATTAATTTTCCTTTAAAATTGATTTATCCTGTTCAGTCCTGTTCTTTACAACCTTGTGCTGACCAGCACTATAATGCTTAGTCCTTCACTTAGAGTTGTATAACTTATAAACGGGTCATTGTGTTCATCAAGCCTGCGTCACTGTTTTTCTGCCATGAGTCAATTTTATACTTCTACACCTATGCATGGTCACCCTGCTCACAGAGTAACAGATTAAATAAAATCTTACTTCATAGAAAAAGCCCAATAGGTCCAGTTTGTCTGTGCTGCCTCATTGAAAGAGCTATCCAATTAGTCCCACTCCCCTGCTTTCTCCACACAGGCAAACAACCTCTTGCAATTATATCACACCTTTACAGTAGCGGAACGGTGGCACAGTGGTTAGCACTGCTGTCTCACAGCGCCAGGGACCCGAGTCAATTCCGGCCTCGGGTCACTGTCTGCGTGGAGTTTGCACGTTCTCCCCGTGTATGCGTGGGTTTCCTCCGGGTGCTCTGGTTTCCTCCCACATTCCAAAGATGTGTTAGTTAGGATGAACGGCCACACTAAATTAACCCTGGTATCAGGGAGATAAGCAGGGTAAATATAGGTCCAGTGGAAAGGCAATGGCTGGAGTAGACCTGCCTGAAGCTGCCATAGACCTGCCTGAGGCTGACATATCCCAGAGTAATAAAACAAGGCAGGTCTCTGGTTTTTTTCCCCTCCCAGAGACCAGGGGAGGCAATGTTAGTCAACATTAAGAGCATTCAAATGGTTATTGGATAAACATATGGATGATATTGGAATAGTGTAGATTAGAGGGGCTTTAGATTGGTTTCACTGGTCGGCGCAACATCGAGGGCCGAAGGGCCTGTACTGCGCTGTAATGTTCTATGGCCTAGTGGTATTATCGCTAGACTATTAATTCAGAAACTCTGGGGACCAGGGTTCAAATCCCACGACGGCAGATGGTGGAATTTAAATTCAATAAAAATTAGCTGGAATCAAGAATCTACTGATGACTATGAAATCATGGTCGATTGTCAGAAAAACCCATTTGGTTCACTAAATGCCCTTTAGGGAAGGAAATCTGTTGTCCTTATCTGGTCTGGCCTCCATGTGACCCCAGAGCCACAGCAATGTGGTTGACTCTCAGCTGCCCTCTGAAATGGCCTAGCAAGCCACTCAGTTGTACTGCAGCGTTTCAAGAAAGCAGCTCACCACCACCTTCGCAAGGGCAACTAGGGATGGGTAATAAAATGCTGGCCAGCCAGCGATGCCATGTTCTACAAATGAATAAAAAAATAATTACGATGTAAAATCAATCTACCTGTGGACATGTTCCAGAGATGACATATAATTATACAGAAGACAGTGAGAGTAAACTATAAAATCAGACAACAAGCCCATTTAAAGGAGTGTCTGATACCCATAAAACTAAGAAGATAACTTCAGCCGACCTGAATTTGTAACAATCATTCATTACTTGGTAAATACACTCCAAAAACATTCTAAGCACAGACGGATAGTATTGTACACAGTTGCAAAGCATCAGTCAGATTGAGCAGTTCAAACCACATTATAAACTATAACAGCTAAAACCCAAACAACTGAGCTAGATTGTTGCTGAAAATTGCCTGTATATTACCTCCACTATGTTCAGCTTTCATACAATCGTTTGTGTGCATTTTCTATTCCCCAAACACCAACTTACTTCTCATTTCCTCTCTGTACCATCAGAAGCGACCCTTACATTTGTGTTCATCAAGGTGAAAGATGCCAGCCATTGTCTCACACAGTGTAAGGTACAGAGTAGGATATATGCAGAGTATAACTTCTATTGCTCTACCCTGGCACCACATTCTAATTCCAACACCATCTCCTGCAGAATCATACATTTCAGAGGTTGAAAAGCATAAGTAATAGACAAAAGAGAAGGGAGACATTCATTCCAATAGTCTACTGGATTCATACCCATGGACTGGCCAAACTGGAGAATTTCACGCACACATTCCATCATTGGATTTGGTTACCAATTTCCTGAATATATTTCTAATTTGGTTTCTGAGACTAAATCCAAAGAACTCCAACCAAAGCTAGTTCCAATGATATGGAATAATATAAATACGCTGCAGGTTGGTACATGAGAAATGTAAATATCACACAAACAGCAAAGAGGGTTATTTCTTTTTCCACCGTTACATTCCAGCCACACAGTATGCCCCTGGGTTTGAAGAGCGCAGTTTGTTATACCTGCTGTTGCCTCTCCTGACACTTTAACAAAGATGAAGTGAGACTTGCTCCCAGAAAAGCATCAATTAAAAGTCTGTCTTTTATTCATTCTGTTCTCAAAACCACTCAGTCATTCAGTCTTCATAAAGCCTTCAGGAACTGAAAGCATTAAGCTCCAGGGCAGCCGCTGCTCTGAGCTCCTCTGAGTTTTGCTGCCTTGCTGTTCATCTAAGGGAGCAAGCTTGGTAAATGTAAAACTAATCTGAATATCCTTTTTAAAACAGATATAAAACCGTCAGGATCCAGTGAGACAATTAAACTGAGTGGACTTACTGAATGGAAAATTATATGTGAACTGTTAGTATTTAACCCTGTAACTGTGTAAACCTATACTTGTCCATCTTGTTGGGTTATTTTGTACATAACATTTAGATAGCAATTCTCATGTACAAACCTTCCTTGGAAGAAGAGTACAAACAGGCAATCCATTATCAGCCAGTTAATACTACTGGCAAAAGTTAAATTTACCCCAATTTTACTAATGAGCAAAAGCAATTCAAAAGGTTAAAACGCCTTGAGCAAAAAGTGGAAACGTAACCAAATATCAAATTCTTGTAGAAACTGTAACCACAATTTGATTTTTAGTTACTCACTATGGGTGGAAATATATCATTTTTTGACTAAGTGACAACCTTACCCCACTTTCCTTGCACAGCAACCCCCTAATCTCCATCAGGCCAGCACCCCCCCTCCATCCCCACCTCGCACTCAACCACCCCGCCCCCCCCCCCCCCCCCCCGTTAAACTTCGGACCTTTGTTGCAGTAACTGCATGAATCCTGCAGCATTGTGCTGTCCAGATAAACACTAGTGTGTGGCACTTGGGGAGCGGGGGGGGGGGGGGGGGGAGAGAGAGAAAGAGAGAGAGAGAGAGAGGCCCCTGCAATCCCCAACTCCAGGTGCAGTACTGATCTGACTCAGTGACGCAGGAGGGTCTGTGGGTCCAATGCAGTTCATGAAGCCAGCTCGGCATGGAGATGGAGGCAGCAAATACAGCCCGGCAGAGTGGTGAACAGTGCATTAGGAGCAGTGCAGCATAATGGCAAAAAGGTTTTGTTGCATTCACCTTGAAGTCTCTTGCAAATTGAAGACTTCCTTGTGCATGACACTCTTTATCAATCAGGTTTCAGACTGACATAATTCCATGCTGGCAAGAGGTGAGATTGAAAGGCCTGACAGAGTGCCTGTGGGCTGCTATTTTAATGAGCATTCATGAAATGCAAATGAATGCAAATGGAGTTCACGTCACCAGCCAGTGGGAAGAGTGACCCACCCTGAACTCCCCACTGGCAGAACTGTATAGTGATTTTACACTGGCGGGTTTCTGACTTTTTGGCACCTGCTAGATTCTCCACTTCTACTTGCCACCAAACTCGCTGCAGGATGGATGGGAGAATTCCACCCTCTGTTTCTCTCATGAGGAATTCCAGTCTTCACCTTCGAAGATCTCACCTTGGAATTCTCTCCAAACATTGCTGCACCTTGGACTGCCTCAATGAATACTCATTGCGCAGGCTTTTATCCTCGACGCCTGAGCCTCCATTCCCCTGGATTCCTGAGTCTGCACTCAAGCACCAATTCACAAGCACAAATTCAGCTCTTTGCCACACTGAGCAGAATACCACTGCTCCAAAGGGTTACCTTTGCCCCCAACAGCCCACAGCATGGAGTTACCAAACTTCTACTGCCTTCTTCAACTGTCAGGACTTCTCCTGAGCCCTCTTCGATCACCAATGCTTCTGCTGAGCCCTCATCACTTAAAGTCTGCCATCCTAAATTGACCTTAGTGTCAGGGGGATTAGCAGTGCAAATACATGGGGTTACGGGGATAGGGCCTGGGTGGGATTGTTATTGGTGCAGGCTCGATGGGCTGAATGCCTCCTTCTGCACTGTAGGAATTCTATGCTCTGCGATCCTCCGTTCTGCTTGGAGCCACTTACTCTACTTTTTCACCTAAACCTGGAACTCTCCCTGTCCCCTCCCTTTTCGGATTATGGTGCACTGCTCCTGGGGTATATGGCCCCATTTCTACCCAGTTTTCTCTTTGCACAGCTGAACTGGGCTTGTCCTCAGCCCAGAGAACTACAAACACTGGATTGTCCATGCGCCGCCCGTGCCAGATCCAGCAAAACTTCCGAGGTGTGCTGGGAGTTTTAGTTCTCAGCTCCCGATGGCAATGAGGTAAGTTTCGATCACGTAATGAAAACATTTCTCAATCTTTTCAGACCCCCTGATATTAAATTAGATTGGATTCTAATAGGCTGCAGACAGCAGCTGAAAAACGTGATTGGTTTACAATATTATAGAATCACAATTACAATTGGTTTACAATATTATAGAATCAATGTTTTCATACTCACACACAGTGACCCATGTCACAAATGCCATGACCAGAACACATCCAGGGGCATGCTGAAGCAAGGATCACATTATCAATGGCCCAGTTAGCAGTCCCATAAGAGTATTCTGCTTGAATCCATCTGAAACGGGTCCTCGGAGAACTAATTATAAAATAGAAGAGTAAATAAATATCAAATGGATAGGTACAGGGTTAAAATAACATTATCAGCATGCAGTACTTTTAAAATTGATAATTTAAAATTAGCAAGAAAACCCAAATCCAGTCTTGGTGGTGTAATAGTATTGTCACTGGACGAGTAATTCAGCGACCCAGGATAATACTCTGGGGACCTGGGTTTGAATCCCACCATGACAGATGGTGGAAGCTGAATTCAATATAAATCTGGAATCAAATGTCGACTGATGGCCATGAAACCATGGTTCATTGTCCTAAAAACCCATTCTGTTCACTAATGTTCTTTAGGGAAGGAAATCTACTGTCCTTATCTGGTTTGGCTTATACATGACTCCAGACCCTACAAATGTGGCACGGTAGTACAGTGGTCAGCACTGCTGCTTCGCAGCTCCAGGGACCTGGGTTCGATTCCCAGCTTGGGTCACTGTCTGTGTGGAGTTTGCACATTCTCCTCGTGTCTGCATGGGTTTCCTCCGGGTGCTCCAGTTTCCTCCCACAGTCCAAAGGTGTGCGGGTTAGGTGATTGGCCATGCTAAAATTGCCCCTTAGTGTCCGAGATGCGTAGGTTAGAGGGATTAGTGGGTGGGATAAGGGGGTGGGGTCTGGGTGGGATTGTGGTCGGTGCAGACTCGATGGGCCGAATGGCCACTTTCTGTACTGTAGGGTTTCTATGATTTCTATGTGGTAGACCCTTGTATGTTCATGGCCTAGCAAAGCCTTTCAGTCCAAAAGAATTAGGGATGGGCAGTAAATGCTAGCCTAGTTAGCGACACCCACATCCCGTAAATGAATAAAAAAAACAAGCACTGTTCTGGCAGAATCATTTTCTTGCACAAAAATGATTAAGCCAACCATAAGAGGAGAGGAGTGAAGGCCAACACCAGTTGTAAACAAAATGCACTGCTTAGCATTATATCGCCATCATAACTGATACACAACATCTGCTAGGGAATTTGAGAGAAGTTCATCTGTACAGTTCTCACCTGTCATCAACAGTACTTTTCAAATGCATAAATTCTTAGCTCCTAGAGATATAATTATGGAAGTTAGTACTCTTGCCTTGGGCAGTGATTTCAACAAGGATCTGATTGTTTGAGTTCTATGATCCAGAGAACATCAGAGGATCTAATCCTCAAGCACTCTAAAGTTATATATACTCTGTTCAACAATTTAAAGATGCACTTATCCTTTACTCCACAATCTTTTCATGTACAACATTATTCCCTTGTTTCCAGTGTACATTTGTTTGACTTCAGTAAATACAAGTTAAATAGATTGAAGGCTGCGTTTGAATCCAAATCCAATGCCCAAAATGCTTCTGAATGGTCACTGAATTCAGTGACCGAGAGTAATTCTCTAGGGACCCAGGTTTGAATCCCACCATGGCAAATGGTGGAATTTGAATTTGGGACAGGTTCCTCTGTACAGCTCTCACCTGCCGTCTGCAATACTCGTTCAAATGCATAAATTCGTCCAGTTACCATCCTTATTTTCCACTCTGCATTTCACAACTTCTTGAGTATACTCTACCTTTGTATAATTAACAATTTGTGACATTTTCATAATAACATTGATCTATTTGTATGAAATTACCCTGGGGTGTTAGCTTTTGCAGGTTACAACTCCTGGCCAGAATTGGGGATTAGCAGGTCATGCTGCTGATGTGGGAAATAGTTTCAGATTTATCAATCATTCCTTTGCTATCAGATGCCCAACCAGAAGAAGGCGGCAACTCAGAATTTCTGAAAATAAAAATTGCTTGTTCACAATTTTGAACTGCCTTGAGGATTTTTTTAACTATTTGGTCTCCAATATTTCTCCCAATGCCCCCTCTGAAGCTGGTAACTCTTGCTGTGTCCAGTTTTATGGGTGTCCATTCTTCAGGAGTGAGGTGTTAGGAAATAGAATCATATAATCCCTTCAGCACAGAAAGAGGCCATCGGCCCATTGAATCCGCATCAACCATTCGACAGAGCATCTTACCAGGCCCACCCCATCCCCATAACCACATGCACTTACCCCACTAATTCCCCTAACCTATGCATCTTGGGATATTAGGGGGCAATTTTGCATGGCTAATCCACCTAACCTGCATACCTTTGGACTTTAGAAATAGTTTAAGTGATCTATATTTGTAGGGGTGTTGGAAATAAAGGTGCAAGTTTAAATTGAAGTTTTGTGTTTCGGCATTTGAGTGCTAAGAAAGGATTAACACTTCAATTTAGCTTCATGTTAAACAATGGTGCCAGCAAGTTTAGTTTCACTTTAATCTTTGCCTGCATTGTAATGAAGGTTTTACGATTAAAAAGCAATGATAGGGTTTTTAAAAAAATACTAAGCTGTTGCTTCGCAACCAGAGGCCCACACTGGGAAAGCAGAAGCAGCTAGAGTCAGTTTGAATAAAGTGACCCAGAGGCAAGAAGCATTCTACAGAAACTGCCAGTACAGGCAGGACAATACATAAGGGCAAAAAACAAGTCCGAGAAACTGTGGGAGGAAGTCCCAAAAACCAGACAGTTGGGTTAAAGGAATAAAGAATAGGAATCTGGACAAGGTAATGTTTGGTGAAAGTTTAAGCAAAGAGCAGAAAAAGGCTTTGAATTAAAGTGACAACTGCATGAGACATATTTGAAGTCGGCTAGCAAGAAGCCAGGCATCTTGCTAGCCTGGCTTCTTGCTAGTCAGCACGGCTTTGTCAAGGGCAGGTCGTGCCTTACGAGCCTGGTTGAGTTCTTTGAAAATGTGACCAAACACATTGACGAAGGAAGAGTGGTGGATGTGGTCTATATGGACTTCAGCAAGGCGTTCGATAAGGTCCCCCATGCAAGACTTCTTGAGAAAGTGAGAGGGCATGGGATCCAAGGGGCTGTTGCCTTGTGGATCCAGAACTGGCTTGCCTGCAGAAGGCAGAGAGTGGCTGTGGAGGGGTCTTTCTCTGCATGGAGGTCAGTGACCAGTGGAGTGCCCCAGGGATCTGTTCTGGGACCCTTGCTGTTTGTCATTTTCATAAATGACCTGGATGAGGAAGTGGAGGGATGGGTTGGTAAGTTTGCTGACGACACCAAGGTAGGTGGTGTTGTGGATAGTTTGGAGGGATGTCAGAAGTTGCAGCGAGACATAGATAGAATGCAAGACTGGGCGGAGAAGTGGCAGATGGACTTCAACCCGGATAAGTGTGGAGTGATCCATTTTGGCAGATCCAATGGGATGAAGCAGCAGTATAATATGAAGGGTACCATTCTTAGCAGTGTAGAGGATCAGAAGGACCTTGGGGTCCGGGTCCATAGGACTCTTAAATCGGCCTCGCAGGTGGAGGATGCGGTCAAGAAGGCGTACGGCGTACTAGCCTTCATTAATCGAGGGATTGAGTTTAGGAGTCGGGAGATAATGCTGCAGCTTTATAGGACCCTGGTTAGACCCCACTTGGAGTACTGCGCGCAGTTCTGGTCACCTCATTACAGGAAAGATGTTGAAGCCATTGAAAGGGTGCAGAGGAGATTTACAAGGATGTTGCCTGGATTGGGGGGCATGCCTTATGAGGATAGGTTGAGGGAGCTTGGTCTCTTCTCCCTGGAGAGACGAAGGATGAGAGGTGACCTGATAGAGGTTTACAAGATGTTGAGAGGTCTGGATAGGGTAGACTCTCAGAGGCTATTTCCAAGGGCTGAAATGGTTGCTACGAGAGGACACAGGTTTAAGGTGCTGGGGGGTAGGTACAGAGGAGATGTCAGGGGTAAGTTTTTCACTCAGAGGCTGGTGGGTGAGTGGAATCGGCTGACATCGGTGGTGGAGGCAAACTCGTTGGGGTCTTTTAAGAGACTTCTGGATGAGTACATGGGATTTAATGGGATTGAGAGCTATAGATAGGCCTAGAGGTAGGGATATGATCAGCGCAACTTGTGGGCCGAAGGGCCTGTTTGTGCTGTGGCTTTCTATGTTCTATGTTCTATCTGTGATGATCCTAAAATTGGTGACCTTATTCCAGCCTGTGAAGCAGTCGTGTTCTGTTAGCATGGCTGGGTACCTGAGAGATTGTGTGGCAGCTTGAATGCACAAGTTGAACCAGGGTAGCGGAATACTGAAAGGAGCGGTTGAAATCCTGGATGTGGATCCTTGGTGAAGGCATCCGAGACAACGTATTGTTTGAGAGAAGCTTCTCAGCATGTTCTACGAGAGTGGAGTTTGGAAACCCTTGTGTCAAAATCAGAGTTGCAGTGAGATCAGTTGGCTCACAGTGTGACAAGCAACTGGGGGGATTTGGTGAGAAATCCACAGAAGATGTATTGGGTTGTACCTCTCACTTGGTTTCAGAGTGTGGCTGAGCGCATTTCATCTATTGGTTTACATGGACTGTGTACTTACTGAGAACACTAAAATATAAGGTAGATTTTGTAACTTGTGGTATTCTTACAAATCTTGTATAGCTTTAAATGTATAGCTGGGGTGAAGGAGTAGCGTATTAATCTTTTCTTGTCTAATAAGTGTTTTATTCTTCTGTTAAAAGCTAACTGGCAATCATGTGACTTTATTCATCCTTGTCTCTAAACAAAAAGTAAAAGTTTGGATCTATCAAGCTGTGTTCCACTTTGGGACTTCACCGTCCAGTAGTGACATCAGCTGGGAATGTAACAGAGATTAGACAGTCTTCTGCTGTTCACTATTTCTGGTGAAATTGTAAATGCATTGGAAAATGGATTTACAATTTTGCTGTAAAAACAGAAAGTATTTCCCTTGAGTTTCCACGGCCAGTTTAGTTGTGATGGCGATGGCCTGTATCACATTTCAGCCTGATCCCTTTCTTACCGGATATCCACATAGGCACGCTTACAATTTCTGTTTCTCTCTACCCATGGAATACTAATGCCAATTATAGAGCAGGTAATGGAAAATCAACTAACTCAATATACTCCAGGGATCAAACCTAAGATCTTCCTGTGTTCCACGGTTTCTATATCCACTGAGCATCATTAAACATTGCTTCCTGAAATAAAAATGTCCTTGTAAACATCTTAAACACACTTGGGTTATACTGTAAGATTTGTCTTCCAATGGTAAAAGTAAAGGAATTGCCCCACTGAATTGGAAGATTGCCAACGTCATTTCATTAGTTAAGGCTAGGAGAGATAAACTAGGAAATTATAGACCATTAGTCTAACATCTCTTGAGGAAGTTATAAGAATCCGTTCTAAGGGATGGGGGGGGTAGTTTTTCTGTCCCATTATCGGCAGGCAGGAATTGCTGCAGGGGCAAAGAATCAAGGGGGAGTCCCAAAATGGTTTCCACACCGGTGGGATTTCCCCAGTCGATTGACCCTGTCCCCTGCCAATGATGTAATGAGGTTCCAGCCATGAATGGTCAGGAACCCCGCTACCATACATTTAAATATCATTAGTGGGCTTCCCCACTGTATCATTCCCCAATGTAAGGATTTCCCACCCCCCACTGACATTATGTCACATCGGTGGAGTTTACAATAGGTCTGGATCAATAAGGACTTGGCGAACGGTTCCCGCTGTGGGTGCACAGTTAAGTACAGCCTTCAGGGAGGAGAGGGTCATGTCCAGGCAGTACCTTCACACTGCTGGGGGTTAGCACCGAGAGGGCTTCCGATGTTCGGGTTGGGGGTTCTCTGGAGGTGGGGGGTTCCATGGGGGTGAGGGGTGTGTGACCATGGAGAGGGGGGGAATGTGCATGGCGGGGTCTTTTTTCTATTTTTATCTTTTTCAGATCAAGGTGCCCTTTAAAATCGCACCCCTATCTGTCAGGGACTAAGGTTGGCTGCTAGGCGGCTTTATTCAAAGCTCGCTCTGCCAGCATTACGTCAGGGTCCCACCACTTCCATTGTTTTTTCCAAAGTGCTTGAAAATTTGGCGGGAAAAGCTGGCAGGGAAGCTGGCGGGCTGTCCTCCTTGTTACCCACTGAGTCAACACTGAAAAAAAAATCATAAAATTCCGCTCAGAGGGACTGAACATTTGACAAATATTACCTAATCCAAGGAAGACAGCATGGATTTATAAAGGATAAGTCATGCCAAATAAACCAATTAGAGATTTTTCAGCAAGTGAGTAATTTGGTAGATAAAGGAGTGCCAAGGAGTGTTATCTCTCCAGAAGACAGTGACAAGCGAGACGTGAAGACATTAGAGACGGTTAACAAAAATGAAGACACACAGAATTAGAGGCAACCTACTGACATGATTAGGGAACTAGTAAGGAGATAGTGGACAGTCAGGACAGTGGCTATGTACTCCAATTGGTAGAATGGGAGTTCTGGAGTTTTGTGTTCAGTTGTGGGTGCCACACCTCAGGAAATAAATATTTGCCTTGGAGTGGATGCAGCGTAAGTTCACTGGAATGATGCCCAGGCTAAAAGAGATAAATAAATGAAAGGGGAAGATTATAGACGAGGTTGACATTGCCTTTAATATAGAATATTATGAGGTGAACTTAAGATGAATGAATGAGTTGACAGGATAGACAGAAGGTATTTCCTCAGATGGAGGGAGTCCAAAACAGGGAGGCTAGAGCTGGGACAATCGGGGGTCACGTCAGAAGGCACTTCTTCACACAAAGGATAATGGAAATCTGGAACTCTCTCCCACAAAATACCGTTGAGACTTGGGTCAATTGAAAATTTCAAAACCGAGACAGATAGATGTTTGTTAGGCAATAGTATTAAGATTTCTGAAATTAGGTCAGGTATTTGAAGTTAACATAAATATGCCATGGTCCAATTGTATGGCCGAAATGGCTTGCGGGTCTTAAGGAGCTGGACTTTTTCCTAAAAGCTTACATGGTTCCTGGAGATAGGTAGACAGTGACATGCTTCCAGTTCTGGAACCTCTGCGAGGTGTAGACTGAGCTTTCTGTGTAGTGCAGACAGCCAATGCTGGGAGGAACACACTCCTCTGTTACTAGGTGCCAGTCTTTGCCTGTGTTGAGGGAGTACTGCAGATGGATGCCATAGGAGTCTGGAGACTGACTGCCACAGCCTAGATTGAGCTCAAACTGCAAGAACGTGGAGGCAGTGACATGGAAGTCCCAAGTTTCTGCAAACCGGGGCTTGCCTAAAAAAACAGGAGAAACAGAAGCATCAGAGATGAAAGACAGTTTGCATTTGAGGGTTGCGAGGGTCTATGATTTGAACATTATTGTTTTATTATTTTAATACATCATGGAGCAAACATTCAGCTCTCAGGCTAATATTATTGATTTTCATATAAATTTTATATTGATTCTGTGATGCCTTTGTAAGTAATCCTTTGAAATGCAAGCTAATGGGTTACTGTGCTCTGAAAAGTTCTGAACAGTGCTAAGTAATTCATGTTTGCATTTTTGTCTGATAACATACCTATATTAGCATTAAAAACCAATGCTGTATCCTTTGAGAGGCAATACATTTCTGCCTTGCCCCCTTGAATACGATACCAGTTGGTCTGCAAGTCGGAGGAATCATCAAACGTATCCTGAAAATCGGTATGGGAGCTATCATTCATTCCAATCAAGACATCATCTAAAGCCCACTGTGCACTGAGCCTTCCTAAAAAGAAACAAAATTCAAAGTTAGAGCACATGATAGGACTCAAAATATATTAAATTACATCTGATCACAAATGAATCAAATTAAAACAAAACATGTTTTGAAGGCCGTAAGATTAATGCTTTCTTCACCCGCATATCACCAGCATGATATGCAAAAAGATTGAAGGCTAAAAATTATTCAGCAGAAGTTTAAACAAAACAGTCTCCTGCTGCCTATGCCAGCTTTTTGCTCCAGTAATTCAAAACTTATCCCACTGTTACACTCGGATCTTTCACTGCTTTTAATGTTAAATCAATTCTTCCCTTGAGAGTTTTTTGCCTCAAATCTTCCTTTAGCAAAGCATTTCATGCCCAAAAGAAATTTCCTTTCCCTTTCCAGCTAACTAAAATTGTTAAAATAATAATCCACTCATCACTAATCTTACACTATCAAATTTTTCCTGGCTATTATAAAAAAAAGCGTTGATCAATTTTAAGGAGCAGAGAGAGAAACTCAATGAGCTTTATCTGTCCGTACATTAATCCGTGCAACACTAATTGCTGATTTTTATATTCATTCAGCTGGTTTGTAATAACACAACTACTTTCCACATTGCTGAACAAAATGGTTAACTGCAGAATAATAGGTACAAGGTAATAACTTAACTGAGTTCAAATAGACCCTCATAGCAGGGCTTGATTAGTTTAATTCCAAGTGTAAAGAAGAATCTTATCACTTTCTGTTACTATATAAAGTAACACTTACCCTTTCATTTTAAGTGACGTGGAAGAGGGAGGAATTAGCACAGATACTGACTTTCAGCAAGTTGCATGTTTTTGGGTATAATAGTGCTCACTGAAGGATTAACAATTCCTACATTCTTACTTCAAACTCATTGAAAAAAATCTACCAAGAAATTCCATGGCCAATATGCAGAAGAAAATGTCATATCTCAGTAATCCACTGCAAATTAAATTTCAACAAATTTGCAGTGTTTACATCATTAATCTAATATTTCAGTCAAGTTATTATCAAGTAGAAGAGGATGAAGTGTCACAGATGGCGATGTCAATTGTGATGCTCAACATTAAAATGTGAACATTTAACACCATGTTAGATCAGACTTGACAGTCAGTATTGAGATCTTTTAGGATTTTCCTTTCTTAATGGTCCAATTACAATTATCAAAAGTGGATCGACAATTTTCCACCATGTTCCAAAAGCTGTACTCCTTCTATTCTCTTATTACAGATCCGAGAGGAATCAGTTCCCCCTTTGCAACAACTTTACCACCAGACTGAATGCAGTTTTGCACAACAAAACCAAATTCTCTTCAAATAGTGAATATTACCACACTGGTGTACATATTAAAACTATTAATAGCTTAGTTTAGAAACAACAAACAATATCCAAAATGGCAAGTGGTAGAAGCAAAATTTAAGTACAAAATAAACACAATAAAATTGTTCTATAATTGATAAATTTCAATTGATAAGAATGACTTCTGATTTGGTTCAAATATTGCTGTCAAGTGTTCTTTTAATATCTGCTATCAACTTTAGTGAATCAGAATAAGGATTCAAAGACTTTGGGAGAGAAATTTAACAATGCTTCATCAATGATTTGGGTGTAAGATTTGAATATTATTGTATATAATGGCTTAATAAACAGCAGTCATGTGCTAGAGACTCTGTGGAGCAGATGGAATAGTCGTATACAAGTGAGATGTGCTTACCTATTAGTCCATTATATAAATAGTGGATAAAATGGTAATACAGTCGTTTTGAAGTAACAAGGCTGACTCAGACTAAATTTACATGTGAGCTGAGGGAAACCTTTCCAATAGGGATTAGGCCACGAGACAAACCACAAAACAGTTATGGTGACTAATTGTGGGTTACGACCTCCCCCCATCCCCCCCCCCAAATTCCAATCTCATCTGGAAGTGTACTGGCTATCAAAGTGGAAGCTAACAACTTTGAAATGTTCAGAGGGTGAACATAAAACAGGCGTTAGGTGCCCTGCAAATGCAAATTAGAATCCTTATATCGGTTCAGGACCCAGATTAAAATGTATCCACAAGTGACAGGAATTTACGATGTTCATGTCCTGACTGCCTGCTTGTTCTGGGTGGCCTGCAGAGACTGCAGGAGGTTACACAGAAAATTGTTTGGTAGTTGCTTTCCAGTGGTGGCTGAAGGAGCAGGAGTGTTTGCCCAAGTTGCACAGAAATACTGGGTTCTGCTGCCAGCCTGAGCCCAACAACTTCTAGCTTTGCTTTCCACCTATCAGTGGCTGGTGTCAGAGCTGGGAGGATTTGTTCAGGTCTTGATCAATGAGGTGCAGCAGAATGTCCTTCGGGTGCCTGGAGATCACCTCTTAAATGCATATGGGATCTGACCCTTCTGCAACCAGAGACACTCCACTTTTATTGTGTGATGTTGTCTGTGCCCGCATGCTATGTAATGTAAAGGTGCCTGGCAGAGCAAGGGTTAACTTGGAACTGATGTATAGAGTCACATGTAATAGACTGAGAGAACACTCTATAAGCAGCCCGCATGGAGACAGCAGCCCCTTTTATCCCACAGGAAATGGGATCTGTAAATAGTTAAAGATTAAGAATAAATGGTTCATGTTTAAACATTTAAGTCTCAAGATCAGATCATTGAGACATCAAACGAACCCATAACGCAACGGCATTTATTCACCTTCTATCATTAATTCACACATATAGCATGGAGCGGAAACACAGCAGCGTGACATTAAATATACACCATACATTCACTGTGACTGAAATAAAGACAAATCACACTCTTTACTGTTAACATTTGCTTTCAAAAATTAGCATTTTCCACACAAACTTAATAATAAGAATTGTTTTTTGAAAAAAGAGAGAAAATAGCCAATTAAATATGAAGGGAAACTTTAATTGGTTAAGAGCTTATTAACCCTTTGCTCCTTCTTCTGATAGCCACTCTATTCCTGATTCTTGGTCAGTTCCCTTGTCTTCCTTCAGCACCAAGGCTTGTTGTGATCTTCCTAAACCTAAATCTGACTCCTTCCACAGCTATCCTGTGTAACTTGAAGCACAGCACCACTGTTGTGCGTGGCTCTCTGTGAGATACACTAGGACAACTTTGGCACAGTTTTAAACATTGCAATCATTGTTTTGGCCCACTATGTCTGCCTTAAAAGGTTGTTGCCTCATGTACTTTGGTTAGGCTGTTTGTAGAATTGCTGGGGTAGGTTGAATATTGATGTCATAAGCCATCGTATAAGGTTAACACATATGTTTGAGTAGCCAAATATTGTTAACTTGGAGAAAGTGAGGAATTTATGTTTTCCTTAAGGTGTAGGTATTGTAACCTAAAAACCATTTAATAACATTGAGAATTCTTCAGTCATTGTCACTGATCATTTGGAGTTTTATGCTGATGTGGAATATTTCAAACAAGCTTAATGGAGACTAGGATGTAGATTGATTATCCCCTGGTCCTTAGGAACATCAAAGAAACCATGTGTGCCTCTTGTGCCCTGCTGCAACCTGATTCAGAATTCAATAGTTGTGAAACAGGGCAGCTATGACCTCAGTTTGGAGTGGTGAAAGGCAAACTGCATAATTCTTGCAAAGAAGACCATGAAAGGGGCTTGTGGCAAAAAAAAATCAAGTCTTGCTGCTTTGACAGCTATTGGCATTGTAGTTTGGCCATCATTCCTTTCAATGCCAATCTGGTCCCAGGATGGTGCATGGTCACAGAATCATTGAATCCCTACAGTGCAGAAGTGGCCATGCAGCCCATCAAGTCTGCACCAACTCTCTGACAGAATCTCTTACCCAAGCCCTATTACTCACCCTATCCCCACTCATTTCCCATTATTAATCCATCTAACCTACACATCTTGGGACATGAAGGGGCAATTTACCATGGCCAATCCATCTAACCAGCACATCTTTGGACTGTGGGAAGAAACCAGAGCAGCCGGAGGAAACCCACGCAGACACAGGGAGAATGTTCAAGCTCCATACAGTCACCCAGGCCAGAATTGAACCCAGGTTTCTGGAGCTGTGAGGCAGCAGTGCTAACCACTGCTGATCTGTGGATGCCTTGATGGGATGTAGTTCCCTTACTCCTTGGCAAGGTTAAGGTAGGCTCTGCTGAATGTGGCAGATGCACTACTGGCAGTAGCATGTGGAACATGATGATTCCTCCTCCTGTAACACTTTCAGTAAAGTTAACGTGTTGATGAATCCATGCTCCTGTGTGAACTGAGACAGTTGAATGACTCTTTCAAGTGCCTCTGCCCTGCTATTTGCTGAACTTCTACAGGCTAACACTTCTTGCTACCTCTGCTGGATCTCCCATTACGCTCTGTTATTTTTGCACCACCTTCATGACAAATGTCATTAATGGGAAGTTGGCTGAGGAGAAAACATGAATAAATGTGCACCTTAGTTGGCGATTAGAAATATTAAAAATGTTCAATTGTAAGAATGTGTAAGAATGTTCCTTAAACCAGATTATCTCCTGGAGCTTTGTTGGACCATGAACAAAAATTGAGTGAATCCTACAATATTTTGCTAATACACCAAAGTAGTCTAGATTTAGCACATGTGCATTATCTCTAATGTAATAATAGAAGAAATCCATTTCCCTCGGCGTCAGAAACTAAATATCTGGGAGCTCTAAGATCTTTTCTTTCCTTGATTAAATCAAGCATCACATTACACAACTTTTCTAATTTAAGAAATTGCTGAAATAAATCAAATTAATAACAGTACAAAATTGTGTCATTTCTTATCAATAAGTAGGTACATTTTAAGGATTGCAAACAAGAATCGATTAATTCTGGCTACAGATATGCACAGTGCTATTTGCACGTGCCCACCAGTTTTTAGTTAATTGCTATAACATCTCAGAATGGAACAAACCAATTCTTTATGGAACAAGGAAATGCTACTGATTAAATCAATGAGTCAATTTACAACTGAAATCAACAAACCATGTGCTTTGAACGTGATGTCAAGCCCCACGGCCCCGGTTATTATGAGGCACTGTGTGTGGAGCCAGGTGAGGTGGGTGAGGTCCTTAATGAGCACTTTGCATCAGTATTCACAAAGGAGAAGGATACGGTGGATGGTGAGTGTAGAAAGGAGGATGCTGACATTCTAGGACATGTTGAGATAAAAAGGGAGGAGGTATTGGAGGTTTTGAAAAACATTAAGGTGGACAAATCCCCAGGGCTAGATCGGGTCTATCCCAGAATACTGAGAGAGGAGAAGGAAGAAATTGCTGAGGCCTTGGCCAAAATCTTTGTATCCTCCTTAGCCATGGATGAGGTACCAGAGGATTGGAGAGTAGCTAACATTGTTCCTCTGTTTAAGAAGGGCAGAAGAGACAATCCGGTAAATTACAGGCCTGTGAGCCTTACATCAGTGGTAGGGAAATTATTGGAGAAAATTCTTAGGGATAGGATGTACTCACATCTGGAAGAGAATAGGCTTATTAGCGATAGGCGGCATGGTTTTGTGAAGGGGAGGTCGTGTCTCACAAACTTGATTGAGTTCTTTGAGGAAGTGACAAAAAAATGACCAGGACAGGGCAGTGGATGTTGTATACATGGACTACAGTAAAGCCTTCGATAAGGTTCCTCATGGCAAGCTGAAACAGAAGGTGAAGTCATATGGTATCCAAGGTGAGCTGGTAAGATGAATACAAAATAGAAAGCAGAGAGTAGCAGTGGAAGGGTACTTTTTTAACTGGAGGTCTGTGACAAGCAGTGTTCAACGAGGATTAATGCTGGGGCCTCTGTTATTTGTAATATATGTAAATGATTTGGAAGAAAATGTAGGTGGTCTGATTAGGAAATTTGCAGATGATACAAAAATTGGGGGAGTGAGGAGGATTGTTAGAGGAAATAGAAGGATATAAATCGGCTGGAGACCTGGGCCGAAAAATGGCAGAGGGAATTTAACCAGGACAAATGTGAGGTGATGTGATTTGGAAGGTTTACTGCAGAAGGAAAATATACAGTAAATGGTAGAGCCCTTAGAAATATTAGCATACAGAGGGATCTAGGCATGCAGACCCACAGTTCCCTGAAGGTGGCAACTCAGGTGGACCAGGTGCTCAAGAAGGCGTTTGGCACGCTGGCCTTCATCGGTCAGGGCACTGGAATTGGAAAATCATGTTGCAGCTGAATAAGACTTTGGTTGGGCCACATTTGGAGTATTGTGTACAATTCTGGTTGCCACATTACCAGAAAGATGTTGATGCATTGGAAAGGATGCAGAAGAGATTTATTAGGATGTTGCCTGGTTTGGAGGATATGGACTATGAAGAAAGGTTGAACAAACTTGGATTGTTTTCATTGGAGTGTCGGAGGATGAGGGGAGACCTGATAGAGGTTTATAAGATTATGACAGGCGTAGATAGAGTAGATGGTCAGAGTCTTCTTCCCAGGGTAGAAGGCTCAATTACTTGGGGGCATCGGTTGAAAGTGGGAGGGGAAAGCTTAAAAGAGATATAAGGGGCAAGTTTTTCACAAGGAGGGAGGTGAATGCCTGGAATGCACTGCCGGAGGAGGTGGTGGAATGAGATTATATAACAACGATCAAGAGGCATTTGGGTAGATACATGAATGGGCAGGGATATGGACCATGTAGAGGCAAGAAAATATTAGATTAGAGAGGCATCTGTGTTGGCACAGAGTTGGTGGGCTGAAGGGCCTGTTCGTGTGCTGTACTGTTTTTTTGTTCACTGACTTCATGAAAGAGACAATTTCATTCTCATTTACTTAAAAGTGTAAAGAAAGTGACATTGCAATGCTACTTACACATACAAAACGGATGTTATCGCCCTCCTCCACCACCATAGAAAAAGATGTGCCAACAATGAATTTCCCAAAAAGATAACAGCACTTTAATATTGTGGTTAAAACAGTATTTCCATTTATATTGTTAAATGGTGAGTGCATGATAGTAATTATAATAAAACGAAACATTTGAAGTTCATGATTGTTGCTGATGATATTATTTAGATTGAGTATTTTTGAGCTGTTCCTTCCAAACATGTATGATTTCTGGATGAATGAAGACAACATGAGAGTGGCATGGTGACACAGTGATTAGCACTGTTGCTGCACAGTGGTTGGCACTGCTGCCCTCACAGCGCCAGGGACCTGGGTTTGATTCCCGGCTTAAATTTACTCAATTTTTTCAAATGGTTTTGATTCCAACTTGCATTCGATGGTATCTAGTTAGTGCACAACCTCTGATTGCATTCCAATATACCCTAAAATAAGACCTTGAAATTAGGTCATGTCTAGTTGGCCAGAACGATCAGTGAAAAGTCTGCTGCTTCAGTCAAACCAACTGTAATTCTACAACTTACCGTGTTGTGGCTGCCACCAGCGAAATGCTGTCGATATGGTTTTGGCTTCTGGGAGTAGCTCGATCGTTATTATTTGAGGCTGCAGAAACGACATGTAGTCCAGCTCACGCAGAACATGCCAGGTCACTCCGTTGTCGTTGGTATACTGCACAACAATTCCTAGATTTTGGAGAAAGGAGGGAATAGGGTTATAGGTGACGCTGGAATTTTGTTTTACTTTGGCAGATCTCCCATGGCATTGCTCACCGTGAGTCAAAGGTTGTTCTGTTGTTAGGGGTCGGGGTAGAGTTTGGAAGAATGAAAGAATTTGGGAATAAAGACTGTAAGAGATTGTCCCAGGATCATTAATATTAGCATTTTTAAATTGTTTACTTATGAGGAACCAAACAGATAAAGAAATCATTTATCTGCTCTCTGCATGCACACTCTGGGTGCAATATGGAGAAGTTACTTTTAACTTTCCTGTTGGTTTTACTAAAACAGAAAATAAATATATTCATATCTAAACAAATTAACCTACTTTCTGTCTTGCCTTCTTTATCAGATAATTCTGCGACAGTATTCAATGCTACCAAACATTTATGCTTAAAGAAATATGTATGACTTAAGAACTTCAATTTATTTACTGCCTACAAACTTCACTGTCCTTCCTGATCTCCCCATTGATTGCAAGGCTACATAAGGGCCTTAACTGGGACACGGGTGGGCTTCCCGCCTCAGGCCCTGCGTGTCCAACTGTAAAATCACTTCCGGGTCAGGGCGGGCGGGATTCCCTCCCATGCTACTTTACAGTCCCCCACCACCTTCAAAACTGCTGGTGGGGTGGGGGAATACAATTCTGGCCTCAGACGGAGGCTTAAACCTGGGGCTTCTTGGTTTTATATCATACATGCAAACAAGATGGGTGGCACGGTGGTTAGCACTGCTGCCTCACAGCACCAGGGACCCAGGTTCAATTCTTGCCTCAGATCACTGTCTGTGTGGAGTTTGCACATTCTCCCCGTGTCTGTGTGGGTTTCCTCCGGGCAATCCGGTTTTCTCCCACAGTCCAAAGATGTACAGGTTAGGTTGACTGGCCATGCTAAATTGACCCTAGTGTCAGGGGATTAACGGTAAATATGTGGGGTTACGGGAATAGGGCCTGGGTGGGATTGTGGTCGGTGCAGACTCGATGGGCCGAATGGCCTCTTTCTGCAGTGTAGGGATTCTATGATTCTATGAAGAGTGATTATAATATTGTAGGTATCTTCCTTAACAGCACTAAAAAAATATAATTCCGTTTTCTGAACAAATAAACAAAAAATTAAATGACAAACGCTTCAGAATCATTACCTTCATTTCTAGCTCTTGGTTTGCTGCACGAGGAACCAAGGGTTTTGCTTCCAATTCGGATATAAAATTGAACCAACCTATACATGAAACATAAAGATTACAAGGTTCATAGGAAGAAAGCCTTTTGTTAAAGACAACCGATATCATCAGGCAGTCCCACTGTACTATATTATGGACAACATCAGAAACTCATTTATGACCAAAATTGAAAACAATCTGATAGTGCCGTGGTTATGAAACTAGATTGCCAAAGACAAGCATGACAAGCTACAAAATTGACTTCTGGAATTAATGATTATGGAACAGATACATTGAGGGGGGCTGGGGGACAGGGATGAGGATGTGTGTGGATTTCAGCTGCACTTGACCAGCTGGGACAGGGAGCAGTTAAAACCCTCAGTGACGTCCCTGCTGCTTTCCCACCTGGACCTGAGGTAAGAGAGGAAGTGCCCGAGGCTGACAGGCTCTTCTTTACATTAGCAGTTTGTAACTCAGGGAAGCTGCTGCAGTTTGGAAATGAATTTAAATGCTGTCAGCCCTCAGTACAAGATATTCAGAACTCAGCACAATGTGATAACCTCTCTGTGAGAGGCAGTAACAATGACTAGTGTGGGAACGGGATAAATTCACACTCGATACCAAGGAATATTCTTCAGAAGTGGGTGTTAGGGCACAGTGGGAAAACAGATTTTCAGGAGTTCTACTCTGTGTAAAGTTCACTCTTCTGACTGACCTGTCCTTAACATGAAATTGAGTGACAAACCTAATGCATTTAACAGCCCTGAAAATCCTATGTTAATGAATACAAATCATTCATCCATAAATGTAAACTTATTACTGGCATCATTATAAGGGTTCAGCACAATGGATTTGAATTAAGTCTGAATATCATTAGGGCAAAATCTTCCGAATAGGTTCAGATTTAGAACCCCAAATCAGATTAGATTATTATTTCCTCATGGTGCAACTAATTTAGAGGTAATTTCAGCTACTGGCTATCTCAATGGTTGCGTTCATCTCAAATGCACAAAGTGGTATCCATGATTGTCTGAATTGACCAGAACTGAGCAAATTCAGAGATTCAAACTGACACAATTTGAATTTGCAGACAATCTGTACTCTGCTTCATGAGTTACAAATCTGACTGAAATGTTGTTTCTTAATAAAATAATTTAATAAGCATTTTATTGAAATACAGTGCACTCAAACAATGCTAACAGAGATCTCTTAATGTAAAATTACTCTGCAACAAATATCAAATTTTGCTTTTAACCTGATGTTTGTTGTGTCAAGACTGACAGTTCTGGCCTCTCTTCCTCCAGGGCCATTGAAGTAGAGGGATTTCCCATCATTCAGTATCCCGCAGCCTATACCAGTCTGTCCTCCTGTAACCTTGAACCAGAAAGGACTGAGCTTATCCTCAAAACGATCAGTCATTTCACTGGGGTTTGATGTATTCGGCACACAGGTTCCCTCTTCAACTACGAGAGAATGGAGCCATGCATCATCAGTAGAAGCAGCTTTCTGCATTAAACATTTGCCATTAAAATAGTGAATCGTTTCTATTAGTTAAACTGGAAACAGGAACACAAAGAGAAGCAAACAATTGAACAAGTCTGAAAAATGCACACCAGTAAAACAATTGCTAAACATAAATTACTTTTAAAATCCAATTTGAGGTTACAATTTATAACTCTTGGATATTGTTTCTCCTTTGTTATTCCTGAGCACAATGAGAGAATGAGAAACACACAACAGAAATTTGTATTACTGTGTGATTTGCTAAACCAAGTAAATGTGCTCAGTGCGTTGAAGATGGAGTCCTGGCTGTGGAAGTAAGCTGTTTTAAGTAATTTAAGCCATGCGCATTCTAGTAAAGATGGAACTAGCAGCCAAATATAAGCTGCAAAGTCACTTTTTATTTTAGAATAAAAGAGCTCCAGTGTTCATTTTAAAATAAAAATGTGCACATTTTTAATAATGCAGCACCCAACTTAACTAACATTGTAATTCACGGTTTATTAATGAGCCTTGACCTGTTAGCACCCTGGATGTAACCTCCCTGACATGGTTCACAACATGGGTGTCACACTCCATGATGCCCATCACAGTCAGTCACTGTCACCATTTTCATTAGACTCGGTGTAGATTCACACAATAGCATGAGGAGAAACAAAATCTCAATTTTCCACGCTAACCCAATCTTCGATCAGCCAATTGCTTTGGACCTTGGCTCCTCAATTGTTTGCTGGGCAGTTCACATCATGGGCCACTTGTTATACTGCACACTTTATTAAAACACATGGAAAGTGGAACTCATCATGGGAGAAAGCTCAAAATGAATGATAATGTCGGGGGCACATCGTTTTACATTCTACTTGATATTGATTGGAAAAGGAAAATAATTCAAGTGTAAATCTCTCTCCTAACGTGTTTTGCCCTTTCACCCAGTGCACTGAATTTCTACATCTCAGGCACCTTTTAAAACAAGACGGGTCTGATTTACAGCCCCCGGCCATAGTTCCATCTGAATCATATTCTGAAATTTAAAATCAGGAATCATAGAATAGAATCACAGAATAGAATCACAGAATCCCTACAGTGCAAAAGGAGGCCATTCAGCCCATTGAGCCT
Organism: Mustelus asterias; assembly: GCF_964213995.1. NCBI lineage: Eukaryota > Metazoa > Chordata > Chondrichthyes > Carcharhiniformes > Triakidae > Mustelus > Mustelus asterias. Next base: position 59,816,593 of record NC_135819.1, read on the forward strand.
GCACCGACAACAATCCCACCCAGGCCCTATCCCCGTAACCCCAAGTATTTATCCTGCTAATTCCGCTGACACTAAGGGACAATTTAGCATGGCCAATCAACCTAACCTGCACATCTTTGGAGTGTTGGAGGAAACCCATGCAGACACGGGCAGAATGTGCAAACTCCACACACTGACCCGAAGCCAGCATTGAACCCAGGTCAGTGCTAACCACTGTGCCACCATGCCGCCCTTATTATACATGAGCATAATAATGCTGCTTGGTGTTTCATTTGCATTCATGAAATGGAGGTGGGTTGATTTCCAACATAGAATCATAGAATCCCTACAGTGCAGAAGGAGACCATTCGGCCCATCGATGGATTTGTTGATTAGAGGGTCAGAAATCAAAGCAAAACTACTTTTCCTTTGTTGGATATTTCAAATATCCCTTCCCACCAGATATCACAGGAATTTTCATTACTTTCATTTGGAACTTGCGAGTGTTTATTTAAAATCTTAGGAAGTGCAATGGAAGCACAAACATTCTTGACAAAATAATAGGTGACAAACTGGACTTATTCCATAGGATTCTGACCCCGCATGCTCCGTGCTCGGGATTGGTGGAGTGGGGTCAAAATCCCATGAGTTCACTCGGCATGACGCACTTTCCGATTCTCTTGGGCCCTCGTCGATGATGTAATCAGATTCACGTCCATAATGGGTGAGAACGTGATTTTAATAAATCTGAATACATTTGAATAAAATGAACTAGTTCCCTTGCCAAATTAACCCCCATCACAGTATATTCATACCAATGGCGTTGTTTGGTTCAGATATTTCTGTCCTGCTCAAGCAGAAGTACCTACTCTACATATCATAGTAAGAAGTTTCACAACACCAGGTTAAAGTCCAACTGGTTTATTTGGTATCATGAGCTTTTGGAGCGTTGCTCCTTCATCAGGTGAGTAATGAAGCAGCACTCACCTGATGAAGGAGCAGTGCTCTAAAAGCTCGTGATACCAAATAAACCTGTTGGACTTTAACTTGGTGTTGTGAGGTTTCTTACTGTGCCCACCCCAGTCCAAAGCTGGCATCTCCACATCATGGCTACATATCATAGTAAACGTTTAGCAAAGGTTAAAATCTTTTGCACAAGCCCATTTGCACTTTGATCAAATCAAACAGCTTTTTGACATAACCTTACCAGTGTAGCCAAGATCACAGAAGCAGACGCCAGAGATACAGTCACCATGTCCACTGCAGTAGTTAGGGCAAGGTTCAGAAATGTAAACTTCATCTAAACCAAATGCGGGTGCATTCCTGTGGGCGCTGGTCTCCTGAAACCAGCGGAATCGAGTCTTACTGTAATTCAGCAAAAGAATGAAAGAAATTGAAATAGTTACAAATATTTATTAATTATTGCTGGAGCAGTAATAATGTTGAAGTAATTTATTGGTAGTTTTTAGTTTAGCAATATCAATTCTACTACAGAGGAAGGCTACATTGCAGGAATTGGTTTATTGGGCAAACAAGAAATGCTTTGTATTTTTACATGATACAACACATGGCATAACAGGTTCCCAGGTGCAAATTCTTGGTAATGGGCCTTCCAAGCAGAAGGCTGCACACAAGACCTTGCCCCAGGCTTTCCTACAGCCTGTACACCGCTGACTTCAGAGATGGAGAGAGAGGCAGCAATGCTCGTCTTTCCTCCCAGCAGGTTATAATCAAAGTGGAAGTTGCTTTTCCTCCAGCAGTCTCAAACCAGGCATAGCCAGCATAGTTACCTCACTTCCCAGCTGTCACTTGCAAGTTGCGATCAACCACCTAGTGTTCACTTCTTTGCTTTTATGACAATCTTTCAGGCATGATGTTGAGACATTTGCACTGATGTTAAACCCAAAGCTCTGTCTACTTGTTCAGATGAACATACAACATTCTATGGCACCATTCAAAGAAGATCTAAATACATCATTAAAATCAATGCAGATCACCTGGTCGTTAATCTCATTGCTGTTTGTGGGACCATGTAGTGTACAAAATATCACACAAATACCTTCCACTCCTCCCTTCTGCTTTTGGGGTGGACACAAAGGTGTTATCCAAACCCCTGTTCTCCGACCGGGGAAATGAAAATTGCAAATGAATGTGCACTTAAACGCAGGACAGAACTGTTCACTCACTAACAGATGATTTAAAATTAGAAAATAATGGAATATTCCTTCAATTCTTTACCAAACATTAATCTTTAAATGAAGTTCAGTGGACCACTTGAGAAGTTTGAAAGTTCAGCCAGGTGCTAGCGGCACTTAAGCAAGAAACAGTTACAAAGCCAAAGTGTTGCCGGAAGAAGGTCGGCAGGTTATCTCAGATCACCGGAATGTTTGATTCATTCCTAGTTTGGTACCGGATGTTTCAGTAAAACTACCCTATTCTGTGCCGAAAATCAGCTCTTCACAACTTAACTGCTTTTTAACCAGACTACACCATTTCATGGAAAAGTTAGAGGACAATTTCCAAGTAGTGCACACAAGAAGAAAAAGAATAGCAAGGCTCTGTGTTTTCTTTAGTTTTGTTAGAAGCCATCTCGTTTCCTCCATCTCTCTCAGAACCCACTGGCTGAATCCATTTCTATCCAGACTGAGCACGTATATCCAAGGTGAACATTGATTCTCTCGTAACTTTGGATTCAATAACTAGCTGAGATTCTATTTAAAACTTAGTGAACAGAGATCATCTATTCACGTTTAATGCTATAAACTAGCCCTTTTCTTCATTGATGAACAGCAAATAATTTCTATTTGTGTTTGGCTGTTGATCTTATGTAGAGTTATGTTGAATGCACAGCACAAAACAGGCCATCAGGCCCAATCCATGTTCCACCCATCCATCTAGCCATATCAGCATAATCTTAAATTCCTGTCTCCCTTTTTTGTTCACCTGGCTTCTCCTTAAATACATCGATGCTGTTTGCTTCATTTACTCCTAGTGTTAGTTTAAAAATAACAGTTCTCACACATACCTGGATGCAACAGATCTTGGGATAACTATTGTGATTCTTATCCATGTTTCAAAGTCTCCTGTGTAGAAAATTGTCGACTTCCTCAGTTCTCTCGAGCTTCCCTCACAGCCTTTGACACCAGGAGATGCTGGGTAGCAACCTTCTTTTACCAATGACCAAGATCTGCCAGCATTATGAGAGTACTGAAGGAGAACAGGAGCGGCACTGCTGAATTGGCACTCGCATCCGATGTTCAGCTGGAAAGATTCAGATGTGATAAATTAAAACAATTCTGAGCAACAAATCTTAAGATGCTTTAGGACATGCATGTGTTTAAGTTTGTATATATGTGTATGCATGTGTGTGTGTACTTACTGTAAAAGATGTCAATAGTTATATAAAATTGTGCTGACATTAGTCCTCAGTACACACTTCCTATGCCCAATTTTGAAGAGAGGAAAAATATAGTTCCATCGGATTTTGGCCTGTTCAACTTTCTGATTGGGGCAAGAAGTAGTGTAGTGTGAGGGACAAAGATCTCACATTTTCCGCACAACCTACTGCATGTATCGTGGTGATGGAGGCGACCCGCCATTGGCTGGCAGCAGGATCTTCTGGCCCTGCTGTTGTCAACGGAGTCTCCCGTTGAATGCACCCCTTTCTGTTGGGAAACCCACAGCAGGGATGTGCCGTAGGTGGGACTGGAAGTCCCCGCCAGCCTGAACAGCCGGAAAGTTCTGGTCTCTATATTTCAATAAAACATGGATTGATATACCCATTGCTATTTCTAAAATGTTAAAACTGAACGGAGGCCTTTAAAATGGCTGAACCTAAGTCTGTCTGCTAACCCCAAGCAAAAGAAGCTACTTGGCAGTTTCTGGGAAAACTATCTCTGAGGAGGTACTAATGACAACCCCCTGTGTCACACAAATAGTGTGTCACACTATCTGTAACCCCCACGACTTGCCTGGGCTTGCAAAATCTCACTAATTGTCCTGGCTGGAGACAATACACATCTCTTTAACTTGTGCTTAACCCTCTCTCCACTCACATTGTCTGTACCTTTAAGGCTTGATTACCTGTAAAGACTCGCATTCCAACCATTATTTTGTAAATTGAGTTTGTGTCTTTATATGCCCTGTTTGTGAACAGAACTCCCACTCACCTGATGAAGGAGCAGCGCTCCGAAAGCTAGAGGCTTTTGCTACCAAATAAATCTGTTGGACTTTAACCTGGTGTTGTGAGACTTCTTACTGTGTTTACCCCAGTCCAACACCAACATCTCCACATTATGGAACAAGTAACATTGCTTTGCTGAGCTGCATAGCTCAGACTGCGGTTTACCATCTAACTAATAGTCTCACAGAGAAGGAGCTCTGCCCAGGTGGAATATTTGGCCCCTATCTACATTGTTTCTGCTGGAAATTCTGCACTGTCACCTACAACACTGATTCATCACTGCATTGCCTATTTCACCATGTGAAGTCAACACCACCAGAAAGGTGAATTATGCAGCAACAGTTTTTAACCCACCAACCTCCATGAAGGAAATATCTCATTAGACTTTGATTCTGGACTTTGGAACCCACATGAAACAATATTTCCTTTCTCCGTGGTTTTGTCCTGGAAACCTTTCTTTCTCTGTTGCTATCTGAATGCAAGGCGGGTGTGGTGAACACTCTTTTTGCATTTTGAGTGTGTGCAAATAAACTAACCATTTGAATTCAATATACATACAAACATACAAATTAGGAGCAGGAGCAGGCCACTCGGCCCCTTGAGTCTGCTCTGCCACTTGATAAGATCATGGCTGATCTGTTTTTAAACTCAACTTCATATTCCTGCCTATCCCCATAACCTTTCCTCTCTTGCTTATCAAAAACCTATTATCGTTGCCTTAAAAATATCCAAAGACTTTGCCTCAACCACCTATTGAGGAAGAAAATTCCAAAGTCTCACAACTTTCTGAGAGAAAAGCTATTTCCTCATCTCAGTCCTAAATGGGTGACCTCTCATTTTGAAACAGTGACCCTGAGCTCTAACTTCTCCCACAAGAGGAGACATCCATTTCACATCCACCCTGTCAATCCCCTTAGGATCTTATATGTTTCAATCAAGTCATCTCTTACCCTTCTAAACTCCAGCAGATACAAGACTAGCCAGTCCAGCCTTTCCTCATAAAACGTCCCTTCCAGGTAGTAACCTAGTAAATCTTCTCTGAACTGCCTCTGATGCATTTACATATTCCCTTAAACAAAGAGACCAATACTGTACACAGTACTCCCGGTGTGGTCTCACCAATGCTCTGTATGATTGAAGCATAACCTCCCTACTTTTGTATTCAATTCCCCTCACAATGAACAACAATATTCTATTAACTTTCCAAATGCTGCACCTACATACTAAAGTTTTGTGATTCATGTACAAGGACATCCTGATCCATCTGCATCTCAGAACTGTGCAATCTCTCACTGTCTAGGTAATAGATTTCTTTGTTATTCCTTCTGCCAAAATGGATAATAAATGGACATTTTGGCACATTATACACCATTTGCCAGATCTTTGCCCACTCACATATCCTATGTCCTTTTACAGCCCCCTTTTGCCAATTTTCACAACTTACTTTCCTACCTATCTTAGTGCCATCAGCAACCATAACATCAGTCTCTTCATCCAATTTATTCATATAAATTGTAAAGAGTTGAAGCCCCAGCATTGATCCGTGTGGCGCAATTACCCATCACATCCTGCCAACCAGAAAATTACCCATTTATGCTCTCCTTCTGCACTGTAAGGATTCTATTCTGTGATTCTATGCCTACTCTCTGCTTCCTGTTAGGTAACCAATCTTCTAACCATGCCAAAATGTTACTCTCTACATCATGAGCTTTTATTTTCTGCAATAACCTCTGATGTGGCACCTTATCAAATGCCTTTTGAAAATCTAAGTACAGTACATCCATCAGTTCCCCTTTATCCACAGCACCTGTTATTTCTTCAAAGAAATCCAATAAAATGGTTAAACATGATTTCCCTTTCACAAAACCATGTTGACACTTCTCTGATTACCTTAATTTTATCTAAGTGTGTCCTGTTATAACATCTTTAATGAAGGCTTCTAACACTTTCCCTATGTTGAAGTTAAGCTAACGGGCCTATAGTTTCTTGCTTTCTGTCTGCCTCCCTGTATGCATAAAGGAGTTATGTTAACTATTTTCCAATCTAATGAAATCTTACCAGACTCAAGTGAACTTTGGAAAGTTCAAACCAACGCATTAATCATCGGATTAGCTACTTCTTTTAAGACTCTAGGGTGAAATCCATCAGGAATCTGGGGCTTGTCAACCCACAACTCCAACAATTTTGTTAAGTACCACTACAATGATGATTGTAATTTTCTTGAGTTCCTCCCTTTTTTCCAATGTCTGATTTATGTCTGGGATGTTACCTGTGTGGTCGAGAGTAAATCGCAGAATCTTTACAGTGCAGGAGAAGGCCATTTGGTCCATTGAGTCTGCATTGGTTCTCTGAAAGAGCATTCTACCGAGACCCACTCCCCTGCCTTATCCCCATAATCTTGCACAAGTATGTTCCAGGTTCCAACCACTCACTGGGTGAAAACATTTCTCCTTAAATCACCTTTACTCCTTTTGCCAATTATTTTGAATCTCTGCCCTTTAGTTATTGATTCTTGAGTGGGAACAGTTTCTCACTTCTTATCCTGTCCATTCCCCTCAGGATCTTGAATACCTTTATCAAGTTTCCTCTCAGCAAATGCTTCTCCAAGAAAAACAGTCCTAACCTCTCCAATTTAGCTTCATAGCTACAATTCTTTATCTCTGGAATAATTTGTGTGAATTCTCTCTGTACTCTCTCAAATGCCTTCACATCCTTCAGGTATGGTGCCCAGAACCGGATGAAATACTCCAGATGAGTCCTAGCTAGTGTCTTATGCATGTAAAACATGACCTTTTTACTCTTATAGTTCATGCCCCTATTAATAAAGCCGAAGATACTATATGCTTCAACTGCCCTTGCAACTTGCCAATAGTAATGGAATTGACATAAATATATATATATGTTTAAGGGAAATGTTTACAATTCAGCTTTATGCTACAGGCAGTTAGTATGTCTGGTAGGAATACAGTTCAGATTTTTGGAGAGCAGAATTACTTACTTCGATCTTGCAAGTGTTTATTTTATGTAGAGGTGATGGACTTTTGTTTACTTAAATTCCCCTGGGATTTCTGATTAGTGATTGACAAGGTCATGTGATCATGTGATTAATGTGCAGAGCTCGGTCTGTAGGAGAGAGAAAAAAGCTTTTGCAGAAAATAGGTGAAGGCTGGTTGAAATTAGAAGGATGTTACAGGCTCCTGGAATTCTCGCTCTCTGAAAGCTCCAAGACTGTTAACAAATGTTAAAGCAAGTATGCCTGGGTTTGCTAACTGTATTTATTTGAAAGTGGTTATGATCTATACATGAATGGGGCTTATTTGGAACTGGAACAGTCATAAGTTAAAAAGTTGTTTCCTTTCATTTTTGAATGTTGTTCAATTGTTAATTGTTAAGCTGATTCATTTGTTAGAGTTATATTTAAAATGTATTATTAAATAAAATTTGTTTTACTATAAAGGATCCCTAATTTGTCAATGGAATCAATCCTGGAGCAAAGAACCCTTTCTTCACATTTATGCCAAAAAAAAATTGTTGGGATCTAGCCTGGTTTCATAATGTAACTTGGGGTTCTGGTCCAATATTCTAACATATACACCGAGGTGCCTCTGTTCCTGCACGGCCTTTAGAGTTTAGAAGACTCATGCAAAACACCTATTCAATTCATCTGCCATCTCCTTAATTTACATCTCAAGTTTGCTGTGGGATTATTCATAGAAAATTGGATTGCATCAAAACTGAGGGGTTAGGATATTCTCCGCCGCTTATGAAGGGCGGCAAGGTGCCACAGTGGTTAGCGCTGCTGCCTCACAGCGCCAGGGACGTGGGTTCAATTCCGGCTTTGGGTCACTGTCTGTGTGGAGTTTGCATGTTCTCCCCGTTTCTGCATGGGTTTCCTCCCACACTCTAAAGATGTGCGGGTTAGGTTGACTGCCCAAGGTAAATTGCCCCTTAGTGTTAGGGGGACTAACAGGGTAAATACTTAGGGTTAAGTGATAGGATGGGTGGGATTGTGGTTGGTGCAGACTCCAAGGGCCAAATGGCTTCCTCCTGTGCTGTAAGGGTTCTATGAAAGCGGGAAATAAATCAGAACACCTTTCTGTTTATGGATGGGTGGTGAGAGAACAAATTTGTGGTATTTAAATTTACCCCCCTCCTGTCCATAACAGTAACAAACTGAAGCAGGTGGGAGTTCTATTCCCTTATTCAGTGTGGGAAGCTTTTAAAGAGTCCTTAAAGACATCTCAACCAATTACCAAGCTGCCTTTGATAAGGCCAAAGGGGCCAGAGCTTTAAAAAAAAGACAGGCAAAAATGAAGGGAAAGAAACTGCTAATGGAGGCACAAGATAAAGGATCAATCCTGCATCTACCCACTTCTTTATGCTCATGAGCTGCATGAGTTGCTTCTGAGGGGATTTTTCCTTTATGAAAGGTAAATATTGGCAGGGCTAAGGTACAATTGGTTTTTTCACCTGAAAGGTCAGATGAGACCTTGGTTTAATGTCCTATCTATATTACAGTATGACCTGCAGTACAGCACTCCCCCAGTGTGCACTAGAGCATAGTGTGTGGATTGATAATTAAAGTCAAGATCTTCTGATTGAACAAGCAAGAAGCTGAACCAAGGCTGACCTCAAGCTGACAGTTGCCGCTTTGGACTCGCACTGGTCCTCACCTCGGGTTTCACATCTTTGCATTTGCCTCTCTGCTGACTCAGATCCTAAACAAAATATAGGCCTTTCCTCCTTTCTGTCGCCAGGAGCCATACTGGGCGTTAGGTCAAAGCCACTCCCAGGAATCACGTGCTCTCCTGCCACATCTGTATCTGCAAAAGGAGAAAAATAATCTCCCTTTGACAGACGCAGCTGGCGGGGACTCCTCTTCCCAAAGCCAGCTGTGCTTGGGACCTCCTGTAGCTCATTAATGCTGGACTTATATGTTATGTTGGAAACTTGTTCAGAATTGCTCCAATTACAGATGTGGCACTGCATGAAAGAAGGACTGCCAGATGTTCAAACGTCCATCCATGTTACCTGATTGACCGCGGCCCCAAGATACCCACCATCCATTTCTGCAAAGTCTGCCACAGCTACCTGCCATTGACCCTGGTGTGGGGACAGTGCTATCGTTTTAGGATCTGGGTCAGCAGAGAGGCGGCAAAAAATGTGAAACCTGAGGTGAGGATCAGTATGAGTTAGAATATTTAAGGGCAGCAACTGTCAGCCTGGTGTCAGCCTTAGTTCAGCCTCTTGGCTTTAAATATCAACCCACACACTGTGCTCCAGTGCAGCGCGGGGGAAGTGCTGTACTGTAGTTAGTGCTGTAATTCAGATAAAACATTAAACCAAGGTCTCATCTGCCCTGTCAGATTAAAGAGCCAATAGTACTTTTCAATGTTCTGCAAGTATTTATCCTTCAACTATTTTCACTTAAAAAAAATACATTGATCATTAATCTGATTATTGTCTGTGGGACCTGGCTGTGCACAAACTAACTCTGATGTTTTTCACATCATTGCTATGAATTCTTTATGGGATGTCCTAAGTTTGTGGAAGGCCTATATAAAGGCAAGTTATTTTGCTATGCCTTGCAATTTATCTGCCTCTCTTTGCAGGTAGGACAACCTACTGTCGACCTACTGATACCCTGCTGTGGAATGACATAAAGGAAAAATCCCCTCAAGCAGCTCCCTCTTGACTTCAGTGAGCATTGAAGAGATGGTTAGGTGGAGGGCTGATCCTCCAGCTCTGTAGATTTGTAGCTTGCCCTTTTTTAATCCTTGGTTCCTTCGGCCTTGGCAAATGCTACGAGGTGATTAGTTGAGCTGCCTTTTGAGGTTCTTCAAAAGCTGCCCAAATCTCCTCAATTTGTCAGTGCTCAGCAGGGAGGCAGAGCAGGACCAAAGACACCAGAAAACGTGAAGGCAATACGAAACAAAGAAGCTAACATACTATATCTGCGCTGGCACAAAAACCAAAGCCATTTTATATCTTCAAAGTTAATGTTTTCAGGCCTACATGAAACCATCCAGCTATCTGGTGGACTGAGAGGTAGGACATGCCAAACAAAGAAAACAGAATTTGAATGTTGGAAAGTGTATTATCAGATATTTCCTAATCATCAGCCAGCAGGAATCCACAGTGGTTCTGGAGGCTCACCCCTCCACCCAGATGTCTTGGCTGAAAGATTCAAAAAGCAGAAAAAAAAGTAATAGATTATTTCAATGTGCAATGCTTTGAGCCACAGCTCTCAATGTATATGAGGCTAGAAGTTAAAAGATGAACATTTAATGTACTTTTGTGACAGTCCGTGACCACTACACTAAGGGACATGTTAACCTATTTAAAAATAAAAGGGTTTGGAGAACATTCGTCAAAACACTGGACAGAGGAAAATCAATGGAAGTATTTATCATTTGTCTGCCAATTTTTTTAGTCATTTATAATGCAATAGTTCATCCTTTTAATTAATTTTTGTATACACAATGTATTTTGGAATAAGTGGAATGTACTCCCTGTAAAGAATAAATAACAAATTGTATGTGAAAGGCCTCCTGTTGTCTTGTGGCCTCACACTGAAAACAATAGGATGGGGTTACAGACATGCAGAATGTTCTGAGTGCAAAATCTGCTTATTCATCATCTTTACTGTTTTTTTGTTTGTTGACTTAAGTTTGCTCTGGAGCGCATTGAAGAAATACTGCCAGCATCTATGAAGTGAAAATGTTTTTTTCTCTCTCTTTCTCTTGTTCCACGGCTGTCAAACACAGGCCGACTGGAAAACCCAGTGTTTAACTTTACTGCTCATCATCCCAGGCTGTAATTCTGAACCTTGGGGAAAACAAATCTGTGGTAATGAATCAGCTGTTAACCTCTGAAACCTTTTATTATTTTACAAGCTTTAAATTATTCAGCTCTCACCTCTTGTACAACATTGATCAGAAGTTCTTGTACGGTTCATTAGTTTTAAATTACAAACACATGACCGACACAACCAACACCAGGGATTTCATTATAGCATCAGTTTAAAAAGATCAGGCTGCGGTACAGAACTCCTTCTGACAGTCTGTCAAAGTGATAATCCCGTAAGTTATAATATAAACTTACTATTATTTTTACAGACAAAAATATTTATGCTGGAGGAGTAAAACATGCCCGGGGGCAGTGCCGAGGAGGTGCCAGGGGGTAGTGCCGCAAAATGTCCCTCACCTCCCCCGTGGGGGCAGTGTTACCTGTGTGCTCAGCCTGCCTGGTTAATGTTGCTCCAGACTGTTGTAAACATTGGGGGAAATCCCAACATGGGGGGGGACAACAAATCAAGGAAGCCTGCTAATCCGTCACTAATGTATTTATATGGGGTCCTTCACCTTCCTTGCTGGCGAGAATCTCACTTTTGGCCACTTACAGTAAACGTGGGTACAAAATCCTGACCTGCTTACTCTCCTTGGATTTACATATACACAGAAACAAACCAGCTTCTGTTGGTAGTTATATTCCACTTGAGCCTCCTCCCATTTTAATTATATCTTCTCATCCTGCTCCAATAAACTTTCCTTCTCCTGCATGTGAGCATCAAGCCTCCTCTTAAATGCACCAATTCTATCTGTTTCGACAACTCCATGTGGCAGTGAATTTTGCATTCTCACCCCTTTTTGTACAGTGAAATCCCTCCTGAATTCTTTCTTTGTTCTATTGGTGGCGATCTTATCGTCGACTGTTCTGGATTGCTGCATCCATTCAATTTTTTCCAGTAGTTCAATATCTTTGCTGTAGTATGGAGAGGAAAACTACACACAATACTCCAACTATATTCTTATGTGTTGTGATATTAGCACAAAATTCCCTTTTCTGCTATTTTAACCCTTTTAAATAAACAAATTAAAGCCGCTGTTAAAGTATTGGAGAAATGCATTTGGGGCAATCTTACTGGCTCATCTCGCTGGTCGATCGTGCGGGGTGAGCCGGTAAGATCGTGAGAGAGGCAAAAATCCAGCATCGCGCCCGGTTTCTTGCATCTCGCGATGATATCGGCACTGTGAAGCCGGCGTGATCAGCCCTGCACCGGGGAAGGACACAAGGCTGATTTTAATTTTTCTAAGACTTTTTGAATATCATTAGTGAGTCCCGGACGCAATCGTCCGGGCTCACTTGCCTGAACAGCCTCGCTGGTGAAGGTACTCACTGGCAAAAATCACATATGGTCCCCGCCAACGAAGACACGAAGTGATGGCCTCGCTGGTGGGACTGGAAGCCATTGAGGTCCCCTGGGTGGTCAAGGGCTTGAGGGGCCCCGGACACTGCCTACCAGGCACTGGGCAGTGCTAAGGGGCGGGGCCTAAGGGGAGGCGGAGGGTGGGGGGGGGCTGTGTACTTTGCAATTAGGGATTGGCCAGAGCGGCAATCGGCCGGGACTGAGGGGATATTGTGGCGGCAATTGGCCAGGGTGGGTGTATCAGGCCAGTGATCAGCCAGGGGAGGCCAGTGATGGGCCGAAGAGGGTAGCAACGGGTGGAGAGGCCAACAATTGGCAGGGGCGGCCAGCTGTTGGCTAGGGAAGCCAGCAACCCGGGGGGGGGGGGTGAAAGATCTCTTCTGTGTACACAGAACACTGAGAAATCAAGGCACATGCACAATGGTGCCCTCTAGTTGTCATCAGCTGGCTTTCTGGTGACAACAGACCCCGTCCACACCCCCTACTGGCATGAATCACACTTTGCCTCTTTTTTTGCATCAAGTGTCATAAGATACTGTCTGAGACCTCACTGGAAAAATGGGCACGATTCTCTCCTGTTTTCAGGCTCGTTTGGTACTTAGTATTTTTTTGGTAAGATCACCCCCATTGTGTTTGCTATGACTATCTCAACGTGATTCAACCCCTTATTCAGTTACCTCAAACCTAACACAACATTGATTAGACCACAGTTTTTCTTAACTTCAGCTGTATTGTCACTGTGGAAAACAATTCAGTCTGAAAATATGTTAAATTTACTGCAGCTGATTAGAGAGAGAGACTGAATTGAATCCCTGTTCTTGGCTTAACGGTGGTTGTAAAAGATCCTGCAGCACTATTTTGAAAAAGAGCAGTGAGTCTTTGTACTCTGCCCAACATTATTCACTCAACCAATGCTATCAAATTATAACATATTCTTCATTTAGCTTTAACAAAGGGTCATCTGGACTCGAAACATCAGCTCTTTTCTCTCCTTACAGATCTACTGAGATTTTCCAACATTTTGTCTTTTGGTTTTATTCTTCATTCATTTCATTTGTTGTTACTGTGCACAAGCTGACTTCTGCTCTCATCTCATAACACACACCTCAAAATTAATTCATTGGGAATGAACTTCCTTTAAGGCATCCTTAGAACTATAACCATAGAATCACAGAATGAAGCCCTGCAGCCCATCATAGAAACATTCAACTAATCCTCTTACCCTGCTCAAGACCGTACCCATAGCCCTGCAAATGTTTCCCTTTTAATACTTATCCATGATCATGTAATTTCTTTCTTTAATAAGCCAACAGCAGGCTAATTCTCTCCCTCCCCAATCTAATCAATGGGAATGAATGAAAAAGTCATCGGAGTTAAATCAAACCTATTTCTTTTTTTATTTTACTCCTTAACCTCTTCCTCTTTATGGCCCCTCACACTCTCTTCATCATCAGTTGTGGCTTTCTATCAGTTCTTCTCTTTGACTCTTTCTGGAAGACTTTTATTTCCTGCTTCCCCCCCTTTCTCACAGTGTCTGGATAAAACTTTCACATTTTCTTATAGAGAGTGCAACTTAATTTATAATTGAGTGCACAGAGATAAGGAGCCTCAATGGGCTGGAGGGAGAGGCCATCAGGAAGGTGTCTCTTTTATATCTGTCTTATATAAAAGCCATAAATGAAATCTGGAATGATGGTGAGTGGGGAACAACAGGCCCATGCCTTAAAAAATGTAGAGCATCCGACGCACAATATATACCTTGAACTGAAGCAAATATCCAGGTTTGAGAGTCAGGTCCCGTGTTACAGCAACCCGGTCGCCATCCGATTTCCCAAACACCATGGCTGAGTGGGTCATGGAGCAGAAAGTTTCATTGCTGCCCATCCCCTCGTTAGCCAGCATCAACCAAATGCTCAGCTGGCTCAGTGGGATATCATAGGAGGGCGTGTAGTCCTGAAATGCAAGCAAGTAACAAAAATATATTAAATCCAACATATCAGCCCTTCGTACTCTACAGAGTGTTACAGGAGTTAGAAGTTTTATGAGTACATGAATACATCATTGCTACCACGCAAGATTTTTAAAAAAGGAGATATTTGTTTAAAAGTTAAAGGAGTGTTGTCATACATTGCACAGTTTATGGTATAATGATAGACTTGTTCGGAAATAAGAATTTTCGATGATCCTTTTAATGTCTGTAAGTCTGAAGCAATGTTACAATTAAGCAACTGGTCGGGTTCAAGCTTCAGTAAGTCAGGCTGCAAGATGGAGCCTATAAGCCAGCAGTGAGCTGCTTAATGTAAAGTTGCTTTCAAACGCAATAAATCCGGTTGAGTTGCCATTTGATGCCGGATTATTAGGAACCCGAAACAAGATAACATCAGAATAACACATGTGGAATGGATAGATAAGCTGCTTAGAACCGCACTGTTTATAACAGCTTCATACTCAGTGTGCATATGGAACAGATGCACAAGTGTTCCAAGGACATCCAAGCAAGGCATTCCTGGAACACCCATCTCCATAAACTATCCTCGGATGTCACCATTGGCCCACTGTGAAAAGCAGGATGCGATGTTATCTTTAAGCATGTGGATTTTGCAGAAGAATCTGTACTAAAAACAATCCCCTAATGTCATCATGTTACCGAAAGCAGCAGTGTGCCTCAGCTCCAGCACACAAAATGTTTCTGTCTTTTACGCACTTTCCCTGTATGGTAACAATCCTTTAAATTTCTTCTTCAAAATGTGGCTGACAGTTCAAATTACATGTAGTTTCAGAAATATGATTTCAATAATTCTTCTTCAGACTAATCAATGCGAAGTTGGGCTTTCTTGAAAGTTGATCATAAGCACCATCAGGCTTTGATGTTTAAAACAGAGCTAGTGAAAGTTTAGGAAGACTGCAAAATACAACACCAGACTACAGAAAGGCCATAACATCATAAACAGGCAAAGGCCAATATAGGAGATCTTTCTTTATCAAGATCTTTTCACCTGGACTCAAAGAGCAATCACCCTAGAGTGAATATATGTTGTTATTGAATGATATGGAGAAACAAGAAGGACAAATCACACGCTGGGATGGTAGATATAATTCCATTCTGTTTTTGCGCAACTCTTTACATAAATTGTTGTTTGTTCAAATCAAGGTAATGTTGTGGAATGAGAGTTTTTCACTTCTGACAAGTCAAGGTCAGCACCGAGCATTCTTGTATTAGGCTCAGCAGGGACAGGATGGAATGTAAACCTTCCTCACCTTTGCCTCATCTATTGAATCTCATCTAATGATGCCCCACGATGCATCATTATTGCATTCCCATTCTTCCCTCTAGCAGGGCCAAACTGAAATGAGAAATTTTCAGTTGCAAACCATGCGCCTCATGCTCAAAGCAGATTTAAAGGCTTCACGCTGTGCCCTTCACTTGGCCTATGGCAGGCGGAAGGCTTCTCTTTGTTTTCGGCGACTGGGAAGCATCATGTAGCTCCTGCATTGATCGAATAAACTAATGAGGAATCTCTAATCTCAGGAAACCACGTCACTGGCTGGTTACGCTGCATACCAGGTTTTCATGATATTAAAGGTCTGATGCCTGATTTTCTGCTGTTATTTTTACCTGGGTTGGGCAGGCTGGAAAACCAGCATCCAACCATTCACTGCCATGTCTGGGATTTTCCACCACAAGTGATGACAAACATTAGATGTGCTCATCCAATTGTTGGAGTGCATTCAAAGCAGTTGGCAAAAATAGCTTGATGCCAGACAGCATATTTATTGGCCTCCATAGCAATCCTGACACGAGTGATAGATAAATTATTGAACAGTAAAGGAATCAAGGGTTATGGTGAGCAGGTGCGTAAGTGGAGCTGAGTCCACAAAAAGATCAGCCATGATCTTGTTGAATGGCGGAGTAGGCTCGAGGGGGCCAGATGGCCTACTCCTGCTCCTAGTTCTTATGGAGTGTGTTGCTAGTGCCCATGATATTATGGTAGACAGGAGAAGATATACATTTGAAACCCACCCATAAAAGCAGCTGGCGATATTCGGTTGTCACAAACGTCCAACAGTTTTTGCTTTATTTGTTCACAAGATGTGAGCATCACCAACAAGACCAGGCATTTGTTGCCCATCCCTAATTCTCTTTTGGATGGTGGCAGTGAACTGTCTTCTTGGACTGCTGCAGTCCATCTGGGCGAACACTCACAGTGCTGTAAGGGAGTAAATTCCAGGGGTTTTGATCTAGCAGCAGGGAAGGATACAGTTCTGAGTCAGGATGGTGTGTGACTTGGAGGGGAACTTGCAGGTGGAGGTGTTCCCATGCACCTTCAGCCCTTGTCCTTCTAGGTTGTTGAATTCACAGGTATGGAATGTGCTTGAGGCTTGGTGAGATGCTGCAGTGCATCCTGTGGATGGTCCACACTACTGCCATTGTGCGTCAGTGTGAAGTGAGTAAATGTTGAAGGTAATGGATGGGGAGGCGAATCAAGCCGGCTGCTTTGTTCTGAATGGTGTTGAGCTTCTTGAGTGCTGTTGGAATTGAAATCATCCAGGCAAGTGGAGACTCCAGACTTCACCCCTCACTCTCCTATACCCTATGCCCCATCCATGCAAATGCATGCCCTGCACCCACTCCCATGGTCCCTCATACCTCCATGTCCCCCACAACCCCATAGCGCTTTGTAGTCCCTATGATGGGATTTTCGGCACGATCGAGAGCCTCTATCGTGGTGAAAGCCTGGGCCAGAGACTGGTCAGTGCAACTCTGCAATACGAAAGATTGGGATCTTCAGGAGACTCACACTGCAGAAGCCTTGGATTGCGAATTGGCTGGCCTAGGGAGCCTTTATTGCAGCCTCATTAGTGAGATTGCCAATTTAATGCCCATTAGTGTACCTACTTTCTAAAACGATAAACTTGGACACTCAGCCTTATTTAATAATTAATTTCATGCTTCAGATCCCACAGTCAGAATAGACTGATACCTTGCAACGAATAACCACAATTATCTTTCACTTAAGCCCCATTTGGAACTGCTTCCAACCTAACATGTCCCATAGTGTTATCCTGTTCCTATAAAAACAAGTTCAGCACCTACTCAGGATTGAAAGGAACACTCGTTTAATCTTGCACTTGTGCAGTTGCTGCAAGGTTACTCGAGCAGCATTGTTGTTCTGAATGTGGAGCTTTACTATAGTGTAAGGAATGTCCGTACAATATGAAATTCATATCACATCACTGGCTATTATAATGAGCTGAGACCTTATCCTGTTCTGATCAAGAATAAAAGCAGCATTTGAGAGAGCTATTTTCCTTTCTCCAGTAGTGTTTTGCCTCTGTGTCAGCAGCACTGCAATATAACTGAGCTGTTGAGATATTTCTTTGCTGTAATTTTGGATTGAACAGACACTAAACACACTTGTATTTCTGACTCTCTTTTCTGTGTGCCATCAGTGGCACAACTGTCCAGCAAGCTGACAACGCCAGTGCGGTACTGAGGGAGTGCTGCACTGTTAGAGGTGGCAACTTTCGGGCGAGATGTTAAACCAAAGCTACATCTGCTCTCTCGGACAGATGTGAAGAATCCCGTGGCACTATCTCGAAGGGGAGCAGGGGAGCGCCCAGAGTTGTGGTCAATATTTGTCACACCATCAACATCACAAAGCAGATTATCTGGTCGTTATCACATTGCTGATTGTGGGAGTTTGCTGTGCTTCAAACCGGCTGCCATATTTCCTACATTACACATCAAAATTGACTTTACAACGTTTTGGAATGTCTGGAGATTGTGAAAGGTGCTATATAAATACAAGACTTTATTTCAATCTTTATAAATGAATCCAGAAATACTGGGTTATGGGTTTAAAGACCAATCAATCTCATTTATGATGAATTGTTGCTGATTACTGATACTCCAAATTGTTCTTCTGGGGCCCAGAAGTAAAGGTTTTCCTGCCCCAATCCTGCCCAAAACCTTGTCCAAGTTAAAATTGTCTGACAGCTTTAATAATCCTTGTTCAGAGTGCTATGTCTTAGGCAGTGGCAGAAAAACATAACACTTGACAGACAAGATGGATGAAAGAATTGTCTTAGCGTTGGAAATGGAACAAGTTTCATCTTTATTATTAAATTAGTCCCATTTCAGCGTGAGACTCTCGTTTGGACTCTTCATTCAGCTTTTTTACTGCCAAGGTAGATGTCATGACCTTACCTGGAGATTCCACACAGTATCTGTCACACTGGTGAACTGTCTGTCTTTGGGCATCCTGGCTGTTTAGCAATGGAACAGCCTCACTTGTGTGTGTTTAAACTCCCTTCTTCTGTGACAACTTCGAGAAATTTTAATGGCTCTGATGTAGAGGGAGGCCCTAGCTTTTGCCTCTGGGTGCAGAAACCTATCTGAAGAAATCCATGTAACAGCATCCTTGCTGTACTCTGGTGTTCTGCTCAATTTATTGAGATGCATTCTGTTACTCACTGGGAAATACTAGATTAGAAAATCACCCCAATATAATATTCTGCCAGTGGAGTGGCTGTCTTGTCCATTTGTCAGAGATAGACTATACTTAAAGTATACAGTGTGTATGGGAGCAATTTCTCTACGGACATCAGTTTGCAGTGAATTATGCTCTGTAAACAACATGGCCCTCAGAGAGAGAGGCATTCACATTCACATCAGAGCAATGTGAAAAACTCATCATGGAGCGAGATTGTTTGAATCTACAACACAAGTTCCTAGGCAACCAGAGTTGTCTGCAGATCCCATCTCCAGAGGATCTTATCTGGTTATACAAGCCATTTCTAAATCTATATAAGTCCAAAAAAAAACTGCCTTTCCTGTCAGATTCAACAGAGAAGAACACTTTATATTGTTAATAATTAAACAGCAGGAACTTGAATGGGACTCTCCAAGATACCTTTGCACCTGCTTATTTTACATTACAGGATGCCAGCATCTTTGGTATGGCTCCCTGGACCATTGTTGCTAGCGCTTTGAAGCAAAATCATAGACTCACAATGAAACAAACAGCTTTAAAGGTGCTTTTTGTGCCCATTTCTCTTGTGTCGAATACTGGAAACGGGTAATCTACATGAGCTGGAGCTCACTTTGTCTTGAGAACTTTCTCAGGATTTGAACAGTATCTCAAGAGAGCTGCTGCTACCTGCTAAACATAGAGACATAGAAGAAAGGAGCAGGAGGAGGCCATTTGGCCTTTCGAGCCTGCTCTGCCATTCATCACGATCATCGCTGATCACCCAACTCAACAACCACTAATCCTGCTTTCTCCCCATAACCTTTGATCCCATTCGATCCAAGTGCTATATCTAGCTGCCTCTTGAATACATTCAATGTTTTGGCATCAACTACTTCCTGTGGTAATGAGTTTCACAGGCTCTTTGGGTGAAGAAGTATCTCCTCATCTCTGTCCTAAATGGTCTACCCTGAATCCTCAGACTGTGACCCCTGGTTCTGGACTCCCATCGGGGACATCCTTCCTACACACTGTCGCTGCATTATTTAGTTTTTCCAGACAAGTTAGTTATTGTATTGGCTAGGAATAGCTTCCTCTGATCAGCCAGTTGAAATACTACTAAGTATTATCATGCGTTGCTCAAAACTGGAACACTAAGAACTCGAAAGCATGTCACGCATAAGCAGGTTAATGCTCGAACCTGATTAACTTTCTATATCCCAGTGATTACAGAATTTCATTTTTCTGGTTTGTCCAGGTATCCCAGTTCTATATGGTCTGACGACCTTCATGAATTACAGTAAGTTCAAAAAAAATATTATTAATGGTGAAAACAATGCTCCATTCTAGTGCGTAGATTTTAAGGCCAGATTGAACAAATACCAAATTTCAAAAGGAAGATCAATTTAACAAAATTTAACAATTGAATTAAAGAAAAGCACGGTGGACAATAGTACCAACCATAACACCTCAACCAATCACAGTCAACTTGCCGACCAATCTGCATCCTTTACTCGTGCAGTATAAATTGTTGCTCCCTTTAACATTTGGCATTCTTGAATCTGTTCTAATGAGTGCAAGGTGTAGGGTTACAGAAAAATACTATTACTGAAAGCTGCTGAATCTACTAAAAGGATATTCACTCAATTTATTGATCTACCCTATCTGCCTGATGCCAATACATTACAGTTCCCATTACACTCACTCCCAAGTAGAAAATGGGGTGAATTTTTAAAATGGTCTCCAACGTTTTACTATTTTACACTCTTTCACTATGTAAAGAGAAATCCGTTTCCATTGCTTTGACTGAGTCCTTGCTTTAAATTGGACAGCTGGAAGGCTCAGGGAAACTCAGGTCTCCCCTGCCCAGCCAGATTTTGTGTTCAGCTCATTTTCTGGGATGTGAAAATAATGTTACAGTGATAAAGCCATTCAAACATCAGGAATAACAATTAAGGGCACGCCACTAAAAGAAACAGGCTAATCAAAATTTGCACAAAAGCAAAATCACTTAAATTTCTGAAGATATAAAGACTGGGATTTTCTGCCCCCCTGACTCCCCAATCACCATCGGTGTATTTTTCAGTGGTGGAAGAGACTCGCCACTGACTGCCAGAGAGATACTCTGCTCCCACCAAAGTCTATGGCTCGTTTTATGGCTTGCCCACCATCCCGCCACTGGGGAATCCGCTGCAAAGGGGGTCTCCTTCGCTCGGACCGGAGGATCCCACCAGCAGGAAGGGTCAGAAAATCCTGCCCAAAGTGTAGGTTGCATACACATTGCTACATTGCAGACAACCACAGGCTGATAGTTACCATGCTAATTTATGTCAAAACCTCTTTTATGCTATCTGGAACCCAGCTGTGTCTGGCAGAGTAAATGTCTGAAGTGCTGGAAGGATTAATCTGCCAACCTGCTGAATGAGCTTATCTTCCATTGTACTTCATGTTGTATCTACGCATTGGTTGTAAATTTCATTGACGGGAGTTCAAGAGGAACACTTGATTTAACCCAGCAATATCATCACTAATGAAACTGTAATTTAATTGTCTGCAAAGTGCCGGATTTGGGGATGGAAAGGAAGTATTTTCTTTTTAACAGTTAAACATGCGGGATTTTATTTCACATTCCTGCCGGCAGGAGACTGCAGATCACCTGTGGTAATATATTTGTTGTTTATTCGTTAACTGGGTTAAAGTGGTCACGTTTGTTACCTGCTGTATTGTTGGTGTGATGACGGGAATAATCTGTTTCTGTCGCTCTGATAAGATGATGATGTCATCAATAGCCCACTGGTCATACCCCTCACCAGAATGAACAGGCTGCCACCAGCGAAACCGGGTACAGGTGGTCTTGGCAGAAGCCGGAAGCTCAAAATATACAAATCTGTCAAATGAAATGGAAATGATAAAAAAATATATTTCTGTCCAGTTTAATTATTTACCAGTAAATGTCTTTTCCCATTGCTCTACAAGCTTGGACCACTCTCAGACAAAAGGGCAAAGAAACATCCAATTGGCAGGCCGCCCTGTTGAACCAGATGTAGTTGAACCTTATTTTTTTCCCTCCTGCTGGGCGTGAGTGTATATCCTTCACTTGATGCCTTCCTCCGGTGGAAAAGTCAAATTCTTTAACTCACTATGCGAGGGAGCATTGGCCCAAAACCCACACGTTGCAGCGACACAGCACCACCGTTCAGCCCACTGCCTGAAAAATGGTGGCCTGTGGGACAGGAGGGTTTTATACCAGATAAGCACCATCCCTAGAGGAGTCAGGGAAAACCAGTTCAGGAAGTGGCCGCACAATCCTCCGGCTGAAGCAACGGTGCTTAATTTGCTCGGCAAAGCTGAAACGAGAGCTGGTACCGATGGCAGGATTTTGGTGTAATTAGTTGGTGATATTTCTATGACAAATCTCGCAAAAGTACTTTTGAAGAGCATCTTTGTTCTGGCTGGTGCAATGGTACCCAAGGTTGGCTTTAGTGAGTGTTTAATTGATTTAAATCTAATAAACAAACCATGGAACGTATGTGCTCCCTCCCCAAGTCTTACCTGGGTTGACTGTAGTCAGAAAAGTACATTTCTGAGAGCAGGTGCCAGCTTATGCCACCATTGTTGCTGTACTGCAATAAAACACCCTCCTCTCTGCTGTCAGGTGTGTTACAGGAGCCTGTGTTCCCTCCAATCCGAACGTAGAACTGGATAAAGTCTACCCATTGAGTGTCCAGGTCCCAGCTGACGAGTTGCCTCTTCCCATTCTAGATGAGTAAGTAAATGGAACACACCTTGAAGGTTACAGTATCTGATGTGCCTTGTTACAGGCATAATGCATGACAGAATTGTTGAGAAAATGACTTTACAAAATGTGGAGGGTGCAAAAGATCACAGGTCTTTGCTCACATGAGAAAGAAACCAAACTGTTATTTTAGACGCAGCCCACAGGCACATCTTTTCCCTCTAGTTTCAAAGACAAAGGGTGAAATTCTCCCATTTTGAGACTGAGGACGGGATATTATGGCCTCACTTGTCCCAAAACCATAAAATCCAGGCTGAGGTCAATGGAGCTTCCCATTGTCCACCCCACGTCCGCTCCGATTCCTGTGGCGGGTGGGGCGGGGCAATAGAATTCCGGCCTAAGTGCGGTGGCAGGCAGCTCTGTGGCACTTGTCCCATTGACCAAGTTCAGTGCCTGAAACCTCATTAATTATGCACAAGCACTTCCCCATCCGAGATACTTAGCTGGCTGGCAGCTGATTTGCCCACCCGTCATCAGTTGGTAGGTTCAAAGGGCCCAGCACCATATTGAAACACCAGTTCAGCATCATGTTATCACTCTCTCCAACCCACCTGTCTGCACCAGACCGTGCAGAATGTCGGCAACCCAGAGGAAAAAGGCTAGCAACCTCAGCCAGAAATTTGTTCCTTGATTCAACCACCCTCTCCCCCGAGCACATCACCGGCAAGGCGCCCACTCCCCATTTGGATATCTATCCACTGCATGTGTGTGCATCCCCTTCCAGTAAATGATGTGGTATTCCTCTGAAACCCTCCCCCTTTATTTGTGAGCTTTTTACGTAGCTTTGTTGGGGTCCAGTTCTCCTCCACTTGGTATTCCATTGATCCTCATCCACCATCTTGCTTACCTGCGTGCCACCGTGGGCCTTTGCCCTTCACTCCCCCCACCTTGTCAGTCTTCCTTCCATATTGCCCCGCCCCCTTGTCTTTGTTAGGCTACACCCCAACCTCATCTCTCACCACCTCCCCCCCGCCCCACCACAACCCCCGAGTCGAACTTTGTTGCGGTGACTGCATGAATCCTGCAGCACAGTTCAGTCTGAATAGATACTAGTGTGAGGCACCAGGGGGAAGGAGATTACTGTGCTCCCCAAACCCAAGCCTGTACTGATCTGATTCAGTGACACAGGAGGGTCCATGGATCCAATGCTGTCCATGAAGACCAGTTCATGGAGATGGAGGCAGTAACTGGTCTCCCCAGCAGAGTGGTGAACAGCACATCATGAGCAGTGTAGCACTATGGCAGAAAGTTGTTGCCCTCACCCCGAAGTCTCTGGTGAACCAAGGACTTCTCTGTGAACACCACTCATCAGCAATCAGGTTTGGTGGTTGGTAATTTCACACTGGAGATCGGAAGGCCTGAGTGGATGCCAGTGGGCAGCTGTTTTACTGAGCATTCATGAGAGGCAAATGGTGTTTGCACCACCTGCCAGGAGGAAGTGTGACCCACCATTAACCCGCCATTGGGAGAACTTGCAATGTGATTTTACACTGGTGTGCTTCCGATTTTTGTCTCCTGCCAGATTCACACACCCGCCCACCACCAAACCAGCTGCAGGCTGGGTGGGAGAATTCCACCCATGGAGTGTGGTTCCATGGGTACATGTTCATCTCCAGCATCTCTGCCAAATGATTATCTTTCAATTGAGAGCCTCGACAGTGGCTACAGGGTGCAAGCGACAGTTGGATCGTCACTTGGATTTTTCACATCCGCACTTTCCAGAAGGGGTTATATGAGAATGAAGTAACTTTCCTCTCATTGCTACCTGACTGAGGTCACTGATCTAAACAAACAAGTTATTGGGAATCTCGTAGTTGTTTGTTTTCATTTCTAAGTTTCAAAATCACACACAATGAGCATACATCCTCACATCATACTAAAGCCACGTATATTTTTGACAGACACTGGTTCAAATTGTCTTGGATGAAGAGTGAACTGTACCTCAGAGAAGTAGAGCGATGAACCTGAGGAAATGACTCCGCAGCCCTCCTCCGGTTTAACGATTTGTCCACCAATAACTTCCTGCCAATCATTCTTCATCACAGCCTCATTCTCAAAGTCACATGTCACTGTTGAAGGCAACATAGCCTCTGGCTTACAGGTAGATCCGTGATAACCTGAATCACATCTTGACGGAAAGAAATGACCATTTAGGGACTGAATTGTGATTGTACAATTCTACATTTTGTCGATAAGCTGAATTTGAAACCAATTTAGTTTAAAGGGATATTAAAATACATGCATTTAAGGTCATGAATGTAAATGGGCCCCAATTCCTGTCCGTAGCTGGGATTCTCCGATCCCACTGCTATGAATGGAGATTTGGCTGAGCGCCAAATTCTCCGTTCCCGCTGACAGCTGTGATGGGGTGTACGACATTGGAGAATTCTGGCCACGGTGTTCTGGGCTACAAAGGCAATCACCTAATAAACCTAATAAATTGAATGAGTTAAAGACATTCGGTCCACCAATCGCATCAAAGTACAATTCACCCCATCATGAACTTTATTTTGACATCAAGCACTAAAAAAAGTCTTGATCATTTCCAGGATCCTGTGCTCAACACTTGGAGTGTGCACCAAATGGAGTTCCAGCACAGATCATCCATGATCAAGCTGAATGATGGAACAGGTTCAAAGGGCTGAATGGTTTACTCCTGTGCCTATGTATACATGCATCTCCTGATCAATCAATATTTCTATATTATTACATACTTGCATAGTCCATTGTAACACCAGCCATGTCCATTGCACATATCAGGACACTGTTGACCAATATAAATATCATCTAATGCCCATTCGTCCTGAATCATATAGTAACTCTGGCTCCATCGAAAACGTGTAGCACTTGACCTGAATCAGTTTTAAAAAAAGATGTTAGTCTTAAGAATTTACCTTAATTAAAATGATGAGTGACTGTATCACTAACCATTGCTACAAAGTATGCTGGAGATTTATTGAAAGAAATGTTTATAACTCCTGAATTAGTTCAGTTTGCAAAAATATCTGAGCTGCGCAGGCCAGAGGTCTCAAGTTTATTAGCTGATCTCCTCCTGTGTGGTAGTTAAGGTGCCATAATGTAGGCCTGGATCTCCTAAATTAGAGAGGGAAGAATCAGCCATGGCCGCTGATGGAAAGAGTAATGTTTGGCTGTAACAACAACACGTTTGATGAACCTGGCAATATTCATTGGTTCAGACATAAAGAATGGCCACCTGGGTAAAGTATCAAAGGACAGCCAATTAGCAATTGTATCTCAATATGAGTCAGCACCTCCCAGAGAGGAGGGTACAAGGAAATAGTTAGGCCCAAACCCACATTTTTTAAAAAAACATGGCATACAAATAACATTGTAAATGTACATAAAGAATATTCATGTTGCTCAGTGACTCTGCTTTACAGTTATTGAAGTGTTGGTGCCAATGGAGCAGAGAAATTAATCTGTATCCTATTAGGGATCTGCGTGCAAATATCTGGGCACAATTCACTACATTAAGACTCCATTTTTAATAGTCAAGCCCAATACTATGATCGAAGAGGTTAAGCCTCAATTAATGAATCTCAAGCTATGGTGCACTGGTCGAACACAGAAGATGTTGATTTATTTTATCAATGAGCCCATATTTGTCAAATAAACAAAGAACAAAGAACAGTACAGCACAGGAAACAGGCCCTTCGGCCCTCCAAGCCTGTGCCGCTCCTTGGTCCAACTAGACCAATCGTTTGTATCCCTCCATTCCCAGGCTGCTCATGTGACTATCCAGGTAAGTCTTAAACGATGTCAGCGTGCCTGCCTCCACCACCCTACTTGGCAGCGCATTCCAGGCCCCCACCACCCTCTGTGTAAAAAACGTCCCTCTGATGTCTGAGTTATACCTCGCCCCTCTCAGCTTGAGCCCATGACCCCTCGTGATCGTCACCTCCGACCTGGGAAAAAGCTTCCCACTGTTCACCCTATCTATACCCTTCATAATCTTGTATGCCTCTATTAGATCTCCCCTCATTCTCCGTCTTTCCAAGGAGAACAACCCCAGTCTACCCAATCTCTCCTCATAGCTAAGACCCTCCATACCAGGCAACATCCTGGTAAACCTTCTCTGCACTCTCTCCAATGCCTCCACGTCCTTCTGGTAGTGCGGCGACCAGAACTGGACGCAGTACTCCAAATGTGGCCTAACCAGCGTTCTATACAGCTGCATCATCAGACTCCAGCTTTTATACTCTATACCCCGTCCTATAAAGGCAAGCATACCATATGCCTTCTTCACCACCTTCTCCACCTGTGTTGCCA
The DNA here is from genome assembly GCF_964213995.1 of Mustelus asterias. Taxonomy (NCBI): domain Eukaryota; kingdom Metazoa; phylum Chordata; class Chondrichthyes; order Carcharhiniformes; family Triakidae; genus Mustelus; species Mustelus asterias. Next base: position 59,843,520 of record NC_135819.1, read on the forward strand.
CCTTCAAGGATTTGTGGACTTGCACACCTAGGTCCCTCTGTGTTTCTATACTCCTGATGACTCTGCCATTTATTGTATAACTCCTCCCTACATTATTTCTTCCAAAATGCATCACTTCGCATTTATCCGGATTAAACTCCATCTGCCACCTCTACGCCCAATTTTCCAGCCTATCTATATCCTGCTGTATTGCCCGACAATGCTCTTCGCTATCCGCAATTCCAGCCATCTTCATGTCATCCGCAAACTTGCTGATTACACCAGTTACACCTTCTTCCAAATCATTTATATATATCACAAATAGCAGAGGTCCCAGTACAGAGCCTGCGGAACACCACTGGTCACAGACCTCCAGCCGGAAAAAGACCCTTCGACCACTACCCTCTGTCTCCTATGGCCAAGCCAGTTCTCCACCCATCTAGCCACTTCTCCTTGTATCCCATGAGCCTTAACCTTCTTAACCAACCTGCCATGTGGGACTTTGTCAAATGCCTTACTGAAATCCATATAGACGACATCCACGGCCCTTCCTTCATCAACCGTTTTTGTCACTTCCTCAAAAAACTCCACCAAATTTGTAAGGCACGACCTCCCTCTTACAAAACCATGCTGTCTGTCACTAATGAGATTGTTTCGTTCTAAATGCACATACATCCTGTCTCTAAGAATCCTCTCCAACAACTTCCCTACCACGGACGTCAAGCTCACCGACCTATAATTTCCTGGGTTATCCCTGCTACCCTTCTTAAACAACGGGACCACATTCGCTATCCTCCAATCCTCAGGGACCTCACCCGTGTCCAAAGAAGCGACAAAGATTTCCGTCAGAGGCCCAGCAATTTCACCTCTCGTCTCCCTGAGCAGTCGAGGATAGATGCCATCAGGCCCTGGGGCTTTGTCAGTTTTAATGTTCCCTAAAAAACCTAACACTTCCTCTCTGCATTTAATACTGCATTTAGCATCTGAGAATTTATACCACATTGGGAGAAAACGCCACTCTAAATACATTATTTAGCCCATAAATCAGATTTTTGGAAGGCTGAATCTTGGCTTCCCACATGGTGCATGCTGCTCCCAAGACTACATCCCTTTCTGGAGCTCTTGTGCCACTTTCGACACGCCTTTGTGGGTTGAATAGCAGAACATTTGCATTATGGACTTTAATGCAGCCAGGATGTGTCACACTTATGGTATGATCTCAGACTGGTTTTGAAGGTCAACCGCTTAGGAAGTTCAGATGATTATCGGTGAATGTAAGAACAAGCTCTTCCCAGTCAAGAACCAGCTAATGCAATGACATTTTAATATTTATATTCCAAAATGCAAATGTGATAATTACACTGCGTTTGTTAAAAAAAAACTGTCCCCGACAGCTGCCTGCATCTCATCAGCAGTGCTGATATGCAAATATCTACACATAAAAACAAATTCATTTTCATAAAGCAAAAGCCAATGTAATTTGTCTAAGCTGTGCTTAGTACATAATGTGACTGGAAGAAAAATGGCAAGCTCAGGGCAGCAGTTTTCATCAAATGTCCTGCAAATGCTTTATGAAATTGGTGTCAAGATTACCAAATCCCTTCTGACACACTCCGACATGTTTAAACACCAGTGTTTTTTGTGGTTTGAATGCATTCGCCTAAATACTGAAGAAGTGTGCATATTCAATCAATGTTAAACAGAAACTTGTTAATTTTTTTATGGCTATTACGGAGATTAAAAATTCATTTGAGCCAATAACAGCTGTTAAGATAATTAAAACCAGAGTCACAAGTTGGGGAGGAGCCAATTAATGCCCAGTTACCTGGAGTCTTTGATTTCACATTCTGCAGATTTATGTGATGAGACAGTTGGTGGGAAGACAATGATTCATCTTACGTTTGGCCCATTCCCAAGGATTAATGCCTGCAATGATTTACTTACCACGTTTTCTGTTGCAGGGACACGGTTACTCTTTTCCACTGTGAGAACTCCGAGGAATGATAAACACTGGCAGAGGTGAACTCCTGGCAACTAGGCATACTGGGAAAACATTCCTGCAGGAAAACACATCAAGCTAGAAAATAGGGTTACCAAAAATTTTAAAAATTCCACATCTGCCTGTCAAAAGGCTTCAAATGTACAATTTGGGAATCAACGGATTAATGAAGATTGAGGACTGCAAAGGGCGTTGGTGAGGCCACACCTGGAGTATTGTGTGCAGTTTTGGTGTCCTTATCTGAGGAAGGATGTTCTTGGCATAGAGGGAGTACAGCCAAGGTTTACCAGGCTGATTCCTGGGATGGCAGGTCTGTCATATGAGGAGAGACTAAGTCGGTTAGGATTATATTCACTGGAGTTTAGAAGAGTGAGAGGGGATCTCATAGAAACTTATACAATTCTAACAGGGTTAGACAGGGTAGATTCAGAAAGAATGTTCCCAATGGTGGGGGAGTCCAGAACTAGGGGTCATAGTTTGAGGATAAAGATAACCTTTTAGAACTGAGGTGAGGAGCAATTTCTTCACCCAGAGGGTGGTGAAGATATGGAATTCACTACCACAGAAAGTAGTCGAGGCCAAACGTTGTCTGATTTCAAGAAGAAATTAGATATAGCTCTTGGGGATGAAGGGATATGGGAGGAAGGGGGAATCAGGATATTGAATTCAATGATCAGCCATGATCAAAATGAATGGCAGAACAGGCTCGAAGAGCCAAATGGCCTACTCCTGTTTCTAGTTTCTACATTTCTATGCTTCTATTGCGAGAATATCTTCTTTGAGTTAGATATATTTGAAATACCTGCAGTAGTCAATGGATTGTCAATGTTATCGATTCATATTCTGATAAAGCCATGGAAATGTACGAGGCCAAAACATGCTCAAAAGAATTTTCAAATTCAAAAATCAAACAAATAGATAGTTTTCTTCTTTCCAGATCACAATGAGGTCTCTGCGACAAATGGAACTTTCAGTCAGTTATAACCAGAAAGAACAAGTGGGAGCCACTAGTTTGGGCTGTGTTAATGTGGCATAGGAGGAGTTATTAGAGCAGAAATATTAAAACAACAGAGGGGAGCAAAAGCAACCATCTACACAAATGTGAGTGTGAAATGTTTGCTACGTTGAAGGATATGGTGTCTGAGGAATCCTTCAGAAAATCTCCACGGTGACAGTCCTTGGTTGAGAAGATATGTACTGAAGAAGTTTGTGGACCCAAGTTATCTTCTCCAGGGAAAGCACTTCATTTGCACCAGTTTTAGGTGAAACTTAGACACAAAATAAAGTCTTTACACTGAAAAGATGGTACTGATACTGAGGAAATCAAAACCTGGTTCAAACCTAAATAAAACTTCATTGATGGCTGAGAGCCTGTTCAATAAAGGCCTAAGCAGGAAACTTATTAAAGTAACTTAAACGCATTAGTTCAAATATAGTCACAGGCAGGGGCTTTATTCATATTTGGTGTCACAGTGAAGATGATCTGAATGCAACTTTAAATAATGACCGCACCTATTCATAACACCAAAGACAACAAGAAGAAAGATTTGGCATTGACAGGAACAACGTATGTAAATTGTAAACTGCTTTCTGACATCACTAAATGTCATTTATGCCAAGAAGTGGCACAAGTCTCAAGATTGAAGTAGCACTGAAATATAAACTAGGGCCTGAACATTCATGTCACGACACAGGATCACTTTTTATTAGCAATGAATAAAAAAATGACGAGCTATTTGCACATGTTCCCATTCCATTTGTATAAACTTTATCCAACAGTGCACAATTCAAAAAAAGATTGTATCATTGGTACAATCCAAACTAGACTGATTAATATTTGCAATGTTTAACATTGAGCCCATTAGGTTATTTTTAAAAATAAAGGAAAACTGTAGTTAGCTTGAACAATAGGATGAATGGCCCTAATTACGAATAGGGTAAATTCAGTGCTCTTAATAATGAACCTCACTGAAGGGGAACATTTGCAGCAGAGAAAGTTCTCTTCAAACACAGGAGTGCTGAATTTACCATTTAATAATTTCACTTTCCTCTGGAGGATTTAATCTGTAGAATTTATGGAACCCTACATGCAGAAGGAGGCCTTTCAGCCCATTGAGTCTGCACCTACTCTCTGAAAGTGCATCTTACCCAGGCCCACCAGAAGTCACGCGTAGTGGAAGCATTGGGGTCAAGATGTTTAATTGTTCAAGACTATAAGAGACAGATTTGTTGGATTAGTGGATCTTTACCTGCCCATCATTTTTTGTATTTTTATCTGTTCTTATAAGTTACAAGTTTCTGGCTATATCACTGTGTAAATTTAGCACTAAGCAAGTCCAAAAAACTAGTAAATCTTGCTCTCATATTTACCTCCTGTACAAGGTGCCATGTTAAGCCGTGGTTTGTGGAATATTCTAGTCTTATTTGGTTGTCCACGTGCAGTGTAAAAGGCTTTCCACAGCCCATCACCAGGCTGAATTGCAGCATATATGAGGCCCCGATCTGCATGGACTGGGTTTCGACATAGCGCATGCTCGAACTTGTTTTAGAATCTCCAGTGAAACTGTAGCAATGACAAATAAAGAAGTATTAAGTGGACATAATTGTTAAGATCAAGCCAAAGGCAGAATTCTTTAGCAAAGTAATGCGAGTGATTGGACTGTGCAGTAGGTTAGTCGCCGGCCTTTCACCTCGAGGCCATTGGTACAATCCAAACTAGACTGATTGATAAAAGTTTGATTATTTGCTTGTTGCTCAAACCTAATTCCTGAAGAACATAAGCCTAAATACATAAAGTTGTATCATTTTGAGGGTACTTGCAATCTTATTGAGAGAGACTACAAGTTAGGTGTTGCGGGAAATGTAAAATCACTGTGCTGATGCAACAGAATATGCTCTTCGAAGATTGGGGCTGAAGCACGTTGTTGGGCTGAACGTTTTCTTTTAATGTCTTTGATGCTCTAAATTTGAATTACGATGTTTGTCATGTATTTGATGTAGCTTTTTGTCCCCCTTTTCCTGAAGTCCTATCATCCATGTGATCAATATATTTTACATGACAATCATTACTGAGTGCAAACAGGAAGGGATATACTTTGTTGATAAGTTGAGGGTTGAGTATGAATGATGTGCAACTCTTTATAATTCAGGCCTTTGAAGTAACAATAACCTCCTTGGGGTATCATAGGTTTTTGGGGTAGACTATCCTTCAGTGTGGAGAGGCACACTGTGCACGCAAAACTACGCGTGACTTCACTTATGCCATCACATGGAACTGCAGCCAAATAGAGTGTTTATATCACACTTGAAATTTTAACAATGAAACCAAATATCTCAAAACTGTCTCTGTATTCATTGCAGCAAGAACAATGGTGTTTCCATAAGTCCACTGGATAGATGATTTATTCATATTTCCATGGTGGAAATAATCCAAAATGGTCTTTTTGGCTGCAACAGAAATATGGTGATGGAATGATTCATTGGTAAGCCGGTTAGTTCAGTTGGCAACATGGCTAATGTTGATTCTGAATAATGCCAACAGCGGGGGTCAATTCCTGTTCTGGCTGAGGTAGATTTGGAACCTGCCCCCTTCACCCTGCCTGAAAATGGAAGGTAACAGTAAACCACCCATCACTAACAAAAGAAACGGCTCAAACTGAAGCATCAACAGACAAGAGCCAAAGACATGTTTTTGGGCAGAGTCCAATAGGATGGGAATCGTGCTTGGCAGCAATCTCTTTTCTAATGCTATCACTTTGAAAATATATGCTAACAGAAACAACAAATATGACATGCATGATAATAGCAAGAGACAACTGCCCTTTCAATAGTAAAGATTACAGTCTCTACTATAAATGCTGGTGCCTAGCTACTAATCAAAAACATTTTCATAACCTTTATTTGTAAAGGTGATTTCTGAGAGAACTTTGAGAATGTTAACCATTTTCCTTCTTTTGCACAACAAGAAGCAATGAAATAGAAATACAGCCAACCCAGCGCATCTTTCAGTTTCCAAAGATAAATCCTTTCGATTTTTCTTTGTTCCAGAAGTAGTCGCATATATATAGAAATATATGTGATACTTTGTATTATTGCTACTGTATATCCCTCTGTTTTATAAACAGGATCCACATAGTCTAATCCATTTGGATTATACTCTCCCAATATGACAATATCACCTGTCACATGAGACATCATCCTTTGAGTTCCAACACCAGGCTATGCCACCTATGTCTTTATTATTGATGTCTTTTGTGTTCACCACTCTCACCACTGAAGAACTATGACGAATCACTGTAGACAACTCTAAACATAGCTATGCATGTTTCATAAAGAATGAAGAAAAAATGCCATTTATAAGAAAATATCTCAGTTGTGGACTGTTCTAATATTTGACTAGACCAGTTGATGACATCATTAAAACCCTTCAACTCACTTACTACCTCTATCTCATTTCCTTTCATTATCCCATATTCAACATCATCATAAAGCTATCTTCTTTTTATGGATTATTGAATTTGTCTTTTGCAGGAAGAGATGATGTGATTGATGTAGTGTGCAGTCACAACATCAAACCCGCGGCCAAGCAGGCCTCAGAAGAGTTCCAAACCCTAGCTGTCTCTAAATTACTCATAATGGAATGCCCTTCCTGCAAGGAGAGCATCAGGAGAACATCCTAATAAAGAATAATTTATTTCTAAGAAATCATTTTTTGATTTCCAAATTCAGAGCCATCTAATGCTATAGATTTACAATTAAAGAGGAAACAGAATCGGACTAACCTCCCCCAGAGGACTGTTGAGGTAAACCTTCTGGCCATTGCCTTGACACATGTTGCTGTGCTGGAGGTGTTACTCTGTGCAGGAGAGGCTGGGTCAACACCTAAGCAAGGAATGTCCTTAGGGCCTAAGTAGAGAAGTACTCACTGTTGCGTCGTTCTTTCCAAAAGAGAATTTGGCAGGCCTTTAGCTGTTGTTCCAGGGTCAACTGCAGCCCTCTTCTGGCAGAAGGCAGGTGTGTGGTAAGGGTGCAACACTCAAGGTGTACCACCTTGATAACTCTCTGCTAACAATTCAGGGCTGCAAAGTGGAGGAAACTACAGCGCAGTAATTTCTTTATGAACCTTTGACAAATCAATATTTCCATCCTTTTTCTCTGGTCCATATTACCTCAGGAGATGACTGGTATTATACTGATCTATCAAGCGCACATCTGCTACTTTCAAACTCACCTATTAAAAATGCTGTTGAGTTTGATCTTAAATAATTTCTTAATTCAGTCATAAGCTGAGTTCAGTGAAATTTCAAGATGAGTAAATCATTTTAAGACAATCATTCACAATAAAGTTTAAACTGCAAAGATGATTTTTGTTTCTGGCAGTCTCAGATAACTGTAAACTTGACTTTGTGCGAACTATCTGCTTGGCAGAAGAGCTTTGTACTGTAATTATTTTATTATGACTTTGTGGTCTAAAATAAGCCCATGATAATTTAATCATATTTGTTTAAAATTAAAATAATTTACGAGCATTTTAACTGACTCCAAATTTATGGCTTCTTATTTGGAGAAGGGAAGTGACTGATGGAAACATTACACATGATTAGACACGTTTCACTTGCTGCAGAAAATGAGATAGGGAATAGTCTGCACTGAATGATAAATCATCCAACCCAAATTCGCGCAATGAAGAAAATGTTGTCAATCACTCCCCCGTGACCAACAGCAACATTGCACCTAACTCATTGCTGTGGAGTTGCCAAGAGGAAACCAAATGGAAGCCCAGCTGAGATCAGCTAACATTAATTAATTTAACCACTAATCAGTTAGATAGTGTGAATTGGTCTGGAGATTTCCCATGGGATAATGGCTGGCAAGGGCTCTGAAGGTCACCAGCCAAATTCAACACCTCTCCACCAGCTCCGTCAGCCTCCCCATTAACCTCTTTATGTATCTGCTTTTCCTTGAGGCAATTTCTAAAAGCATAGGCTAAAAAGTTAATGTTGGCATGACATAAATTCCTCCGAGCTACAAAATCTGAAATATTTCCTGGCTCTGTTAATTATACAGAATTTATGAAGATCATATTTCTATCTTACTGGATTTTTACTGTATGCTAAGGCAAGCTATTACCTGAAAATTGGAGAGTATATTGGGGTAAGGCAAGTGAATGGGAGGGGGGATGGAGGGGAAATAAATTTTATTCAAAATTTGGATAAATTGGATAAATTAAAAGTCTTTGCAAAAAATCCACTGAATTGTTTTTTAGAAGTACAACTTCTCACCACTCAAACTCTTCAGCAGCGACTCTGAAGGCAGAATTTGAGACTCTCCTGGGGGAGGGACAGAGGTGTGCCAGTTCCTCACTGCCATCCCACCCTACAGTCACTTTGACAGAGATGAGATGGAGGGATGGGGTGAGGGTGGCAGGGCTCCTTGCCCGCACGGGGACAATAGCTGACAAGGCCGGTTAAGAAACCTTTGAGGTCAGTTAAAGGAAACTGTCTGAGATTTTCCAGTCAGCCTCCAGGTTCTTGTAGATGACGGAGGGTCAGTTTGGGTACCTGGAAGTAACCGCTCGGTAGCAGATTAGTGGATCAGTTCTCTAAAAGTAAGTGGAAAAATCAAAAGCTCTGACTTGTTCTTCAGCAGTGTCCACTGGTCCCTTTCAAAATGACTGATAAGACCATGGTAATCCTGCAAAAAGTGAGCAGCGCAGGCTCTGCCCAGCTTATGTCAAATTTGACATCAAGATCCTAAAAAAGATGTGTGCCCTCTGGAATATGCTAATCAGGAGCTAGCGTCCTCCTAGGGAGCTGCCCCAATACTCTCTGGAAGTCTCCAGTTACTACTTTCAGAGGAGGCTGGATGCAGGCAATTCAAATCTGCGGCACAAATTTCCAGCTCAGCAAATTAAATTGGGAACATTTGGCAAAGTTGAATGCAGAATCATGCTCCCGGTATTCTGTTGTAACAACCTAGTTCAAAATCCTGCTTAAACGTTTCCACTCCCACATCTCACAGCCTCTTTAAGCAATGGTCAGTATCATCATACCAGCCTGTGTGCATTGGAAATCTGTTTGAAACTCCCCAACCCCATTTCACACCAGATTATTACAGCAGCCAGGCGAGAAAGGAGACTTTCATTCTAATGGACTAGCTGGACACAATCCCAGAATCTAAAGGTGAAAAGAGAGTGCTTAACCCAGGCGTCAACTCAAAACAGCCTTGCAAGAACTCAATTGGCCAAATACTGTCTTGTTAGCCATGATTCCAGCGTACTAATAAACTGTTAGGTAGATTTCCATAAGAAGAGCTTTCAATCTGTCTTGAATTCAGAATGAAGCATAAATAGTGATCTCGTCAACAATAAAACTGGAAAAATCACAGCCAATGTAAGTTGCCAAATGAATAACACTAGAAAACCATAATCCATTTCGTTCCAACCAGCCACTAAATCACTGAAGCATTCAATTGAGAGTAAGCTAACCAAAGTGTAACAATGGCTAAATGTGACTTATGTTTTTATAGGTGTAATGCCTGTTCAATTTATGTATAACAGAAGAAAAGATAGGAAATAAGAAACTCACCGTGATATTCAAAATGATCATAATTAATGACTGGGATAGATGGACTGACTGCTTTGCATTCAATAGATGCACTGAAATAGTTCTATACTCACAGATACAATAACTCATTCAACATACACTCCTGACTCAAGAAACCTGTCCCACCTTTACCCTTTTGATGGATGGCATGCACCCTCCCTGCTGCTCCTGAAACAAATCCTTCAGGAGAAACATTATGTAACAGCACTTATGAGGAAATAAATTACAACTTTATTCTTCATGTCATTTTTAAATTAAATTGGTGAAACTTTGCTGCTTGATTAATTCATCATTCTTGGCTAGTTATCTTCCAAACTCTGTCCAATTCCAGTTAGCTATGATGCATCACTAAGCCAAATTGTGAAATTAAGGGAGGTGCCCGTCTTCCCAAAGCGACTTCAGGACATCTGATATTGGTTATTTTTTGAAGACGAAGGGAAAATGCCATTATATCACCAATATAGTTTTAATATTTTAATTTAAACTTTAATATAATCGAATTTCCAACGAACAGTGTAGAAAGTACAAGATAAATGAGAAAGTCACAAATTGGCACCAAATAAACAATGATCCTTCTGAACACTGACCGTGATTAAGCAATACATGTTCTGTTGTCACTGTTATCTGAATTTTCCCAGCCTCATGATGGCGGGTTTGCCGTATTCCCACTGCCAGGGAACTTTCTTGGGGTGGGCTGGAAATCAAATCAGCTGCCTCTCTAACTCAGCCTTGAATAAATTCAATGGCCCATCCTCCACTGTCTTCTGGGAAGAGAATTCCACAGAGTAATGACTCTCAGAGGAAAAAATGCACTCTCATCTGCGTCTTAAAAGGGAGATCTTATTCTTGAATGTATTCCCATTATTCTAGCCTCTCTGCACATGAGGATATGCCCTCCTGGTTTCCTTCGATCAAGTCCCCATAGGGTTTCAATAAGATCACCTCAAATTCTTCACCAATGGATACAGGACCAACGATTCTTCATAAGATAAGCCCTTCGTCCCAGGAATAAGGCAAATGAACCACCTCTGAACCACTTCTAATGGAATTGCATGCTTTTTAAAATTAATTTGTGGGACATGGGCGTAGCTGGCTGGCCAATATTTGTTGCCCATCCCTATTGCCCGAGGGCAGTTTGAGAGTCACATGTAGGCCAGACCAGGTAAGGATGGCAGATTTCCTTTAGGATTTTCCGAACAATCGACAATGGTTTCATGGTCATTAGTAGATACTTAATTCCAGATATCTTTTACTAAATTCCACCAACTGTCATGGTGAGATTCGAACCCTGGTTCCAGAACATTAGCTGAGTTTCTGGATTAATAGTCTAGCAATTCACCAATACTCCTTAGACAACATCTACCAAACACGCAACCTCTACCACCTAGACAGGGCAACATATGCAAGTTCCTCTCCAACCAATAGACCATCCTGATTTGGAAATATATCCTTCACTGTCGCTGTGTCAAAATCCTGGAAATCCCTCCCTGACAGCACTGTGGATGTACCTACACCACATGCACTGTAATAGTTCAAGAAGGCAGCTCACCACCACCTTCTCAAGGGGGCAATTAGGGATGGGCAATGAAAATGCTGGCCTAGCCAGCGAAGCCCACATTCCATTATTGAAATAATAAAAAAAACTATCTCCATTTGAACAGTGTACTGCTTTTCCATTCTTCCTGCGAAAGGGGATGAGTTATTTTTCCATAATATATTCCATCAGTCCACTCATTTAACCAATTGAAATCCCTTTTGTAGACTCACAGGCGTTTTACCACCAGCAGTGTGGCTCCCAACTCCATGCGGAAGTCACCAGCTCAATGGAGGTGGTCTCCCTGTGGCAGACCAGATTGGGGATGGGGGTCCTTAAGAAAATACACCAAGAATGGAGAAACCTAATCTAGGAGAGGAGTTTCCCCTGTAACCCTATCGAGCTGCTGCCTGTTTATTTCTTCATTGATGTACAACCTGTTGAGGCATTCTTTTGGTCCTTGAGCTGCCTCACCAGTGCCTACCTTCCCGGTGGGGCTGCTAAGGTTCTGTTTGGGCCGGCTGAATAATGAGACTGGGCACAATCCTTTATAGGACAGTGAAAGTGGAGGTGGCCAATTAGGAGGCTGTTTCTTGGAAGATTTCTGAGTAGGTTTCGCTGCCGGCAAGTACAGAGTTGGGACCTCCATTTGGCCCCAATATCAGGGTCCTGAGGAAAAGCTAGATCTCTTGCCTTTTAAAGAGCAATATTATATTATATCAGCAGGCTATTAACACAGACAGGACTTCAAATTCATTCTTGCTAAGCAATGATCCTGTCTGCTTGCTGCCATTGAAAAAAAGCCATATTCCATCAAAGTCAGAACTGGGCAGCTTTTGGCATATTTGGGTCTTTGCGAACAGATCAGAAATGTTCCAACACTTGTCAAGTTAAGTTTGATTCTCAATTCAAGTCACTTGGGACCAGCGGACAATTTAGCGGGTACACGGGACTAAATATTTCAGCAAGTTAAATAAACTCAATGAAGTCATTGGTGTGCAACAGAGCTATTTACATGAAATCATTTACTTTAGTTCGATCTAAGCTAATATCAATAAAACATGCTGTACTTGCTTTCACAATGTCCTTTTTAGCCCTCACGAGGCTAATTTTCTCTCTGAATGAAACTCGCTTGCTACCTGGTTATCTTCCCAATCAGCTTTCAACAATCACTCCTTAAGTCCACTGCTCATGCACATTGTCAACTGCTCTCTTCCTGCAGGCAATTGTTATCCCATTAATACAGCTATTATCATCTGCCTTCTTAAAAATCCTATTGTGATCACTTTGTCCACTTTAGTTTCCAGTCATAGAATCCCTACAGTACAGAAGGAGGCTCTTTGGCCCATTGAGTCTGTACCGATCACAATCTCACCCAAGCCCTATTCCCATAACCCCACGCATTTACTCTGTTAATCCCCCTGACATTAAGGGGCAATTTAACATGGTCAATCAACCTAACCCGCACATCTTTGGAGTGTAGGAGGAAACTGGAGCACCCGGAGGAAATCCATGCAGACACGGGGAGAATGTGCAAACTCCACTCAGACAGTGACCCAAGGCCAGAATTGATGCTGGGACCCAGGCGCTGTGAGGCAGCAGTGCTAACCACTGTGCCACCGTGCCGCCCCGTATAAGGAATTTTAAAGTATCATTGCAACTCAACAATAACTTGTATTTATAATGCAACTTTGACACAGTCAACTGTCCCAATCACTTCACAGAAGTTTAATCAAATAAAATTTAGCACCAAGCCACAAGGGTAATGTTTGACCAAAAACTTGGTCAAAAACATTGGTTGGTTTTAAGGAACATTTTGGAAGAGAGCGAGAGAGAGAAACAGAGGAGGAGGAGGGAGGGATTTCCAGAGTTTAGCACACGGGCAGGCGAAGGCATGGCATCAATGGTGTAGTGAGAAAATCAGGAATACTCAAAAGGCCAGAATTGGATACTGCAGAGATCTCAGAGTTGTAAGAGGTGGTGGAGAATTCAGAGACGGGGAGGGACAAGACCATAGATAGATTTGAAAACAAGAATGACGATTTTAAAATTCAGGCCAGCGGTCAGTGTGATGGATGATTGATATTTGGAGAGGTTAAGCTCATATTTACTGAGGGTAAATATGAGGTAAGTCAGGCAAGCATTGGAATAGTCGATTCTGGAGGTATTAAGGGCAGGGTTGAGGGTTCAGCAGTAGATGAGCTGAGGCAGACATGAAGATGGGTAATGTTACAGAGGTGGAACAGCAAGGCAGTCCTCATCAATGATTCTCCCATTAATACTGCTATCACCACCTGTCTTCTTAAAATAGTCTACCTTTGACTCCTTTATTATTTTGTGACTATGTCTCCTTTAACTCCCTGTAGTCCTCAATACAGTCACTTTCATGATTTTATTCTTATCCACCTCACATTCCCAAATTCTCTCTTCCTAGGTCCATATCATTATCTCAAAGATCCCACACTTTCCTTGTCCTATTCCTTATCTATAAACAGCTCTTGGTAATATAGTGGTGACCGTGGAGCTAGGTTCCACATATATGCTGCTAACATCCAAATCTATCACCACTCTTGATCTCTAACTGTCACCAAGATGTTTGATTGCCTATCTCTCAAATCCTGGCTATTCACGTCAACACTGACCAAACAGAGGCCACTTTGTTTTGTTTGAGGCAGAATCTTTGCACCTCAAACACCAATTCCATCTTCCTCCCTTGATGCTCATGCAGGCTAAACATGTAGGCACACACACCTTGATATCCTCTGTTGAGTTGAGCTTCAATTCCAGTATCTATTGCATTGCCAAAACCACTTACATGCACCTTCAGGAACAACACTTGACTTCCACCATCAATAAACCATTCTCCATAGCTCAAACCAAGAATGTTTTCTTGTCACTCTCCCCATCTTCAGCCTACACAAATTTTTAAAACATCCAACACCCTTACTGCCCTGACCTAACTCTCAGATATCCCACAAATTAGTCTTTCACAACTTCCATCGATTTCACTCTTCAAGCACACTAGCATCAAAATCCTCACTCTTATCCTCAAATCCTTCAGTGAACTACTAGTAAAATTGTTTCCAGCTTTACACTGCAGCATTGACGCTCTATTCACCTGACTTTCGTCTACTGCACATTGTCCCCTTCTCTATTCCATAGTGACAAAGCCTGAAGCCATCTTGCACCTTGCACTTTTATACAAATCTCTTGGCCTTGTGAGCTCTATCCATTATCTTGCATCAATGGCTATCTTTTGTGGTGACCTATCCAAAGTTTGTAATGGTTCAAAGTGTCACGGAACCTCCAGCAATATAATTGGTCAACCGTGTGTTGGAGTTTTCAGTCTTCTATTGCGATATAGAAGCTACACAAACAGATCATTTCATAAGGTGAGAGCTTTTCAATTATTTCAACGAATCCACATTGTAGTTTTTCAGGGGTAATGCCTCCAACCTTTCCATGAAAACTAACAATAAATCAATAAGAGTTCTTCATCCAAGGCAGATTCATATCTAATGTGATCCAAATATTTTACTTCCTTCTCTCAACTTAGAACCAAAAAGCTTTGGAAAAACAAGCATGAATGAGAAGCAATCATATCCTATCATTTGACTAATTACATTCGCATTTTCCAAACCTGCAAAAAATTCCTTTAAGGCAGCATGAGAAATTGAAGCAAGTGCAATTTCTGGAGTATGCTTCCTACCTGAGAGACCAGTCGTGGTTACAGTAAGGTTGGACATTTCCCAGGTAGAAGCCCAAGGATTGAGTCACATCCACAAGATTGGTGAAGTTGAGAGTAATGCTGTTGTACAGGACTGAGGTCATAGTAATTTCATCAATGGCCCACACGTCCTCTTGAGGCCCAGAGTGATAAGGCTGCCACCATCGGAACTGAATGCCAAATTGCTGGGCGTTGTCTGGGAGCTCCACAGAGATAATTCTATGACCAAAAAGAGCTTTGTGTGAAAATTCTACGCAACATAATCGACGAATCATCCCTTTGTATCGACAGTATTTCCAACTGGTACAGAGTATGGTAAAATGTAAAGTCAAGCAATGCTCACAGATGTTGTCCTGCAAAGAAGAATGATTTTGCAAGGTTTTAAAAACAATGCTGTCAAGACAAGAAACCACACAGAAACATGCAGACAACATTTTGATAGATCTCATTCAATATTTATTAAAAGCACATTTTGAGATGGGACCGTTCCTGCTCTGTAACAAAGGCAGATAAGACTTCCAACATGAATCATAAGTTTTATAAGACAAAGCTTAATAAGTAATTTGGGTGAATTCCTGTCAAGGGTTATTAAATTACTGAGCAATTAAGGTGGACTTCATGTGTAGGCTACAGATCAAAAGATCAGAAATTCCAGTAACATTCACCATGAAAAGAAACCCAGAGAATGATACGATTTCACTTTTTGAGGTGAGATCATTTCTTACAGAGACCCAAGTGCAGGTAACTTAAGCCTGATTAAAATTTAGTCACACATTTTAAGTTATTAAGGCTGTTGTCTTTTCAGGACCATGTGATAACTGCCGCAACAGCAACCTCCTTATGGGGAGATGGTGGAGTAGTGGTAATGCCACTGGACTTGTAATCCATAGGTCCAGGCTAATGCTCTGGGGACATGGGTTCACATTCCATAATGGCAGCTGGTGGAATTTTATTAATTTATTAATTCAATTAATAAATCTGGAATATAAAGCTGGTCTCAGTAATGGTGAACATGAAACTATCATCGATAAGGACGGCAGATTTCCTTCCCTAAAGGACCCTAATGAAGCAGTTGGGTTTTCACAACAATCGATGATAGTTTCATGTTCACCATTACTGAGACCAGCTTTATATTCCAGATAAACAATCTAACCCGCATATCTTTTGATTATGGGAGGAAACTGGAGCACCCAGAGGAAACCCACGCAGACACGGGGAGAACATGCAAACTCCACACAGACAGTCACCCAAGGATGGAATTGAACTCGGGTCCCTAGCGCTGTGAGGCAGCAGTGCTAACCACTGAGCCACCGTGCCACCCTTGATATCCTTTTCAATGTTTTACTACAGCACGAATCCAAAGAAATGGATCAGTGGCTGCACTGAATTCGCGAAGAGTCAGATAAATCTTCCATTTGCAAACAACACCAACAATAATTTCTTGACTTAGATATTAATTATAAACAATTAACATGTCAATACCAAAGCTCTATTTCCACCCACAAACCAAAATACATTTCTGTTTGTGCCAGAAGTTTTAAAAAATGGAAATAAGTAAATATTGACACCCTTTCTATTAAGTCCACAACACAGACTGAAGTCACCAGTTTACCCAGGGTTGCCAGTCATCATACTTAGGCACTAGAGAAAGTCAAATTTTCATCTGTACATGTTTTCCTAATTGCTAATACTAGTAATTAGTGCCAAGTCTAAATTTAGTACTTGGTGTTTAGTCAAAACGTTCTTACCCACTTATGTATTAGAACAGTGCAAACCTTACAAAGTATGGAGCACTAATGAAGAATAATGTCATGTTTTTAACAACTGTCGACATATGGAACAGCAGGGAGGACATATTATCGCAAGAAAAAATAATTCTATCCCCATGATTAGCTCCATAAATCAACAACACTGTTCCCACCCAGCTCTGCACCTGACAAGATCAGCAAGCAACTGGATTTCTTGGCAAACTTGCTGGCCACAGCTACTGCACAGCTCTGATGATCTTCCAATCTAAGAGTGCTTTCAATAGGCAGCATGCTGAATTTCACGTCTGCTTTCAATTTACTAACAAATGTAAAACTTTAATACGAAACTGACTTCTGCCTGGTCAGCAATTTCGATTGGACAACAATGTTACATCCAAGTTTTCTAAGATTAAATTTCAATATAAATAAACTATTGAAAAATAAAATTAATTTAGACTGCGATCATAGACAGCTGAAATGTCAGTATAATGTTCTATCGTGCAAAGGAGATATTAATAGATGAAGTGAATGGCAAAAACTGTGGGAAATGGATTTCAATGTTGGCAAAGTGTAGGGTCATCACATTGATTCTAAAAGAAAAAAATGTAACTAAATGGTGAAATGTTAGACAGAGTGGAGATCCAAACAGACTTGGAGAAGCACTTGCAGCCCCTGATGTGGGTGAGTACCGAGACAGAGCAGGAAAATTCACTCCGCTGACTGGTATCTCGGGATTATCCCGTCCCCGGTCATTTTTCCCGAGGTGAGATCGGCATCTAAAGGACTACTTGCCTGCAAACGGTGGGTAGGCAATTGAAGATCGTTAATTGCCTATTAAGTCCTATTATCAGAGGTTCACTGGAATTTTCCTGACATTAAGTTTCATTTGTGATTTTCTTTTGTTTAAGGCAGTATTCCTTTAAGAGAAATTTGAGTTGATTTGATTTATTATTGTCACATGTATTATTATACAATGAAAAGTATTGTTTCTTGCATGCTATACAGACAAGGCATACCATTCATAGAGAAGGAAAAGAGTGCAAAATGTAGTGTTACAATCACAGCTAAGGTGTAGAGAAAGATCAACTTAGTGCGAGGTAGGTCCATTCAAAAGTCTGATGGCAGCAAGGAAGAAGCTGTTTTTGAGTCGGTTGGTACGTGACCTCAGACTCTTGTATCTTTTTCGCGACAGAAGAAGGTGGAAGAGAGTATGTTCAGGGTATGTGATGTCCTTGATTATGCTGGCTGCTTTGCCGATGTAGCAGGAAGTGTGGACAGAATCAATGGATGGGAGGCTGGTTTGCATGATGGGCTGGGCTTCATTCACGACCCTTTGTAGTTTCTTGCAGCCGGGGCACAGCAGAAGCCATGCCAAGCTGTGATACAACCAGAAAGAATGCTTTCTATGGTGCATCTGTAAAGGTTATTGAGAGTCGTAGTGGACATGCCAAATTTTCTTAGTCTTCTGAGAAAGTAGATGCGTTGGTGGGCTTACTTAAGCATAGTGTTATCATGGGGGGACCAGGAAAGGTTGTTGGTAATCTCGGTCATCTCTACTTCATCCCCATTGATATAGACAGGGGCATGTTCTCCACTACGCTTCCTGAAGGTGATGACTATCTCCTTCATTTTGTAGACATTGAGGGAGAGATTATTGTTGCTGCACCAGTTCACCAGATTCTCTATCTCATTCCTGTACTCCGTCTTGACATTGTTTGAGATCTGGCCCACTACTGTGGTGTCATCAGCAAACTTGAAAATCGAGTTGGAGGGGAATTTGGCCACAGTCATTGGTGTATAAGGAGTATAGTAGGGGGCTGAGGACACAGCCTTGTGGGACACCGGTGTTGAGGATGATCGTGGAGGGGGTATTGTTGCCTATCTTTACTGATTGTGGTCTGTGGGTTAGGAAGTTGAGGATGCATTCACAGAGGGAGGAGTCGAGCCTTTAATTCCTTTAATTTGTCCCTCAGTTCATTTAGTGAAGATGTTCCAGCACACACTCATTCCAGGGGCCCCGACTCATCCCCTTGGAGCAAACAAACCCCCAACTTCTGGCCCTCTTTATTCCAGATCAGGTTTACGAAGCTGGGAAATGTCCCAACTCTGCGCACCCTACCTGGGAGTGGAAATCTGGACCCAAGACAGCAAAACATTGAGCTGAAGGGAATTTGACTCAGGAATCTTAAGTGGAAATGAGATTGATGCTGTGCTATAGAATATAAACTTTAAAACTCCTGCTCTATCTTTTGCTGCAAAAGGGCAGAAAAACAAAAACATTGCAGACAGGAAAAGGAAGCATATGTAGTTTTGTCCCCAACTCTGTTGGCTGCCTCCCTATTGATACTAAATCATCTCATGCAAGTGCACATGGAGTCATTTCTACATATACAGATATAGTGTGGTCACATATATATACATACACATATAATATATATATATATATATATACACACATACACATATATACATATACATATCTCCAACTCAGTTTTAAGTTCCAGGGAATGGTGTTAACTTCTTGAAATATCACAATACTTATACTTAAATCCATTGTGCATTCTATTAATTCTCCCATCAGGTTATGCTTTATGTTTCAAATCATTTGAAGGAAGCAACCATAATAAAATAAAATGACCTTAAAAACAAAATATCAAATCTGATCACAAATTCATTAAGGTGACAGATAGTTATTCAGGGGTTAATTGCAAATTAGCATTGAGGGATGAACTAAATGATAGCATCATGCTCCGAGTGTGTTTTATTCAGCTGGCAGTGCTGTCACCAGGACAGGTGGCACACACCACAAAAATAGTGCACTTGGCAAAATCCTTGGGCCTTGCACAGCTGGGGAACAGTTAGCAAACCTGGTACAGCTGCCGTTCTAGTCACAATGGGCACTGCGGACAAAGCTCAAACAGTGGAGATAGTTGGCAAAGGCAGAAATCTGGCCCAGCAGGCAGCCACTGCCTGCAAAGATCCCTGTCTTGTTTGTCAACTCGAGGTTGTTCCAACTCGTCAATGACAAGTATGCATAATTAGAGATCAAAAAATGGCCAAAAGAAGATGGAGTGTGATAGGAAGCAGTACTTTTTGGAATGTTTTATAAGCGCAAGGTGAGTACTTCAGGCATGTGTAATTCTGAAAATTTGAAAGGATTACAAGCAGTTTAATATGGCAAAGGCCTGAAGAATTATTTGTAAAGAATAGTGAAATACAATCCTGTAATCTTGGCTGGAGTTTGTGATAAATAACTTTTAATTCCAATGTAACCATGGTGACAAGTTAATTAATAACACCAATTCGAAAAAAAATGCTGATTAGCACCCAATAGTTATTGATTAGTCTATGCTGAAAAAAGTAATAGATTGCTACAAGATTTCAGGGTAGTTTTAAATTTGCTGTAACAGCTGAAGATTGCCAAAGGATTACATAATTTCCCTGCTTCCCCAGATCTCATATTTCCCCCGCAGTCTGACAGTTCATCCACTAACCATGTGAAAACTGACACACCAAGAGTCCAGAGAGAAAAGAACTGAAAGTCCTGCTTCATTGAAGAGATGTAAATCGGTCTGAGCCTGCAGTTTATCTGAAGTGCACATTGATTATTTCTGTTTGGAGATTGTGTTACAATACTGATTAACTTATCTGATAGGTACATTGATTATACATTAACAAAGTAAAATATTGCATTGAGGTTTCTTTCAGTAATTTGCAGTACCATCTGAAGATTGCCAAACAATTATATAATTCCACCCCCAATGACATATTTCACCTCAGTGTGACACTATCCACCAACCACCAGCTCAGTCAAGTGAGTCAGACTCAATTGGAGTCAGCTTCCAGCTTTCATGCTGTGGCAAATACTTCCATTTTATGATTTATCCAAGCTGTCCATTGAAGCTAATAGCATTTACTATCATATTCACAGTAATTAACTTAATTAATACTAATTATAGACAGTTACCAGATGGAAATTATAGATGACCATCGCTGCCATTCGTAAAGACTATCCTTACCATCAAAAGGTCACTGGCAAAGCTCTTCAAGAGCTGTTTGTGATCATGAGCAAAAACACCCCTGACACAGTGCTGCCAACAATTACACCTCTATGAGGAAGCAAAAGGTTTATAAAAAAGCATTTGTAAAATATTATGCTTCCTTACAAAAGTTGTTCCCAGTTGAAATTTGCATTGCACGCTTGTGCTTCATAAATTTCTGCTTGCAGTTTTCTGCCCTGCAAATACCTCTCAAATCCTGTAATCTCAAAGTGCTAAATAAGCATTATCAGGATGATTTATGATCATTGCTAATTGTTAGGCTAACGGTGACTGAGGTCTCTGTAGCTTAACCGCTACAATTTGTTCCGTTAGCTCAAAATAACGCAGAGGTTATTTTCCTCAAAAAATACTAAAAACATATTCAAATGTTGCTTTTGTTTCTCTCGTTTCCTCATGGTGCACAGTCTGAGATCAAGTCCAGTCCAACTGAATTCAAAGTATTTCTGGGAACATTGTGAATCCGAATCCAAAGGTGTTTACATGTATTGATACTCATGTACAATAAGTAATAAATCATCAAGACAATAAAATAATAATTCTACCATTTGGGAAAATGTTATAGACAATTGTGCAGGATTCAAAATGTCACATGTCAACAAATAGCTCTTTGGAGAATCTTGGAGAAATTACATTGCTGCCACAAAACAGCAACATGTGGTACTAGTAAAAGTAGCATCAGTTAGAAAACGTGTGTCCATTTAAGGATGGCATAATCACTATTGATTTCAATGGGGTGGAGCCATCAAAATTGATTAATTGAATCAGCAAGAGTAATGACAGAGCAGAACAAATGGCCTAGAAACCTTTGGTGTGGTGTAGCTAATGGTGTAAATTCGCCTCACCTCATCTTCCTGGAAAACCTGCACTCCAAATGACAAACATGGAGTCCAACAATCCCTGATCATCACCAGTGTTCCAATTTTATTCTGGCAGTATATTTCTTATAATGATTCCATTGTTGCCATTTACAACTCCTCCAGGCCCATCTTTTGTTTCTTAACTTGTCCCATTGCCAGCCACTCTTGCACCCATTGTCCGTTTTGTCATATAATCTCTTTTTCCAGTTTAGCGCAGACCCCTTTGTTCTTCCCCGAGCCCTTTCCCCTGCCTCTGGGCTTGGTTCAAACCTGTAGCATCTGTAACATTTTCCAGTTCAGATGAACTGCTGCTTCACAGCTCCAGGGTCCCGGGTTCGATTCCCGGCTCGGGTCACTGTCTGTGTGGAGTTTGCACATTCTCCTCGTGTTTGCGTGGGTTTCCTCCGGGTGCTCCGGTTTCCTCCCACAGTCCAAAGATGTGCGGGTTAGGTTGATTGGCCAGGTTAAAATTGCCCCTGAGATGCGTAGGTTAGAGGGATTAGCGGGTAAATATGTGGGGGTAGGGCCTGGGTGGGATTGTGGTCGGTGCAGACTCGATGGGCCGAATGGCCTCCTTCTGCACTGTAGGGTTTCTATGATCTTCTATGAATGTCATCAATCTGAATGTTAACTCTTCTCTCTCCACAGAGGTTTTAAGTTTAAGTTTATTTGTTACTGTCACAAATAACTTTACATTAACACTGCAATGAAGTTACTGTGAAAATTCCCTAGTTGCTACACTTCGGCACCTGTCCGGGTACACTGAGAGAGAATTTAGTATAGCCAATGCACCTAACCAGCTCGTCATTTGGACGGTGGGAGGAAACCGGAACACCTGGAGGAAGCCCATGCTGACACGGGGAGAACGTGCAGACTCCGCAGACACAGGTTTGCTAGACTTGCTGATTATTTCCAGCACTTGTTGCTAATATCCCAATACATTGTCCATATAGACAGATGTATAATTCACTCATGAATGTTTTTAAGCAAATTCATCACGAATTTCAAACTAAAACTTTCAAGGTGCTGGTCCAGAGGTATTATTGAATGATGGCGTTCATGTCAACATGCAAATCAGGCTCAATGACCCAATGGGGTTGACCAGGGTGAGTATGGCCGCAGTATGAGTAACCTTGGTCCAGTGTGCCACAGGTCACGCTAGCAAATACAGGAGGTAATTAAACCTTGCTGCTCCTCAAGGACATGGTGCTCCTAGACTACATCATTGTGCATTTCAAGCAATGGTCTAGTTATAGGGCGACTGGTTTGCAGGATGACTTTATGACACATGAATATATCTCCATGCTGACATGCACTGAACTACTAATGGGTTGGAAGTACCATATAATCGTTTGAAATTTTTGATGAATGTTCTGTGTTAAATAATTTCAGAGGAAGTGAGCCCACAATGTCCTTGAGAGACAGCCAGCAGGTACAGGCGGGGATGTTCCAAATTTTAAAGTCCTAACTCCTTTTGAAGAGGGAGTGCTCGCACTGATGGAGTCCAACTCCTCCAGTAGTATAGGCAGAGACGAGACTGAAGGATGGCCAGGGTCTAATGAGGTGGCAAAAGACTCAGACTGATTGAAAAGGGGAGATGGCAAGTGGAGGTTTAATGGAGGTTCGGCATCCAACGTGATTGGTGAATATAGTTCACACATTGGAACCTAGACAAGCTCACCATCTGAAGCTTCACATCATTGTCCAAGGGTGTGTCTGCGGAATCTAATCGCTCTTGTCGGACAGTGAAATAGTTGATGTGCATTGTGTGATAGGGCTGATGTGGCAAGGTATTTGACACC
This sequence comes from Mustelus asterias, assembly GCF_964213995.1. Classification (NCBI taxonomy): domain Eukaryota; kingdom Metazoa; phylum Chordata; class Chondrichthyes; order Carcharhiniformes; family Triakidae; genus Mustelus; species Mustelus asterias. The sequence goes on from NC_135819.1 coordinate 59,866,831, forward strand.
CGATTACCCCATGAGTGATATCTCTCTGTTACAGGAGAAGCCTCTTCAGTGCAAGCTCTGCCAGAACCTCCCTCCGAGGATGAGGAGGAACCTTTGGAGGAGGCAGCATCACTTCCTTTCACAACACCCACTGCCATCGCAGGCACTGGCACGTCGGCACGGTAGGTTAGAATCATGGAATCCTACAGTGCAGAAGGAGGCCATTTGGCCCATCGAGTCTGCACCAAACACAATCTCACCCAGGCTCTATAACCACAACCCCATGCATTTACCCTAGCTAGTCCCCCAGACACTAAGGGGCAATTTAGCATAGCCAATCCACCTAACCTGCAAATCTTTGGCCTATGAGGTTGTTAGGCTCCCAGACCAGAACCCCAAGTTATCGGCCATCCATATAATCACATCCATCCACATGATCACGGCCAGAGCCATCAACAGGAGCACTGCCGTGATCTCTCAACATTTTGCAGCCCTTCTCTTCAGAGAATGACCCCCGTCATCTGGCAACCCTTCACCCTCCGGGTAATCTCATCTTTGGATAGTGAGCTATGGCATGCAAAAGAACAAAGAACAAAGAAAAATACAGCACAGGAACAGGCTCTTCGGCCCTCCAAGCCCGTGCCGCTCCCTGGTCCAAACTAGACCATTCTTTTGTATCCCTCCATTTCCACTCCGTTCATATGGCTGTCTAGATAAGTCTTAAACGTTCCCAGTGTGTCCACCTCCACCACCTTGCCTGGCAGCGCATTCCAGGCCCCCACCACCCTCTGCGTAAAATATGTCCTTCTGATATCTGTGTTAAACCTCCCCCCCCCTTCACCTTGAACCTATGACCCCTCGTGAACGTCACCACCGACCTGGGGAAAAGCTTCCCACCGTTCACCCTATCTATGCCTTTCATAATTTTATACACCTCTATTAAGTCTCCCCTCATCCTCCGTCTTTCCAGGGAGAACAACCCCAGTTTACCCAATCTCTCCTCATAACTAAGCCCCTCCATACCAGGCAACATCCTGGTAAACCTCCTCTGCACTCTCTCCAAAGCCTCCACGTCCTTCTGGTAGTGTGGCGACCAGAACTGGACGCAGTATTCCAAATGCGGCCGAACCAACGTTCTATACATCTGCAACATCAGACCCCAAGTTTTATACTCTATGCCCCGTCCTATAAAAGCAAGCATGCCATATGCCTTCTTCACCACCTTCTCCACCTGTGACGTCACCTTCAAGGATCTGTGGACTTGCACACCCAGGTCCCTCTGCGTATCGACACCCTTTATGGTTCTGCCATTTATCGTATAGCTCCTCCCTACATTATTTCTACCAAAATGCATCACTTCGCATTTATCAGGATTGAACTCCATCTGCCATTTCTTTGCCCAAATTTCCAGCCTATCTATATCCTTCTGTAGCTTCTGACAATGCTCCTCACTATCTGCAAGTCCTGCCAATTTTGTGTCGTCCACAAACTTACTGATCACCCCAGTTACACCTTCTTCCAGATCGTTTATATAAATCACAAACTGCAGAGGTCCCAATACAGAGCCCTGCGGAACACCACTAGTCACAGGCCTCCAGCCGGAAAAAGACCCTTCCACTACCACCCTCTGTCTTCTGTGACCAAGCCAGTTCTCCACCCATCTAGTCACCTCCCCCTTTATCCCATGAGATCCAACCTTTTTCACCAGCCTACCATGAAGGACTTTGTCAAATGCTTTACTAAAGTCCATATAGACGACATCCACGGCCCTTCCCTCGTCAACCATTCTGGTCACTTCTTCAAAAAACTCTACCAGGTTAGTGAGGCATGACCTCCCTCTCACAAAACCATGCTGACTATCATTAATGAGTTTATTCCTTTCTAAATGCGCATACATCCTATCTCTAAGAATCTTCTCCAACAACTTCCCCACCACGGACGTCAAGCTCACCGGCCTATGATTACCCGGGTTATCCTTCCTACCCTTCTTAAATAATGGGACCACATTAGCTATCCTGCATAGCAAACCATGACCATCATGGACACATGTGAGTGGAAGCACTATTATACTCCTCCAGGTTTGCCCAGGTATCGGAATCTCATCTTCAGAAGAACTTCATTATGGCTCTGGTGCTGCTGTGGCTTTCATTATACCTGCCTTCCACTTCAGATCTGGGCACCCTCACAGGCAGCACAAGCCATCTTCTCAGTGGCTAGTCCATGTCACCTTCCAAGGAATCCAGGCTAGTGAAAATGTCTGGAACCTGCGAGTTCTGAAGGATGTGGGAATTATGAAGGCTGCCTGGGTACCTGGTGCACAACTGCATGATCTGCCGATTATGGTTGCACACCAGCTAGATGCAGAGCGAGTGGAAGTTCTTTCTGTTGATGAAGGGACATGACTGTTCAGCAGGAGCCTTTATGCAACAATCAGTGGCTTCCTGCACCCAGGAAAATCCTGCAATTGCTGCTAATCCTTGGGCTCTACCCATTTGACACGTGGCATCCTGTGTGCAGGAGATGTAATTTTCAGCCCCTTGGAACATTGCATCTGTGAAGAGCTTTATGCACTGGAGAGCAGCCAGTTTTGTGATGCCACTAAGGTCTTCTCAGGCTACCTGGAATGAGCCTGCTACAAAAAGGTTCACCGTGATAGTACAACAGGCATCGAGTGACCCCATATGAAGTTGGATGAGATTTTCTCTGCGAGCATCTCACAGAATGTTGTTACTGTGGCTCTAGAAATCTTGAGTCTTCTCCTGCATTGAATCTTAATCAGCTGTAGGTAACTAAATCTTTGCCTGTAGACTCGAGAGGTTGCATAAAACTGCCTGTGTTTATGCAGAGGATCTCCAAGTTCTTCTGTTATTGGGGTCTGGTGCTGTTCTGCCCCTTCATGCAAGACCACAGCATCCTGAGCCTCCCAGAATTTCCTTTCTCCTTTCACCATTAACCTCCAGAGAGGAGGAGAGAAGATAAGTAGGAGATGCCTCCAACCAAGAACATTTGTCTTAGATTTTATTTGATTTGAATTGATTTATTATTGTCACATATATCGGTATACAATGAAAAGTATTGTTTCTTGCACACTAAACAGACAAAAGCGTACTGTTCATAGAGTACATAGGGGAGAAGGAAAGGAGAGGTGAAGAATATAGTGTTGCAGTTACAGATAGGATGAAGAGAAAAATCAGCTTAATATATAATTGGTCCATTCAAAATTCTGATGGCAGCAGGGAAGAAGCAGTTCTTGAGTTGGTTGGTACGCATTCTCAGATTTTGTATCTTTTTCCCGATGGAAGAAGGTGGCAGAGAGTATGTCCAGGGGTCCTTGATTATGCTGGCTGCTTTTCTGAGGCAGTGGGAAGTGTAGAAGGAGACAATGGATGGGAGGCTGGCTTGTGTGATGCACTGGGCTATGTAAACAATCCTTTGTGTTCTTGGTCAAAGCAGGGGGCATATCAAGCTGTGATACATCCGGAAAGGATGCTTTCTATGGTGCATCTGTAAAAATTGGTGAGAGTCGTAGCAGACATACCGAATTTCCTAGAGACTTTATACCCCTGGAAAATGGCTAGGAAAAAAAATATCAAGCACTCAGAAGAGCCATCCAGATCAGAGTAAAGTCCTCCAACTAAAATAACCTCCAATGGATAGTCTGCTCATTCACATGCAGTCCCTGCAGTCACTGAGTGTTAAGTACAAAGCTCAGACTCTGGTCTCAGCTGCAATTTATCAAATTGCCCTTTCAAAATCGGATTCCCGACACGGCGTGATTCACACCCTGAAAGTGTATTATTGCCTTTAGAGCCTTTATTGCTATCAGTTGGGTTGTTAACAACCTTAATGACTTTCCAAATCGACATTTAAACAACACGGTTTCTGTCTTTTAGCCCTGCCCACATAATGTATTATCGCAAACCAGTTTGGTGACCTCAAAAACCCTGCACCCCTCCAACGTCATCACGTAACATTTTATATTCAATGCTGCAAACTGGGAGTGTATTATTTAGGCCCCTGTTTCTGGCTGAAATGGGTAAACTTTTTTTTGGGAAAGTGGAATTTGGAACGTCAACTAATGGACAATTCCAAAAAGTTTGGGTTTACTAAAGCAACTTGAAAAATTCTCTTCAATACCTTTTCAAAAATTTAAATTTACATGAGAATCACAGGTAAAATCCCATACAAAGCAACAAATTAAAAGTAGAAATAACATTAAAACTGGAATACCTTTCAATTTTAAAAAAATCATTCTTAGGATGTTGGCATCGCTGGCTAGGCCAGCATTTTGCCCATCCCTAATTGTCCTTGAGAAGGTAGAGGTGAGCTGCCTTCTTGAACTGTTGCAATCCATGTGGTATAGATACACCTACAGTGCGTTTTTTCAGATTTGATACAACTGAATGGTTTGCTAGGATGGTGAAGAGTCAATTCATTAATTAAGAGTTACTTCATTGGTATTAACACAAGTCCGAGACAGTGATGTTTATCTTCCTTACCGTGGTTCATGATAATTCTGATAAGAGTAGTGTTGCAGCAAGTTCCACGTGATCCCATTGTCAGCAGAATAGTGCAGTAGAATCCCTTCTCCCGGTTGGTCTGGAGGCTTGCACGTGCTTAGTACAGATTTGCTGCCCAAGCGAAGGGTAAACTGCAGAAACCTGGGGAATAATAAGAGTGAGGCACAGGACATTTACTATCTTACATAAACCCATTTTTAAAAAGCCCGGACTGAAACATGGTTACACGAGTAGCAAGCTGTTAACAGTGAAATTGTTCAGAAAGTCTACTGTTTCTAAATCTTGGATTTTCTTGATTGTGGAACAATCCTCACCATGGATTCCAAGCCCCCCCAGCCATTCCTTAGTATATTGGAGTTGAATTTACATTCAGATCAGCCATGATCTTATTTGAGCTGCAAATGAGGTTTCTAGACCAAACTGAGATCTGATTCGGTGATTTACTAAGCTATGTAACTCAATGTCGCAATGGAGAATCACATTTCTCCCATCGCGTTAGGCTTAACTTGCAATTATACTTTTGTCAGTCTACAATTGATCCTAGGGTACAACTTGGTGCAGCAGGAGAGTTTGAACCTATCTGATTCTAGCCAGAGTACTTGCAGAAATGGCCCCCCTCTCTGCTCCCCAAGAGTTGATCTTTGCCTGGCTCTCCCTTTTCACTCCCTCTTTTAACACTTGCACTGTTCCTGTGTTGTCAATCTACTTTTCGAAATCCAGTCTTGGATGTGCTGAGATTTCCTCCAGTTAAACATTGGGAAGACCAAAGCCATCGTCCTTGGCTAACTCAGCATCCTCACCATGGATTCCAAACCCTCCCCAGCCATTTCTTTAGGCTGAGCCTGACTGTTCAAAACTTCAGTAATATTCTGCAATATGCCATATCTATACCAATTATTTTTCATACATACTCCCCTTAACCTTTACTGTTAATTATTTTTAGACTGCACAGCTTGAACACCTCTAATCTGTTCTCATAACTCATCCTCTTTTTATTTGGATCAGATTTGCTGTTCTCCTTTGTACCCTGTCTATTATATTTATATATTTTTTGTGGCATAATGATTAGACATAAACACAATATTCTGAGTATGGTATGATTAATGCATTATAAGGGCTGGGTATAACTTGTCCAGATACTTCTCTGTGCTAATTACGTGGGATGAGAGAAATAAGGATAAAACTGACAACTAAAAAAATGAAAGAGTTTCTAACAGGTGGGAAGCGATCCCTACAACCACTGTTCTATGTGGTTTGACTTGAATGTCTCCAGCTCTGGCTGGAGTTAAAATTGGGGTCTGTCAGTGCCATGGGATCCCTATCTGCATATTTAAAGAAGGATTCAATGGCTACAGGTGGGTATCTTTGCCATCAGAAGAATAAGAAATAATAAGTAAGTCATTTCTGGTATTTAAACTGCCCACCCAGCTGGTTTCTGTCATCCAAGTAAGGCTTTTTTAATTCATTTGTGAGACATGGCGTCGCTGGCTGGCCAGCATTTATTGTCCATCCCCAGTTGCCCCCAGGGCAGTTGAGAGTGAACCACATTGCTGTGGCTCTGGAGGCCAGACCAGGTAAGGACGGCAGATTTCCTTCCCAAAAGGACATGAGTGATCAAGATGGGTTTTTCTGACAATGGTTTCACGGTCATCAGCAGATTCTTGATTTCAGGTATTTTTAAGCGCTCTCTTGATCGATGTCCAAGGCTCGTAGTTTTCTTGCATTTTTTCCACTAGCATTAGCAGGAGCTCTTCAGGAGTAATTATAACATGCACATTACTGGCTCCTAAACGCCAAGGAATGTTGTACACAGCTGAGGAATGCTGTACCCACACCAACAGCAAATCCAAAATAATCTCAACAAATGCAAACATGCACTTTGAACAACTACTATCTTGAAAATGACAAAGTCAATGACTGTCACCTTTCAAGCTCAAAGTAATTTTGCAGCATTCAGATTTCAGGTGGTAAGAAAGGGCTAAACTGTACTCATTACTACTGATCAGTAATTCTCCTGGCGTTACGCTTGACACCAAACAGGATTCCCAGATTGTGTGGATGATGTTAGTTCAGCTGCTTCGTCTCTAATGCTCATTTTGGCTGAAATCACTTAGCATTTATGAGAGTTTGGAAATAGCCATGCACTGGTTCCTCCTGATTCATCCCTCAGCTACTCAACAGATTTACTTCAGTCATGTACCACATCTTGTGGCAGAAAGATCAACAGGATGCCATATCATTACAAATTACATAATGTAGTTAGGTCAATTCATCTCGGATATAAGGATGTCTTGCTTTAATTCAGTCTGCTCAGCTGCAGAAATGTCATTGCATTTGCCATCAGTGTGTCACTCTAGTTTGGAAGTAATTGGCTGCTGCCAAATAATGTCTTTCTTGAATAATTTTGCTACCCTTATGCTATGATTCATAGTTTATAACAGGCAACCCTTAAAATCAGGGCTATTCAACTTGTAGCCCCAGAGACACATTTAGGCTGTGAACCCTGCAGCTCAATCCTCAAGACAGAAACCATTCAGATCTATATGTGTTAAACTATTTATCTGCTGGTGGTCGGTATTATTTTTGAGTGCCTGGAGATTTAGAAATTGCTGATTTGTGCTCTGCTCCTATTGGTGAATGGGACACAAATATCTGATTGTCACAGCAGCTTCAAATGTCTGCAGTTTAATGGGAACATCAATGTGACCTTTATATTTCAGATTTCCAGCACCCTCCATACTTTGCTTTTATATCAATGTGGTCTTTATACATGGCCCCGAGACAGTTTACACCTATTGCTCCACAATGGGTGGAGCATAATGGACATCCCCATTTTAAAATTCTGATTGAAGCATATAGGATCCTGAGGGGATTTGATAGGATTGATAGCGAGAGGCTATTCCACTTCTGGGAGAGACTAGAACCAGGGGTGACAGTTTAAGAATTAGAAGCCTGCCATTAAAGATGGAGATGAGGAGAATTTCTTTCTCTCAAAGGGTCATTAGTGTTTTGAATTTTCAATTCCCCAGAAAGTACTGGAGGCTTGGCCATTGAAATAATTCAAGGCTGAGTTAGACAGGTTTTTGATAGACAGTGGAAGGAATCAAGAGTTATGGGTGGGGTAGGGGCAGTGCTGGATTTAGATTTGGTGAGGCCCTAAGCTATATAAAGCTTGGAGGCCCCTTGTTAAAACGTTACACCGAAAGGTCTCACAAAGGTGCGTACCAAAACAGGACCTTGGGTCGCCACAAAAAAATTGAAAACATAATTATGCCTTTTAATTATTTAGTAGCAAGGTATTTAAAGTGAAAAATACAAATTATTTTCAAATGAATGCATTTACTGATTACATATTTATAATTTGGCTGGCTTGATCTCTCTCATAGATTTTGGTAATTTTTTGAGTTGCTCTTCAAGCTGGTGCTTTCTTTTTCTTTTCTGGTATCCGCTCTTAAATGTTCTCTTCATTGTAAACCTTCTGAAGTTTTGTGAGGTCCCTGCGGATTGTGAGGCCCTGAGCTGTAGCTTGTTTAGCTTATGCCTAAATCCAGCACTGGGTGGGGGGGTCAAGTTGAAACCACAACCAGATCAGTCATGATTTTATTGAATGGCAGCGCAGGCTCAATGGCCTGAATGGCCTACTCCTGCTCCCAAGTCCTAAGTTCCTGCGCTCAACGCTTGTGGTGTTAAAATTCGAGAGTAGGCTAAACCTGTTATCTTGAGTTACTGTATTCCAGGCATGAAGCAGGATGATAAAGATTGTGCAGAGTTTGCCACAATGTTACAGTCTCTTAGCTGTTTGTCAATAAATGGGCATTGCATCCCAAAGCAATTCGATGACTGAGGAGATTGATCTCTGAGAACATTCTTTCTCAGTAAGAAGTTTAACAACACCAGGTTAAAGTCCAACAGGTTTATTTGGTAGCAAAAGCCACACAAGCTTTCGAGGCTCTGAGCCCCTTCTTCAGGTGAGTGGGAATTCTGTTCACAAACAGAACTTATAAGACACAGACTCAATTTACATGAATAATGGTTGGAATGCGAATACTTACAACTAATCCAGTCTTTAAGAAACAAAACAATGGGAGTGGAGAGAGCATCAAGACAGGCTAAAAAGATGTGTATTGTCTCCAGACAAGACAGCCAGTGAAACTCTGCAGGTCCACGCAACTGTGGGAGTTACAAATAGTGTGACATAAATTCTGATTCTAGGATCGCATGATAAAGACTCAGGAGGAAAAAAGCAGAAATATTTATGTGAAATAGTGTGACATAAACCCAATATCCCGGTTGAGGCCGTCCTTGTGTGTGCGGAACCTGGCTATCAGTTTCTGCTCCGCGACTCTGCGCTGTCGTGTGTCGCGAAGGCCGCCTTGGAGAACGCTTACCCGAATATCAGAGGCCGAATGCCCGTGACCGCTGAAGTGCTCCCCACCTGAAGAAGGGGCTCAGAGCCTCGAAAGCTTGTGTGGCTTTTGCTACCAAATAAACCTGTTGGACTTTAACCTGGTGTTGTTAAACTTCTTACTGTGTTTACCCCAGTCCAACGCCGGCATCTCCACATCATAACATTCTTTCTCCACAGAGAATTCTAAGATAGTGGTCTAAACAATAATTCTCTCAGAGAATAAGTACACAATATTTGTATGAACTCTGGTGCCATTTTTAATTCCTACTGTTTATTAAATACCTCTGTAATATTTACCTGGCTAGAGTACTGTCGAGGAACGAAGTAATGAGCTCTCGCCTTCCCTCTTTGTTAAACACTAGAGCCTTGCCACTCGAGAGGACACCACAACCAAAACCAAGTTCTGCACCGCGGATTGAGTGGAAGTTGTGGTAGGACGAGAGCCGGGAACTACTAAAACTTTCTGAAATTATGGTAGGGAAGGTTTGCGAAGCCATGTCACATCCAGGCCCTGAAAATCCTGGGTCACATCTGAAAGCAAATAGAAAAGCAGATAGGTTCACATTGAAAAAATATTAACAGAAAACAATAACTGGGCACAAATCTTTTACAATATATTATTATTTAATGGAACAGTTGAACTAATTGGTGATCAAAGTATTTAATGTATTTTAATGATATTCATGATATTAATTCATTAATATTGATGGGATACCGACATCATAAGCATCATGGATTGGACTGTGATTGCCTCCTTTGAATTACTGCAGTCTTAACTTCAGGTCCTGCTGATGTCTATGCTGTTTTGCGTGGCTTGCCCATCTCACTGCCAGGGAACCCGCTGCCGCAGGAAGTGCTGGAAAATCCCACCCCAGCGGCCGTGCTATCAATTGGTTCAGCTGTCTTAAGTGCGAAGCTTTTAATTATGAATCACCAGAAGCAGCTTTGTGCTCAAGTCTATAGACTAGACTAAAAGTTGTGAGAATTGGTAAGGGACAGAAATATTAATTTTCTTGTTTTGAAACACAAACATAAAACATTGTAGGAAAAGGTGATTTGACCTCACAGCCATGCCTTTTCCTTGTGGATCTCATTTTCACTTTCCTGTTTTCTCACAGTCTTTTTTTCTACAGAAACATGTAAATACAAATTCACCACAGTCCCAGATGACCATAGGCGGTGACTGGTTGTGATTTAACTTCAGGATCACCACACCTCAGGTGAGGGGCAAGGATGAGAAGGTGGGCCTTCATGAATAACCTCATCTGGTACAGGAATTGAACCCACTCTGTATCACTAATCGGCTGTCCAGCCAACTGAGCTAAATCGGACCCCGTGTTGAGCATTTTCAAAGATCCTTTCTACAAAAAGCTAGTTAGTGCTATACAATAGAAATGGAGTCTAACTATTGCCTTGATATTATTCTGTTCCTCTTCTAATATAACATGGCGCTTGTTTTCACTGCTGTTGTCCAATATGCTGATGGAATCAGTGAATTTTGATTGTAACACTTAAATCCTTTTCCTTTAAGCACCAAACACCAAGCAGGTGAAGCTGAAAGGGTTGTGTAGATGAGTTGGTCGGGGACTTGTGCACTCTCTCTAACCTCTTGACTTCAGTTGTGCATGCTCCTGATGAAGTCTCTCAATAGGTTAATGCCTTCCCAAATTAATCTTCTCCATTTTGATCAGTTATAGTACTGTCATAAGTTGACAAGGATGTTTGACCTCTTCAAGGATGCTTTGAGAACATCGCTGAAGCATTTATAGATCATAGATCATAGAAATCCTACAGTGCAGAAGGAGGCCATTCGGCCCATCGAGTCTGCACCGACAACAATCCCACCCAAGTCCTATTCCCATAACCCCACGTATTTGCCCCATTAATCCATCTAAGCTACGCATCATGGGACACTAAGGGACAATTTAGCATGGTCAATGCACCTAACCCGCACGTCTTTGGACTATGGGAGGAAACCAGAGCACCCGGAGGAAACCCACATAGACACGGGGAGAACGTGCAAACTCCGCACAGACAGTGACCCAAGCCGGGAATGGAAGCTGGGTTCCTGGAGCTGTGAGGCAGCAGTGCTAACCACTGTGCCACCGTGCCACCCAAATACTTTCTTTAAACACAACCACACATGAAGTCTGCACTGCTTGACTCGTCTTACTCATTACTGAACAATTTTCACTGCACTGTCCTAAGGGTGAAACTGGACCTGGTTGCAATGTTGATGCACTGCAGGAATGGCACAGATATTAATGGAGACACTAGCCAGGAACAGGACTGGTGCTCATTTTTCGATAGCCAACATCCAGCAGTGACTTACTTTGGTTGACGTTTAAAGGTAATGGAGTAAGAGTTTCCATTTTGCGCGCAGTTGGTGACCCAGGCGACTTGTGTCCAACATTGCACTAATTTTGAGAAGTTTTTTTCTCTCCAAGACCATCTGGGACCTACTTGCATGTTATCGAACAAACTCTGCCTTGAATCAATGCAACCGACAGCATTTCAAATATGATTTTTAAAAATTGGCTTTATACTTACGAGTGGTGACTTTGCACTTTGATTAATGCAGCTGAAAATAAGTTTATCACTAAGAGAATTGCAAGGTGGATGGAGTATAAAAGTAGGGAAGTCTTGCTACAGCTGTGCAGAGCATTGGTGAGACTGCACCTACATAGAAAATAGGAGCAGGAGGAGGCTATTCAGCCCTTCAAGCCTGCTCCACCATTATGATCATATCTGATCATCCAACTCAATTGCCCGATCCTGCCTTTCCCTGGAGTACTCCTGCTCACCTGATTTATAGAATCTATTGTGCAGAAGGAGGCCATTCGGCCCATCGAACCTGCACCAACAATAATCCCACCCAGGTCCTGTCCTATCCTCATAACCTCACATATTTACCCTCCCAATCCCCTGACATTAAGGCACAATTTATCATGGCCAGACAACCTAACCCACGCATCTTTGGACTGTGGGAGGAAACTGGAGCATCCAGAGGAAAACCATGCAGATATGGGGGAGAACGTGCAAACTCTGCATAGACAGTGACCCAACCCGGGTCCCTGGCACTATGAAGCAGCAGTGCTAACCACTGTGCCACCGTGCCGTCCCAAGTAAATGGCGAGATATACTTGCACTGGAGACAGTTCAGAGAAGGTTCACTATTGATTTGGGGATGGATTGGTTGTCTTATGAGGAAAGGTTGATCTTATACTCTTTGGAGTTTAGAAGAATGAGAGGTGATCTGATTGAAACATATACGATTCTGAGGGGACTTGACAGGATAAATACTGAGAGGGTGTTTCCCCTCATGGGGGAGTCTAGAACTGGAAGACAGTTTCAAAATAAGGGGGTCTCCCAGTTAAGATGGAAATGAGGAGAAATTTCTTCTCACAAAGTCCTTCTTGGAGTCTCCTGTCATGATTGAGTTCCAAGTAGAGCAGTTTCTTCAGATGTCTGGTGTCAGGCATGTGACAATAAAAATAACTCCACTGGGCTGAATGTGAGCGATTTTTTAAAAATTCATTTTTATGGATGTGGGCGTCGCTGCCAGCATTTTATTGCCGATCCCTAGTTGTCCTTGAAAAGATGGTGGTGAGCTGATTGCTTGAACCGCTGCATTTCCTGAGATGTAGCTACACCCACAGTGCTGTTAGGGAGTGAGTTCGGGGATTAGTGCCTTGATGCTGGAAAGGTAGGCTTGGGAGAGGATGTTGTCATTGGACCACCTTTCTTGCCACTGGATTTGGAAGATCTTATGACAGCACCACTGGTCGAACTTCTCCAGAGCTTTGAAGTTTCTGGTATAGGTTGTCCAAGTCAGGTGAGTGTGTCTTCTTCTAGTGGGCATACAGCTCAGATCCTGGGCTCGGGGACCTCTGCCTTCCATCATGCCCTCTGATGTGGGAAGTCCTTTTAGTGAAGACAGAGACTTATCCTCAAATAAGGCCTGGTGAATATTAGCAGCTGCAGATCAGGATCTGCATTTCCAGGTTCTGGCCTAATTCATAGGCCTGCTGTCCAAATTATAATGGAACTGTCTGAATGGGCAATGCTCTTTTATTTTGGCTCCATGTTCCCATGCCAATTATGTTACATTCAATGGAAGATCATTGTTAAGTGTCGCTGTCAAGGTCAAAATTGATTGCCCATCCCTAGTTACTCTGAGAAGATGGCGCTGGATTTTTGCTCAGTTGCTTCAGAGGTCAAAAAAGAGTGAACTACATTAGTTTTGGGAGTGGAGTCCCTGATTGGGTCTGGTGAGACGGTTCCTTCCCAGTAGGACATTAGTAAACCAGTTGAATTGATAGTGATATTATAACAGCTTCATGATCACTTTTACTGACAGTGTTTTATTTCTGGCCCAGTTGACAATAAGATTTAAATTCTTTCCAATCGATTGCAATATCCCTCATTATTTGCTCCAAGTTTAGTATTTGGAAATTTGGGGATATTGCCTATGATACTTTACGCTATTCATATTTCTCTCTCTATAAGAGCAATGCCTGGGGCACATCATTTGCAACCACTCTTCAGCTCAAATATTACATTGTTTAGAGTTGTACTTTACTTCCTGTTCCATGAGTGTTGATCTGATGCTGGATCTCTGTACATGATTTTTGAAAACAATCAATTAACCCGATCATAATAACTTTAGAAACTCTTCAACATCAACTCAACTCTCTGAGTTGCTTTAAATTAATTTTGATATTACCAGCTATGAACAGTGAACAAAATTAGGCAATCACTTCTCAAGTGTGTGCTGGAAGACAACTTAACTGATTGCTGTTATCAAAACTCCAGAGCTCATGAATATTTTTCTTTAACGGTGGGAATGAGAGGCAAAGTTTTCAAATTGTACGTATTGCCGTACAAAAATAAGATTGTGATGCGTTCTTTACAAACATAGCACAGAATGTATAACACAGCAAATCTTGCCTCAATCCCTCCACTGATAATACCTAGGGCAATTGTTTCATCAAACGCTGTGCGTGGGTTTACAATTATGATGTCTTGCACCTTGATTAATTTGAGACAGCAAATCACATGGCAAATATGTTGCCACATTCTCCTGTCACATACCCATTAGCAAGAGCAGAGCTTTGCCAGTTGTTTCCACAGTTGCTTTGCCATTTAACCTGACTTATAGGCAGGATTGTGAAATTTTTCAAGATTAGTATTAAACTGCATCAAACAAGACGTTATCTACAGGAAGTTTATTTAAAGCCCACTGTTGCTGTATTGGTAGACAGGTCCCAGTTAAATAAACAATTCTGTTTTCTTGTGCCTGTCATATGGGTGAGAGATTGCAGTTACTGAAGCAAGGTTAATCATCAGAGGAATTAGGTCAGCAAGAATGTTTTAATTTGTTGGTGATATCTCAAAGTCATGTTTAGACTTAGATGAAATAATAGAGAATAATGAGGCTTCATCTTACTTGCATCCGTTGGTGGTACATCGACCTCGACCAGAACACAATTTGTAACACGCAGGGCCAATGTAGACTGCAGAAGGAATTAAACATTCCACAGATCAGACTATTGCAACGTTTGGAACATTAGCTTACAAGATTGGCAAAATGAATAAACATACTGGCATTGGGTGAACACGTTACATTGAGAAAAGGGTTGCCCTATTTAACTGAGATAACCAGTTTTGTCCTTATACTGACTGATTGGCTAAAATTATGAACAGGAGGAATTTATTAATGGAAATACAAACAGTGATATGGTTAATGCCAATTATATCTGCCACAATCCTTTCTCAATGAAGTTTTCACTCCTTCTTTAACCTCTGGTTTTCTCCAGTTACCAATTCCCCCACTGAATGGAGTCAATTAATTTGTGCTACGGTTTCACAGGCAGCCTCAGTTCTCAGCTGCTTCACACAGGTGGCCACTGTTTTAATCTGGACTGTTATCATGGGGCTGGTAGGTCATGTGCAGAGTTCAAAACCTGAGCCCAGCACTGTCCAAATCCAAAGTCTATGCACATGGGTTTCAGGCAGGGGCAACTGGATCAGAGCCAGGATTGAGAACCATGGCCAGTTATTTCCCAGACCAGGCACACTCCAACTCTTGGACAATTAATCTCAACATACTCTTACCCTGACTACGTTTGGTTAAGAATTTGAAACCTTTCTGGTATATATGGCTAAGACTCAAACGGGGGGGGGGGGATACAACTTTCTTTATTTTTCAAATCATTGTTTCGATAAAGCACAATACAAGTTAAAAAAAACAACTCATTGTAAAAAAAATTGCTGTGACATAAAGCAGCGTAGTAGTAAGACTTCAGAATGGGTTGTCTACCTGAAATTAGTCATTGCTTGTAATGGAGTTTTCCAGGCAACCCAATAAAAGTCAAGGAAATTCAAGTAAACCAAATGAAATGTGCAAGAGGATAAATGGTTGAACATGACTTGGTCATTTGAAATCATGCTGACTTTTTTTTTGTTCCAAATACATGATGGTACTAACCATTATCAATTGCCCACATATTCCCTGCGACTGGACCCATCTGGCTCCAGCGAAATCTGGTCCCAGTGGTAAGCGCAGCATATGGTAGAGGAATGGTTATACGACTCCACCTTCAACACAGGACAACACACAAGTTATCAAATGACAGTTTCAATATTGAAAAGTTTATCAGTTTATTCAGTACAGCAGGATGTGAGTCCTCCCCTATCTGACTGACTGATTGTTTTGCTTTCTTGTTTGATTGTTTCCCTCTGTGATTTCCAGTTGAGTGGTCAGCAGCCATCCCTCTCCCCATCCCTGCATAAACATACAGACAGCATTAACTATATCAATGTATTCTCCTGTATGGTTCAAATCCAGTATCTTTTTGTTTCAAGTGCACTCACACAAATGGACGTGAAGGGAAACTGTCCATTAATTCTTCAAGACAGAAAAGTGGGATTTCACAGCAACCCTGCCCTGAAGAGTCATACAGACTCAAAATGTTAGGGGGGGGATTTTCCTCCCCCTCCGCAGTGTGTTTCTCTCTCCACAGATGCTGCTAGACCTGCCGAGTTTTCCCCAACATTTTCTGTTTTTATTTCAGATTTCCAAGTATTTTGCTTTGATAACCCTGAATTCTCTGCTGGAATTGAAAGGTCTTGAAACTAATCTCATGTGAATATGAGGTCCCCTCAAAAATATTAATGTATTCCCTTAAAAAAAGCATTGCTTTTTAAAGAAAGGTTTCAAGTTGGTTCTCTTTGATAAGCTTGGCTACTCCGTCTTTAAGTCATTCTGCTCTGGAATGTAATCATTAAAAGATATAGTTTTTTAAAAATCGAAGATAATAATGGGATGGCGGTTAGATCCTTACCCACTATAGTTTTCAGAAGAATAGACGGAGCTGTGGGGATGGTGTGGGCCTGTGCACAGATCAGGCAGACATTCCATGTGCAGTAGGGACCAGGAACGTCCATGATTCGTCGAAAACTCCAAACTTATGCTGGTGTCACAGAAAGGATTAAAAAAAATTGATCATCACTTGTCTTCACAAAGAATGTGAATAAAATCTGAGAGGTCTTAAAAGGCTTCAGAGCAAACTAACTGAGAGCTGACCCGAGATCGGCAGAGACCTTCTGAAAAGTCCCAAAACTCTGGAAGGGAAGGGGAGTTGATCCCGAAGAGGTTGAGTTATTTTTCTGAACAGGTGGAATGGCCAAAGACTTCTTTTGCAGCTGGCCCTTTTGGTGAAGGAATAGCAGGTCGCTCTGCCACACAAAGGCACAATGAGGGCGGTGGGGGCATCCCGCCTCAGCCATGCAAATTATTCTGTCCCTGCGACAGGGTCTCCAGTTTCAGACTGGGTAGATGACAGATCTGCTTCACGCTCCAGGCCTGTGTGCTTGTGCAAGTTTAGTCACTGTCCCAGTTTTCTGGTAACTCCCCTGGATTTTCTGAACTATAATTTGTATTCATGAGCTCACTGGAGTTACACTTATTTGAACAGAGCAGCAGGTCACTGAAAGCACAAACTGAGTAAATTTTCAATGCCAACAGCTTCAGAACTCTTCATTATTACACAACTAAAGAAATTAACCATTTAATCAGTGAATATTTAACAGCAACGAAAAGATAGTCCCCAATGACGAAGCACAGCAGTAAAGATTCTTTATTACTTGTAGAAATGATAAAGAATATTATTACTTCAGTTGTGTGCCATTTTGAAATGGGAAATTGCTCAGGAATGATGGAGAAAACTCAATCCAGTGACCAGGGAATTAGACCAAACAGCTTTCTTCTCTGCAGAGCTCACAGTGAAATTCAGCAACACATTTACCTTTGAACCATCAGGGGAGCTGTGTGCCATTTAAGAAGTTGTGATGTTTACCTGTTGCCTGGTTGATGAGATCCGCAGCCCATATTGATGGAAAACTCTGCTAAGTGAGATGGTGATGGTGGCATCACAGGTAGAATGTGGAAGAAGTCCACAGCCCACACATTCCTGTTCAGTCCTTGGTGACTCTTCTGTTTCAAGCAGAACTTTGTGGCTGACGTCTGCAGTTCTGGAGTGATGGCAACTGAAACCAGGGTTGTTTTCTGTAAACAATAAGTTAAACACGTAGTCCTCTCTTTTAATCCTTTAATTTAAGCCCATAAGTGTGCAGTGAACATTCTCATGCATCTAAATACACTGAAATTAGCCAAGAATGGTCATGTATCAGATGTTCAGATATGACATAATATTAAAAATATTGACGACTATTGAGGATCTTGGTCCATTTCTGTTGCAACTAAGAAACCTTCCGGTTTCCTCCCACAGTCCGAATGACATGTTGGTTAGGTGCATTGGCCATGCTAAATTCTCCCTCAGCATATCTGAACAGGCGCCGGAGTGTGGCGACTGGGGGATTCTCACAGTCACTTCACTGCAGTGTTAATGTAAGCCTATTAGTGACACTAATAAATAAACTTTTAAAAGAACTTTCACAGCTTACACCCCTCTTGAGTTCAAAGAGCCTTTTGGAAACAAATAAACATGGGACAAAATGGGGAACGAGAACCAATAAATTGTACCCTCTGAGTAATTCTACAATGTGACTGGAGGCAAGGTGACCGGAAATTGTTATATTTACACCAAGCAACTGAAGAGGACTCCCAGAACTTGGCTTTATACGAATGGAATATAATGCTCCTGCTTCTAAATTAAAGTTGAGGGGAAGTAACAACTACAATTTATAATTGTAACGTAGCTTTAATAGAATAAAACATCCCAAGGTTAGGGTTAGGGTACTTCACAGGAACATTTTCTAACAAAATATGACATCATGCCACATAAGATGATCTTAGGTCGGGTGACCTAAAAGTAAATAAAACAATTTCCAGTCACATTGTAGAATTACACAGAGGGTACAATTTATTGGTTCTCGTTCCCCATTTTGTCCCATGTTTATTTGTTTCCAAAAGGCTCTTTGAACTCAAGAGGGGTGTGAGCTGTGAAAGTTCTTTTAAAAGCTTATTTATTAGTGTCACTAATAGGCTTACATCTGGTAACCCGAGATAGAATATGATATCATTACCACAACTCTGCAACTGTCTCATTCAACTGCTGACTCTGACTGATTTACAGAAATCATATTTATCGGCTACAGTTAAACTAACCATGACTACATTTTTGTGATTTAGTCTCTTCATTCAGGTTGGTTCACCCAGTTGGCTGGATAGTTAGGGTGCGGTGCAGAATAAGGGCAACAACACAGGTTTGATCCCTGTACCGACTAAGGTATTTCTTGGGGCCTGCCTCTTCACCTTGCCTCAGTGATATCATTAACAACTCTCAGAGAATTAAGATGCTACCTAGAGAGCGGGAATTCCTTCACTCTACCTAAGCAACTATGTAAAGACTGCCATATTATAAGAAAATATATATGTTTGTACACAGATAAATATTACCGAAAATTAATGAAGATTTACAGCTAGTAAGTATTCTTATCAGTTAACAAATCGTATTTTAAGAGAATGTATCCCCTTTCTGACCTCCTTTGGGGAGGCGGTGGCATAGTGCTATTGTCACTAGACTAGAATCGATAGACCCAGAGTGATGCTCTGGGGACCTGGGTTTGAATCCCACTACAGCAGATGGTGAGATTTGAATTCAGTAAAAAAAAGAATTGGAATTAAAAGTCTAATGATGACCATGAAGCCATTGTCGATTGTCGCAAAAACCCATCTGGTTCACTAATGTCCTTTAGGAAAGAAAATCTGCCATCCTTAACCAGTCTAGCCTACATGTGACTCCAGACCACAACAATGTGGTTGACTTTCAAATGCCCTCTGAAATGGAGGGCAATTAGCGATGGGCAATAAATGCTGGGCCCAGCCAGTGACGCCCACAGCCTGTAAAAGTAAATAAAACTAAATACACTTCCCACCAATTTGTTGCCTGCATGCAGAGTCCTCCTAATGCCTGTCGTCCATGGCTGATAGGAGATAGTGACAGCAGACAATTCTTTCTTCACTTTTCCATCTTCCTGGAGAAGCTGACTACCACACCACAGTGCAGATGTGGTGGTGATTGGAAACGTAGCTGAGTAGAAGCTGGGGATTGAATCTGTGCCCCATCACTTGGTCACACTACCTTCCCTGTCCTCACCTTGATTGAGCTGGGGGAAAAACTGCTAAATGAAAGTGTTTGCATCATGGTTTGATGTGATGGGATTTAGTTCTCCATGCACACTCAAATATACATTGTTATCCTGGATAATAATGATAAAACATTGGAAATTTAATATTAACCATTTTAATTAGATGCAACAATTCTACCTACCCTAAAGGATGAAAAAGGCAACACATCCAAAACATGCTCTTTTCTACCCTCAACCACGGCATAGAGCGTGACATCGTTTTCATGTGAATCCCCTGGATTACAGGAACCAGCCCCTGACAGAAAGAGATAGAATATTATTTCTTGCATAAACATGGCTAACTGGCAAACTATCTGATCACACAACTTCCAGGAATACAAAAGATAATCTAAACTACCCGGTATTTAGTTACATTTTTTATTTGATCTGGTTCATAGGTACAATTAAAATCATACTGCTCCATCAGTATAAACATAAATATTGAGGTCTGTTTGCAAAGCTACTAGATGTCTGTCGCTACACTGAATAAGTCGGAACTGCAAGATAAGTCTAAGGAAAATCTTGCCGCACAGATGAATATTTAAAAGGGAGCTAAAGGGAGTTGGCCTCAAAACTCTGCAGCCATTCCTATGTGCTCCTAACAGAGAAGGAGACATTTCCAGAAAAACTGGAGGAATAAGAAAAAGATTGATCATTATTTTGTGGTTCTTTATGGGTGCAAACTTAAGGTCCTGCCTTAAATATTCTCTCTGTTTAAACATTGACATTCATTTCCAAAAGTGGTCTAACCATCCTATGTTAAAGGATATGGATGTACAGCCCAATATTCAATTACACAGCAGTATAATTTAGGGGCGTAATAGTACATTTCACACAGCTTTACATTATTTCATTCACATGTGGTCTGAACTGGACATTCATGACGTTTTTGTATCCGCACTTCAGTCTTCCCAAAAGTGACCACAAAAATATTTTATTTCAGAACAAGTGTACGTACAGAGCAAACATTTGTAATTACCCTCCGCCACGCTTCCTGTCTTTCCTGTTCACTCACCCATGCTAAAGTAAAACCTGAGATTTCCATCGTTAGTAGTGTCCAGAAATGATGTGCAAATACTTCGCTCTCCATCTTTGAGGAACACAAGAGATGAGCCTGACTCGACCACACCACACTTGGTGCCAATGATAGCTCCTGATATTTCCCAGCTGCAGAGAGAAAGAATGCGATAAACAGTCAACGCAGCCTGTTTCTGCTTTGCCCTTTAATTACAGTGGCGATAACACTTAAATCCCACTTTACTTTCTAAACATCAGCAGCAAACATACTATTGTTTTAACCCCATTGAGGATGCTGAACTTTGAATAAAGTTGTCTGTTAGGCTCATTAAAAATAATTATTAGGAATGTTAAAGTAAACACACTTCTCTTAACCCCAGGGGAAGATATGAAACATTAATCCGGGGTTTAAAGGATACAACTTGTGGAATGTGACTTTGTTAACAGTCATTTGAGTGAATGAAGGAGGTATTCCTACAGAAAATGTTTACTACAAAGTGACATTGATGATTTTCAGGAATAAATGCCTGTATTAGCAAGCGAGTTTAAATGATACACCGGGGTAGAAAGGGATTGAGTTGATAATTCTCACTGTGAAACAAAGCACTAATTGGAGATCTGGTCAGTCCAGACTAAAAACATGCAGATTACCACAGGTCATGAGTTTAAACACAAGATTTCCCCCCCCCCACAGATCTATTTAAAACCCTGATGGCAGTGGAGTCTCGGACACCCAATCTGAGTCATGGCTTGTATACTAATGACGTGGAGATGCCGGCGTTGGACTGGGGTAAACACAGTAAGAAGTCTAACAACACCAGGTTAAAGTCCAACAGGTTTATTTGGTAGCAAAAGCCACGTGGCTTTTGCTACCAAATAAACCTGTTGGACTTTAACCTGGTGTTGTATACTAATGCCAGACTGAACACTGATATCAACTTTTGGCATTGAGGGGACAATGGGGGTAAACGAAACAATCTCAAATGCCAAACACCAGAATCAAAAATTAAAAATCTTAGGAATGCACTGTGGGTTAGTTAGTATCTAAAAGAAAAAGGCATATTCATGTTTTGGATGGGGCCATTAAACAGATATAAAGCAACAAAGAATCGGTTTTTACACAGCACCTTTCAGATCTTTGAATAAAATAATGCTCATTCTGATTAAACAGATTGATTTAGGCCCAATATAAAAAAATCAAAATCCATTACCTATTTGTCAATATTGTGGAGTTTTGTTTGAAAATCGACAAGAATCCACTCAGTTTAATGAGATGCCACTGGAATTAAACGGGACTTATCTGGACAGTATTCAATAAAGATAAGTAACTGTGAAGAAAATCTATAACGGGGAAGTTTGCTAACTCTTTGTTGGGGGCAATAATCCTAATCTCTCTCTTCATATCTTCAATAATAATTTATTCTTACATAACACCTTTCATGCGGAAAGTATCCTGAGGCTCTGCACAGAGAGGGGAAGCAGTCAATAAGCAGCAATAGAAGAATTACATAAATATTTCAATATAGAAACAGACTGTAGGCCCAAGTGGACCACTTTGGTGTTTATCCTCCACACAGCTAGTACTCCAGTGTGCTCTCACTGTTTCATATTCGTTTATCCAATTCTCCTTCAACCACTGATTCAGCCTATTTTTAAATGCTGACATTGGCAGATGAATTTTCAATTAACTGCAGAGACATGATCAAAGAATGCCAGACTGCATTTTCCCATTGGTTGGGACGCCAGTCTTTTGCTATGGTCTCAGCTCCAGGTCAGTCTCATTCCAAGAGGACTGATGGGGGATGTTGGGTGGGGGGTGATGGCTACCTGCCCGCAGGTCCATTAAAGGGTTTATTAAGTCCACTCCGCTAAAGCTGACTGGAATAACGGGCCTGCCGTTGAGGCTGTAACAAGGCTGAGAGCCCTTCCACAAAGACGGCCCAGTAGTAGAGGCCTCTTTGCAATTTTATCTGTTTAAAAAGTCTTAAAAGAGCACTCCACCTTGAGGTACCCTCTTGTTCTCGCCTCCCCTACATTGGCAGCTTCTATCTCCGAGGGTGCTGATGTGTTAGTGCTGGAGGGTCTTCTATTGGCTCACCCTGGCTGCTCATTAAAAATCATGTCAGGCATCAGGCACTGACACAACATGGAGTCAGGACTCAGAAATACATCCAACGTCGGTCCTGATCCATGAACAAAAGAATCAACCCCAAGTCACCACTGCAGTCACAAACTCCAGTTGTGCATTCCACAGTCTCACAACACTGGGTGTCAAAAAGAACAAGAAGCAATTGAAGGCACAGTTGAAGAATGAGATTTTGAGGAGGTTTTTTAAAATTTGACAATACCCGAGATGTCTGGGCTGAGACAGGTGAAGGCTGCCATCAACTGGAGAGCAGAGGGAGAAGGGAATGCACAGAGGGCTACAGTCAGAAAGCTAGAACATGCTAGAACATAGAGCTGAACGAGATTGTGAGGTAGGATGAGGCATGAGTAGAAACAAAGTTAAAAAGGGTTACAGGCCTCAAAGGGATACTGATAGGTTAAGTGAGTGGGCAAAGATTTGTCAAATGAAGTATAATGTGGGAAGATGTGAAATTGTCCATTTTGGCAGGAAGGATAAAAAAGAGTATTATGCAAATGGTGAGAGATTGCAGAACCTTGAGGTGCAGAGGGATCCGAGTGTCTTCGTGCATATATAACAAAAGGTTAGTATGCTGGTACAGCAAATAATTAGGAAAGCTAGTAGAATTTTGGTGTTTATTGCAAGGGAATTGAGTATGAAGGTAGGAAGATTATGCTTCTTGTACAGGTTAAAAGTGAGATCACATCTGCAGTACTGTATACAGCATTGGTATCTTTATTTAAGGAATTATCTAAATGTGGTGAAAGCAGATCAGAGAAGGTTTACCAGGCTAATGCTTGAAATAACACCTAAAAGACTAACATCTTCACTCAATCTGGAAGCATGACCCCAACCTTTCTGTTGTGTGTTATTTTAACTCAGCATCTTGCTCTCCTGACATGTGCGTCCTTGACCTGCTGCGATGCTCCACTGAAGTCCAATGCAATCTGGAGCAGCAGCAACTCATCTTCCGGTTAGACCCGCTACAGCCCTCAGGACTCAATACTGAGTTCTACAACTTTAGACTTATGACCTTTCCCCGCCATCTTAAACCCATCTTTAAATATTCCATATATTTATTGTCTCAATGCAAAAACCAACCCCTATTCCATGCCAGGCCATCTGTCTCTTGTTCTTAAAGTTGCTACATCTTGTTACAATCTCTCCCAGCTACAGTATAAAGCCAACACACTTTCCCAATCTTTAGTTCTGATTAAGAGTCAAATGGATTGGAAACATTAACTCTGTTTTCTCTCCTTACAGACGTTGCCAGATCTGTTGAGTTTTTCCTGCATCCTTTGTTTTTGTTTCAGATTCCAGCATCTGCAGTATTCTGCTTATTATAATATCTTGTCTTATGAGCAAAGTTTGGACAAGGTAGGCTTGTATCGACTGGAACTTTGAAGGGTGAGGAGTGACTTGATTGAAACATCTAAGATCCTGAGAGGTCTCTCAGTGTTGCTGTGGAAAGGATGTTTTCCCTTATGGGAACTAGTGGGTCACAATTTAAAAATAAGGGGTCATCAATTTAAGTCAGATTTGAGGAAAGGTTTTTCTCTCAGAGGGTCATGAGTCTTTGGAAGTCTCTTCCTCAAAAGATGATTAGAAGAAGAGTCTTTAAATATTTTTAAGGCAGAGATACATAGATTCTTGCTAAGCAAGAGGATGAAAGATTATTGGGGTACATGAGAATGTGAAGTCTAGGTTACAATCAGATCAACCACAATCTTATTGAATGGCAAAGCAGACTTGAGGAGCCGAGTGGCCTACTCCTGTTCCCTTAGTACATATGTTCATAAGGTGGAAATTAGAATTTTTTTCTTTATTCTTTCATAGAATGGGGGTATCCTATGGCCAGCATTTCTTGCCCATCCCTAATTGCCCTTGTACGGTATAGCTTGTTAGGCCCATTTCAGAGGGCAGTTAAGAGTCAACCACATTGCAGTGGGTCAAGGACCACATCTAGGCCTGACCGGGTACAAAGAACAAAGAACAGTACAGCACAGGAAACAGGCCCTTCAGCCCTCCAAGCCTGTGCCGCTCCTTGGTCCAACTAGACCAATCGTTTGTATCCCTCCATTCCCAGGCTGCTCATGTGACTATCCAGGGAAGTCTTAAACGATGTCAGCGTGCCTGCCTCCACCACCCTACTTGGCAGCGCATTCCAGGCCCCCACCACCCTCTGTGTAAAAATCGTCCCTCTGATGTCTGAGTTATACTTCGCCCCTCTCACCTTGAGCCCGTGACCCCTCGTGATCGTCACCTCCGACCTGGGAAAAAGCTTCCCACTGTTCACCCTATCTATACCCTTCATAATCTTGTATACCTCTATTAGATCTCCCCTCATTCTCCGTCTTTCCAAGGAGAACAACCCCAGTCTACCCAATCTCTCCTCATAACTAAGACCCTCCATACCAGGCAACATCCTGGTAAACCTTCTCTGCACTCTCTCCAATGCCTCCACGTCCTTCTGGTAGTGCGGCGACCAGAACTGGACGCAGTACTCCAAATGTGGCCTAACCAGCGTTCTATACAGCTGCATTAGCAGACTCCAGCTTTTATACTCTATACCCCGTCCTATAAAGGCAAGCATACCATATGCCTTCTTCACCACCTTCTCCACCTGTGTTGCCACCTTCAAGGATTTGTGGACTTGCACACCTAGGTCCCTCTGTGTTTCTATACTCCTGATGACTCTGCCATTTATTGTATAACTCCTCCCTACATTATTTCTTCCAAAATGCATCACTTCGCATTTATCCGGATTAAACTCCATCTGCCACCTCTCCGCCCAATTTTCCAGCCTATCTATATCCTGCTGTATTGCCCGACAATGCTCTTCGCTATCCGCAATTCCAGCCATCTTCGTGTCATCCGCAAACTTGCTGATTACACCAGTTACACCTTCTTCCAAATCATTTATATATATCACAAATAGCAGAGGTCCCAGTACAGAGCCCTGCGGAACACCACTGGTCACAGACCTCCAGCCGGAAAAAGACCCTTCGACCACTACCCTCTGTCTCCTATGGCCAAGCCAGTTCTCCACCCATCTAGCCACTTCTCCTTGTATCCCATGAGCCTTAACCTTCTTAACCAACCTGCCATGTGGGACTTTGTCAAATGCCTTACTGAAATCCATATAGACGACATCCACGGCCCTTCCTTCATCAACCGTTTTTGTCACTTCCTCAAAAAACTCCACCAAATTTGTAAGGCACGACCTCCCTCTTACAAAACCATGCTGTCTGTCACTAATGAGATTGTTTCATTCTAAATGCACGTACATCCTGTCTCTAAGAATCCTCTCCAACAACTTCCCTACCACGGACGTCAAGCTCACCGGCCTATAATTTCCTGGGTTATCCCTGCTACCCTTCTTAAACAACGGGACCACATTCGCTATCCTCCAATCCTCAGGGACCTCACCTGTGTCCAAAGAAGCGACAAAGATTTCCGTCAGAGGCCCAGCAATTTCACCTCTCGTCTCCCTGAGCAGTCGAGGATAGATGCCATCAGGCCCTGGGACTTTGTCAGTTTTAATGTTCCCTAAAAAACCTAACACTTCCCCTCTTGTAATGGAGATTTTCTCTAACGGGTCAACACCTCCCTCCGAGACACTCCCAGTTAACACGCCCCTCTCCTTCGTGAATACCGATGCAAAGTATTCATTTAGGATCTCCCCTATTCCCTTGGGTTCTAAGCATAATTCCCCTCCTTTGTCCCTGAGAGGTCCGATTTTCTCCCTGACAACTCTTTTGTTCCTAACGTATGAATAGAATGCCTTAGGATTCTCCTTAATCCTGCCTGCCAAGAACATCTCGTGACCTCTTTTTGCCCTTCTAACTCCCCGTTTGAGATCTTTCCTACTCTCTCTGTATTCCTCCAGAGCTCCATCTGTTTTCAGTTGCCTGGACTTAACGTACGCCTCCCTTTTCATTTTAATCAGATCCTCAATTTCCCTGGTTATCCACGGCTCTCGAATCCTACCTTTCCTATCTTTCCTTTTTACAGGCACATGCCTATCCTGCAGCCTTATCAATAGTTCCTTAAAAGACTCCCACATGCCAGACGCGGACTTACCCTCGAACATCCTCTCCCAATCAACATCCACCAATTCCTGCCTAATCCGGCTATAGTCAGCCTTCCCCCAATTTAGCACCCTGCCCGTAGGACAGCACTCATCCTTGTCCATTACTATCCTAAAGTTAACAGAGTTGTGGTCACTATTTGCCACATGTTCCCCTACCGAAACTTTGACGACCTGACCGGGCTCATTTCCCAGAACTAGGTCCAGTATAGCCCCCTCTCTAGTCGGGCTATCTACATACTGTTCCAAAGAACCTTCCAGTACGCATTTTACAAATTCCTCCCCGTCCGGACCCCCAGCTCTAAGCACTTTCCAGTCTGTGCCAGGGAAATTAAAGTCCCCACTTTAAGTAAGGATGGTGATTTCTTTTCCTAAAGCTCATTCATGAACCAGGTGGATTTTTACAACAATCGATGATAGTTTCATGTTCACCATTACTATGGCCAGCTTTATATTCCAGATTTATTAATTCATTGAATTTTCAATTCCACCAGCTGCCATGGTAGGATTTGAACTCATGTTGCCAGAGCATTGGTCTGGACCTCTGGATTACTAGTTCAATGATAATACCACTACGCCACCATATCCCCCAAATGAACGATAAAGGAGATGATGACTATGGTTGAAACATCAGAAAATCAAGGCTTAACATGTCCAATTGACTACATAGGAAGGTGACCTACATCACTGACCTCGGAGTGTGGGTTATTTGTATATATTGTTCAGGAAGAAAATAGCAAGTAACAATAATGGAAAGATCTCCTCAAAATATTATTTGTAGAACAATCATGAATCCATAATTTATTCATGCAGTTACAAACAGAAAAGCGAACATTTTTTCCCTTCAAAAATATTGCAAATACTGGAAATATGAATTTTTCCCCTATGTTACACAAAGACGTTTCACAGCTACTCAGTCTAAAATTGCTGAGATCTCAAATATTATGGACTCTTGTTGGGTTAACTGAAAATTAAACTCTCCAGAGAGGGTGTTGCATGCATATCCTTGAGCAGTCAATTGAATGCGGGTAAGGCACTGAGGATAGGTTCAGGGAATTAAATTCCCTGTGCTGTCAAGTGCTTTTTCTATAACAGCAACTGTACAGAAAACGTTTTGGGGAAACTCTCTAGCAGTGAATTGCGTGAAGATTATTTATTTTTCTAGTGCTCTGAAGCAAATAGCTTTGATTGTTTCCTTCTGAACTTATAATGGTAATAAAGAGTTAAAATATTTTTTCCAGTGCATCTTTTACATCCCACTACAAATATTTAATTCTTTCTCTCAGCAAATTTCTTTGACATCCAGCTGCACTTTAAATATGTATGTGTGGGGCTAATGCAACCCTTCTTTGAATCTCACTTATCCCCCAGATAGCTGTACACATATTCAGAATACTAGAGATAACAAGCACTTACCCTGCAGGCTGACTTTCAAACTCTTCCACCCACTGCGTTACAATGCCTTCGGTCCAAAGATCAACATCCCTGGTTGTTACAAAGTTAAAATCAGTGCCCTCAGTCCCATGGAAATACATGGAGTTACCATCAGATTGACAGCTATGCTGTGGGGAGAGAGAGATAGAGTGCATTACAAGGACTCAGGACACTAGTTTGTAACCACAACAAAATCTGGCTTCAACAAAGAGAATTTTGAAGAGAATTTTTCAATTATTTATTCATTATTGCCTTAAGCGTGAAGTCAAATTACAGTTAAACAACACAGCAGCTCCCCCTCAGTCTAAGTATCATCGTGATAAATAGAATATTTATTTTGATGAGTGTTTTGCAGGTTGATTATTTAAAGCAACAATAAAATGAAAATGTCTGGTTTCGATAACTACAATTGTTTTAGCAACACTCTTTAGGGCTTGATTTCAGTGATGCTAAGTTTCTCATAACTGTAGTTTCTCATTTGTGGTATCATTTTCCTTAATCTACACTAATCTCCATCTTTAATGGGGTTTTTTATATAGTGCTCTATCCACAAAATTACATACAGTAGTCGAACTAAAACCTAAATAAAGTTACTGTTGTCTATTTGATCTTGCACTTTAAAGTCTCTATTTATAAAATCAAAAATTCCTGTGGCCTTTCTTATGGCTTTATTCAGCTGCTTTGCACATTCAAATACGCCTCTCAGTTCATCCACACCCATTAGTATCTTTCCATTGACTGTACACTTGGTTTTCTATCCAAGATATATCATGTATTGCTCCACATTAAATTATCACTTTTGCTTGTTTCTGCTAACCTGACTATGCCCTCCTGAAGCCTCCTAAAGCTCTGATCTTTGTTTGCCCAGTCTCTCAATTTAGTATCTTCGATTAATTTTGATTCTGTGTTCCTGAGATCCACATCCAAATCTGTGATCTATCTTGAAAATAAACTGATCCCTGGAAATGCTACTTTTAACTCTCCCCCAATCCAAACAAAATGCAATAGCTCTAACTCACGGACCAGCTTTCCATCCACGCTGCCATATTTCCTCTTATACCCACATTGCTGAATTCTTGTAATAACCTTCTTGTGAGACACCCTATTGAAAGCTGTTTGGAAGTTAATGACTGGAATTTTTCAGCCGTTCATGCCCTGCCGCTGCTGCAAATGAGGACGGAGAATTTGGCACTCAGCCAAATCTCCGTTCACTCCAGCGGGATCAAAGAATCCCGCTGGCGTAAACAGCCGGAAAATTCCGGCCAATATTTTCCACAATAATTGCATTCCTTTCATCTACATAATTAATTACATCCTCAAAAGATGTGATTAAATTTATCAAGCATGAATGATCTCTAATAAATCCACATTGATTTCTAAATGTCCACTAATTTAATCTCAAATTAGGTTTTGGCCACAGAAGACAACTGGCCAATATTTCTACAATGACCAGAGATATCCGTCTCTTGAAGAGAGGTGCCTTACTGACCACCCTTTAGTTTCCCTGCACAATGTGCATAGTAAGGAGAACTGAAAAGTTATGATCAGAGCACCTGGCAACTCTCTTTGACTTACTTCAACTGCCTAAGATGTATGCCATCACAATCCAGTGACATCCATCTTGAATCTGTTTACTTTTCTCGGAATCAATTCATTTGGTGGGCCCAGGTAAGAGTCAGTGTAGACTCAATGGGCCGAATGGCCTCCTTCTGCACTGAAGGGATTCCATCTTTCTATGATTTTTCTGCAGGTTACTTCTAATAATAATAAGAGTGGAACATGAACGCTAGGATAGACATGTTGGGCTGAATGGCCTGTTTCCGTGCCATTTTTCTATGTAATCCAATTGTAATAATTCCATATCCTGCTCTGAACATTTATATTCCAACATCATTTGTAAAGCAACATATTTAATATTACTGCCGTACTGTCATGTTCCACACCTAGATTTCCTCTGCTTCTCTAAGGAGTCCTAACCTCTGTTAACGAATAAAGAAAAATGTCAACATGAAAATAGAAGCCCTTAACGATAATCAAAGATCTGGGTCTCTGAATAGGGTAATTGCACATGATTCACGTATGTGTGAAGAAGCAAAAAGCACCAGAAAGACTCTGAAAATATATCTAGGAATATATAAGCAAAGCTAATGACCCTTAAGAGAGAAGGAGGAAAATCTGACTGAGGGAAAATTGTTTGAGGTACTGAAAGATAGAACAGATAATTATAAATGTTGTGTTTTCAAAGTATAGTTGATTCATTGGGCTGCATATTATTGGGGGGTAATTTATCTCAATCAAAGTAACAGAAAAACAAAATTAACACAGAGAAACAGAAAATATTCTCGAGAGGATTGTGGTCACAATCACCACTTAAAATGTATTCCTGCAGGTCTAACGTCAATCAAAGAGCATGAGTATAAAATTGATTCTCTGTTTGGTATTTGTACTATCTTTCTAGGCTCATATTAGTGACCAGATGAAAATACACCCTGACATATTACCAGGCAAGCATTTACAGCTGAATAGGTAGGTTCAGTCAGTTTGCTTTCTGTTCATTTCATGCAATCATAAATTGATACTTCCAACTAAATGAAAGATCCAACAAGTACTGCATTCTACACTGTTCATCTGGAAAGGGAATGGGATAATATTACATCTTTTTATGCAGGTCACTGACATATGGGGGGTGCAGTGGAGAAGTGGTATTGTTACTAAACTAGAATTCAGAGACCCAGGGTAATGCTCTGGGGGACCCAGGTTCGAATCTCACCGTTGCAGATGGTGAAAGTTAAATTCAATAAAAATCTGGAATTTAAAGTCTAACGATGACCATGAAACAATTGTTGATTGTTGTAAAAACCCATCTGATTCACTCATATCCTTTAAGGAAGAAAATCTGCTGTCCTTATTTAGTCTGGCCTATATGTGACTCCAGACGCACAGCAATGTGGTTAACTCTCAAATGTCCTCTGAAACGGAAGGCAATTAGGGATAGGCAATAAATGCTGGGTCTAGCCAGCAACACCCACATCCCGTAAAATAAATAAAAACAACATGGCTGAAAATCCAAACTAGAAACAGAAAATGCTAGAAATACTCTGCAGGTCATAATTATGACATTATCAAATAAAAACCAGGTGATATGCTGCACCTATGCAATATTTGTATTCAATTAGCTTGGCACATAATTTTCCACCCAAGAACCTAATATCTCTCTTTTAACTCTAAGAGTCACGCTGTAGATTAGTAAACTGCCTTAGAAACTGAACTGATTGAGAAAACAATAATCCAGGTAAACTTTAATTTTAGTAAGCTTACTGTTAAATCTGTGCACTTCACTTGAACAAACTTTTGAGCTAGCAGCTTGATTTTGCCATGTTGTCTTGTGTTATTAATAATTGGATCACACAACAATGGAAGTTGGTGGATCACTTTGCTGTAACTGTTAAAGGACCGATTTATTTAATATGTAGGTTCAGTCAGTTCCTTTCATGCATTCATAACTAAAAAAACTCTGGTTAATTAGCTTTGACAGATGCATTAAGATAGATCTGGATTGCTCCTCTATGTCTTGCATCTGAAATTGCATCAATGGAATGGTTACATCTTGCAGCAAAATGAAAATTCCACAACAAACACATGATTTTTTTGCGGAAATAGCAGATGCAGTTGTGTCAGACGTTGCTTTCACCTCTGGAATATCTCTCTTCAATCTATACCTACCAGGGGTGTATGAATAATAGATCACTTCCGTCTGATGACTCTTAAGAACATGTCAGGGGTGAAATGAGTTCCAGCAGACTGAATTCAATGGTGAATGAGATAATACTTAAAATGCCAATAAAATAAATATATGGGTTTAGGTTTTGGCAGATCAGAAAGGGTTCGATACTACCCCACACCAATCCATCTGCCTATGTATCAGATCGTAATAATTCAAACTAACTTGCACAATAAAGTAAAATAGCAAGGCCATTTTGTGATTGTGAAATTAATATTTCTAACATAATTCAGATTTAGATCAAAGGTTTATAGGTGAATTAGTGCTGGAATCATAGCAGGAGCCTCAGAGGATGATGTTGAAATTCAACAATACCGACAGAGGTAAGAAAATGTTTGATGAACTGACTCATGACCTCAAAGTTTCAGGGGCTGTTCGCACAGGAAGAGAAGCCACTGATGGAATAAATATATCTGAAAGGTTGCAAGTAAACGGCAGCAGATGGAGGTCAGACTTGGCAGATCCACAGTTGATGATGTGAAGAAAATACTTTAGGTTTCTTTTTAACCCATTTTAAAATATTTCACCCAAGAAATATTCAAATCCTTAAGGTGTTGCAAAGAACAGGCGTGACTCTGCTCCCTATTGCCATAATTCAAAGAATTGGTTGAGCAAAAGACTTTTTTAACTTCAAAATGGAATGATTGAGTGGAGTCCTCATAGGTACATTTAAGATATTGCCGATATAGTGGAGACATATTAGTATATTGCTACAAAATAAGCTGTAGGCAGAGACAGCACAGTATAATGACATTTAGGACAGATACTGAGAATTTCTTCTTCCTCCGCAAGAAATTAACACACAGGATGGACCCCCAGGTATGATCCTAGAGGCAAAAAACCTTGAAATCATTTAAAACGAGAGCTGGATGTTGCACTGGGGACCATAGGTTATTTCTGGATGGATGAGCCAGGGTGAGCTTAATAAGCATCCTCATCCATATCCATCTTGCGATCATGGAGACAGAAAAGGTAGAACTAAGGTCACAGGAAGAAAATAGGCAATAGTGACGGAGAGAGCTGGAAGATCAGGAGGATACACGGTAGAAAAATACCATCGCAAAATGATTGAGAAAAATAACAAAAATAACATTAAAATATTATTTCTTTTTTTATTTGAGGTTACCTATTAATTCTGTACACAGCTAGTTAAAATGAAAGATTTGGAGACAGGGAAAAACAGTGCTGAGCAATTCGGAGGATAGAATAGATGATGAATGACAATGCTCACAGACAGGAGAGGTGAAGAGGGGTGAGTATCACAGGGAGCATCAAACTAAAGAAACCAATAAAGGATGTTGTTAAAAATTGATGATAAATTGATTGATATATCCAAGACAATACAAAGAATGAGAAAAAAAAATAGTAGTCTTGGCAAAATCATAAAGGGCAGAGCACGTGGATGAGTGAGAAAATGGAGATGACAAAAGTGAAAGAAATGAGATTTGGAATAAATGAATGTTGGATAGTAAATGAAAGGATACAAATGATAGAATATCATTTCTGATTTTTATTAAAATTGCTCCTGGGTGAATGGGGAGAGACAGCGGTCAGATTTTGTTAGACTGACGGGAATCTTGCCTGCTGGTTGGAGAACTGACCGGGAATCTGCATCAGTTCCATGAAGGTGCGACAATGGAATGAAGTGCTCTTCGGGCACTTAAGTGGCCATCACTGTGGTCGAGTCCCAGGCTGTGGAAGTCCTGCTGGCCAGAGACCAGCAGTTTGTCATTGCCATCAATGCCAGTGGGAGTGGGACTGATGGTAGCTGGGGGCACTGCAGTCACCTGAAGTCTAGAATCATCATGGGTCTCCAAGTCAAAGATGAGTGAGGATGGGATGGGGTGGCGGGTGGGATTGACAGGAAAACGTGTTGAGGGGCAGGTCAGAGCTAAGGGCAGGTTGTATCTTTCTGCCTCACCCCGTCCCAATGCCGGGTCCTTCAATTAGGCACTAATTAGGCCCGACAATGAAGAACGCCTTCAAGCCCTCACAGCCAGCAAACCTGACAGGGAAAGTGTGCAGCCTCCACTTAACCCCTGAGCCAGCACTACAATTGTGGTCTCAGGGTTAATGGGTGTCAATTGGCTCATTAATGAATCTAATTGACATTCTACCATCGGCAGCCAGGAAATCCATGTCAGCTCCTTCTGCACTTCCACTTAATTGGGGAAGGTTTTGCCACTGCCTGGAGACTGATACTTAGATGAAATGGGCCCAGCCACCATGCTTCCCACAATGACGGGCTGTAATAAATCCAGTCCTATGGATGAGGACTTAAAAGAAACTAATGCCAAAAGTCCCAGGGCAGGTAGGCACTCGAGATTTCCAACGAGTGACATTCTAGTTTCTGATTGGACTTCAATCACAGGGAATGCTTGCCCACAGGGAATGCTTGCCATTGTCACTTAAGTGCCAAGGGCACTTAATTCCATTGCCCTCCCTCATGGAACTGACGCAGGTTTCCTGGCAGGTGAAACCCCCATCAACCTAACAAAATCTGGCCTTAGTCTCTCACCCACTTAGCCAGGAACAATTTTAAGAAAAGTCAGCAATGATATTCTATCATTTGTATTTGCATCTTTTTACTGATTACCCAACATTGATTTATTTCAAATTTTGTTTAATTTACTTTTGTGGTCTCCGTTTCCTCACTCGCCACAGGGATTTAAAGTGGAGAAGCGGCCCTGAGTTCAGAAAGTCTGCTGAGGTCAGTGGTTTAGGTTGGACATGTCAACAACCTTCCTCTCTCACTCCTTGGGTTTCCAGCCTTCCTGTGAGGATGAAAAACTGGACAGATAGCTATTCAATAGAAGTAGGAGGTTTGCATTAAAAATGGTGTCTTGTATTAGTATGTAGACTCCGATTAGACATTAACTATTCACACTGCAGTTCCTCAACATTGTGCCTAAATTCTTATCAGGGTCAGCATGGAGCAGGGGCGGAGCTGATCTTTGCCTTAATATTCTCCTTTAATTAAATATCTGTATTACAGTGGGCTTAATTAAAACAAACAAGCTTGAATGTGATACCAAGTAAAGATTTTGTTTCTTTTTCTTGTCCAGATGCCAGTCCTGGCGACTGAAACATTTAAACATCCAGAGACAGCTCCAAACCGCCTTTAGGAAGTTGTCGATTCGGTAAAATGTAAAGTGAAGTTCCCTCTAAGAAGCCTCATTCACTGATTTGTCACAATCTTAAAGCTGATAGCTCTGTGTTCATATTTTGATTGAATGGAATATGGCAATTGCTTTTTTTTCAACAAGAGGTTTCCAGTTACTTGAGGATGATACACCAGTTCAGTTACATGAAATAAAGACTCAACTCTCTGGAGCTTGACTGAAATGCTAACAAACCTAATTAACTATGTCTGATCTGTTATTTTTTAACTCCCAAACCAGTTACAAACCCCAGCTGGTGGATCAAATTTCTCAGCTTCACTGTTGAGCTACAGCACACTCAGCTGGGTTGGTTTCAATTCGAGGGCAACAAATGGGAAGATTGGTCACTCGTACATGAGGCAAAGAGACAGCTGCCATTTTACATCAGGCTGCTAAGCAACAGGGATACAGCTTGGTGGATTATGGGTGGTCACTACCAGGCCAACACTAAGGTATGTCTGCAGGTGTCATGATCGTGAGGTGGGTATGGTCCACCAGAGTCCCTGATCTACAGTGCAGAGTTTATTTTTGTGGGACTGTAGGCGCATTCTCCTGTTAAAAAAATACCACAAAATTAGGCACATTTACACATCCATGCCAGCTGAAAAAGAGCTAATCCTGGCAACTCCGGCCATCCACTCTTGATTTGTAATCCCTGTTGGTTACAACACCAAATGGATATCCAAGAGTATTTTAAACACAATGAGGGTTTCTCTCTTTACCACCCTTTTGGGCAGTGAGTTCTACATTCCCACCACACTCTGGATGAAAACTTTCCCTTCAACTACCCTTTATTCATTCAATAATTACTTTAAATCTATGCATCCTGGTTATTGACCTTCTTATTAATGGAAATGGGTCCTCCTGAATTCAGATTCATTCTATCCAGACCCCTCATAACTTTATACACCTCAACTAATTCCTCTCTCAGTTTTCTCTGTTACAAAGAAAATAAACCCAGCCTATTAAATCTTTACTTGTAGCTAAAATTCTCCATTCCTGGTAACATCCTTGTAAATATCTTCTGTACCGTCTCTAGTGTGATCACACCTTTCCTGTAATGTGGTGACCAACACTATACGCCACACCCGAGCTGCATGCTAACCAGATCCTGCTCGCCACAGGAATAGTAGCGGGCGAGGGGTGGGTGGGGAGGGGGGGGGGGGGGGGGGGGTGGAAAGTGGGGGAAGGAGGGGGAGGTGTTGGGGCGAGCATGGCCGGAAAATCCCACCCAGCTTATCTGCCAGCATCTGTGGAAAGAGAAATAGATTTAATCTTTCGAGTTATATTACACTTCTTCGGAAATGAAGTTTGAGTTCAGAGGGAGTCATATTGGACTCAAAACGTTAACTCTGTTTATCGCTCCACAGATGCTGCCAGTCCTGCTGAGCTTTTCCAACATTTCTGTTTTTATTTCAGATCTTCATTATTCACAGTATTTGCTTTTATTACAGTTGAGCCTAATCCAGTTCGCAACAGATGTTGTTCACACATTCACTTCCAGCTGGTGGTCACTAGATGCCAGTCAAAAACAGTGATGTTGATTAATTTTTTCCCCTTTCCTAATCAGGGAATGATGCAGCCAGTTTGAGTGTTCCTATTACTACCCAGAGCTTGTTTTTAAATTTCTTCTTAACCAAATATGAATCCAGTTCTTATTTGAAACTGTTATATCAATGGAATATTAAATGCTTTTGATTTTCATTGGATCAAATCACTGGACAATCCTGTTTGCGGCAGATAACATTAATTAACCATTCATTATTGATGT
This sequence comes from Mustelus asterias, assembly GCF_964213995.1. Taxonomy (NCBI): domain Eukaryota; kingdom Metazoa; phylum Chordata; class Chondrichthyes; order Carcharhiniformes; family Triakidae; genus Mustelus; species Mustelus asterias. The sequence continues at coordinate 59,903,770 of NC_135819.1, forward strand.
TAATATTATTAACCACACGAAAAAGTGTAATAAAATAGTCAATTATTAGTATTCTTATCTGCATTAAATACATGGATTTAACTTTAAAATGTATTAGTATTAAGGTTTAAACAAAACGAAAAGCAGAACATTGCGGATTTAAACAATTCTGAAGACTTAAACAATCTTGCTTTAAGTCATTCCAAGTTCTATTCATAAGATGGTACGCAGAGTGGGGAAGCAATGAGAGTGAGGTTAAAATAAAGTGGTTCCGTTTCATGCTCTATCCCTGTCCATTTGCAGTTTTATCACTGCACCATCTCACCGTCCATCCTGGCAAACCCTCTTTTTTTTTACATATCTCAACATGAGATCATCTCTCATTCTTCTAAATGGCAGAGAATATTAGTTCATTCCAATGTCTGATTTGATTTGGCTTGTTTTGATTTATTATTGTCACATGTATTAGTATACAGTGAAAAGTATTGTTTCTTGCACGCTATACAGACAAAGCATACTGTTCATAGAGAAAGAAAGGAGGGAGTGCAGAATGTAGTGTTACAGTCATAGCTAGGGTGTAGAGAAAGAGTCACTAATGTCAGCACATGGTGACAGATAATAATCAAAATATCCAGGGAGTAGGGAACACGAGGTTGAGCTAAAGCAATTCCCATTTCAAGGTTGTCCCATTACTCGCAAATCTAAATGACCTCACCTTCATGTCCTGAGAATGTTTCCTGTCACATGTATTATCACACAGCTAGATGCACATCAGAGGCCAATATCAAAATAAATTCTTGATTTTCTCCCTAAGGCATCACTGTTGTGATGATATTTACCGACAGCTGGGCCTCACACTTTATCAGGATTACTGCTGTTGGATTGCAGGCATTGGGTTTGGGAGATGGCAGATTGCAAATGGCTGGTGACAGATGGAGAGGAATCTGCCCTCAACACCTTCATTTCAGAACAAGTGAACATCATAAATTTCCCAAATTAAGAAGATGTCATTCAACCCAGCCAGACGGAAGGACATATTTGATAGCCAGACGGACCAAGGCATAATTGCAATACAAATTCTGTATGGAATGGAACTAAATGTCATTTGTAAGCACGTTTAAATTAATGTGCCCTCCAACAGCGAAGACTTTTAATGACTCATACTTTAACGGATTAGTCACTGGGTATGACTGCTCCACAGAGGTATAAAGCTTATCAATTAGAATTAAGACATGCAAAGAGATGAGTCTGTACAAAACAGCAAATGATTAAGTTAAGGGAATTAATTGGAACAAACCTTTACTGTTGCTCCAGGGAAAAAAAGCCAGTGGCCTGTGTCGACTGGGTCTAGGTTATCTTCCAGAAGCATCTGTTTGTGGGCAGCATTGATGATCAGTATGTTATCCAGGGCCCAACAGGCCTCATACACATCACTTGCATGGAGATCTTCTTGCTTCCATTTAAATTTGATATTTTCACCTTTGGCGTCTTGGGGAAGATAGATTATGTGGATAACGGTGCTGGTGTTAGACGGAGCTCTGTTATTTAAAAAATACAAATCATTTATCTTTGTAATTTATTTCATTTTATTCTTTACCTTTTACCTTTGCAGCTTACTTACCATCACATATTCTCTTCACATAGAAAAGGGGTGATTATATATCCTTAACTATTGCTAGAAATCTGTAGATGGTGCCAATCAAGCAAACAGGGCAATGCAAGCATTTCCCTTCCTTACTTTCATCTCCTGCTTGTGTGCAGTATTCCATTTCGCAGCAATTAAAGTTACAAAAAATTTCCCCAACTGAGCAAGTCAGCTATAGGATCGAATTCATAACCTTTTGACCGGGGCTCACATGTTTAACCTCTGCAAGGGCACCCATATTACCCAATTTTGAAACCAAGGTACAGGGACTAGGGTGTACTGGCAGCGGAGTATGATGACATGCAGCTCCCCACCCCCATCCCCCTTCCGGTTCCTTCCCATTAATGTTCTTTACTACAAACCTAATTTTCTCCAGAACAATCCAATCAGCTGAGGTGTTCTTGCTGTAGGAGACGACAATGCCAGGATCGGTATAGCTATATCGACACGTACCAGACCCTGGAAGACAGATCAGAGGAGGAAAAAAGAGCATCAGGAAATGATCTGACAGAGGCATCAGCGACCATAGCCGTGACCTTCCGTTGCCCGCATGTTAGTCTTAAACCTTTCATGCGTTTGATTTATGAAGAAATCATTGGCTGATTTGTGGTTAAATGTAAATATGGAATTTTGTATGATTTATGTGACATGTATGATATATAGATGATAAATCACAACCCTGGCAAGTAATCTGTCACTTTTCCCAAGAGGGAAGACTGAATAAATTTGTAGAAATATTAGGAATTGGTAATGCAAAGGGGTTCACCTGCACAAAAGTGCTTACTGCCGTTTTAACAGCTTGGACGCATATGTAGTTTTGCCATATCTATAAGGAGTAGTAAATAATACAGTCAGGACAGAAACCTGATTTTTAATGTATGAATAGATAGAAAACCATAACATGTATCTCTCGCTCAATCAGGCGCAACACCTGGTCAGCACCAGCGATCTCTTACTACAGTGTTGTTCAGCTCAGCTGCAATCAGTACACGCATTGTACAAAGAACAATAACAATAACACGAGTTAATCAGAAGCAGTGTTTAACTAACTGAACCGTCTCATTGCACTCACTGAGACCTATAAACGATCCATGAATTTTATCAATCCATTGTAACAAAATCGCTGCAGCCTGGAAGTTAAGAGCTATTGATCTGTTGACTATGAATGGAGTCCATGACTACAATTGTATTGTACTTCTTCCCCCTGAAAATCTTTTTTGTTTCATATTTAATAGAATTTTCTATCCCTCGGGTGGTTCTTTCACACCATGCAATCATCCACAACAAAACAGACAAGCAGAAAATCCCATCTCTGTCATTCCAGTGTAGTTTTTGGGTGAGGTTTCAAGTATGGTCCAGGGTGACCCACTTGCTGATTCTCCCTCCAACTCTGTGGGGAACCACTATGGCTTGACCTGTTGTTTCTCCACAATCTCGATCCCCTGCAAATGCCACAATTTATTTCTCTCTCTCTTTCTATTTTGTCCCATTAGTCTTTCTCTCAGCTGTGGTCACTGGGCCCCTGCCTCCCCATGACTAAGCCAGGACGGTATCATGGCCAGAGAGCTGTGGAGGTTTCCACAGCCATCCTCAAACATTCCTCTTCTATCATCTTTTAATACAAAATGCAATTCAAGTAAGGACATTTGGATGCTGCCTCCTTCTTCCTCTTCTCACCCAGTTCATCATAACTGAGCAGTTTGCTTTCATGCAGTGCTCCACTTAGCTCCCTAGCTGGGAACTGACAGCAATTATGAATCAGAAAATCACCTGCCCAGATGAACATGGACAGCTGAGACCAGAGTAATCCACTGAGAATTTTGCTTATCAATACACTGCGCTGGTTTTTAAAACCAGTCTCGTTTTAAACAAGGTACGACCGGTACTTGCTGCTAACCTTTCAGCAGGTAGAAATATTAAAACTAGAACAAAAGATATTTTGCTCAGTAATTTAATCCAGCTAGGATGATTGCTCTCTGATTAACTTGCTTGATAGATTGACTGGTTGTAATTCCTATTAATATTGAGTGATGGTGTCCTGAAGGTCTAATTGAACACACATTCACTCACCACAGCTTCCTGACAGGAGCTGTTTTCTGCCTGATTTATCTAACTTTACGTTTTGACAAACACTTTCAAACTACAAGGTAGTTTTGTTTTTTCAAAAAGTACCCTTTCAATAAATCTCTCTGCTCTCTTTTAAATGTTTTAATAGTGTAGTGATGGTTCAGACACACTTTCTAAAACACAATGCAAAAAAAAATCTGGACTGAGGTACAGTAACCATATTAAAAAGAATAGAATGTTTTTGTACTGTACTCTATTACAATATTCATATTTCCCCTTCATTAGTTGTATGAGAAGATAATGGAGCAGTGAGGTGAATCTGTGCTTTCTCAGATCTCTTTCTTTGATTGCACTTCACTGTCTAATTGAGGACCTGACATTTGAAGGTATGATCGCTGTCGCATGAACAATATTTCAATTTTAAGTATGAAATTTTTATATTCTTTCTTAGACACTGAGTTCTGTTTCACCGTGTGTAGCGATGCACATCGACAGGAAGAGATAGGTTCTTCCAGTTAGCAGGGGGACAAGTAGCAAGTACTTTAATTGATATTCATCATTTTTTGATCACAAGTGCCAGAAGGGACTGATGAGTGATGGCTACATTACATCCCCAAAGGAAATGGTAGTTGTCCCCTAGACCTCTCTAATAGAGCTCCTTGTAGTCTGCTGAAGAGGAACCACCCTCTTGATCAGAGAATAGTGCAGCGAAGCTTCAGGTCTGAACAGAAAGGAGGGGCTGAATTTTCATTTGTGGGTCCAGATCCCACTGTCGGGAGGAATGGGGCGGCATGGTGGCACAGTGGCTAGCACTGCTGCCTCAAAGCGCCAGGTACCCAGATTCAATTCCTGGCTTGGGTCACTGCCTGTGTGCAGTTTGCACATTCTCCCCATGTCTGCATGGGTTTCCTCCGGGTGCTCCAGTTTCCTCCCACAGTCCAAAGATGTGCAGGTTAGGTGAATTGGCCGTGCCAAATTCTCCCTCAGTGTACCCAAACAGGCACCAGAGTGTGGCGACTAGGGGATTTTCACAGTAACTTCATTGCAGTGTTAATGTAAGACCAATTGTGACTAATAAGTAAATAAAAAGTACAGGTCAGGAACCCGCACATGCCAGTGTCAGCTCCCAGAGGCTGTAATTTGAGGAAGCAGCCAATACAGTGGATGGGTTCCCACAAGCTCAAGATCCATTGTTTAACGGGGAAATAGGAGACCCACAGCTTGCAGGCCTACCGGCCAGTTGCCCCTCTTCTGTCAAGTGAAAATGTGGCCTGAGAAAATGGAGCGAAACTAATTTTATGAAGTCAAACTTAAAAAATCAACATAAAAGGTTAACAATTTGTAAAACCATTACAAGTAATTGGATTAAAATATATTTGGTGAGTTGCCCTAGTGATAAACAAATCAGGAGAAGAAGAGCACTCCATTGATAGACGGAAAAAGCAGCAGTGCTTTTACTACCACGGATCTTCCCGCCTGAAGGAAGTTAACACCAAGTGAAACAGGCTGATGTGTAAACCCCAAAAAGGAGCATTCAGCAATGGAACGATTAACTATCTTATTGAAGAGACATTCTGTAGACGGGATGACATAATTTTATGCAAGGGATATATTTCAAACAACTGCTCTTAAAGCTATAGCTCATTAGAAATTTGAACTGCAGCCAGGGTAAGGGACCAGTTTCAAATTCCATCTATTTTACAAAAGGATCTGGGAGCCTAGGCTGTTCCACTGTCTGCTCACCAGGAAAAGAAAGTGATACAATCAAATATAATCCTATTCAATTTTCTCCTCAATTAATCTCTGTTCCTTACATGAAAGATTGCTATTCAAAATGTTGTATTTGGACACTGTCTCTAAATACCACAAAAGAATTAAGAATTAAAGGCCCTATCTGGATATGTCCCGATCCATCCATTATCTTCATGAGGTATCCTTGTGCAGCACTTACCTTTAATTTTCTAATATAATCTTTGACATTTTTTACCAGCATAAAAAATAATTTGTGTTTTCCATCAATAGCTTAGCATATAAAACTAAATCCTACAGCTTAACATGAATGAGTGATTAACTTTTATTTTTACATGTAGCCCCATCTCAAGTATTGCATCACTTGTGTGGTCCGTGCTTTAGGCAATACTGCAAATGAATGATTACTGTTAAAACAACAAGTTATGCTGAGATTAATCTTGAGCTTAACTCCTGAGCAATCAACTCAGCATACAAGTGTAAATGAACGAGTGGAAAAAGTGAAATGAAGAAGAAAAATAAAGAAAATAAAAATAATTGACAATGCTTTCAAATTCCTTGAGGGTTCTGCCTCTCATTATATCTCCAGTAGGAATCCGAAGAACCCACTGGAAATAAGGGAGGAACCTGGTTAGGCTGGATTTGCACCAACTCCATCTATTCTTGGGGCCAGATTTTCATCCCCCAGTGGAGGTGTGAATCGGATTGTCAAACACTGCTGGAATAAACAATTTTCCTGTGTCTTCCCAACCCACACCATTTCATGTGGCCTTTTCACAGGTTGGAAAGGCCTTGGGACAAAACACACATCAGTGTCACTATTGTGTGGACCACAGGGAAATTGTATTTCCTCCTGACATAATTTTCATGTACTGGTGTTGATTTTGGAAGCCCTAAAAAACACACGCACACCCCTCTGTGGAGCATTCATGACCATTAGGAGAAACCTGCTGAGGAGACAGGAACATACTGAAAGATAAGTGCAAAATATTGTGACACATTCAAATGTCACTATTGGATGTTGTATTGTAATGAAAGTGTGTTTTAAGGAAGTAACTTATCATAGGAACTGACCTACAATGGTAGGTTGACTCTTGCATTGAGCAGCATCTTTTCCAATTGTCAAAAGTGCCATAATGCATTAACAAATGTAAAAAAAGTCCTGTCAGATTCTGCTGTTTTGTTTTGTTCTGTGATTTAATTGGTTAACACAGGAAGAAGTTTAACAACACCAGGTTAAAGTCCAACAGGTTTATTTGGTAGACAGCTCTGGTTATGAAAACAACCCTGCTTTTGAAAGTTGGACAAATATCTGCATCTACTCCCCTCTGTTAATTTTTTCCAATGATTTAAAAATAATTCCCATTGCTACTGTATGGCTCCTGTGGTCTATGCGAAGTACTGTTAGGGGGAGTTAATATATTTAGTAAAAGGAGGTTGGAGTTAATACTCCTGACTCACCGGGTGGGATTTGCCTCTCTCTCCATGGTGCGTTTCGCATCAGTGGAAGGTGACGCACTGTTTGCTGGGATCTTATGGTCCCGCCATTGTTAATGGGGTTTCCCGTTGAACATACTCCTAGCCACCTGGAGACCCATGGTGGGGGTATGTCATTGATGGGACCATACGTTCCCCCCAGCATATATGGCAACAAAACTTTGGTGACCATCAGAGCACAATCTAGTCAGCCTGTGAACTCTGTACACTCGTGAACATTGCACACCCTAAAGATCCATTTCAGTAATGAGTTGCCAGACAAATGTTGTATCCCTCAAGGACCTCAACTAGCAGAAATCTCCAGCAAGGTGTTAGGAATAAAATTTGTTTACTTTAGAAAAACAGACATTGAGTCAGAGCGTAGTAAGGATAACCACTGAAGTTCTGCTTGGTGAACTATGTACCTAAAACTAAAGAAAGGCTTAATGTAAACCTATATGTAGACAAGATTGAAATTTAAACAATGTTCTGTGTACATGACTAACAAAATACAGTGACTTGGCAGAGTGCTGTATAAGAGGAGAAAACTGTTTCAGGAGTTTCTCAAAGATGGTGCTCTTCTTGCACGCTTGAATAAACGATCGTAACTTGTACCTGAGTCTCCCGTGGTGGTTCGTGGATCACAACAACAGTACACACATGGTGAGTGGCTATGGAGGACACTTGGGGGCATGGAGGTATAATGGGGTATCTGAGGGACCATGGAGGTGGCGTGGATAATCTGAGTTGCAGACAATATGCCTGCTGTCTTGACTAGGAAATGCCCTCTCTATAGTACCGTAGAAAGGAAAAGTAAATCGAAAATGGGGGTTGGGGTGTGGATGGGGCCGCCAGGGTGGCATGTTGGTGTTATGTCTCCCTTGAAAGATCATTGAAATGATAAACAAGTATAGAAAATAACCATATGGTTAGTCTTTACATATAGAGAGCGAGAAAATATGTTTCAGTGATACAAAGCACTGGTCAGATCCACCTGGAGTACTATAAGACCATGAGATATAGGAGCAGAATGAGGCCATTCGGCCCATCAAGTCTCCTCCACCATTCGATCATGGCTGAAATGTTTCTCACCCCATTCTCCTGCCTTTTCCCCGTAACCTTTGATCCCTTACCAGTCAACAACCTATCTATCTCTGTCTTAAATACAGTCAATGACCTGGCCTTCTCCACAGCCTTCTGTGGTAATGAATTCCACAGATTCACGACCCTCTGGTTGAAGAAATTTCTCGGTCATCTCGGTTCTAAAGGGTCATCCCTTTACTCTGAGGCTGTGCCTTCAGATCTTAGTCTCTCCTATTAATGGAAACATCTTCTCTGTGAGCAGTTCTGGGCCCCACAATTTAGACAGGATATATACTGGCCTTCATGGAAGTGAAGCATATGAGAGTTACCAGAACGATGCCAATATGATATGAGGAGATTACACAAACGAGGGCTGTATTCCCTAGGATTTAAAAAGTTAAGGGATATGTTGATCAAAGTTTTCAAGATATTAAAACAGATAGTTTCTCTCTATCTACACCATTTCCACTGGTGGTGGAGTACAGGACCAGAGGCATAGTCTAAAGATTAGAGCAAGACTTTTCAGTAGTAAACACTTTGTAGGATGATAAAAGGTTGGAACAAATGGCAATTGATTCTCGATCAATTTTTAATTTTAAAGCTGAGGGAAATAGATTTTTGTTACCTGAGATATTAATGGGTATAAGGCAAATGCAGGTAAATGGAGTTAGGTCACAGATCATTAAATGGTGGTACAGCCTTCTCCTGTTCTTAGGAGATGCAGAATTTTTTGACCAGAATGACAGAATGGATTGGTCAACAGGGTTGTACTCACGGTTGATGTAGAATGACTTTGGGCGGAGTTCTCCCAAAAAAATTCTAAGTGTTGAATTCACAGGAAAACTGGAGTAATTCAGAATCTCCCACACTCTGCGCATGCGCAGTGATCCCAAGCTGTCAGCCTCCTGTTTGCTGGCCAGCTTGATCACTGGGCAGCCCAGGACTCCCACAGTGCTGCTCCTCCAACAGTCCCATGGCCCGATCGCGCTCCCCTGACCATTCCAGGGCCAGCCTTGCCCCCCCCGCCCCCCCATCTCAGACCGCCCCGGTCTCCAACCCCCACAGTGCCAATTCTCCGGCTGACCCTCCCCCTAACCAACCCGCCCCAATTGCTGGCCTCCCTCCTGCCCTCATCGATCCCAATGCAGAGTGGTAGCGGGACCCCCTTTCCCCACCGATTGTCCCTAGGCCCTGCTCCCCCAATAGACCCTGTCCCCTTGGCCCTGCCCGGCAAGGAGCCCCCGGGCATTGACACCTTGCCCCCTGGCACTGCCCCTGGAGCAGTGCCAGGGGGCACAGGCTGGCACTACCAAGGTACCAGTGCCCAGGGGGCACCACCCCCCCCCTCCCCCCCCCGCCGCCTGACCCCCCCGGGGGGGGGGGTCCCCGATTGCCCCCCTTCACTCCAGCGAGGTCAGGCCGCTAGCTCCCCGAAAGTGGGGAGCTACTGTAATCCCCGCTAGAGTGAAATACTCCACGGGGTGGGAGAGGCTAGAGGGCCCGGAGACTTCAGCCCCGGGCCCGCCAATAGCATTAAAATTAGATTAATGTCTTCCCGCTGGTTTCCAGCGCGGATCTGATGGCACCAGAAATCCGGCGCTGGGTGATGCATGCGTGGCGGGAACGCATGTGTGAATCCCACGCAGGCCCGGCCATGAGATTTCCCAATCCGTTGCACTGGAAACTTAGCATTGTGGGGTGGGAGAATTGCGCCCTTTATCGTTGATGCATTAGTGTTTGGCCTGTGAGGTGATGATTGAGGTCATCAGATTCCTGCCCAATCTTCATCTGATTGCTGCATTTGTTGACGTAGTGGAATATCCTTTTTGTGGTAGCACATTAATAAGGAATCTTTCTCCACTGAAAGCACTGTCTTACTGTGGGTAGCTGGCCTTGTCCTATGGGAGTCAAGATAGAAATCTTTGGATGTCTGCTGGGTTTGAAATAATACCTTGTGGGTGTATCAATATTGACAGGGGGGGGGGGGGGGGACCATAAGAGTGTGTTAATAATTGATGGGCAATCCTTCTCACACGAAGTATGAAGCTTGGGAAATGCTTCATTTTCCAGCTTTGCTTCCATGTGCTGACTCGGATGAAATTAAAAATAGGCCATGTGAGACAGAGTGTGGTGAAATTTCTTCAAACTCCCTGACAGCGTAGTGTTTATGTGCACCTACTTGTTGCTTCAACAGGTTCCCCCCCAACAATACTGATAATAACTTTTCCATCACGGATGGAAGGTTAGAATAACAGAAGTTTGCTTCCACTGCCACTGTATTGTTTTTCATTTCTATTATGTTCTGCAACACGCTGAAGTAAAAAAACTATTTGAGTCTGTTGTAAAATGTTTGCCTTATTAAAATGGAAGTTATTAAATCGCAAAGTTTTCAAAATGCTTCCGCAATGCTGCTTCAATGCTGATGGGGCTGGGTAAATGAAGAAAAGGTTAATGTTGCTTACCGATAGAGAACTGAAGAACAGATGCTGTGGTTGTATTGAGCATAACGGTGGTCTAGAAAAAAAAGACAAGAGGATTAGAAGAGGAAACATCTTGACCTCAACTGCTGAAATAATTGAATTAGAATGCTCTTTGGTTGATGTCACTTTAGAAGGAGCCCTCTCTGATCCCACCTGAGAGCAGTGAAGCTTTCATACAAGGAATTTGGCTGTGAGTGGTGTGAGCAATTGGGCTAAATGAGAAAGTGTGAATCAGAAATCCCACTCAGATCATCAGAATTGCACTCAAAGCTGAAAGTGAATCTGCAATGAAATGTCAAGTGGAACATAAGGATGTAGGAATAGATAAAGAGATGCATTTTCAGAGCTGATCTGATTATTTTTCATTTTTTCTTACCTCAAACCCATAATTGTCAAATCTGGAATTGATCCAATTCATTTTTAAAATTCGTTTAACTGAGTCAGTCTGTACTTTATGAGGTGACAAGTTTTTCTTTGAACTGACACCCAAAGTGTGTTATGTTCACCTTGATGTTTCTTTATGTTATAATCTAGACTGTTTCTGAAAAATGCTGAACTATCATTGATTTATGTTCAGTTGAGAAATCCTCATGAACACTTGTCACAAACAAAGCCAAAAGAACAGTTTAAATATTTAAACAAGAAATTAATACAATAGCCTGTGTAGAAACAGTAACCAAAAGTTGAAAATGCCTTTAACAAAGAAGGTTGACTTGTTGCTGACAGCTGGGCATTTAAACTGAACATAACTGTCAAATGAAGCCAGGCATTAATAGTCAATTAATTAGCAATGTAATCAGTGTATCTATGATGTTTTGCATCCATCTATCCCACAGGCCCGACAATTGCTTCGTTTGTCATTTGAAATGGCTGCCATTCATAAAATAAATTGGATGACTCACAATCCAGATTGTACCCAAATGCTGATGACTGATTAATCATCAATGTTTCACATGCTTTTCGCTTGTGCTGTTATCGTTGTGCTTTGTTAATCGTGAGGGCAATTTTGTGCACAAAATTCCATGTCCATTTAAAATTGGATTGCAGCTGTCCAAGCCCATCTGACTGGACTTCGTTGACAGCTGTTAAAGGAGGTCTTTAGCATGAACAAACTTGAGTTTTTGAGTTGTGCTTGTGCAGAGCTGCCTCACAGCTCTGTAATACAAGGTCTCAATCTTAATAAAACTTCAGCTAATTTAGCAGGAGTAAAGAAGCTAAAGAATTTCCACTCAAGCTGTTCATTAGAATAATCCTACCATGGGATTAGAAAAATACATTTCTCTCTCTTTATATCATATTGTACAACTCTGCATTCGGACATCAGAAACCACTGAACAGGTCACAACCCTTTACTCATCCCTGCCCCTGAAGTCAATGAGTTGAATTTCCTTTTGGGACAGTTTCACTGGCGGAGGGATGGGAGCATGACATCTTCTAACCAGCCAGAACCTGTCCCAGTTTCGATAGAAGGGATTGATTGAATATACAGGGTGGGCTCCCAATAGATCTCCTCTACACAGGGCGAGCTCACTGCTGGTCATGAATATCTGTTGGCAACACAGCAGAACATCGATTACATGGATGAGAGGCATTTATCAACGGGGATAAAACACCCAATGATTTTGGAGAAGCTCTTATTGATCGGTGGCAGTTCCAGCTGCAGGTTCAGAGCATGAAGAGACAAAGATGTTCCTATTACTCAGTTCTCTCTCTCATACATTGTTACTAATGGACTTACAACTATCCTATGGTGTACTTTAAAAAAAATTATTTATGGGATGTGGGTGTCTCTGGCTAGGCCAGCCCTAGTTGCTCTTGAGAAGGTGGTGGTGAGCTACCTTCTTGAATTGCTGCAGTCACTGAGGCGTAATACATCCACAGTACTATTAGGGAGGGAATTCCAGGATTTTGACCCAGCAACAGTGAAAGATCTGTGGCATATTTCCGAATCAGAATGGTGAGTGACCTGGAGGGGTACCTCCAGGTGTGATGTTCCCAGGTATTTACTGCCCTTGTCCTTCTAGACTGTGGAGGCCATGGGTCTGGAAGGTGCTGCCTAAAGAATCTTGGTGAGTTCCTGAGTGTATCTTGTCAATAGTACACACGACTGCCACTATTCATCGGTGGTGGAGGGATTGAATATCTGTGGAAGGGATAGCAATCAAGCGGGCTGCTTTGTCTTGGATGGTGTTGGGCTTCTTGAGTGTTGATGGAGGTGCACTCATCCAGGCACCTGGAGAGTATTTCATCACATTCATGACTTGTGCCTTGTAGATGGTGGACAGGCTTTGGGGAGTCAGGAGGTCAGTTACGCACCACAGGATTCCCAGTCTCTGACCTGCTCTTGTAACTACAGTATTTATATGGCTAGTCCAGTTCAGTTTCTGGTATCCCCCAGGATGTTGATAGTGGGGGAATTCAACAATGGGTAATACCATTGATGTCAAGGGGCAATAGATAGGTCTCTCTTGTTGGAGATAATTGTCGCCTAGTACTTCTATAGCGTGAATGTTACTTGCCACTTGTCAGCCCAAGCTTGGATATTGCCCAGGTCTTGCTGCATTTGGACATGGACTACTTCAGTATCTGAGAAGTTGCGAATGGTGCTGATCATGGTGCAGTCATCAGCGAACATCCCCACTTCTGATCTTATGATGAAAGGAAGGTCATTGATGAAGCATTAGGCCTAAGACACGACCCTGAGGGACTCCTGCAATGATGTCCTGGAGCTGAGGTGATTGACCTCCAACCACCACAGTCGACTCCAGCCAGCAGAGTGTGTTCCCCCTCATTCACATTGACTCCCGTTTTGCTAGGGCTCCTTGATGCATAGTCAGTCAAATGCAGCCTTGATGTCGAGGGCTGTCACTCTCACCTCACCTCTGGAGTTCAGCTCTTTTGTCCAGTTTGAACCAAGGCTGTAATGAGGTCTGGAATGGAGCAAGCCTGGCAAAACCCAAACTGAGCAGGCTATTGCTGAGTAAGTTCCGCTTGATAGTGCTGTTGATGACCCCTTCTATCACTCTGCAGATGATCAAGAGTAGACTGATGGAGTGGTGATGGCTGGGTTGGATTTGCCCTACTTTCTGTGTACAGTACATATCTTCGCAATTTTCCATATTGCCGCCATTGTAGCTGTAATGGAACAGCTTGGCTAGAGGCGTGGTAAGTTCTAGAACACAAGTTTTCAGTATTATTGCCGGAATCTTGTCAGGGCCTCTCGCCTTTGCAGTATCCAGTGCTTTCAGCCATTTCTTGATAACACGCGGAGTGAATTGATTCAAATGTAGATTGACATCTGTGATGCTGGGGACCTCTGGAGGAGTCCAAGATGGATCATCCATTTGGCAGTTCTGGCTGAAGATTGTTGCGAATGCTTCAGCTTTATCTTTTGCACTGATGTGCTGGGCTCCTTCATCATTGAGGATGCTGATTTGTGTTGAGCCTCCTCCTCGAGTGAGTTGCTTAGTTATCCACCACCATTCACGGTTGGATGGGGCAGGACAGCAGATCTAATCCGTTGGTTGTGGAATTGCTCAGCTTTATTACTTGCTGCTAATGCTATTTGGAATACAAGTAGCCCTGTGTTGTAGCTTCACCAGGTTGACAACTCATTTTTAAGTATGCCTGGGGCTGCTCCTGGCAAGCCCTCCTGCACTCATCAACGAATCATTAAACTGTTATTCCCCTACTGGCAGTCCCTGGGTTTGGTGATGGAAGAAGTGGGAGACAGTGAAATCATCCGGCTTCTCGGAACTCGCTCTCCCATTGTTTATTTAATTTCAGAGCATGACAATTAAGTTCCATGTTGGGATGAAGCTGGGTAAGAGAAAGTATAATTTCCAGCCATGTAGACGTCGATTGAAAGTATTCCTACCTTGAATCTTTATTTTTTAGGATTCACGATTTCAGGGGGTGTAGCAGAGGAAGATCCAACCCACTGACACTTCCTGTGGTACGGTTTCACGGCCTAAAGTAACTAGCCTAAGTTACTACACTTCATCTGAGAGCCCAGGGATTAAATGTGCTCAGACTCTTTGAAATCACAACCAAGGCTGATCTTCAGACCATAACAGCCAAATGCAATCATGTCTTCACCTCTTCCCAGACATTCAAACACGAAAGAAATCAGGAGTGAGATCCTTCACTGAATATTCTTCCCTTCTTATATCCGGGTTCCTGAGACCAGTAACACCCGAAGTGCTGATCCAGGTGTGAGAATCTAAATGAGCAGAGGTCAAGGACCGAACCTTGGATGTTCTTTATTGTTCAACACCACAATGGTTAGCATTTTCCTACTGAGTTATTGAGGAATTTCACAATGATTTTCATTTGATATATGTGACCGTGAAATAAATCAGAATTGTTGTAAGTAATCATCATGCTCCTAATGATACCAGCAGAACATGTACTTTGGAAAACAGGATGTAGATTAGGATGAAAATCAGAATGAAGATGTGCGGGTTAGGTTGACTGGCCATCTAAGTTGACCCTTACTGTCAGGGGCATTAGCAGGGTAAATGAGGGTTACAGAAATAGGGCCTGGGTGGGATTGTGGTCGGTACAGGGTCGATGGGCCAAATGGCCTCCTTTGAAACTGTAGGGATTCTATACGGCTGCTTAAAACATATACCCCATGCTTCTCCGTAGCCCACTCTTTAGAAATTAAAAGAAAATGATCTAATTTCTATCTTAGGACTGTAATTCCACCGATTTGAAAAGAATTGTCATACTAAAATGGTTAAAATGATGGTCATTAAGACCCAAGGGTGAGAATGTAACTAAATTAACAGTAAAGAAAGCAAAAATGAAAGCCAAACAAATTATCTGAATGCTTGCCTTTTGAAAGTTAGCGAAGGAGTAAATAGATTTTAAAAAACTCACATACAACAGTTCTGTGGAATGGCAGAGCTTGGATATCACTGTTTACTTTAAGGAAGGTCTTGTCAAAAGTTTTAAAGACTTTGGGGCTGAGTGAAAGTGTTTTGTTTTTAAAATGTAAGAACTCTCATTGCTCCATGGTAAATCTGCCTATTCTTAAACAAAGTATTATACATCATATATTCTTAACGTTGTACCATTTTTACGACATTTGGAAACAAATGTTAGTCCTTTCAGGTCAAACACCTGATTGATTTCTCATTGCTTCTGCTGCTTCACATCATGAGGACAAAAAAAACAGATCAGTATATTATTGAGGATCAGTCCCTGTGTATGTGTACATGATGTGGAGATGCCGGCGTTGGACTGGGGTAGGCACAGTAAAAAGTCTCACAACACCAGGTTAAAGTCCAACAGGTTTATTTGGTAGCACACGCTTTCGGAGTGTCGCTCCTTCTTCAGGTGAGTGAGGACTTGTGTTCACAAACAGGGCATATATAGACACAAACTCAATTTACAAGATAATAGTTGGAATGCGAGTCTTTACAGGTAATCAAGTCTTAAAGGTACAGACAATGTGAGTGGAGAGAAAGTTAAGCACAGGTTAAAGAGATGTGTATTGTCTCCAGCCAGGACAGTTAGTGAGATTTTGCAAACCAAGGCAAGTCGTGGGGGTTACAGATAGTGTGACATGAACCCAAGATGAGGCCATCTTCATGTGTGCGGAACTTGGCTATCAGTTTCTGCTCAGTGATTTGCATTGTCGTGTGTCGTGAAAGCTGCCTTGGAGAACGCTTACCCGAAGATCAGAAGCTGAATGCCCGTGACCGCTGAAGCGTTCCCCGACAGGAAGAGAACACTCCTGCCTGGTGATTGTTGAGCAGTGTTCATTCATCCGTTTCGTAGCGTCTGCATGGTCTCCCCAATGTACCATGCCTCGGGACATCCTTTCCTGCAGCGTATCAGGTGGACAACATTGGCCGAGTCGCAAGAGTATGTACCGTGTATCTGGTAGATGGTGTTCTCACGTGAGATGATGGCATCCGTGTCAATGATCCGGCACGTCTTGCAGAGGTTGCTGTGGCAGGGTCATGTGGTATTGTGGTCACTGTTCTCCTGAAGGCTGGGTAGTTTGCTGCGGACAATGGTCTGTTTGAGGTTGTACGGTTGTTTGAAGGCAAGAAGTGGGGGTGTGGGGATGGCCTTGGCAAGATGTTCGTCTTCATCGATGACATGTTGAAGGCTCCGGAGAAGATGTCATAGCTTCTCCGCTCCGGGGAAGTACTGGACGACGAAGGGTACTCTGTCCGCTGTGTCCTGTGTTTGTTTTCTGAGGAGGTCGGTGCGGTTTTTCGCTGTGGCGCATCGGAACTGTTGATCGATGAGTCAAGCGCCATATCCTGTTCTTATGAGGGCATCTTTCAGCGTCTGTAGGTGTCTGTTGCGATCCTCCTCATCTGAGCAGATCCTGTGTATGCGGAGGGCTTGTCCGTCTTCCACAAACTCTAACAGGCCAACAGCGAACACAATGAGACAACCAATGACAGAGAGTAGCCGACAGAGAGATCCATGGTGCAGCAACTGAAGAGGAAAGAGTCGAATTGGACTCCTCCGGAAGGCCGCTGCCCTCGACTAGACATGTATGCCCAAGCCGTCAGGAGGTGTGTCAATGCCAGATTCATCAGTTGCATTCACAAGACAGCCCCGAACGTCACCCAAGCACAATGCAATGCCATCCGCGCTCTCAAGACCAACTGCAATATTGTCATTAAACCAGCAGACAAAGGAGGGGCCATCGTCATACTGAACAGAACGGATTACTGCAAAGAAGTGTACCGACAACTGAACAACGAGGAACACTACAGAAGTTACCCACAGATCCGACCAAAGAACACACCCGTCAACTCAACAGACCTGATCAAAACCTTTGATCCAGATCTTCAGAGCATCCTCCGTGTTCTCATCCCACATACTCCCCGCGTTGGAGATCTCTACTGCCTCCCGAAGATACACAAGTTCAACACACCCGCTCGTCCCATTGTATCAGGCAATGGGACCCTATGTGAGAACCTCTCCGGCTACGTCGAGGGCATCCTGAAACCCATTGTACAAAGAACCCCCAGCTTCTGTCGCAAAACTACGGACTTCCTACAGAAACTCAGCACACGTGGAGCAGTTGAACCAGAAGCATTCCTCGTCACAATGGATGTCTCGGCACTCTACACCACCATCCCCCACGACGACAGCATTGCTGCAACAGCCTCAGTACTCTAAGCCGACAACTGCCAATCTCCAAATGCAATGCTACAACTCATCCACTTCATCCTGAACCACAATATCTTCACCTTCAACAACCAGTTCTTCATCCAGACACATGGAACAGCCATGGGGACCGAATTTGTACCTCAATATGCCAACATCTTCATGCACAGGTTCGAACAAGACCTCTTCACCGCACAGGCCCTTCAACCGATTCTATACACTAGATACATGGATGACATTTTCTTCCTTTGGACTCATGGCGAACAATCACTGAAACAACGACATGATGACATCAACAAGTTCCATCCCACCATCAGACTCACCATGGACTACTCTCCGGAATCGGTTGCATTCTTGGACACATGCATCTCCATCAAGGACAGTCACCTCAGCACTTCACTGTACCGCAAGCCCACGGATAATCTCACGATGCTCCACTTCTCCAGTTTCCACCCTAAACACGTTAAAGAAGCCATCCCCTACGGACAAGCCCTCCGTATACACAGGATCCGCTCAGATGAGGAAGATCGCAACAGACACCTACAGATGCTGAAAAACGCCCTCATAAGAACAGAATATGGCGCTCGACTCATCGATCAATAGTTCCGACACGCCACAGCGAGAAACCGCACCGACCTCCTCAGAAGACAAACACAGGACACAACGGACAGAGTACCCTTCGTCGTCCAGTACTTCCCCAGAGCGGAGAAGCTACGCCATCTTCTCCGGAGCCTTCAACATGTCATCAGTGAAGACAAACATCTCGCCAAGGCCATCCCCACACCCCCACTTCTTGCCTCCAAACAACCGCATAACCTCAAACAGACCATTGTCCGCAGCAAACTATCTAGCCTTCAGGAGAACAGTGACCACAACACCACACAACCCTGCCACAGCAACCTCTGCAAGTCGTGCCGGATCATCAACACAGATGCCATCATTTCACGTGAGAAAACTATCCACCAGGTACACGATACATACTCTTGCGACTCGACCAATGTTGTCTACTTGATACGTGGCAGGAAAGGATGTCCCGAGGCATGGTACATTGGGGAGACCATGCAGATGCTACGACAATGGGTGAATGAACACCGCTCGACAATCACTAGGCAGGAGTGTTCTCTTCCTGTGGGGAAGCACTTCAGCAGTCACGGGCATTCAGCCTCTGATCTTCGGGTAAGCGTTCTCCAAGGTGGCCTTCATGACATACGACAACGCAGAATCGCTGAGCAGAAACTGATAGCCAAGTTCCGTACACATGAGAACGGCCTCAAATGGGATCTTGGGTTTATGTCACACTATCTGTAACCCCCACAACTTGCCTGGGCTTGCAAAATCTCACTAACTGTCCTGGCTGGAGACAATGCACATCTCTTTAAACTGTGCTTAACCCTCTCTCCACTCACATTGTCTGTACCTTTAAGACTTGATTGCCTGTAAAGACTCGCATTCCAACCATTATCTTGTAAATTGAGTTTGTGTCTTTATATGCCCTGTTTGTGAACACAAGTCGTCACTCACCTGAAGAAGGAGCGACACTCCAAAAGCTTGTGCTACGAAATAAACTGTTGTACTTTAACCTGGTGTTGTGAGACTTCTTACTATGTGTACATCACAGAGCTCCCTGAGGATCACTCCCTGTGTACGTCACAGAGCTCTGAGGATCATTCCCTGTGTACATCACAGAGCTCCTTGAGGGTCACTCCCTGTGTACATCACAGAGCTCCCTGAGGATCACTCTGTGCGTACATCAGTCCACAGAGCTCTCTGGTCTGCAAACACCAGCACTATATGTAGGTACACATTGAGCAATTTATTAAGGAGTCTTCTTAGTCAGGAAAACAAAGTACATTATTAATACATAAAACTAAAAATGTGAACTCTCCTTTCAGAAGCAGTTTAACTCTTGGAATCTTGGAACCTTGTGCCAATCTTTCCCATGATTGTGTTCCAAATTATTATTGTTGGTGTAGACTTGATGGGCCAAAGGGCCTCTTCTGCACTGTATGATTCTGTGATTATCCTATGCAAACTGTCATTTTACAGAATAATAGGAGACTTATTCTACCTCGTCCCCTGAGACTACATAAAGCCCTTTATTCAGGAAAGGGTTAAGATACGTGTTGTTAGTGGCTGAATCGGATTACTGGTAATCTAAATAGACTTGTCCTAGCAGTAAATGGTCTGGGATCCACACTGTGGATTAAATGTAGTGAATCAGATTTTATCTATAAAGCACTCAAATGTTCAAGTGTGTGATGTGTGGTAAATTCAGAGTGCAATATTGGTTTCTTTTAGCATCCTTTGCTGCGACTAAAGGCAGCATCATAATATAGCCCTGACTGATCTCTATATTCACACCCTACAGTGGGGGGTTAGTTAGAATTTCAAACATGATAACATTTTGAGTAGTAAAATTACATTTTCAGTCTCCTAGTCGTCTCATCTTTATCTTCACAATGCTTGCGAGACAAATTCCTCTACATCTGGCACGGTGACTGGTAATGGCCAAGGGAGAATGGATTAAGGAATTGCAATTAAGCAGCACTTCTGTGGATATTTGTTAAATCCTCGCTATCTAGTTATTTTCTCCGCTTATTTAGCTTTTCCTCTATCATGTCGGATGCAAATCCCCAGAAAAGGCGGCAAACAAGCACCTTATCTCTGTCAATAGTTTCTGTGATCTGCCACTACCAGATTCCATTTTTATGTAGGAATATGTCTAGCCTGTAAAATCTGCATCAATTCCAAGTATTGGGGAAAAGTCTGGGAATTCATGTTGTGGAGACCAGAAGTAGAAATGCAAATCGAAACATAGTGCTGAGGTATAGCAACGGACTCTACACTCAGCATCCAGCATAGTTCCCAGAGGATCACATCCAGCAGTTATTCAGTTTTATATTTTTATTTTGGATTAAGATTGCAGGGTGTTACTAGGTTTGGAAAGAGGCCATTCATCCTTTCTGATAGGAATGTTGTGTGGTGCAGTATAAGATGCAAACATAGTAAAAAGAGAAATCAACGTACATTTGTAAGAAATCTATTATCTGTGAGATAGAATACTAGCCATATTGTGGGTAGATTTTTAAGGTTATTGGGTTGAATTTGCCCCTTGGTTTGCCTCAATTTTTGAGTTGATGGTGATCAGGAAGAACAGGAATGCTCCTCCCAAATCCACATTGTTCCTGACAACTGCCATCAACCCCATCCTTGGTTTTTTTTCAGCCACCCACCACCCAAAATTCAAGGCCCTTATCTGAGAGCTGCTGCTCACTAGACAAAGGGCCTCAAAATTCATCCTTTTCAATGGGAGAACTGTCTGTGGAAATGTGACAGATTAGGCAGGTGCTTAAATCATTAAAGTGGGGCCTGAGGCCTAGTTTCGACAGGTCTAAGCCAGGGGCTGGAATTCTCCAGCCGTTCACGCAGGCGGGATTCTCTGGTCCCGCTGGCAGTACACCCCCTCCCATGGGTTTCCCGGCAGCATGGGGTGACATCAGTGGGAAATTCCATTGACAGTGACAAGACCACCAGTGAACGGCTCGCTGCCTCCCACCACTGAGAAACACGCGGCTGGGAGACCAGAGAATCCCATCCCATGTTTTTTAAAGTGGGGGTCGTGACTCGTGGGTGGGTCGTGGGAGGTTGAAAAATGCGTTGTCAAAAATGATGCCCAAAGATTGCCTGACCTCCACCCCCCCCCCCCCATTTTCACCTGGGTAAATTCTCACTACAGTACAGAGTATGAACACATGAGGCAAGAATAAACAGGTCTGTGTGTCCTATACATGTACTTGCCATCAATTCACTTGGTGCCAATTTTAATTCACTTTCTAGTAAGCCAATTGTAGATATGGATAGTTTTTTCACACAAAAGAGAGAGCGAAAGTGAACATGGTGTGGGCCGCGAGGGACGGCCATTTGGTAAACGTGGGACACCGGAAAAAAGCTTGATGAACACTGGTCTCGGATGTCCTGGTTGGGGTGCCTGTTGCCTCTGCAATCTGAACTCTAAACAGGTCAGGATAAATTTCTGGCCTGTTGAGTATATTACATTATTTGAGGGATATGCAGTTAATGTGAGCTCCTTTCACATTCAGTGGTTCATTACAGTTTCCTGTCATTGTTCATTGCAGAAAATATAAATCAATCAGTTTTAATTTCATGAAGTAAATACTTTCACATTTAAAAGCAATTTACCAGTTCTCGTGGACCATATGGCTCGCAGAATGTAATCGCATTGCCATGCATTATGATGCCGCACTGATCCCCAACCAGACAGTGGCTGCATTCAAACCTTAGAGAAATAAGACAAAGAAAAATTATTTTAATTCATTCACGCCTGTCTATTAAAGAAGGACAAAAGTAAGTAGCTTGCATTTATATAGCACCTTTCACACTCTCACAATGTCCCAAAGCAGTTCACAGCCAACGTCTGTAGGGAAACATGGCAGTCAGATGCACACAGGGAAGGTGGTGGTGTAGTGGTATTGTGACTGGACTTGTAATCCAGGGACCCAGGGTAATGCTTTAGGGACCTGGGTTTGAATCCCAAAAGATGGAGCTTGAATCCAGTAAAAATCTAACGATGACTACTGTTGTAAAAATCTATCTGGCTCGCTGTTGTCCTTTAGGGAATTAAATCTGTTGGCCTTGCCTGGTCTGGCCCACATGTGACTCCAGACTCACAGCAATGTGATTGATGGTTAGCTGCCCTCTGAAATGGCCTAGTCGGCCACTGAGTTCAAAGGCCATTGGGGATGGGCAACAAATGCTGGCCTTGCCCAGCAAGACAATCCTGTAAATGAAAAACAAAAGGAAGATCTCACAAGCAACAAATAACCAGATAGTCTGTTTTTGCTGACTTTGATTAAGGGGAGAATAATATCAGGGGATTATTTAATGGACAGCTAAGAAGGCGGACAGGGCTTTGCTTTAATGTCTTATCTGAAAATGGCACCTTCAACAATTCAGTAGCCTTAATTGTAACTACTAGAGCCTAGACTCTGAGTTCGAGTGTGCGTTGGGACTGGAACTCATGAACTTCTGACTCAGACTTAGAATGCTGCTAACTAAACCAAAAACAGGAAAGAAAAAACAATACAGAATCCAAATCAACAACACTCTACATTTACTTGGCATATTTAATACAACAAAGCAGTTTAGGATGCTACACAACTTGCTACTTAGTAGTACTGTGGGTGTAATTACATCACATGGACTGCAGCAGTCAAGAAGGTGGATTGACCACCACTTCAAAAGCAATTAGTGATGGGCAATAAATACTGGTTTGGACAGTGACATCCACATCCCCCAAGCAACTAAAAAAGATGAAGATGGACGGGGAAAGCAGATTCCTTCAAAACAATTCATTCAGAAAGATAACTTCTAGTGAAGGGCTGTATTTAAGAGATTAGGGCTGTGATTCTCCGGAATAAAACTAAGTGCCAAGCCAGTGGGAAAATTGGAGTGTTTCCCGCTAGTGGCGCCTTCCAGCTGGGATTCTCCCACCTTTAGCATGTAAAAATATGCCTAACGGGAGGCACGCCAGCCAACCCGCCTTCACCGAGATCAGGGTGCCATTTTTATAGGGTGTCCCGATCTCTGCGTTCAGAGGCCCGCTGACCACGGAATTGGTGACCCCCTGATGACAAGAAGACACCACCAACCCTTCAGGAAAGAGAGTCATCCTCCCAGGCATGTCAGTACTACAGCTTCCTGGCCAATCCTATAAATATGTGCTGCAAAGATCATGCTGGGATTTATCAGAACAAGGGCCGTCACTAAAGTCCTCAAGTATTCAATCCATCCTGCTCAAACGCTTTTAACAAAATTCACAATAGTCATATTTTGAGATAAATGAACACGATGGAATCACTGGTGGTTTCAGCATAAGGAACGTTCTTTGGAAGAGGGTTTTACTGTTGCAAATGCAAAACTGACCCACTAGCATTTCACACTGATAATCAGATCTAAATAGCTAATAGCTAAAGACTCACCTGATGAAGGGACAGCGCTCCGAAAGCTCGTGCTACCAAATAAACCTGTTGAACTTTAACCTGGTGTTGTGAGACTACTTACTGTGCCTACCCCATTCCAACGGCGGCAACTCCACATCATAGTGGAATAAAAGGAAGTGAGAAAGCAGAAAAACAGGAAAGTGGGGGATAGAGAGTGAAAAAAGGTAAGGAAAAAAGTCAGTGACCCAGTAAGACATGAGAGGTGTTTTTGGAGAGCCAGCTGTTAAAGCAAAAAGTAAAACTTGGAGAAATAAGATTATTTAGATTTTGTGTGAAGTGAGCCATGAGCAAATGTGGGTATAAAAATACTGAAGAATGAAATATAATTTTGCTCTGAAGCTTGGTTTCAGGCATGCTCCCCCTAGCAAAAGCTAAACATATTTCTGGGTAAATTTGTAGATCTCCGCACTAGCGCAAAGGGTGAAAATCTGCATCTGTGCCTGAGGCTGGAGCACTTTCTACCCACTTCATGCCATTACTGGTGGCATAAACTTGAGTTGTTTGAGAAACTTGATCTTTCTTGCACCCGAGCTATGACTGTAACATTACATTCTGCACTTTCCCATTTCCTTCTCTATGAACGGTATGTTTTGTCTGTATAGTGCGCAAGAAACAATACTTTTTACTGTATGTTAATACATGTGACAATAAATAAATCAAATCAAATCAAATGCTTCAATAATTTCCGCCCTATTCTCTGGAACTTCCTCCTTAGAGCTATTCACATTGCTAACTCTCATCCTTACTTTAAAAGCCTCATTGAAACTCAACTTTTTATCCACGTGTTGTTAACGTGTTGCGTTATCTGTCTTAACCAATTTGCTTGGCATCTCCTCCACCTGGAGGATGCTTGAAGTTATTCAAGCTAAGAGGATTATGGCAAGACATAGGGGCAGAAATAGAACATTCGGCCCATTGAATCTGTTCCACCATTCAATTATTTGATTTATTATTGTTGCATGTATTGGGATACAGTGAAAAGTATTGTTTCTTCCATGCTATGCAGACAAAACCTACTGTTCACAGAGTACAAGGGGGAAAGGAAAGGAGAGGGTGCAGAATATAGTGTTACAGTCGTGGCTAGAGTGTAGAGTAAGATCAGCTTAATATATGGTAGGTCCATTCAAAAGTCCGATGGCAGCAGGAAGAAGCTGTTCTTGAGTCGGTTGGTGTGTGACCTCAGACTTTTGTATGAGATCAAATCTGACAATTTCTATGAGTTTTGAATATTTTACTTGGCTGGGCACTCATTAGCGTTCACAACGGAAATAAGACAGATCCTCTCTGGTTCATTGCAAGTGTTGAAATAACCTTACTGCTAATAAGACCTTCAGCTTCTCTTCAAAGTACCAAGGTTAAACACTTTGTTTATATTTACACGTACACCTACCAGATGTCTGGATTCAGTTCCAGTTGTGGATACGAGTCAAAGTCATCCCGAAGAATAACACTGGCACTGTGAATTTCAGCTAAGAAAGGAAATGAAGCCTAATTAATAAACAATCTATCACAAAGCAATTTTCTCTGAAAACATATAGGCTGAGCTTGTCCAACAATGTCTCAGGAGCTCCATCAATTTTTGTTTTATTAAGAGAAAGCATGAGTGTTTGTCACACAATTCATATTACACTCAATACTCTGGAGAGTCAGCCTTGCCTCACTTTGGCCTGTGTTCAAAGCCACTTCTTTCAAGGACAGGACGCATGCAAATCTTCGCAATAAAGGGTTAGAGATATTTCATCACCATGGCAACATTAGTTTGTTGTGATTTCATTCCTTTAAAATTTAAATGAATGCTAATGGGAACTCCAAACGATAATGCCACACTGGACCTGGAAAATGACTATGCGCCATTAAAAATTGCAGTCTGCCAAGGGATGCAGGTTGTACTTTCACATCTTATTATGCACCGCTGCATGCCTATATTAGCATCCAATTGTGTGTTTAGTCCCTCTCCTGATGCCTGTAAAACATTTATTGAGCATGGCACTGGATATAGTCTCTCAGAGTTGCCAGAATAACCAAGCTTGTTATTCATTTTTACAAGTCTGCCCATTCAACAACATCAACAAAGTTTTACTTAAAGACGCAAATATCTTTTAAAATCTGCTCTATCTTTTAAACATAAATACTTAAAACATGAGCGGGAACCTTGCTTCACTGCGTATGCTGGAATTCATACAGGCAAGAAAGTCAGTTTTAAAAGAAATCACATGGGAATTCACATAATGAAATCACTGGGCACCGAATAATTCTGACTATTTATATTCTGGCGATATTATTTTCTTGAACTATTGTGATTTTATCATTTACAAATGTAAAGTGTGTTAGTCTTGTGTCTGGAACCTTCCCATTTCAGATGCCCAGTGTCAGTATTAAGTAAGTTCAGGTATGACACTGCTGGATGCAGATTAAAGCTCTCTTTAGCCACAACGATCTGTTTTGATCCACCCTCAAAAGGACATTCTCTACTCAGTAGTTTACTGCACCAGAGTGATATTTTCCTATTTCTCCCACCAAACCATCCTGTGGTTTGTCTGAGTGCTGTTGCTGCTTTAATGTCTAACTAGATGAAGCACTTGGTGCTGTGAAACTAGATAAATATTTTAAGGAAAATTTTCTTCTTGCTTTGTGTACCTAAAAGATAGAACACTTGCTCGTCAAAAAGGCAGTACTACAACATATTCTAATGCTGTTACAAAGGTTGCATGAGTCTAACTAATGGTAAAGACGCAAGAGTAGTATCTTCTAATCTTTAACATACATTCTTCAAGAGGCTTACTGTAATAATTCCTACCATCTCTGCTGATAACTCTGCGGAGGAAAATGGGTGTCTCATCAATCCATGGCCTAACACACTTACATATTGCTAACCTGGGGGTTTGATGCCTTCTTTATGGCTCTGACCTTATCTTCCATGGGGTGTAA
The DNA here is from genome assembly GCF_964213995.1 of Mustelus asterias. Lineage (NCBI taxonomy): Eukaryota > Metazoa > Chordata > Chondrichthyes > Carcharhiniformes > Triakidae > Mustelus > Mustelus asterias. Next base: position 59,930,340 of record NC_135819.1, read on the forward strand.
TCCTTGTGCATCTACACAGTAGCCCAGGTAGGCTATCTAGCTGGCTTAAAAAGTACATTTCTCTTTCTTGAGGCGAACTCCAGCCTCTTGAAATCTCTTTAGCCCCAAGGGAAACTGTTGCCACTTATATCACCAAGTTGAAGCAAATCTCGGAGCTCTGTGACTTTGGAGTCACTTTGAATGATCTGCGGGTGAACGATGAGGCTTTTCAACAGAAGATACCAGCAGAGGCATATATAAGTTTTAAGTGAGTGTTAGAGATGGCCCTGGCAAAGGAGAGCGCTGAAAAGGGTGCACAAGAGTTATAAAGCACGCAAAATGGCACCTTCACCAATTAGGTTGGGAACCTGCAGTCAGCAGTGATGCCAAAAATGAACATGTAGAAGCGCAGTGGGAAGTGAATTCAGCCACAAATAAAACAGGAAGATTTAGAAGAGGAAATCAATCGGCAAAGATTGAAACAGAATGTTATCATTGTGGGGGTAACCACTCCCCTGAATTTTGGGGAGTGAGGTATGTCCTGGGTTTTTATAGTAAGAAGTCACACAACACCAGGTTAAAGTCCAGCAGGTTTATTTGGTAGCAAATACCATAAGCTTTCGGAGCACAGCTCCTTCGTCAGATGGAGTGGATAGCTGTTCTCCAACAGTGCACAGACACAGAAATCAAGTTACAGAATACTAATTAGAATGCAAATCTCTACAGCCAGCCAGGTCTTAAAGGTACAGACAATGTGGGTGGAGGGAGCACTCAACACAGGTTAAAGAGATGTGTATTGTCTCCAGACAGAATAGCTAGTGAGATTCTGCAAGATCAGAAGGAAAGCTGTGGGGGTTACTGATAATGTGACATAAATCCAACATCCCGGTTTAGGCCGTCCTCATGTGTGCGGAACTTGGCTATCAGTTTCTGCTCAGCGACTCTGCGCTGTCGTGTGTCGTGAAGGCCGCCTTGGAGAACGCTTACCTGAAGATCCAAGGCTGAATGCCCGTGACTGCTGAAGTGCTCCCCCACAGGAAGAGAACAGTCTTGCCTGGTGATTGTCGAGCGGTGTTCATTCATCCGTTGTCGTAGCGTCTGCATGGTTTCCCCAATGTACCATGCCTCGGGACATCCTTTCCTGCAGCGTATCAGATATGATGTGGAGATGCCGGCGTTGGACTGGGGTAAACACAGTAAGAAGTTTAACAACACCAGGTTAAAGTCCAACAGGTTTATTTGGTAGCAAAAGCCACACAAGCTTTCGGAGCTCTAAGCCCCTTCTTCAGGTGAGTGGGAATTCTGTTCACAAACAGAGCTTATAAAGACACAGACTCAATTTACATGAATAATGGTTGGAATGCGAATACTTACAACTAATCAAGTCTTTAAGAAACGAAACAATGTGAGTGGAGAGAGCATCAAGACAGGCTAAAAAGATGTGTATTGTCTGCAGACAAGACAGCCAGTGAAACTCTGCAGGTCCACGCAACTGTGGGAGTTACAAATAGTGCGACATGAACCCAATATCCCGGTTGAGGCCGTCCTCGTGTGTGCGGAACTTGGCTATCAGTTTCTGCTCAGCGACTCTGCGCTGTCGTGTGTCGCGAAGGCCGCCTTGGAGAACGCTTACCCGAATATCAGAGGCCGAATGCCCGTGACCGCTGAAGTGCTCCCCAACAGGAAGAGAACAACGCTGCGACAACGGATGAATGAACACCGCTCGACAATCACCAGGCAAGACTGTTCTCTTCCTGTTGGGGAGCACTTCAGCGGTCACGGGCATTCGGCCTCTGATATTCGGGTAAGCGTTCTCCAAGGCGGCCTTCGCAACACACGACAGCGCAGAGTCGCTGAGCAGAAACTGATAGCCAAGTTCCGCACACACGAGGACGGCCTCAACCGGGATATTGGGTTCATGTCACACTATTTGTAACTCCCACAGTTGCGTGGACCTGCAGAGTTTCACTGGCTGTCTTGTCTGGAGACAATACACATCTTTTTAGCCTGTCTTGATGCTCTCTCCACTCACATTGTTTCGTTTCTTAAAGACTTGATTAGTTGTAAGTATTCGCATTCCAACCATTATTCATGTAAATTGAGTCTGTGTCTTTATAAGCTCTGTTTGTGAACAGAATTCCCACTCAACTGAAGAAGGGGCTTAGAGCTCCGAAAGCTTGTGTGGCTTTTGCTACCAAATAAACCTGTTGGACTTTAACCTGGTGTTGTTAAACTTCTTACTGCGTATCAGATAGACAACGTTGGCCGAGTTGCAAGAGTAGGTACCGTGTACCTGGTAGATGGTGTTCTCACGTGAGATGATGGCATCCGTGTCGATGATCCGGCACGTCTTGCAGAGGTTGCTGTGGCAGGGTTGTGTGGTGTCGTGGTCACTGTTCTCCTGAAGGCTGGGTAGTTTGCTGCGGATCGGCACGGATGCCATCATCTCACGTGAGAACACCATCTACCAGGTACACGGTACCTACTCTTGCAACTCGGCCAACGTTGTCTACCTGATATGCTGCAGGAAAGGATGTCCCGAGGCATGGTACATTGGGGAAACCATGCAGACGCTACGACAACGGATGAATGAACACCGCTCGACAATCACCAGGCAAGACTGTTCTCTTCCTGTGGGGGAGCACTTCAGCAGTCACGGGCATTCAGCCTTGGATCTTCAGGTAAGCGTTCTCCAAGGCGGCCTTCACGACACACGACAGCGCAGAGTCGCTGAGCAGAAACTGATAGTCAAGTTCCGCACACATGAGGACGGCCTAAACCGGGATGTTGGATTTATGTCACATTATCAGTAACCCCCACAGCTTTCCCCCTGATCTTGCAGAATCTCACTAGCTGTTCTGTCTGGAGACAATACACATCTCTTTAACCTGTGTTGAATGCTCCCTCCACCCACATTGTCTGTACCTTTAAGACCTGGCTGGCTGTAGAGATTTGCATTCTAATTAGTATTCTGTAACTTGATTTCTGTGTCTGTGCACTGTTGGATAACAGATATCCACTCCATCTGACGAAGGAGCAGTGCTCCGAAAGCTTATGGTATTTGCTACCAAATAAACCTGTTGGACTTTAACCTGGTGTTGTGAGACTTCTTACTGTGCTTACCCCAGTCCAACGCCGGCATCTCCACATCTGGGCTTTTATGGCAGGAAGGGATTGCCAATATCCGCCCACCTACCATATTATGGGGATGAGCTTTGGGTTGGGCAGAGGCCGGTGAGCTATCATCTGTCATATATTACATGCCCACTTGCCCACCCCCTAACAAAACCACACCTGGTAGAGGGGCAGTAAAATCCAGCCCCCAGACACCAATGCCTCTAGACAGAGTCGGAATACAGGGCTTCAATTTAAAACTCCAGTATATAGGCCTGGTTAAATACCATACTAAAGGATACAACATAGAAATATTTTATAATCTGTCTCAATATAGAATCACATTTCTCTCCATTAATTAAGAGTGGCACGGTAGCACAGTGGTTAGCACTGCTGCCTCACAAGCGCCAGGGACCGGGTTTGATTCCTGGCTTAGGTCACTATCTATGTGGAGTTTGCACATTCTCCCCGTGTCTGTGTGGGTTTCCTCCGGGTGCTCCGGTTTCCTCCCACAGTCCAAAGATGTGCGATTGGTGGATTGGCCATGATAAATTGTCCATTAGTGTCAGTGGGATTAGCAGGGTAAATATATGGGGTTACAGGGATAGGGCCTGGTTGGGATCGTTGTCAGTGCAGGTTTGATGGACCGAATGGCCTCCTTCTGCACTGTAGGGATTCTATAATGATATTTGCTGAAGGTATCCTCCATTTGTAATGGATCTACAGGTTGTTAAAATACAAAAGAAAGTCTCCCAGTCCATTTGATGTTATAGTTTTAATAATATTGTTTTTGAAAGCGCCCTCCTTTATCTGAGTATAGTCATCCGGTTGTAGTTGCCTGCGCCGTTGTGTGTGATTGACCTCCCAACAGCATAAAAGATTTAACAACATCTTTATACACTGGAAGAGATCCTTTATGATTGGTCAGCAGTAATGCAATGACAGGCTATAAGATTACATATAATCGATGAACTCCTGCTAAACATGACACAAGTTAAATCGGCAGAGGGCAACCAGGGCCAAAGTGAAACAAAGTGCAGAGTATAACAGCTCAATAAAATCTTCAGATATGTCTGAAAAGTTGTCAAGAACACATCTTGATAACATAGGGTTACTGAAGAACTTCAGACATCATTCGTGTTGTGTTGAAATATCCTCACTTACCCAGCTTAGGCCGTAGGGGTGATTCGGTGGGAGCTGTGGGATGAGAACAGAACAGATAAGTTATGTTAATTGTTAGACAAATGTTATTTTGTTCCAATGTAATGATCTCATGTGTAAATAATTTACAACTGAAAAATTTTTAAGTACAATATTCTCTAGGTGAAATGGTAATTTTAGAATATGATGCGAATTCATGATGAAGCTCATTTTTTCTGAAGAATTTGACTGATTGACAATCCAAGTTAACTTTAAGAACAGCCGTTAATAATTAAGGAACTGCGGATAGTTTGCATTTTTGTTTCAGAGAATCACTTTTTAACTTAAGTGCTGTATGAATCTGGAGCATTTTAAATTGAAAGTTGGTTAAAAATCCTAAACAATGTCCCCTTCACCCAAGATCAGGAATTTGCCAAGTGGGGAAATCATATTCTAGTGACCCTTTGGCAGCGGCATCACCAGGCTGCCTTCACACAGCAGCTTCCAAATGCTACGTAATTGTTTAGCAAAGTAAAATCCATCAATCACTTGTACAATCAGGCTTAAGCGGTTTTCTCTATTCATGAGGGTATGAATTACTCTTAAGACTCAATTAAACAAAGTTGTAAATATGTTCAACTCCACTTCTGCAGACAATGCTGAAAGCTATTTAAAATATACATGAAGGCACTCTTTAATGGAAATCCAACTTTGAGAATGCTCCCCTCTCCTTTTAAAGTGCAGTTGCTTGCTGGAGTTGAGATCCATTAGTATCTACAAGCCACGAGGACCTCACTCAAACCTGTTCTTCATGTATCAGTCTATACAGTGAAAGCCACTAGGATATTTGACTGTGAACAGCATCACACCAGAGTCATTTCATCTGATACTGTCAAAAGCATGCACATTCTAATAAAGCTTACTGGGCAATGATCACAAGGAGCATAGATTCTTTCCCCTGTTTCCCTTGAAATAATGTCATGGGATCTTTTACATCCAACTGAACAGGCAGATGGTGCCTCAGTTTAACATTGCATCCAAACGAGGGTACTTCCAACAACGCAGCACTCTCTCAGTATTACACTAGAGAGTTAACCTTGGTTTTTTTATGCTGAAACCCTGGAGTGTACTTGAACCCAGAATCTTGTGACTCAAAGGCAAGTACAATACCAACTGAGCTCCAGCTTGTGTCAGCTATTAGCTCTCACATATTATCAAACATTATTATCCAAGCAGAACTCATTGTGGGAGCTTTACTCTGGATGTGGCTCATGCTGTATCTGCATTGAATTATTAAACTGGATAGTAGAGTACTTCATTCCTCATTACTAACATTCCTCATCTTGAGAATCACAAAGTAACATAAAGATATATATTTTCAAAGAATCGTTGAATTGAAAATAAATACAAATCAAAATGCAATCAATCAACTGACAGTTACCAGTAACATACATTAAAAATTAACAGTCAGGTTATTGGATGCCTCAGGCAAACTGAGAATTGATTGTTCTTGATGTGTTTTGTGCATATCTAGTGTCGAGGTGTGGGAGAATATTGCATCAGTGACTATCCGTACCTGACACCATTGATAAAAGAGGTGATTTTGGGAAGAGGCTATGCTTGCCTTCGTGTGCTTCTCTGTAGAATACTGTGTAGCTGATAGTGCAGTTCTTCGATAGCTTCCACCAATTTTCAGGTGATGCAAAGATGTTTGCTTCAAATCCATAGGGCATTGCTTCTCAATTTGTTTATGCACTAACATCTTGCATGTGTGCAGTATCTAATCCAAAAGCTTTAAAATTCTGTGAACCCATTCAGGGTAACTTGAAGTGTCACTAACTGGAACCTCTCCCTACTGTCCAGGCCTTTCTATAACTCTGTCCCAAATCCCAGGGAAAGGATCATTTCATTATTCAGGATGGACACCCTGCATCTGTACAGCAATACAGCACCTGCCCCACCCTGTCATGTCATCTATCCCACCAGTACCACGTCCCATTGAGGGGGGTAAGAGTATGGCGTACATGGCCTTGCAAAATTCAGGGACAGTACTTTTAAAAAATATCCCCTGTTAGGGATAGAGCGGATCAGCAGTAAGAAGGTTGTCCCCTCCAACCCCCTGCCATCATCCCCTCCCTCTTTGGCCCTCCTCGCTTTTCCCCTTACCTCCATGGTCACTGTAATAATCTTACTGAGATCAGTCTTCCATCACCGATCACCCTCACCTATCATTTACAGTGATATCTGAAGGCCTTTCATCAGCTAGAGTCTTTCGACTGCCGGCCTGAGTGGAGCCAGCTGGTTTTTTAACCCCCCCTCCCTCCCCCAACCACACCTCCTCCCAACTACTCCTTCCCTATTGGGTGCCTCCAATCACTTAATAGGGGAGTTCATATTCAATGAAGCCCACGGGAAGATCTATTGATGATCCCCCATGGCTATCATTACAATCACCAACATTGAAAATGCTAGAATGCTCAGCTAGTCAATAGCATGTACGAAGACAAGTAGTAAATTAGTATATTAGGGCCGTGGGACAGGAACAGGGGAGTGGGATTAATTGGTAATTTCAGAGATGACGCAAGCACTATGGGTCAAATGACCTCCTGCTGCATTGTATGATTCCAACCTGTTATTGGTTCTAACAAATGGTTACACCGGAAACATTAATTTGCTTGTATTCTCCACAGGTGCCACTCCATCCTGAGTATTTCCTGCATCTTTTGTTTTTGTTTCATAGCTATCAGCAAACATCCAAGTCTCCTCCATTACCATCTCTGGATATGTCTTGTCCCACAAGAAAGTCAATCTCCATCATTAAGAGTGGCTTGGCAGCACCACCATTGATCGAGCTGGTCCTGAAGGACATATCTGCCAGACTGGGTCTGTGGCAAATAACAAGGGAACCAACAAGGAGCTTGTCCTCCCTCTCACCAATCTACCCGTCACAGATTTGTCTGTGTTAGTATTGGGAGGAACGAATATTCTTCATTGTGCAAAATGAGATAGATTCAGAACAGATCACGTTGCTCAAAACTGGGCATCCGCGAGGTGCTGCGGGCTGTTAGCAGAATTTTATTCAACCAAAATCTGTAACCTTACAGTCCAGTTTATTTCTTGCTGTTCCATTACCAAGCAGGTGACCCAGCCTGGTTCCATGAGGAGCACAGGAAAACACGGGGCAGCACCAGAGGCGGGCCTAAAAATAAGATACAACCTGCTATAACACAGGATTACATGCTTGCTAAACAGCAGCATGCTCCAGAGTTAAGCAATCCCATAAATAATAGGTCAGATCAAAGCTCTGCAATCCTACCTCATTCAGTTGTGAATGGTAGTAGCCAATAAACAACTAATGGGAGGAGCAGGCTCCATGAACATTCTCCCCTCAACAATGGGGTGCCCAGCTCATCAGTACAAAAGGTAAGGCTGAAGCTTTAGTCAGAAGTGCCAAATGGATGATCCATCTCGGCCTCCTCCTAAGATCCCCATCACCACAGATGTCAGTCTTCAGATGATTTGATTCGCTCCACGTGATATCAAGAAATAGCTGAGTGCACAGTAAAGATTGAGCCTTGACAACAGCCTGACTGTAATGCTGAAGGCTTGTGCTTCAGAATTAGATATTTCTCGCGGTAAGTTGTTCCAGCTACTAAACTGGCATCTATTCAACAAAGTGGACAATTCCCCAAGTTTGTCCTGCCCGCAAGAAGCAGGACAAATTCAATTGGGTCAATTACCCCACCAGCAGCCTAATCTCAATCATTAGCCATGACTTAGTTGGCATCACTCTGGCCTCAGGGTCAATAAATTGTGGGTTCAGGGCCCACTCTGGGACTTGAGCACAAAATTCCAGGAAGACACTTCCCCCTCAGGTGGGCATAAAAGCTCTTATGGCACAATTTCAAAGAAGAGAAGGGGAGTTATTGACTGTGCCTTGGCCATTATCCCTCAATAAAGGGGGAGGGATGTCATGATGGCCATGGATTATCCCTCAATCAACATTGGTCATTATTGTATTGCTGTCTGTGGGAGTGTGCTGTGCGCCCATTGCTTCCACATCACGACAGTGCCATGAAAACCCTTAACAAACTTGTATGGTACTTCACTGCTTATCATTATCAGCGTTACCAACCATGTAAAACAAATATAAACATCTTTATTAAAATAGTGAACAATGTGGTGACAATGTAACAAGAACTCATATGTGAATATTTCAAAAAGTAAATCCGAGGTGTGTTCCATTATAGGATTTAACAGAATCCCATTAAATGTTCAAAATGAAGTCCTTCACTGGATTTCATGAATTTTAAAGGCATGTTAACATTTTCTTTTTCATTTATCACAAATTATTCATTTTTCATAAGTTTCAAAGTACGTGGTTATTTGAAACATTCTTCAAAACTGAGTTCCCCATGACAGTGTCCAGCACTCAATCCATCCACACTTATCATGGGCAATTCTCAAAATCAGACAACTGGCATTAACCATCTCCAGGGAAGGCAATGGGAAAGGCACTGCTTAGATCCCAATTGCCACCTATTTAGTTTCAGGAGTCTGCTGAAGTACTGGCTGGGTGATGGGATCCCGTGTATTTACCCACCATTACTAAGCCTGCCTGGTTCCATTATCTTTACTGGACTGTAGAGTGGATACAGAAGGATGTGTCCTGCTAGCATTCATTGTCTCCCCATCACAATGTCCTGCAGGTGCCTCTGACCAGTCCTTTGTGGCACTTCCTCATCAGTGAAGCGGTCTCTCCATGTGGTGGCCAGTTTCTTAATGTAAGGCAGTGCTGGTGAAAGAAGTGAAATTTACGTGACATGTTTCGCTGGTATATACTGCAGTTGGTACTACTATGAACAAGTAGAATCGCAGCTTCATGGCCGTGTTGATGGTGTCAGATGCCCACAGGGATGACCCCAAAAATATGGGCAAAGGAGGCAGGGACCCAATATTTTGGTTTTCTGCCCTTGTACCTCTCCCTAGAACTTCAGAAAATGCTGAATCTGGGATATTTAGTATTGTGAGATCAGTCCTCTCCATATTAAACTGCTATCTACATGTACGCAGGGCATACCATTCTCTCAAAATGGCATGTAAAGTGATACAAATAAAAACAGTGTACTAAAATCTTAAAAATAAATTCCTGGGTAAACAGGAAGATATACAAATGAAGCTCTGTTCATACTTTTCGTTCTACCATTGTGTTGTTAATTTTGCACACTGCTTTCTTTTGTTGTCCCAGTCAAATACTATATAACAGTGCTCTCAAGGTTCTCAGATAAACTAGCTTCAGCAGTGTTTTGAATTACAAGGCAAGTCTGCAAAAAATTCCAATGTAATTGACAAGTGATCCATAAAACATTAGGTGAAAGGAAGTGGCATTGGTCCCTGCAGGGATTCAATCGCCAATCAATCCTGTTGGAAAAACCTGCCTCTTGCAACAAACCCTCTCAAACATGCCTTTGTGCTGGATATTGAAATCCAGAGACATGGTTTGTCATTTTCCTCAAGTTTATTTGAGAAAGTTTTCTCCATCGGTAAGTTTTACAATAATGGGATCTTCAGGTAACTGCCGAAAGCTGTACAACAATTAAACATAAAAATTCCCCACGTTCTGTATTTGCCAAGAGGTCATTAATATGGAGGGAAAAATGATTAATCTTTTATGAGATGGATTTAATAATCATGTTCAGAGAATCTATACCTCTGTTAAATAATTAACTTTGAAATTAACTATTATGTTCAGGGAAAAATGAAACATTTATGTCTGAAAAAAATTACATCCAAGGCTGAATGCATTTATTAAAATGCCAAAATATGAGAGACAGCCTTGGTATAAAAGTTTAATGTTTCAAGAATAAATGTTCCAAATCTTTTTTGTTCGCAACAGACCTTCAGAAGCTTGCCCTGGGTTATTAGCCTGAATGAATTGTCATTCTGATTCATTCAACTGCTTGCAAATAATTAAAAAAGTTATTAAGAGTCAATGGGTTGATCTTTAATGAGCTATGGACTGAGGCACTCATATCCCGAGGTCTACTTTGTTTCTGCGCATTTCATTTTCGCTAGCAATTGAAGAAAATTATACCTAACCTTAATCATTATTCTGCTTTCAAATGCTATAAATCTAGGGAACATTCTTGGCCTTACACAGGCTACAGATTAAAGCATGCGAGATGAAAATGTTTTCTCTACACCTGGATAATACTCAAAATTTCTCAAATTTTGTGTTTCAATTCAGCAGGCAGCTAGAGCAATGGTCTTCTGCACTGGTTCTATTGTTGTCCGCTGTAATAGTCTACAAATTAAAGATGCAAATATAATAGCATTTCTCTAAATCCTGAACCATGGTTTCACTTATCCTTTAAAATGTGCATATTCTTCAGTCAAATCTCAGCCTGTGCACTAACTGGGAAATTAGCTTGCTCATTTTTGAACCACATGGTCGATTAATAACTTTATTTGCTTATAAGTATGATAAAATTAAATAGCTGTGTCCATCAATTCTGCACTGATGGTGATACAGTAATGAAAACTGTAATTTTAGCATCATCCGTCTGTCAAATATTAAGAAAGGCAAAGGAAATGTGCTGAAATATTTGTCTTTAATCCTTGGACTGCCAGAAGTCCAGGGAAATTCTGGTGTCTCGATTTTTTTTGAAAGCTCTCAGTTCTCAGAGTGGGCTCAGTACTTGGGACAATCGTGTACCAGAACTGTGCAGATTGTCCGGCTCATGCCTTTCACGTAAGCAGCTCAATCAATGACGCACTTTAAAACTTCAAATGGTGGCTTATTACTGCAGGATGACTGAGCTCATCTGTTGTGTCAGCAAGCTATCCACTCAGCACAAGAAAGGTTTCGTTAAGAATTTTGTTTTCCCTGTCACTTCCCTAGATGTGAGTAGGCTGAATATTCCTGCCCACTAACAATGACTCTCTTGGCAGAACTGGCATCAAGGCAGACACAAGGAGTATCAATCGATAATCAGGTGTCACTATTTAATAACAAAATCTAAAGCTTGAATTATTTTTGATTCAACGATCGATTTGGGAAAACAATAAAAGTATTGAATTTTACGTGAAAAAAATGCACGTACTTCCTTAAAAATGTTAGATTCTTATTGGTATCTTAAATCCCCTATTTATTTCTGAAGTGCAAGAAATAGAATACAGATCACTATTTTACAAGAGACACTGAGGACAATGTCTAAATGATAATACAAACAGTGTTACTGATGCATTATTATTGCCATTATAAAATGGATATACTAGTACTGCAGAGGATCCAGAAAAGCTTTACAAGGATAATATCATAAGTGTGTGAGTATACATTCCAGGAAAGGATTGACAGACTGGGTCTCTTTTTTCTTGAAGAAAGGAAGCTGAGGCATGACCTAGAGACCTTTAAAATTGTGAAATATTTCAATAGAGTGGATACAGAGTGAATGTTTCATTCTGTGGGGAAAAGCAGAACTAGAAGCCATCAATGTAAGATAGTTACCAAAAAAAATCCAACAGGAAATTCGGAAGAAACCTCTTCACCAAAAGAATGGTAAGATTGTAGAACGCACTGCTCCAGGCAGTGGTTGAATCGAATAATGGAAGCTAGACAAGCATTTGTGGGAGAGGGGAACAGATGGATATTATGGTCGATTTAGATGAGGAGAGATGGGAGGTGGCTGGAGTGGAGCACAAATACAAACATTGGGCTGAATGGCCTGTTCCTGTGTCGTATATCTTACCTAATCCTATGCAGTACTGTGACCTACCATTGCAATGTGTTAGCAGTGCCCTGTTTGTGAACAGGTCTCCCACTCACCTGACGAAGGAGCAACGCTCCGAAAGCTAGTGGCGTTTGCTACCAAATAAACCTGTTGGACTTTAACCTGGTGTTGCGAGACTTCTTAGCAGTAGAACACAGGGCTGTAACATTGAAACATGTCAGCAATTGTTTTAACCACATTGGGCTGGCTTTCCCCACAATCTTTGGGAACCCAACATTGGGAGCAAATGAGAGTCCCGAGCCTGCCCGTCTGGCAGCGTGACCTGCTCAGCAATCTTCCAGCACAGTTTGAAAGACATGTTGGTTCAGTGCATTGACCCGAACAGGCGCCGAAGTGTGGCGACTCGGGAAATTTCACAGTAACGTCATTGCAGTGTTAATGTAAGCCTTACTTGTGACTAATAAATAAACTTTACTTTAAGGTGGTCTCTGAATTAACCACCTCATCATCCTATTAAGGATGGTAGATGGGCTCCTACCTGTAGCTAGCCCAATTGCAGAGCCAGCTGTTCTTGAGCCTCAACAGCCCTACCAGGAAAGGCGGGCACAGCTGAGGCAAGTTGAAGACTGTGCTATACCTCAGCATGGAGATGCTCTCAAAGGCGTATATTTGAATAAAAACTCAGAGGTGTGAAGCTGGTGGTCACCTCAAAATGGAGGGGAAGCCCCACCAGGTGGATGGCCTGGGCGGTGAATATGACCTTTCCCGTCCACAGCTTCATCATTGCGACATCCATGGAGCCTCTGGCTCCTATGGCCATCAAGTCTGATGCAGAAAGGGCATCTCCATTCAGCTGGATATCTTCACATTTGACAGGGAGGTAGTCCACCAGCCACTGGCAAGATACTGGTATGGCCCCAAAAATTGTCCCTAATTGGGATCTAAACAATGGGTACCTGATCCGCTCCCCAGCCCACTCCTGGGAAACTTCCCTTGTTGCGAAAATGCATCGTGGTCCCACTTGACTTCCTCCTATTTTCCCAGCCTCTCCCTGCCTCTGAGGTTACCAGAGGGCCAGGCAATTCAGCCCATTAGCCTTTACCTGGGAATGATTAGCAAACACAAATTTATATATTTACGTGCTAATATTCTTTCATGGTGTTGCTCACAATTAATAGGATATCAAAATGCTGAAAAGTCATGTGGTACATAATGTAATTGGTGAAGAGTTGAAATTATATTTTTAACTATCGCATTTTTGAGATTGAGAGGGGGCGGGATTGAGAGGGGGCGGGATTGAGAGGGAACATTAAGGGGGATATTGAAAAAGAAGGAAATGGAAAGATGGATATTCAAAGAAGGAATTGAGTGAGGTGATTGAGGGTAGATTGAAAGAGGGAGGGAAAGATAGAGGGAGGGAGGGAATTGAGAGAAAGATAATTAGTTGTTGAGAGAGGGTTCATGGCAGATGAAAGTGAAAGAAACGTATAGAGAGAAAGGTAGACAGTTTTGTATCTCATTTTATTTGATCCTTTTTAAAAAGATAAATGAATTTTGAAAACAAACAATCCTTCTGAGGTAAAAGCAAACAAATTGTGGGAGAAGGAACTGGAGGGAAACAAATTGAAAGGAGGGGCTTTTAGCCTCGTGTTGTCTCTCCTCTTTGGAGAAGTGAGGAATGGGATGGAGTGGATGCTTTCATAGGTCCTCTCCCCACAATCCTCACTGTGCCATTTGCCATTTCCATTCAGAAAGGAGGAAGGTGGAAATAGAAACAGAAGATAACAGAGAAAGAGAGACAAAAAGAACAGAGAGAAAAAAAGCAATAGGAATACTTCAGATTATTAACAGAGATCCTGGGAGGAATTCTCCAACCTCATGAAATGGCTGACGAGAATCTCAATGCCCTGCAGAATGGGGCGTCAGCCAAAAATTGGGATTCCCAATAGGCATCAAGGCAATCAGGATTCACCCAACCTGCGCTGCCAGTCCCCATTGGGTTCCCACCCACAGCGGGCAGCAACCGATAATTATGCAAACCTGCTAATTGACAGCCTATTCACCAGCCCCCCACCATTCACCTGAACCCACCCTGCGGGAAAGACATTGGGCGGGCTTTGGTGTTCCTAATCACAAGCGGGGACATAGCATGCTGGACCCTGAGGGTCCAGGGGAACACCACCAACACCTCAGAAAAGAGGGACAGCCTCCCCCACCACCACTCAAATCACGGGCCACATCACACAGGCACGAGGATGTCCTGACTCGACCCCCAATTCAGCCCCCTCTCCCCTCAAAACCTCTCCTCCCTCAGACCCCAGTGGAAATGTTCCAGTGCTCAGATGCAAATACAAGTTTACATAGGCAATTTCCATTGTATATAGGGACACAGGAATTTATAACAGAAATATGAAATTAAGGACAGAAATGAGGACTGAATATCTTAACAATGAGGATGAAAAATAGGCTATTCACAAATACATGTAATGAAAGTTGAAATCACTTGTTTGGCAGCTTTTAAGTCACACACCTTTTAATGCCAAGGTCTTAGTTGAGAGTCTGTTTTAGGCTTCTGACAGCACAAGGCTGATGACTATATGATTAACAATTGTGATATATTTTCCTGAGTGTTTACCAAGAAATAACTTGCACTGATTGTTAGGAAATTCTATGGCTGGTGTGTTATTTATAGAATTAAAAAATGGATGGGAGCAGGAATTAGCAGTGCAAACCTGTGCCCATACTGAGCTCTGCTGGCTCAGAAAGGGGCTCTAATATGTTTACATTTCATCCAAGTACAAACTCACAGTTTGGAGCTGAGCCAAGTTTTCACTTTGAGGAGAGCTAATGGAAGTAATAACCCTTTAATTGGGTTGGATTAAATGATGAGTCAATGGAAGGCCATTTACCGATCATTGTAACATATTGCAAATTGTCCAGAATGCTGCAATAGATTAATACATACATTTCAAGAAATAATTGACAGGGCAATCAGGAGTTCCAGTTGAATTTGTCTCCTTCTCATGACAGATGAGAGTGTTTTATCAGGCATTTTACTGCCCTGTCTACACCTTGTCAGAGTTGAACTGAATTTATTTACGATCAATGCATTCTCAGCTTAACCGCAGTGCAAAGGCTTCAGGATCATCACTTCAATTCCGGTACTAAATCATTTCCCTCCCGTTTCTCTGTCATTTCCTCCTTAAGGTATACCTTTGCTCAGATATGGCTCCATACCTGGAAGTTCTCTAGTACCTTGAACAAGTAGCTATTCGTCATAGCTGATCTGACATTTTTCATTAATTCAGTCTCCGAGTTCCCCAATATTAATTGTGCAATATTGTCCTGACATTTTTAGTGTGAGACTGGCCATTTATAGACAACATTGACAGCTGGGCAAGGATTGTGACATGCTAAAAATACATGCGTGAAGAAATATTGCTCTTTTTGGTGTGCAAACTCATTACCAAGCTTAAGGATCCCCAACTATCTCTATTCAGAAATCCATATAAATGTCTGTTTATCTTACAGTGTACCTTGTCCCTCTCCATACCCTTAAGCAACAACCAAGGCCCAGAGACCCTAGATGGTCAATGGGATAACCCTGCAGTTTAACTAGCTCGAAGCATGCAGCATATTAGCTTAGGGCTTTGCTTCCCACTGAAGTAGACTCGAAACGTTAACTCCGTTTCTCTCTCCACAGAGTTTTTCCAGCACTTTCTGTTTCCCCATATAATCCCTATTTCAGATTTCCAGCATCCACAGTGTTTTGTTTTTATGCTTCCTACTAAAGTCCAGATAGGATCACCCTGACTCTTCATGCAGTTTCAATCATTATCTGACCCTATCTGAATGATCCCCATTCCCAATGCAAGTTCTATCCTTGCAGGTATCATCAATGAACTAATTAGATATCCAGTGGTACTCTGTCTTGTTCCATTATCTGAATACCAAATATGTCCCAGATAACAACTCAGTTCAAATCTCCCACAGCGGAGCATATCAGCAAGATGCCAGTTCAATCCTAAGGAAAATCTGCTTAAAGAGCAAAATTGATGGGTAACAAATGACATTATCATTTACAAAATACAAAACCAATGTTTTAAGGTTTTTGCTTCTTTTTTTCCCCCAACCTCTTAAAATGTTTGCAACTCAATTTATAAAGGGCGGTCTGAGCTTTCACTTAACCTATATCCTTCATTATAAAATTAGCATAAATAATTCACAAAAGCAATCAGGATTTCAACAGAAGTAGTTCACATTTACCTGGATTAATAATCCTCACTGAATCATATTTGTTATGATTTGAATTCAGTTCAGATTTCACACTAAGTTACCAATCATCACTGCTGAATAGCATGACGGGACCATTCACTGGAAATCCACTTACGTGGTTAAGGTGCAGGTTTGAGGTATTAACTGTTCATCCTCTCAGTCCCTGATTTCAGCCATATCACTATAATACCCCCTGCCAGTGGGAAAATCGGAGGGCAAGTTAGGTTGGACAACTCTTACAGATCCTCTGGCAACCAGACTCAGCATGGCACTGAGTTATCATCTTATCTGTGGCACTACTTTCTGCAGGGGGTGAGGACTCAGTTGGGCTCAAGCAAGCAGTAAATACATTTAAAAACAGCATGGAAGCACTTCTTCAGCAAGTTAGTAATGAATAGTTAAGCCACATACACCACGGAAATGTCAGGGTGAGTTCCCAGTCAATGGTGAGTTAGTTGATATGTCAAGGTAGCAGCACACCAAGCCATGGGTTAGGAAGGGGAAATGAGCCAGACTTGCTGCTTTTTGATCATTACTGAGCTCCTATGGAGGCGTATGGGTGGGAATAGAGAAAATGCCGATGTGATGCCTCTTGCAGTGAAATAGCCAGTTTCCAATAAAGTTCAAGCATGAATGACCACAAGAAAGTCCTGGAGGTGGCCTGGTGCCCATGGATTCCAACCCAACAAAGATACCACACCAAAAATTGCTTGCGAAGCATCGTGAGAAAAGGCTCATCAAATGAACAATATAACTAGAGTTGAGTTTTGCTCTCCACATAATTGAAGGAAATGAGTGCAACTTCTTTAAAGCAGAATAAGGTGAGAACTTCCATGAGCTCTAGATGTACAAATTCTGCTGCTTGAGCTAAAATAGGAGAAAAGGCAGTTTATTTTCCAGGTAACAATGTGAACTAGGTTCTCTCTTACCTCCTTGCTCACACAGCTGCTGAACCAGGGCATCCTTGAATATGACTTGGCCTCTCTGTGTAGCTGTAGCCCTTGTAAAATAAGATGAAAGAAAAAGTGTGAGTAACTGTATTTTTACAGTTCCTAAGCCAGTGTAGTAAAATCTTACTTGGTAAGTAAAGTTCATCAGTCAGGACTTGTGCCACCATCCCCCATTTGTGGTCAACCGAAGGAAAATCCATTCATCGTTGAAGCACAGAGGGAATTTTAAACTGTTTCTGATTTCTTGTATATCTAACTTTACACTTGTTTGTGAAGATTGAGGGGCAAAAGCGAAAGTGATCAATTTCTCAATATGGCTTAAACTGATTGCCACATACACAAAAACTGAAGTTGCATTAAAGTATTAGCAATGCAAAGTATAGTCAATGCGGCTGCACAATGTTTCTACTGAACAAGACGGCGGCAATGATACCAAATATTTCATCTCTAGATTAGGGGAATTGGGACCTGCCTAGAGTCAAATAATTTGGCACATCAAAACATGGATCCCTGCAGAGATTCAATCCAGAAACCCGCAGCGTATAAGCGAGCAGGAAGAATGCGATTCAGATTTTGTGCGTGTGCGCATGCACATGTCTCTAACTTCTATCGCACTTTGCCCATGCACCTTCGCCACTTTTTCAGTTTGGATTTGCCACATTTTTAAAATACTGAGCCGGTTAACAAAATATGATGATGGAAATGTGACATTAGAGGAAATAAGAGTTAGACAACTCTTAAGAGTGCACACAGAAAAAGAATCTCAAGAACGTAAGAAATAGGTAGGCTATTTGGTTCCTCAAGGCTGCTCCACCATTCAATAAGATCATGGATGATTTGACATTAGCCTTAAATTCACTTTCTTGTCTGTGCACCCACAACCCACAATCCTTGACTCATTTGTAGAGCAAAAATACGTCTAATTCAGTCTTGAACACATTCAATGACCAAGCTTCTACTGGTATCTCAGGAAGAAAATTCCAAAGACTAATGCCGCTCTGAGAGAAGAAATTCTTCCTCATCTCTATCTTAAATGGAAGACTCCTTAATTTTAGGCTGTTCCCCCTAGTTCTAGACTCCCCCATGAGAGGAAACATTCTCTCAGCAACCTATCAAACCCCCTTAGAATCTTATCTTTCAATAAGATCACCTCTCATTCTTTTAAACTCCAATGACTAGAGGCCTAGGCTGGGATTTTCTCATGTCGGACGTCCCACCCTTACTGCCAGTGAAAACTGAGAATTTGATGCTCAGCCAAATCTCCATTCACTGCTGCAGGACTGGAGAATCCCAGCCACAGGCAAGATCGAATCCCAGTTCTAAATTTTCCTCAGAAGACAACCCCCTCGTCCCAGGAATCAGCCAAGTAAACCTTCTCTGAACTGCTTTCAATGCAGGTGTGTCCTTTCCCAAGGAAACAAGCTATACACATTACTCTAGATGTGGTCTCACCAATGCCCTGTGGAACTATTAATATATTTTCTCAATTAAGTAATTTAATAATCAGTATTACTGAAAGAAAACACAAAAACACTAGCTTACCTAAAAGTACATCATATTTATCCCTTCAAACAATGATTACAATTACATAGGCAGATTTCAGGAAAATTACTGATTTGAAATGGCAGGTTTTTATAAATTTAAATATTTTATGACAAAACACTGAAATACCATCTCCAGACTGTCACATTCTCCCTCTCTACCTGTCCATTTCCCCTGGGGTTATAGTTGGTAGTCCTACTCGAGGCTATGCCCTTAGAGAGCAGGTACTGACGCAGCTCATCACTCATGAAGGAGGATCCCCGGTCGCTATGGATGTAGCTAGGGAAACCGAACAGGGTGAAGAGGCCGTGCAGGGCCCTGACGACCGTGGCTGAAGTTATGTCCGAGCAGGGAATGGCAAAAGGGAATCGGGAGTACTCATCTATAACGTTGAGGAAATAGATGTTGCGGTCAGAAGAAGTAGGGGCACTTTGAAATCAAATGGTCTTTAGATAAACATTATCTGGTGGCTTTTAAATATTTCAGTCCCAAATATGGCTCGTTTTTTAAAATCAGAGGCTGTGAATTTCCTTGGGGCTTCTTCCAATGGCTACCGCGACTTTGGTAGAAGTTCAGTGAAATTCCAGCTTGTGCATAAGGATAAGATATCCGAAGAACTTCTGCCAAAGTTACAGCATTGGAGAGGAAGAGGTCCTGAAGAAATTCACAGCGTGTCATAGCTGAAACCTGGCGGAAGTTTTAACTCAAACAGGTGGATTGGGAAGCGGAGGGGAGGGGGATATGAAAATTTTAAAGCTCTCAACCTTGACCCCAGTCAGCCTCTAACCCACCCACTTCGGGACTTTATGGAGGCAGGACAAGGAACAGGGAGCCAACCCTCTCCCATGAGGCAGGTTGTCAATTTAAATATGTTAATAAGGCTGGCAGCCTTAGATTTGTAAGCTTTACAGTTGGCAATCAGGATTCATAAGACTTGGGAAGCCCAGCAAATGAAGGGAGGCAAGGATTACTTCAGGGAGAAAGTAAATGCCTTCACAGCACTGCTTGTGGGCCAGGAGAAACAGGAAGGTTTCCTTGACTTCCCAAGCTCCACCTATTAGACCACACCCCCCCATACAAAGACCTCTGGGGTTGGGGATAGGGCCTGCCTGATCCTGCAGCCCATTTCGGAGTGCTCCCCACCCAAATAGAAGTCAAGCTTGTTAATCACTCGACTCCATAGTACGCAAAGGAAACTCAACCTTCTGTATTTTTTATCCAATGCTCTGTTCCCCACCTTCACCCCTGGTCTACATTGCTACCCAGGTCCTAAAGTTTCCACAGAGATATATATTAAAATCGTTACAGCGTGGAGGGAACCTTCTTGCATACAATTCCACAGAATCATGAGTCATTGTTCAATGTAGGAACCCACTACAAGCTCTCATTAATTACATAGCTGGCGACAATTATCTCTAACCACTACTTATAGAGAAGTCCTATGTGCTGTTTTCGAATGATAATAACAAATAATAGTTTAGGACGGTGGGTCTGGCTATTTGTACTTGTTAGATTCCTGGATATGAACAATTAACTGATTAACAATCAGCTGCAAAACCGAAAAGAAAAATTATTCTTATTCGTGTATTCAACAAAACAGATCTCCATGGTGACAAGCAGTGGGAGCCTCAACCAAACTCTGCAAAATGTACTATGTTAAAGGTACATAAATAGAACAAATACGTACTTAACATACATCACAATCCTAGTGACAGTCACACTGACGACAAGTGTAGCATGTCAGGTAAAAACAGTAAAATATTACATTTTGGTAACTAAACTTCTGTTTTTAGTTTATTTCTGCAGATGGAAAGTGCTCTTTCCGTTCATGTTTTATTCATCTATCTTCTAATACTTGGCAACCGGTTTGAGTACTACTTGAGTTTCATAAAAAACAAATGTTAAAATATCAAATAAGAAGCATATGTCGCTGTGGAGGGTGACTGAGATTGCCTGTGTATAAATAGCACCCTTTGATACATCTCACCCTCTCTCCTATTCCTTTTTTTGTAAAATCTGAGGTGGTGCCTGCACTATTGACCTGTACTTTTCTCAATAATAAAAAAAAGAGAAGATACAAAAATCTTTGGCCAAACAACATCTGAATTATCGAGGCACTAACTGAGGACCATCAAACCTTATTAATGTAGCAGTGCTTTGGGATATACAAATGTATTCGTATTAGCATCAAAAACCTAATGTCTCTTGATTCCTCTGATTTTCAAAATTGCAGGATACTGCACTTTTGTGTCATTCTATGCTTTTGCACTTGCTGGTATAGAGTGATTTTGTAGGAATGTTGAGGTCAGACAAGTTCTTTAAGAATCAGGAGCCCTGTCACAATGGAATTGTGAGTTGCTTTCTGTTCGAGTTACATCAGTGAACTGTCCCTGAGTCACTACTAGCAAGAAATCCCTGAAGCTTCACACTAAACAGCTGAAGTGGCAAGGAACAGTGAAAATTGAGAAGAGAATTGGAGAACTATTTGACAAAAGTATAATTTTCAGTGTAACTTACATCACCTGGTGATATGTCTCTAAATAAATGAAAAAAGATTTGTCAAACATACTTTCATGAAAGCAATGCCCCTTTAATTCTGATAGCCATTAAGAGCATTCTAAGATTACTTCTAAGCAGTGCTGTCATAGACAGCGATGGATTGGAACACAGTTGTCTACTAATGGCTGCAGTAACTGAATCTGCAAGCTCTTCTCTCTGATAGGCGTCTGTGAGCTGATTAAAGCTGTGGCCATCAACTTGCGCTTTAATCAGCTCACAGACCCCCCTAATCCACTACAGAACCTGCGTCTTTAGATATCATAGCTAGATGCAGTAATATTGTAACTCGCAGCATAGAACAGGCCTCTCCTCATTAGGTGCTGATTATCTCAAACTGTAGAACAAAGGCTGTAACATTTCTGGCTAACATTGCACTGCATTAATTTTGTGTATGTTTTCTTTGTTGCTCATGGTGCATCTTTTCATCAATCCATATGCTAATACTCAATTATACACTTGAATCGTGATGTGAAAGCGAAAGGAATAACATTATACAATAACGACATTGGTAACACTCTAGGCTGGCATTGTGGCCTTGAATTACTACAGCTGTTGTACCACACTAATAGTACACTACACTAAACTCATGCAACATGGTTCCAAAATACTACTCTGACTAAATATAACTTTATAAAAAGAATAAATTTACATTTACATAGTACCGTTTAACAACAGAAAAGAGATGATGAATGATCAGTTAATTGGGTTTTGGAGGTGTTGATTGAGGACACTGGGACAGTTCCCTTCAAACAATGCAAGGGATCTTTTACACCCCGCTGTCCAACAGGAACAAGCAGATGGGCCTCAGTTTAACATCACATCTAAAGTAAGGGTGCTGAGGAAGAGCCATATTGCACTCAGAATGCTAACTCAATTTCCCTTTCCTGCTATATTTGCTGAGTTTTTCCAGCACTTTATTTTCATTTAAGTTTTCCAGCATCTGGAGTATTTTGCTTTTATATCACATCTACAGGTTAGCTTTTTCGATACTGCAGCACTCTCCCTGTGCTATAATAAAATGTCTATCTTGGTAACGTGCTTATATTTTGGAAGATTGAAAATTTGATTCAGGCACTAAAGTATGATCAACTGCACCAAGCTGTTGCGACCTAAAAACAAGAAATGCTGGAAATACTCAGCAGGTCTGCCAACATCTGTGGAGAAAGAAACACAGAATTAACCTTCCTGATCAGTGACCTGTCATCAGCACTGAAGGAAAGTCAGATTTTAAGCAAGTATAGGAGTCGGAGTGAGGCAGGGGAGAGCAAAAGGGACGGTGTATGAGAGAGTGAAAGGCAGAAGAGATTAAATGACAAAAAGGTGCAAGGTAATGGGAGAAAAAAATAAACAAAAGATAGACCCAGAGGAGATGTAAATGGCAACAGCAGTTTCATTACTAACAACTGTTGTTCAAAAAAATACAACCAATCGTTTTGATCTGAAATGGTTAAATTCAAACTGATGCTATAGCTTGTTAAGTCTATTCCGAGACCTTTCAGCTGATATTGACTTGGAAAGTAATGTTTAAAGTACTTACTCTGACACAAAAACCGTGATGTTGAGGTATGAATATTCTACTCTAGGCATTATATGAATTGTACAAAACATCGCTAATATTTAAGAATTTATGTAAGCCTTTAAAATAAACATCCTCACTGTTGGCTGTACACTATTAGTTCAATATGTGACTTTCAAGGAACTAGGGATCTGAAATTGTGTGATACAGTTGCTTTATATTTCAAATTTTATTCATTTAACAGATGACAAACTTCTCTTTGGCTCCTTGAATGTTGATTTACCCTTGACTCCATGAGAGAGATGGCAAAAAGAGAGCATGAAAGGAGACTGGCAGATAAAATAAAAGGGAATCAGGAATCTAAATTGTAAAAGGATAGTAAGAGGGGGTGTGGCTGATTAAGGATCAAAAGGGGGATCTATGCATGGAAGCAGAGGGAATATCTGAAACTAAAATCAATACTTTGTATCTGTCTTCACCAAAGAAGATACTGCCAAAGTCATAGTGAAAGAGGAGGTACTGAATGGGCTAAAAAGTAATAAAGATGAGATAATGGAAAGGATGGCTACACTTAAAGATAATAAGTTGCCAGTACCAGATGGGATACATCCGAGGATGCTGAGGGAAGTAAAAAGAAATGTGGAGTTATTGGCTATAATCTTGCAATCTTTCCCTTAGATACTGGAGTGGTGCCAGAGAACTGAAAATATTGCACCCTTATACAAAACATGGTATTCTGATAAGCCCAGCAACTATAGACCAGTCAGTTTGGTTTTGGGAAAGCCTTTAGAAGCAATACTTCAGGGCAAGATTAATAGCCACTTGGACAATGTGGATTCATTAAGAAAAGCCAGCATGAACTTGTCAAAGACAAATCATGCCTATCTAACTTGATTGAGCTTTTCGATGAGGTAACAGAGAGGGTTAATGAGGGCAATTGTGTAATGTGATAAAATGCCAAGTAACAGTTTGTCAGCAAAGTTAAGGTCCATGGGATAAAAGGGAGAGTGGCAGCATCAAGTCAAAGTTGGCTGAGTTATAGAAAACAGAATAGTGGTGGACAGTTGTTTCTTTGTACTGGAAGTTGGTATTACAATGGTGTTCCCCAAGGATTGGTATTAGGACCCTGGTTTTCTTGATAAATGTTAATGGTCTGTGCTTGGATGCATGGGGCATCATTTCAAAATGTTCAGATGACACAAAACTTGGAAATATTGTGAAGGGTGAGGTTGTGGGTCTAGACTTTAAGACATAGACAGGTTGGTTGGACTGGGCAAACACATGTCAGATGAAATGTAATGCAGAACAATATGAGGTGATACATCTTATTTATGTTACAAGTAGGCTTACATTAACACTGCAATGAAGTTACTGCGAAAATCCCCCTAGTCGCCACACTCCGGTGCCTATTAGGGTACACTGAGGGAGAATTTAGCCAGCGTGTCTTTCGGACTTGTGGGAGGAAACCGGAGCACCCGGAGGAAACCCATGCAGACACAGGGAGGACATGCAGACTCCACACAGATAGTGACCCAGCCGGGAATTGAACCCCGGGTCCCTGGGGCTGTGAGGTAGCAGTGCTAACCACTGTGCCACCGTGCTGCCCAGTAGGAAGAAAGAGGAGAGGCAATGCAAAATCATGTACAATTCTAAAGGGGGTGGGTATTCATAAATGGTTGAAGGTGTTTAAAAAGATATTTGAGATCCTGGACTTTATAACAGAGGTGTGGAGTACAAATGCGAGAGTGTTATGATGAACAATTATAAAACACTGGCTTAGCCTCAACTAGAATACTATATCCAATTCTGGCATCACAATTTAAGAAGGATGTAAAGGCTTTATAGAGGCTACAGAAAAGACTTACAAGAATGGTTTATGAGATGAGGGACATCAGTTATGTGGATAGACTGGAAAAGCTGATGTTGCTGTCTTTGGAGAAGAGAAGGTTGAGAAGATAGCAGGTGGCTATCATGTTTTCAGAATCATAACGGGAGCAGATAGGGAGAAAGAAACTATTCCCATTAGTTGAAAATCTGAGAACACTAATTTAAGGTGATTGGCCGAAGAACCAATGGTGACATGAGGAAAACAGTTCTACTCAGTGAGTAGTTAAGATCTAGAATGCACTGCCTGACTGTGTTTTGGAGGCAAATTCAATTGTGGTTTTCAAAAAGGAATTGAATAAACACAAAGAGAAAAAATGCAAGACGACAAGAAAGATTGAGGGAGTGGGGCTGGGTAGATTGCTCTAGCAGAGAGCCGCCAAATACACCCACAGGCTGAATGGACTTCTCCAGTGCTGTAACTATTCCATGATTCTAATACTACATGTCATAGCAACACAGGGAAAGGATATTCATTCCTAAAATACTCCAGATTCTGAGCCGTGTCACTCTGCACCTTCAATTCATTTCTATCTCTGTTACATCCTTCTATCATTTACATTTGGATTTCTATCCAACTCCAGACTATGCATTTGTCTAATTCTGTTATATCCACTGCATTTACTATAATAGCAGTTAATAGCATTTAAAAGCAGAGCCATGGACTTGGAACAGAGAGGGAGACAGCACTTACATATCCATAATGGGCGCAATCTTCCAGCCGTTCATGCCCCATTGCCGCTGCAAGCGAGGACGGAGAATCTGGCGCTCAGCCAAATCTCCATTCACTGCAGCGGGACTGGAGAATCCCGCCAGCGTGAATTGCTGGAAAATTCTGGCCAATGGATGGAATTTTCCCAAAAGTGTCAGAACGATGAAAATACGTAGTGATCCATGCTCCGCACTGCAATCATGCCACACATTGGCTGGTCTTTTACCGGCACGCCTGCCCCACGGCTCGGAGGACGGCATTCTCCCTTGGCCTCAGGCAGGACTGTACAAACCTCGGGCGGACATGCCGGTAGAATTCCGCCCACATTCATTTTTTGGGGGAGTGATGAGTCCAGTACTTGATGGGCGGGGCCTAAACACGCCGGTGAGCCCAGCTTCTGAGCGCTCGGGCGCCGTTCCACGGGGTGCCCCAATCTCACAGTGCACTGGGAGATCCGGTCCCCCCACACCACCTCCAATGGACATCGGGATCCCCTTCTTCATTGGCGGCATGATCCCCCACTCCCTCCCTGAAATGGGTCGTTGGCATCTGGACATCGGGGCACTCCTAATGGGTCTCCCTGCCTGACCCCCTGACATGCCCCCCATCATGATCCCCTTCACCCCTGCATGACTGCCCCTGCATAGCGCCCCCATCATAACCCCCTTTCATAGCCTCCACAGGTCCATCCCCTTGGCATTGCCCCAGCACACTGGCGGTGCCCAACTGCCACTGACAGGTTGTCTGGTGGCCACGGCTGGGTGTCCGGTGGGCACTGCCAGGATGTCCAGTGGGCACTGTCAGAGTGTCTGATGGGCACTGCCACGTGATCACTACTTGATGGACACTGCCCGGCCATGTCCCAGACCACCCAGCAGCTTCAATGGCCTAGGAGTCCCCGGCATGGCCATCGCACCAGGTTTTCACTAATGGAGACCAGCACCGATTCTCGCCGCTCACATGCCGCGCCCAGAGGCCGGAAGATTTCATTGGTCATGGGCCGGATCTCCCAGTCTTGCCAAAGTCAATGCCCTTTGCGTTGCTCACCAGCCAGGGAACCTACCAGCCAATAGCGACCCACCTCTGCTGCCGGAAAACCCGCTACAGGTGGGCCTTAGTATTTTACATATTGAATAACAACCAGTTTTCAAAACTGAGCAATCAAATTGCAGACAAGAGTATGAAAAAGAGCAACAAGAATAATTCTAGGGCTTTGTTTCCCAAACTTTTTCCCCATGAGACCCCATTTTATTGCCTCAGACCAGGTGGGATCCCAGAGATGTTGAGTGGTGGGGGTAGAAGATGGCCTTCAGATTTTAAGTTGCTGAGCCCAGTGGGTGGGGGGCACCAAAATGTGACAAAACAGCATGATAGTAAGCTTCATTATTTCATTATTGATGTGCCAAAACTGAAAAAAACAGCAAGATAATAACCTTCACTACTGTATTATTAGCGCAAAAATAAAACAAAACAACAGGATAATGACCATTACTACTGCATTGTTCATGCCAAAATTAAACAAAACATCAAGATAATAACCTTCACTACTGCATTATTAAAGTGCCAAAATAGGATAAAACAGCTGGATACTAATTTTCACTGCTGTATTATTAAAGAGCACTGGACTTGGTGAGACACACAGACATGCATGTTGTGACACAGTCCCTCAAAAGCTGGCAGTGTGGTGATAGTCTACATCCAGATCTCCAATGTGATATGAAGGCTTGATCAATATCGAGGTTTAATACGGAACAGTGTCTTAAATCCAGCTTCACAAAAATAAGCACTGAGAAAAGGAACCATCATTCGCCATGTGAGCAGTGATCTGGTTTGGATAGTCAGTTTTTACAACCAAATCAGAATTCTGTCAGAAAAGTGTTTTTGGCAAAGATCGATCGCATAACATTTCAATAAGTTGTCTAATTTCAACTGTGGGCAAATCCAGCCAGGATTGGACCCAAGCAAATGTTGTCATATCCAAATGAGGGGAAAAGGATGCAAAGTATGGTGGTTGGTCATCACAAGAATGGGACAACGTCAGCATATTACTCAAAACCCAATTTTCTTCATGAATGTTGTGAGCTGATCATTCAGTTGCAGGATGTTTGGGTTCTTTCCTTGCAATTTTTTGTTTAGTTCATTTAGTTTCCCAAATATGTCTGTGACATAGGCAAGGAAGCCCATCATATTTCAGTCGTAGAGAAAATCAATAAATTCAATATTTTGGCAGTCCATTGATCCATCAGTTCAACAAAACCTTCCGTGATATCCCCCCACTTGGCACTCAGCCACCGATTAGAAAAGCATCATGCCAATAAGGAGTCTAGGAGTTTCCAGCAGGCCGGTAGAGGCTACTTCCTGGCCCCAGCCTCTCAACACAACCCTCCAACTGCAACATGTCCTCCCTCCCCCCACTTACTGGTCCTCCAACCAGCATTCCCATTGAGGATGGCCTGTCATTCCCCTTCAGTGAGATGGAAAATAAAAATCAGGTGCATGCATGGGACCTTGGGACAGAGTCTCCTTTTCAGTTTCGGTTTTGGACATTACATCCCACAGCCCCACCAGGGATTGCGAGCCAGTTTGGGAGCCCCTGTTCAAGGAAACATTCACAAGAGCTGCGCTTATTATTGTCTTGGATTTTGAGCACAAACTGGACAATGTGAGTATAAAGTAGCCAACTTCAACTGAGAGGAGAGTGTAGAAGAAACCTATTGTCTTCACACAGCAGTGGCAACCTGGCTGGGCTGAAGGTTATAGGCATAAATGTTACTGATTTTACTGCATAGAGTAAGGTGGTCAAACATTTTGAGACACTATAGTTACTATACTATTGGGGCAGCAAGCCAGAGATGAATAGTGTAATTGTTTGAATAGTTTTATGATGGGAATGTTCTCTAAATAAATTAAATGGAAGGGGTAAGGAAAATTTATGATAGGGTAGAATGTTAACACGTGGAAGAAGCAGGGTTCCGAGTTAAAATCCTTTTTTCATTTCACGGACCTTTCTTTGCAAATGATAACTTCATGGATCATGGAGTAAATAAACAGAGTAGCATAATACTGAGCCATACAGGGAGGAGGTTTTACATTTGATGTCATCAAGTTGGCTACTGTCGTCCAAGTTGACATAAGGGTGTTATAATTAGCTTCAATACCCTAGGTTATAAAGCAGAAAACCATCCCATACCCTATTTCCGATTGCTAACTAGGAACTCCTGCTGGATATGTTCATGTGTCAGCGCTTGTGGTAAGGATAGTGTTGGACTTGGCTATGACAATTAATCATTTTGCCAACAAGTCAATGGTCACACATGAACAGCAGCCAACTGGACGAGGTACCAGAGGGAAACCACTGTATTTGGAACCATGAAATTACACTGAGAAAGGAATCCATGTCAGCAATGGAGGAAAGCATATCAAGTGTTTTAAATATTTTTTTACAGGGCCTGTTACTCAGTGTTCGACATGATCCTTAGACTTTTTTTTCCATTCACTGTTTGCACTTGTTAGTAATTGTTAACACTGTTCCATGGACAGCAGTGAACAAAAGTCTAATGGTAATGTTCTTAGTGTCAGTACTGAATAGTGTTAACAATTTACTAACAAATGCAAACAGTGAATGGAGTTTTTTAAAAAAGATTATCACACACATTAGCTTCAGTTCATGACTATGAGGCCGACATAATGTTGGAAGGGATCCTGCTACAGATCATTCTATGTTTCTGACATTTGCCAACAAGAACATCAGTCACAAGCTGGTTAAAAGGATCAACTGTTTTAGATCAATTAATTGTGTCGTATTTGATGATGTGAGTGTTTTCCCACTTGACTCATTATCAATGCACTCACAACCCCCTTTTTCTTTGTCCTTTTCATGGAAGAGACATTACATAATGAAAGGGTTACAACATTTTTGCAAAATAACTTGGAAGAATTAACTAAGCATTTTTTCTATTATTTTTCAAGGAGCCACATGTGAATGTGAAGCAACATAATCTGAGTTCAAACAGCAGAGAATCGAAAGAGTCCACAAGACTCACTTTCTGGGTTGTAAAAAATGTAAAGGGACAATGTTCTCACGGAGAAGTCTTGGTAATGCTTCCTTTATTAAAGATGAGACGGGAACCCAAATAATTATGTATATTATTATAGCGATGTCAGATGAAAGTGACACAATCATGTGTTTTGTTTTGGCTTGCATTGTCGCATCATATGTTTGTAAGAATTTTTAAAAATACAATTTTTTTGATGATGATAACACTCCTTTACTGTGTCAGCTGTGACTCAACTGGCAGCACACTTGCTTCTGAGTCAGAAATTTGTGGGTTCAAGTCCCACTCCACAGACTTGAGCTCAAAAGTCTTCGCCGACAATCCAGTGCAGTACTGAACAATGCTATACTGTCAGAGATGCTGCCCTCCAGATGAGACATTAAAATTAAAACCGGTTCTCTCTGGTGGACATAAAGGATCCCATGACACTATCTTGAAAAAGGGCAGGGGGGGTGAGCCTCATTGAGCTGGTCAACATTCATCCTTCAGTCAACATCACAGAAATGGGTGACCTGATCATTATCTGACCGCTGTTTGTGGGAGCTCATTGCACGCAAAATTAGCAGCCACATTTCCTTTGTTCCAAAAGTGACTACAACTTAAAAGAAAATGCTTCATTTGGCATTAAGTGCTTTGGATGTCCTGAAATCATGAAAGGCACTATACAGATGCAGGTTTTTTTATTACTAATAAATGGTGGCGAGAGCTTATAGATGTGTTTAAAGTGCATTTTATCGTTGACAGGAATGGGTTGTATGAAATAATGAGTAATTAAAGTTAATCGAGACTTACAAGGGAAAGTTCAACACTAATACTGCACGCCACAATACTGACATTTCAGTTCGGGAGTTGCCCATAATGAATAATGTCTGATAACCAGGGAAGAGAAGCAGAAAAATGATATTGCAGCCAGTGAATAGCCTCCCAACAAAATATGGCAGTGTGCACCTATTAATTTTTTCTAAACATTTCCACTCTGCTTCTGGTCCACCGCTGAGACTTTTTACCAATTGACTGAGCATTCGATTACAACAAATGAAAACCCAGCAGTTCTGCCCGGCTGTGTCTTTAATGATTTTAATAGTCTATCTCTTTCATTTCTTTCACATGGGCTATTATAGATGACAGCTGCAAAGAAGAGACTGGTGGTGTCAGTAATCACTGGCAGTCACCACATAACTTTTCACCTGCTCTGCTGCACAGCAGAACAGTCATCAGTGACAGAGATAATAAAAGGCACAGTTAAACCCTTTCATCTGTCAGAGCAGTAAAACTGTTTTAATAACTGCCAAATTTCCCAACAACACCATATCATAAAAATCGGTAAAGTCCCAGAGGACCATTGGGTACTCCCCCTTTTTTGAGAGAGACACAGCTGGTGATTTAACCTGAGGGTTACCACACCACAGGCGAGGGCTAAGGTTGAGAAGGAAGGGCCTTCATAAATAACGCAATTAATCATAATGTTTAAATGATTCCTGAAAGAGTGGTACATGGATTTGAATAGATGTTCACCTTAAGATCTAGGCTATAGTTGTTCATTTTTATAATAATCGATGTACAGTTCTAGTATTTTGTAGCTGGTACTCACCACCTCCAAAAAAGCATAGTCACCAGCACTAGAGCTACTAAACAGAAGATCAAAAACTAAGATCACCCCCAACTCAGTCATTGAGCTCCAATATGCTGATGATGCTACAGTAAGTGCTGTTTTAGAAACAGATCTCCAGAGAATTATCAACGTATTTACTGTGGCATATGAGAAAATGGGGCTTACTTTCAACACTCAGAAGACCATGGCACGGTGGCACAGTGGTTAGCACTGCTGCCTCACCGCGCCAGGGACCCAGGTTCAATTCCGGCCTCGGGTCACTGTCTGCACATTCCCACCATGTCTTCGTGCTCCGGTTTCCTCCCATAGTCGAAACATGTGCGGGTTAGGTTGACTGGTCATGCTGCTTAGTATCAGGGAGACAAGTAGGGTAAATAGGTTGGTTATAGGTATAGGGCCTGGATGGGATAGTTGTTGGTGCTCGATGGGCCAAATGGCTTCCTTCTGCACTGTAGGGATTCTATGACCAAATCCCTCCATTACAAGTTTCAAATGCACATGCCTCAGCCCCGTTGATTAGGATTTATGATGAGTGCCTGAAAAACGTACAACACGTCCAGTATCCTAGAAGTTATCTTTCACAGAAGGCTGACATTGACAAAGAAATCCAGCATTTCTTGAAATTTTCTGGTCCAGCCTATGGCCGCCTAATGAAACGAGTGTTTGAAGGTCGCAACATGAAAACTGAAACCAAATTCATGGTCTACTATGTGGTCATGATCCTTATCTTAATGTATGGGGTTGAAACATGGGCAACGTATGGGGGACACCTCAAAGCACTGGAGTCATATCATCAATTGCCTATTAAGTAGGAGGACAGACACACAGCATCAGTGTCCTCTCACAAGCAGGCACCACAAACATTGAGGCATTTGTCATCTGCCATCAGCTTTGTTGGGTTGGTCAGGCTCCTAAAGCACGTCTTCATCTCCCAGCTCAGTCAGGGCACACACACCAGAGGAGGACAGAAGAGGCATTTCAAGAATGTGCTGAAAGCTAACATGAAGAAATGCAACATTGACATCAACAACTGGGAGACCATTGCCTTGGACTGAATCAGATGGCAGCAGGATCTGTGGGGAGGAGAATCCCAGCATTTTGAGACCCAACATTGACAAAAGCAGGAGGAAAGAGAAAGCAGTGAAAAGGTCACACTGTTGCTTAAACAGATAATACATGACCCAGACATCTCACATGACAACAAATGTCATAAAATCTACAGATCCCAAATCGGCCTTATCAACCATCTTCAGGTTTATGGAAGACAATTATCCTCTCTGGTGAGGGATATCTAATAACAATACTACATAAAGTATTATCGATCACACTGGGTTAAAGTTACTGCACTCTCCAAACCAGCCATATCCTGGCTGGATAAAATGAAACATTCCGTTAACTCTGTTCTGAAAACAGGAGCAGATTTCCACTGAGCTCTAAATGGTAGTGACATCCTAAAAATGTTTGTTAAAGTAATAAACATTTAAAAAATTCTGACTAGGTTTGCAATGTCAGTAACACAATGCGCTGTTTAAATGTTAATCTTTTCCCCATAAGATTAATGGCAAATTAAATTCATATGGATGGAATAAAGTGAAGGGGCAGGAGCCTAACTCTTGGAGAATGAATGGGACTTGGGATGGTCTGCTGGCTGAAGCTAATAGCAGCGAGAAGTTCAAAACATCCTTCTAATGACAATATTTGTAGAACTGGAGAAAATCTTTTCAAAGTTATTATCACTGTCTTCTTTCTTCTTCTTGAGTTCCCTGCCCAAAGGCAGGCCTAACCCACAGCGTCATGAGTTCCACTACAGGTAGGACAAGGAGGCTGGTCCCAAATCTATCCCAGCCGGAATAGGGATTGAACGCCATGCTCTGAATTGCGCTGGCAATGTACACTTTAATATGCATGCCGTAGTCTGGGGATATGGATAGTAACGGTAAAAATTCCAATTTCCTACCATCAATCTCTCCCACTCTTATCATCTGCACTCTCCAAACCAGGCATTGGCGCATGTCAGAAGGATTTGCAAGTTGATATGCAACCTGTCTAGCTATGTTATGAACTCATCTTTTTTGGCCATCAAATCTTGGCCTGGGATTTGAGCCCCGGTTTTACCGCACAGAAACAGGGACGCTATCCACTGCTCCACAAGACCTCCTCATCATTTCTAGTCAAATGAAACGTGGCAATGATTGTAGATTAAATAGATTGTAAATTGAACAGTGTGTTCTGGTTAGGTCCAAGTGATGAACTAAAACATCTATATCTCAAATGTCACAAGATACTTTTTGGAAAGCCCATCTCCCATTGGACTCTTGTCCTCTTTTAGTTGACATTCTCTCTCAGTTTATTTGGACTGAACTGGAGAATGCTTTGTATATTTTTAGGGGAAATTGCAACATGAAATGTGAGAGTTCTGTTCATCTGTTAAGTTCCAGCAGACTGTGAGTTACTGCCAAATTGGTGAGATGCAGAGGACCCATTACATAACTGTTAGTTGCAGGACTCCTACAAAACTATAGAGGAAAATGACAAGATCAGAGAAAGTAGGCACAAATGGATAATCATAGAATCCTATAGTACAGAAGGAGGCCATTCGGCCCACTGAGTCTGTACTGACTACGATCCTACCAAGGCCCTATTCCCGCAACCCCACACATTTACCCTGCTAACTCCCTGACACTAGGGTCAATCTAGCATGGTTAATCAACCTAACCTTTGGACTGTAGGAGGAAACTGGAGCACCCGGAGGAAACCCACGCAGACATGGGGAGAAAGTGCAAACTCCACACAGACAGTGACCCCAAGGCCAGAATTGAACCTGGATCTCTGGTGCTGTGAGGCTGCAGTGATAACCACTGTGCCACCCCGAAAGGGAATAGTTATTTTTATTTCAATAAGAGAAAATGAAAATGCAGACAGTGATATGGTAAGAGGATAAACTGCCAAGTAAGATTCTCAGCTGAAAGAGATCATCCAGAAAACAAATGTTCTCACTAAAACACCGAAGATGGCACAGCTTCAGTAAGTTTTGAAAAAAATCAATGTAGGATCACCTTCTAGAAATGGTCCGACTGAAAATGAGGATCACACAGTATATTAATACTTAGCTGATTTTTAATTTTTCTTTTAATCATATTTCTCAGGAGGCTAAGGAAATTCGGCATGTCCACTATGACTCCCACCAACTTTTACAGATGCACCATAGAAAACACCCTTTCTGGATGTATCACAGCTTGGTATGGTTCCTGCTCTGACCAAGTCCACAACAAACTACAAAGGGCTGTGAACGAAGTCCAGTCCATCACGCAAACCAGCCTCCCATCTTTTGACTGCGAGTACACTGCCTCGGAAAAGCAAACAGCACAATCAAGGACCCCCATGCACCCCGAACATTCTCTCTTGCACCTTCTTCCGTCGGGAAAAAGATACAAAAGTCTGAGGTCACGTACCAACCGATTCAAAAACAGTTTCTTCCCTGCTGCCATCAGACTTTTGAATGGACCTACCTTATATAAAGTTGATCTTTCTCTACATCCTATCTATGACTGTAACACTACATTCTGCACCCTATCCTTTCCTTCTCCCCACGTACTCAATGAATGGTATCCTTTATGTCACGCAAGAAACAATAATTTTCACTATATACCAATTCTTGTGACAATAATAAATCAAATCAAAACCACCAAATCTGTTATGATATTGCTCTCGAGTACTGAGAGATGTGGAGAATACCTGTGACCCTAACTTGTTTTTTTAAATTTGTTCTTGGAACAAGAATATCACTGTCAAGGCCAACATTTATTGCGCATCCCCAATCACCTTTGAGAAGGTGCTGGTGATCTGCCTTCTTGCACCAGTGCAATCCTTGCAGTGTAGGTACACCCATGGGGCAATCTTTCTGTGGTGGTTTAATACAACTGAATGGCATTCTACCCCATTTCAGAGGGTAGTTAGAAGTCAACCACTTTGTTGTGGGTCTGGAGTCACACACAGGCCAGACTGGTTAAGGATGACAGATCTTTTTCCCCTCAAGGACATTACTGAACCAGATGCGATTTTACAACAATCAGTAATTTCATGATTATTATGAATGAGACGAGCATTTCATCCCAGATTTATTAATTAAATTGAAATTCTCCCAGCTGTTGCGGTGGAATTTGTCCGATCCTTTGAAGGCACTGTTCAATTTCTCCCAGTTGGGGAATGTTGTGAACTCTAGTGTTGAGTGAGGGATGGCAGTTTAATCACAAAACTATTTCTAACTGTAATTTTCTAGCTTTAAGTCATTAAAGAAGCCATTTTTGGCTAATTGTTTTTTTCATGTATTTTTTAAAATTATACTTTTGACACTGTAACAGTGTGACTCTTTATAGACTGTAGTATGGCATGTGGATTGTGATAGAAGGGCTAGTTACAAGTCTTTTGCATAGAATCATAGAAGATTTATGGCACAGAAGGAGGCCATTTGGCCCATCGGGTCTGCACCAAGCATTGATATTATTACCAGTAGATTTCCTCTAGTGTTTTCACAGATAAGTCTGGAACATATTTCCTAACTTGGTCTGTCTTAACCAAAGCACCCGCAAATGCCTCAGGTTGTTCAGTCAGTAAAACTGCTCATAAATTTCAGGCTCCAGAATGAAATGCTTGGATCATTTTTATTATTTTTAATAAAAGGTGATTTAGCCGCTGTAATACAATGTGATGTTTCTCGTATGACAGATGCACACAGATGCGTACCGGAACAGGCGTCGGAGTGTGGCGACTAGGGGATTTTCACTGTAACTCCATTGCAGTGTGAATGTAAGCCAACTTGTGACTAATAAATAAACTTTAAAGACAAAGTTTTTAAAAATGTATTGGTGGATGTTTTATCATGATAACTTGTTTATACGGGCAGGAATATTGTACAACGTAATGCAGTAAGTAACATTCTGCTACTAAATAGAAATAACAGTCTTGTACCCTGGCACAATCCACTCCTGTGCTCTAACCTTCTTCACCTGAAGAATACAAAGAATGTCAAAAGTTTGCGGATGACACTAAGATGAGTGGTAGAGCAAAGTGTGCAGAGGACACTGAAAGTCTGCAGGGGGATATAGATAGTCTAAGTGAGTGGGCAAGGGTCTGGCAGATGGAGTACAATGTTGGTAAGTGTGAGGTCACCCATTTTGGTAGGAAGAACAGTAAAGTGGATTTTTGGTTAAATGGTAAACAAATTGCAGTATGCTGCTATGCAGAGGGACCTGGGTGTCCTTGTGCATGAATTGCAAAAAGTTGGTTTGCAGGGGCAGCAGGTAATTAAGAAGGCAAATGGAATTTTGTCCCTCATAGCTAGAGGGATGGAGTTTAAAAATAGCGAGATTATGTTGCAGTTGTATAAGGTGCTGGTGAGGCCATACCTGGAGTATTGTGTACAGTTTTGATCGCCTTACTTGAGAAAGGATATACTGGCACTGGAGGGGGTGCAGAGGAGATTCACTAGGTTGATTCCAGAGTTGAGTGGGTGGCTTACGAGGACAGATTGAGTTAACTGGGACTGTTCTCATTGGAATTTAGAAGAATGAGGGGGGATCTTATAGAAACATATAAAATTATGAAGGGAATAAAAAAGGATAGAAGCAGGGAGATTGTTTTCATTGGCGGGTGAAATTAGAACTAGGGGGTATTGTCTCAAAATAAGGGGCAGCAGATTTAGGACTGAGTTGAGGAGTAACTTCTTCACCCAAAGAGCTGTTAATCTGTGGAATTCCCTGCCCAGTGAAGCAGTTGAGGCTGCCTTGTTGAATGTCTTTAAGGCAAAGATAGATAGATTTCGAACAGTAAAGGAATTAAGGGTTATGGTGAGCGGGCGGGTAAGTGGAGCTGAGTCCACAAAAAGATCAGCCATGATCTTACTGAATGGCAGAGCAAGCTCGAGGGGCCAGACTCAAAAACAGTTTGAGTCTCTGGCGCTGCCTACTCCTGCTCCAAGTTCTTATGTATCTGAGGATGCTTTGTGCAGAGGACAGACGGAGGCCACTGTTGCATGCCTACTTAACTTGTTTTATTGTACAATTGTACATGTGAAGGGGATGATAAAGCTTTACTCCCATCTCCTCAACCTGAATCATTCTTTATAAGTTTCTCATTACATTTAGTAACTAAATTACCTTGTTCATCCTTCCACATGAAGATGTTCATCAACTGTGGTGTTTGGTAGGGTTCCGGAATGTATGTAGGTGACTGCTAAGGCCGATCTGATTATTCACTGCAGTTAAAGACCACAAGTATTTTGTAATTAAATTATTCACTACAAGCCTGACATCCTGAGTCCAGGCAGTGACATGGTGCGCCGTGTGCAGTCAATATCACTTAATTTTCCATATTTGATTAGAATCAATGAAGCAGTATTGTGGAAATTATCCTTGCAATTTTCTAATGCATGATGGCAGTGGGTGAGATAGTTTACAGCGAGCCTGAGCTTATATTTAAAATGATCCACACCACTAATACATTTTATAATTCAGTAAGTTTCTCTCTCTAACAGCAGTTTGGTAAAAATGTAATCATTTAAATTTCAGCTCTGCTATTATAAGCTCATTCATCTCCTCTCTGATTAACAATATATATCATTTATTTTATTTTAAAGTTGCGTTGGCCATCATTTATATTTATAATTTTCTGGAACGTTTAAAAACTGACTTTTTCCTTTTTCCACCTCTTCTCCCATCAGTTCTCCTGAATTCATAATATCCCCTTGACCCAAACCCACAGCAATGTGGTTGACTCTCAACTGCCCTCTGAGATGGCCTAGCAGCCACTCAGAAGTGTCAAGAAGGCAGCTCACCACCACCTTCTCAAGGGCAACTAGACATGGGCAATAAATGCTGGCCAGCCAGCGATGCCCATATCCCACGAATGAATAAAGAAAAAAAAATCCAACCATGGGATATTTTCATGGGTCTTATCAAAGCCAGATCTTGACTGAACAGCAGGTGTTTCTATGTCGCTTAGGGAAGTGACTGTAAGAATAATGTTCCACATTATCAGTATGTTGCATTGTCACGTAAAGTTTATCTATCCAGAGATTATGCAGAAAAAGGTAATTGCAGCAGCACCCTCATACAATGTTTCTAAAGTGAATGGAAAGCGTTCTTGAAAAATCTATGATAGCAACAGCATTCCCAATAAGCTACAGACTCAGTGTCAGGCACGTTTGGAGAGGCCCATCTTTCATTTAGAAGCCAGCACCTTGTCAAGTCTAGCTGTTTGATTACTGTGACAGCTTTTAGATTACACAACTATATCTCTTCAGGAAAAGGACAGTTAATTTTATACAGGGGTCTATGCTGACAGCCCAACAGAATGATTACTTCATCCTGGAAGGATTTATATTGAAAGAGAACATCAACGTGATTGCTAGGTCATAGCCCTGACTTTGGTGATTACAGTGGAACATAAATGAGTGAGGCCTCTGGAGACAAATCTTCCAGTCTCAGGATGATCATACCCTAGATGTATCCCAGAAGAGACGCTACTGGACCCCTCGCAAGTCCCAACATAAGGACACCACGGGAACTGCCCAGGAAGTTTCAACTTCTGTTGGGCAATTCCCCTGCATCCAGAGTCCTCCGAAATAGTCTCCAACTTTGAGTTCGGGATGGAGACTTAGGAGAATATAACTCACTTCCCTGGATAGGTACCCAGGAATGTTAGACGGAAAGAAACGATGGGCACAATTCTCCTGAAATATTTCTAAGTGTTGTCCTCGGCAGGAAAACTGGTGAGATTCCCGCTGGATGAGTCAGCATGATCCAGATCGTAATACACACATACATTGTTTTGGAGCTTGGGGAGATTTCTGCCGGCAAAGAGATGCATGGCACCTAAATGGAGCCCCAATCTCCAGACAACTCTATAGCCCCAACCCCCTCCTATTCGCCAGCAAAGACCCTCCCAGGCTCACTGGCATCGGGCCCCCCACCCCAATTGTCACTACCAGAGGCGGTCCCTCCTCCGCCCCCAGCGTACAAAACACCACAATAGGGTCTCCAAGCAACCCCCCTTCAGGTCCCCACTCATGACCCCCTTCAGACTCACCCCATCTTCAAGCTCACCCTCTCCTGTTACCCCCCTTCAGACTCTCCACTTTCAGGGCCCACTTCTGGCTCCACCCCTTAGCAGTGCCAACTTGGCAGTGTCTCTGGCACCCTGGAGGTGCCAACCTGGCAGTGCTAGGGTGGCAAGGTATTGTTAGGATACCATGTCCCTGTCCACTCGGGGGCCCCAATGGCCTCTGTGCCCCCTGGCACAGCCATCACGCCTGGTTTCTGATTGTGGAGACCAGTAGTTATTCCCACTGGCTTTGAGTTGCACCGGTGTGTCAGTGAACCGGAAGACAGGAGTAGATCCCATTAAAGGTAAAAGAAGGGAGCAAATAAATAGGCTCTGAGTAAAAGAAAGAATGGTAGATAGCAAATTGACTCCGAACTGTGGAGCGATAGTGCCCTTTTGGAGCAGTGGGGTCTTGCTTGGCAAGGCCATAGATCTGAAAAAGTGCTTGTAAGCCAATTTTTGAAAGTACTCAGGAATCCAGGGAGAAGGAATTTCAGAAGGCAAGATTGAAACCCCTGCAGATAGCTTCTAATTGAGAACAGTGGGAGCGACTTTTGGAGAGAATTTCAAGGAGAGACCAAAGGTAAAGTGCGGAATCCCTTGTGAGATGGAATTTCAACAATTTTATTTGACTTGGTATTTACTGAAGTGGGCAGGTTCTTGACTAATCCATGGACTCTGTCTTGGTTGCAAGTGTCATTTACTCTGTAGTGTGGTGTTTTTGACCACATCTCATATGTTATTCCATGTGAACTTCATACTTCCCCTGAATATTACAGTACAAGATACATACTGTAAATTGTTGTGTCTTTCTAAACTTTCTATAGTAAAGTTTGCTTTTGTTTGTTCAAAACCCATGGAATCTTGCGGCTTTATTCCAAAAGCAGGTGTCTTGAATCTCAAACTTTATCTATTTTAAACAAAATGTTATTGATCCCTAACCAGATCTCCCCATGTCCCTGGGTCTGGCCAAGGACCGTAACACATACCATTCCTATCCCACCCAACTCACCCTACCCACTGACATCACTCACACTCAGTCACTAACACAGTGAAAAGAAAGCTATTTAATTGTCCCAAATTCTCTCGAAGATCCTACACTTCAGAGAAGGACGCCCAGAAAAGGTACACACTGCGTCTCTGAAAAGGGCCATTTCGGAAGTCTGGGCCAGAAATGCAGCGCTCTGGTGTGCATAACAAAATAGGAGCAAAGTGGCAATCTGATTGCCACTCTTTGGAAGATTCAGCTCAGGATGAACAAGGGCCTCTCTAAGAGAAGCAATGTCAGCAAATATAAATTTTGCCACCAACTTTGACCACCATTTTCCTCACCCCAAATGTGTTGAGTGCTGAAATAGCCAGTACAGGCCGGGCCTTTTACTTTGACACTTATGGACCATTCTAAAACATCAGAGATAGAGATTGCATTAGGAAACTTTAATCATCTCTGCTGCCATAGATGATATATATTCCTCTCCACAATGCAGTAAATGGGGAAGGTTCCACATCACTGGGAGCTCCAGTGTATTCAAAAATCACTGTTACTTGAAACTGGCCTGTGATACTAGGGATAAAGGATGGTTCAACTTGCCTGTTTCAACTGTTAGACATGTTGCTGAAACAGAGGGGAATTAATAGTGGTTTTGGATGAGTCCATTAGATTTATCCAACTGCCACATGAGAGAGCACAAAGCGGAGATCAATTTGTACCACTGCTGGAGAACTGAGTTATGGAGAGCAAGCTTCTAAAAGATAAAAAGCAACTCCATACTCCAAAAGACTGGGCAACAGCGTGGCAGTGTTACAAGAGAAAGAATTGTGGATATTGTGGAAAATGGATTGACTTCTCAGAGGGTCAAATGTAGATGCACCTAACACACTTTTGCATGGACCTTTCACCTCATTATGGGGACTGTCCTATTGGCTATTAGAGCACCACACTGTTTTATAGATTGGTTGATTTATTGTTACATTCTCGCGGTCTCTCAGGACACACTCAAAACCTAGAAAACAAGTTAATAATTAAAGCAGTGCTTAAATTGCTGCAATTATCATTTAACAGAAAGGTGTCTCGAGGACTATAAAATGGGCAATAAATGGCTTTGTAAAAGACTAATAGCTATTTTGTTCTAATCTTTCATGAACCAGACTATAAGTACCACATTGTTTGCCTGGATTTAGTCCAAATGACAACCTGTGATGGCTGCAGTGTATTAACAACAAGCAAAGATTTAAGACACTATGAGTGAATGTCTGACCAGAAAGTTGTAACTTATTCACATAATACAATAAGGCATGTCTGTCGTAGATAATAGAGCTCTTTTAACTGTTGTATTTCTATGCTTCACAGTTTTCTGTCATTTGTTACACATGTAGCCTTCTCACCACCTGCCAGGAAGCTGAAGAGGTTGTGAAAAGAGAGAGAAAAATAAAGGTACCACGAGTATTGAACGTCCTCCCCAAGCTACAGATTTTTCCGGATTGTTCTTCTGAGCAGGTGATTTTGTGCCAGCTCTCCTCTATGCTTTGGCTCCATTCTTCATCCTGTTGTGAAGTCCATTATTTTGCTGCTTTCCTGGTTTTCTTGGATGTTGTGATGCTCGCCTCTTGCTGCTCCTTTGTTACGGCTCCATTACAGCTTGTTATGAATTGAGGAATTGCTATTCACTTGTTTCTACATTGCAAAATCTATTCCAAAAAAACTAAGGTTGATTTTGCAAGAGACCAGCAAGATTCAAAGGTTAGGCGAGAAGACGAAGTATATCAAGAAGTAAAAATGAGCTGATGTCTGATTTGGGTTTTTAAGGGCTGAAAACTGTCGAAGGGGGAAACAGTGATGGAGACAACAGCCCAGGTTTTCCAGCCTCAGGATCATCGGAGGCTGGACATAACTCCCAAGATGCCTGCTGGGATCCTGAGGAAGTCCCAGTGCACTGACTCCATGGGAATTGCCCCAGAATGCTTGGCCTTCCGATGGACAATTCTTCTCTCTTAAGTTAGAGTCGGAGATTTTGGACAGCTCCGATTTACTTACCTGGATAGTTATCCAGGACATGTTAGGCAGAAAAATTCTAGTCTAACTCCTGGTAACTGTACAACTGGCCCTCCAATCACTCACATTGAAACCCCCAACGACTCCTAACTACCACTCCCCCCCAACTACCCTACCAACCTGATCTGACTAGCTTCCACTATCCGACCAGCCTGTTACCTACCTACCCACTCATTGCCACTCTACATTAGCCAGCTACCACCCTAGCCACTTATCTCACCCACTTACATACTCACCCATTCACTAACACACTGAAAAGCTTTGGGACCTTTAATCACTTACCAGAATATGGAAACTAGTGGCATAAAAAGGGGGTTGAGGCTTCTGTGTTGATTCTCTTTCTCCTCTCTCCATGAATTCCTGCGCTGAGGGAGTCCTTCTGCATTGTGGATCAGATGTTTGGCCAGAAAAATTGTATCCAAGTAAGCAGGTAGTTTCCTGTCTGATCAATGTCGGATAAAGCGGTTCTGACACCAATTGGAAAATTTTGGCCAGCAGAGGCCAATTTCCTAATTGGAATGCCCCACTCACCCCTTTTGCCAGGACACTCCCATGAGAAAAACAGCCAAAGGCATGGATTCCATGGAAGTGGGGGATTAATAGTGACAGATCCTGCTTTAAACAATGGTAGATTGTCCTGCCACACATATGATGCAGAAGCACCATTTTGAGTCCTCACATGTCTATTCCCACATTTTACCCAGTTTCCATGTTCCATTGTCAATAATGATCATTGTAACTGGCTATCCAGGGTTGCTAGGCAACAAGTTGCCAGACAGATAAGTCAATTTATTGAGGTGTAAAGAGAAAAGCAATCTTTTTGTTGCTTTTAGGTCATTTCTAGCTCACTTTAAATGTTTCTGTTCATGTTGTCTAGGTTCTTAACAAGTGTTTCTTGTTAAGAAATTGCTGAACTTTCTTCCAGCATTGCTACAATCGTTAATAGATTTTCCAATGGGAATTCCCTCCCCCCGAGGTGAGGGACTGGGAGGAAAAGAAGAATACCTGATGATATGGCAGGTGCACCAGAGCAATTCTGCGCCCAACCATTGTTATCCCCAACACTGCAGCATCTGTAGACAGTGTTGACCCAAGGTCACTTTGGCTGGCAATTGGTGCTTGCAGTTGGTTCTAACTCTCAGATTGCGGCAGCAGTTACTCCACCTGATTAAGCAATTATGGTTCTTCAGAAGCATCTAATCACAGTATGCCATGACTTATGTGTTACTACATAGAGGAAGGCATATCAAACAGCAAAGCCTGATAGGCCGGCATCTGCCAAAATGCCACCAATTTTTATTCCAGGTATCGTTATCCTGGCAGTGGCTGTGGAGATTCTTTTCCACAGCGTTTGGAGCAGCAGAGAGCCAGATTCAGAGTTATGCCATCTGTTGAGGACACGCTGCTAGAATGCACCATACGGCTGGCAGAGCAAATAACAGAATCAATCTGTTGCAGTCACAAACCTGTACAACAGGCTTCTCTTGCCTCTATTTCTGACTATCACAATTCTTAATCTTTTGCCTTTTTGCCTGGGCAAAGCCTGTTAATGCGTCTTTCAAACCTTTATAAAAGCTTTCAGAATTTCTATCCTCCCGTTGTGACTCTCCCCTTTAACTGTCTCCATCATTTTAAATTACACATACTCAAATATCCTCTCCTTATCCTAATATACCCTCAAATTTCCACCGCAATCTATGAATAAAGTTCAAAATGAACTGGTCTATGAAATTTGAATCTTATCTAACATAATACCATTCAGGGCAATTACGACGAACCCGTAAACTTTTAGATACGGCTGGCAGTAAAAGAGGAAAACTGGCCCCTAAAAATTCCAAAGTATCGGCCCCCTGGAAAAGAATGTGTCAGAAAAGAGACAAACACAATAGGGCTGATATCACCGTGAAGTGGGAAGTTGGCAAAAGCAAATATCATTCCTGGCTGGAAATGTAGGGTACATCCCTGAAGAGTTTACCTGTGTTACTTGAATCACACCAGTCAATTGTTTGATTATTTCTGGTAGCTAGAGGCAGTTGGGGAGAAAGAGGATGGGGCAGCCTCTGCCGTCACATGTTGCATCTGGGGAGGTGGGACTGTGTTACATAAGTCTCATTCTGGGAAGCACAGGTCAATGCAGGCCCTGACTTTCATTGCAGGGTAATAAGGAAAACTCCTGTCACTCATGGCCCCACTAAGGAAAGATCTTAACTTGCCTTCACTGTCTCGTCAATGGGCATACCTGGCAAGTTAGTCATGGTTGCCATCTTATTCAGGAGTGGGTTAAAAAACCTCAGAGGATACCTTGAGAGCAAAAGAGCACTGCATGATAAAATTACTAGAATGCTATAGATTAAAAAATCTATAAGGATTATTGTCAAGCAGAAAACGGAAAGTTAGCACTGAGCGTAGTTTAAGCTAAGATCTTTTGGAACTGTTTTCAAGTACTGTCAACCGTGTGAAGCCATTCTTGTGTTTAAGTGGAACTTTTAAAATTTGTTTCATGTCTTAGTAAACCTTTATATTAAT
Source organism: Mustelus asterias (assembly GCF_964213995.1). NCBI lineage: Eukaryota > Metazoa > Chordata > Chondrichthyes > Carcharhiniformes > Triakidae > Mustelus > Mustelus asterias. The sequence continues at coordinate 59,975,086 of NC_135819.1, forward strand.
ATAAATGGTCAGAGACATAATTTCCTGATTTCAGAATCTTCCTTCATAATATACAAATTTCAAAAATTGTTTTGGCAGCTGTTTCAAGTTTCCCTTTTGGAATTTGGGCAGTTCGGCAATTACCATCAGCTGTGCCTTAACACAATAATGTTAAATTTTGAGCCCTAAATTCCATCTTAAGAGTCTTGAATTATATGTTTGTATGGGGGAGGGGGGGGGGGGCTGGTAAGAACTTGCTTCAGGGTTGACTCCCTTTGAAGGAGAGAAAAGGTGAGACGAAGAGAGAGATAGGCAAAGCACAACCTATCGATAGGAAGGAAAGGCAAAAGGTTGGATCCTGATGTTATATCCCGAGATAAATAGTCAATTACCATACATGAGTTTACAAAAACCTACAATGGCAGAATGCTGATTTAAAAAGGAGGGCAAAAAGGGTGAGGCAGTACTTGCTATTACCTTAAAGTTTAAAAAAATGTGAATGATATAAGACCAATGATCAGATATTTGCTGTTGTATATTTATCAAAGAGAATTTTTTTCACTTTAGACTTGCACAAAAGTTCTGTTGAGCTGGTTTGTATGTCCAAGGGGACTGAATTCCACACACCTGGGCCAATGCGTCTTATTGATGTATACACCAAAGCAGCTTTTGGACTGATCAGATGCACAGTACATGAATTTTTATCAGGGGTTGTGAATGGCAGAGTTCAATTGAAACATTTTGTTGAACAAAAATGGAAATTGATTGGTAAGGAATCAAAACAGAATGAGTACATTTTGTTAAAAAAAAACATACCTTCAATTTTTAAAGTCTTAAAGTGAATAAATAAGAGTTTTGTCAAATTAGCCTGTGCCCGCACAAATTCATTTCGCTTTTATTTGGTAAAAAAGGGAAAGGATGGGTTCAACATCCAAATAGTGTTCATTTTTATTACTGTTTTTACTAACAGATTATAAAGCTTTACAATACAGCTGAATAAATTCATGCTGGTTATAAGAGTTTAAAATACAGACAGAATTTAACATTCAATTCAGTGCATGGAGTGGTTGTCTGCATTCACTGTCACTCCTTACAGTATATGCTTACTCACATAAAATTCACACAGCCGGTTCCTGCAGGTGGAGCGATCCAGACAAAGCTGAGATTTGTCTGTGGAAGGTGACTGACATGAGAAGCCACAACACTGCACATGAACTGGGATCCGAAAGGTTGATCAGACATGAATCCTGCAACAACACAAAGAAGAGCATCAGACACTGGAAGTGAATAGCAAGGCTCATTTGCATAAATGGTATTTTGTGTGATTGCTCGGTAGTGCTTTGGAACAGATTTTCTACTGCTGTAAACGCTTCGCAAAGATCAACTTCAGTCAGCAATAACCAGGCTGGGTTAAGAGGGACCACTCCATCACATGTGACTCTCATCTGAACACAGTCAACGTTTGGCAAAGTGTGAGACTTGTTGTCTGAGGGGAAGATCCAGGCTGGTGATACCACATAATGGTTCCAGGTGATTTTTGTATTATTGCAAAACCTCTCGATTTAATATTTAGTTCAGCAGAGACGATCAGGGAGGCTGTTAAATTTGTTAACAAAGTAAAATTGACCCTAGTACTGTACAGGATGTTCTTTTCAAACCCAAGATAGGGTAGAGGGTAGAGAGAATAGAGGGGAATGTGCAGCATCCGGTCTGGACTACACCTGATCTGGGACTGCTTGATACTAAATAGTGTCAAAAAACTGGTCAAAACATTCAACTTCTCAGCATTGACAGCTCTCCAGTAACAAAGAAATGGACAAAACATGTCCTGATTTTACTGCTCCTTGTCACGTGCTTTGTGTGGCACCTCACTTCAACACTTCAATCTGCTCACCTCTGATACCAATCTCCTACAGAAAACTTCAAGATGCAGATCTGTTGTCTCAATGCAGCCAAAAAATATTTCCGTGCCCAACAACACGTCACCATATGCTTTGGTGTCATTGTTGTTTGTGAATGAAGTGCAGTGCGAGGCTTTATGTTCCAAGAAAGTGTCTTAAGTAACACATTTTTAAATGAGCTTACTGATTTCTACAGTATGTCACCCATATGCTTAAGTGTCAGTGTGGCAAATATATGCAGTGTAGTACGGGACGTTGAATCAGACAGTGTTTCTAGATATATCCACATGAAAACAAAAACTACAACAGGTGTGTAATCTGAAGAGTGAATTCTTTCTCTCGCACTCTCGCTATCGCTCATACACACACACACACTTGCATATTTTCCTCAGCCGCATGCCAATTGCAGCCCACAGCCTTCTCACAGATTGCCACATCACAAACCACCTCCCATCCAAAAGGGAAAAAAAGATACAGAAAGAAACAAAATAAAAGTTAAGGGAAAACTACAAAAGGGAAGAAATAGAAACACGAAGAACGAGCAACACAGATTGGAAAAATTTGTGCACGGCCTGTTGTGTCGTGTGGCTTGCCATTGTCATGTGAGTTCTAAGTCAATGACCTCCGAAGTCATTCCTTCATGAGTACAAATTGAGGCAGAAGCCATTTTAGCCACCACATGGATGCACCTCTCCAAGTGCTACCAGAATCAGTGATGAAAGGATGGCCTGAATCCATCAAGGAAACACCTGTTGCCATAAGGGAGATTCAGAGGTCAAGTGATTTACCAAGAAGACATCTTGCACAAAGGAACACTGATTATCATTCAGACTATTGGGAGTTAGACAAGCTGATGTCAACAACTGCCAGTACCTGAAAGCGCACTTTAGTCATCATGGCGTTCCTGACATTGTGATGAGCGACAATGGCCGTTAGTTGACGAATTTAAAATTCAGGCAAATTAGGAATGATTGGGAAATTTAACTCTGTACATCACCTCCACACTATCCCCATCCAACTGGAAAGACTGAAGCAGCGGTGAAAATTGGCAAGGCGATCATCATAAAATTGAGCAGATTCAGCACAAATAAGTACAAGGCGATCCTAGAAAGGGGAAACACACCTACTGAAGGCATGGAAAATAGTTCAGACCAGCGGCTAATGTCACATCACACGCTGACTACTCTTCCAACAGCTAAAAATCTACCAAAGCCAGAAGTATTAACAGGAATGAGTGACAAAATCAAAGCGAAATGGTAGAAGGCAAATTTAACTTTGATAAAGCAGCCAAAACATTGCCAGAGTTGAGAGTTGGAGAGCCCGTCAGCCTGCAAACATTCAACGCACTTGACAAATGTCAGCCCATTTGGCTCTGTTGAACCTGTGCAAAGCACTTGTCACCTCGTTCACACATGGTGAAAGTGAACGGCCAGGTATATTGTTGCAACTGCACATACGGGCTACTGCTGTACAGCAGATAACTGATGAGGAGGAGTTAAGTTTACCAAGTGAACAAAGGACAGAATACCATCAGTCCCAGAGGTCGACTACTCCCCAACAAATGCAATGGATCAGCAGCAACACTCGCCATGGCAATAACTGTTTCAGGCCTGTTCAACATGTGCGCAAATCCCGTTATGGTCGCTAATTCTCATGAGAGGACCATAATGCGATTTGTGCCAAGGAGATCTCTGAATGAGATCTTCCCCGACCCTCACTGGCAATGTAATCAACGTAATTACACGCAGTAAGGGCAAGAAACTGATTTCCATCAATTTAAATATGCATAACCACAACTGACGCATAGCTTCTGGGTTCACCATATGTTCTTGTCGCAGTCCCCCCCCCCCAACTTCCCCCCATCCCCCCCCACCCCACTTTGGCATGATATCATGCCAGCGGGAATCACTACTGATTTCCACAAACGAAAACCAGTTGTGATGACCACACTGGGGGCTCGGAGGTGAGTATAGCCCCTGGGTGGTGAGGGAAGCGGTCTGGCATCCCACTGCCAGTATTCTTATGTGGGGTGGCCGGCAATGGTGGGGGGGTAGGGGGCGGGGCGAGGATAACTGGATTGTGGGCAAGGGAGGAGTGGAAGGGGGGCTATGCCTGCATTGATGAGGGGGATTTGGGGAGGTGGTAGGGGTAAGCACAACCTCCCTACTTTCATACTGAATCCCCCTCACAATAAATGTCAACATTCTATTAGTACTGCTAATTAGTTGCTGCACCTGCATATCAGCCTTTTGTGATTCATGCACTAGGACACCCAAATCCCTCTGCACCTCAGAGTTCACAATCTCTCACCATTTAGATAATATGCTTCTTTTTTATTCTGCCAGATATACTCCATGTGACGGGTTTTTGCCCACTCACATATCCCATCTATATCTTTTTGTAGCCTCTTTATGTCCTCTTCAAAACTTATTTTCCTACCTATATGAGTCATTATCAAATTTGGCAACCATCCCTTCAATCCCTTCATCCAAATCCTTTAGGGGAGGGAATGGTGTAGTGATACTGTTGCTAGTAACCCAGAGGCCCAGGGTAATGTGCTCTGGGGACCTGGGGTCAAATTCCACCACGGCAGATGGTGAAATTTGAATTCAATAAAGATCCAGAATTAAAAGTCTAACGCTGACCATGAAACTATTGTTGATCATTGTAAAAATGCATTTGCTTCACTAATGTCCTTCAGGGAAGGGAATTTGTCGTCTGTACTTTGTCTGGACTTTATGTGACTCCAGATCCTCAGCAATATATCTTTGACTCTTAATTGTCCTCGGGGATGGGCAATAAATGCTGGTCCAGCCAGCAACATCCACATCCCGAGAATGAATAAACATTTTTCAAATACAAATTTCCAACAGTTGAGGTCCCAGCATTGATTCCTGTGGCACATTTTGCAAACCTGTAAAAGACCCATTAATCTACTTTCTGTTTCCTGTTAGCCAGCCAATCTTCTATCCATGCCAATATGTTACCCCCATGCCATGAACTTTTATTTACCACAATAATCTTTGATGTGGCATTGTATTAAAAATCATGATGACAATGTCTAACCTTTAAAAGTGCTTAATTGGGTGCAAATTGCTTTGGGGTGTCCTGAGGTTGTGAAAAGCACAGTAGAAATGCCAGTTCATTCTATTCTTTCTTATTGCTGCTGATTAATACAGGATAAACATTTCACATGAACATGGGAAACATCTAACGTCCTGCATTGGCTAGTGTTGACGTGGAGATGCCGGCGTTGGACTGGGGTAAACACAGTGAGAAGTCTGACAACACCAGGTTAAAGTCCAACAGGTTTATTTGGTAGCAAAAGCCACTAGCAAATAAACCTGTTGGACTTTAACCTAGTGTTGTTAGACTTCTTACTTGGCTAGTGTTGCACAGGCCTCTTAAGCTAAATGAATATTCCAATTACAATGTTTGACTTCCTATGGTTGAATATGAAGATTCTAGCAGAAAATGGAAAGGTGTGGAAGTAAATGGAGATCCAATGTCACAGGACTCAGTCTCCATTAGCAGCATGAGGTTCGGCAGAAAATCCCATCTTTGATATCCTGTTGGTTCCCACCTTTTATCCTGCTTAAGGAACATGCAAAAACAGATATAAGAGAACAGCAATTTCTGTCATCACAGAATCATACAATGCAGAAGAGGCCCTTGGGAAACACTTGACCGACCTACCTAATTCCATTTACCAGCACTTGACCCATAGCCTTGAATGTTATGACGTGTCAAGTGCTCACCGAGGTACTTTTTAAAGGATGTGAGGCAACCCGCCTCTACCACCCTCCTAAACACCACATTCCAGACCTTCACCAACATCTGGGTAAAAATGTTTTTCCTCACATCTCCCCTAAACCTCCTGCCCCTCACCTTGAATTTGTGTCTCCTCATGACTGACCCTTCCACTAAGTGGAACAGCTGCTCCTTATCCACCCTGCCCAGGCCCCTCATAATCTTGTACATCTCGATCAGCTCATCCCTTAGTCTTCTCTGCTCCAACAAAAACAACCCAAGCCTATCCAACTTCTCTTCGTAACTTAAATCTTCCATCCCAGGCAGCATCTTGGCGAATCTCCTCTGTACCCTCTTCAGTACAACCACATCCTTTCTATAATACGGTGACCAGAACTGCACACAGTACTCCAGCTCACCAGAGTTCTATACAATTCCAACTTGACCTCCCTGCTTTTGTAATCTATGCCTTGATTGATAAAGGCAAGTGTGCTATATGCATTTTTCACAACCCTACTAACATCAAGTTTTAAAGTTTAAAGTTTATTAGTGTCAAAAGTAGGCTTACATTAACACTGCAATGAAGTTACTGTGAAAATCCCCGAGTTGCCACACTCCGGCGCCTGCTCAGGTACACTGAGGGAGAATTTAGCATGACCGATACATCTAACTAGCATGAAACCGGACACCCTGGAGGAAATGGGGAGAATGTGCATACTCCGCACAGACAGTGACCAAAGCTGGGAATCGAACCTGGGTCCCTGGCACTCTGAGGCAGCTGTGCTAACCACTGTGCCACCGTGCTGCCATCACTTAGAATGGGCAAGAACTAGACCCAGGAGACATGCAATGGATAATTCCAGTTGATATAGCATTTTGTGATAATTAAATAGCATTTTTATTTTGTGATGTTGCTATCCTTAACTACACTATAAACACATCAATGTATGGTTAAAAATAAATGGAAAAAGCATGATTTACTAGAATTGGTTCTGACTTAACTTTCGGGACACCAGCACACATGAGAGTCCTAAAAATGCAACCTCTGGAAACTCTCAGTTATTTATCTCATTCGCTGGCACTGTGATAACATATGCAGGACACTTCCCTATCATTGTTGTAACCTCTAATTGGAATTTAAGAGTTGAAATGAACCAATTACGAAGTTAACAAACTAAACATTTTTATCACTGCATGCATAAACAATAAACATTACAAAGATTTTGCTTCACTATCTAAACAAGTTCTGTTTCAAAAATCCTTTGTCACGCCTCCATAATCAACAAAGATAGATTTGTTTGAACCTTGTGTTATAACAGGAATGACTCGAAACTACTGGTGTACCCTAAACTGTGGGAAAGAGATGAAATACTCTGTAAATAATTAACATATGGGATTTATCACTGAGGAGGTCCTGTCACCTTTGGGGAAGCACAATCATCATAAGATTTATCTTCTTGCATTACTTTAATAGTTTTAATATTATAGTTTATTCAAATGTACAATTTCTAACAACTACCTCCTGTATATAGCTTCCCAATGCAAAGACCACAAAAAAATTGGATTGTTCAGTATAAAACCAAGACCCACAATCCGGCTTAAACACAAGATGATAATGGTGGACCTGCCACTGCCTTGTAGATTGGAGCAGAAGAGAGAGGAGAGAGGGTCAGCAGCCTCATGGTACATACAAGTGGCCAAGTGATTAATAAGTTATATCTAGGATAGTGGTGCTGATTACTTGCCTACTTTTAAAAAAAAGTTTTTATTGAAGATTTTCCATTTTACCAAATAACGCAACAAATCCCCAAAATCCAGGTCAGCACATAATAATCATCATTCCACATAAACATACAGAAAAGACCGGCAAATATCATTACAATTTGTCTGGATTATCAATTACAATTCGCTGTAATTGTTGTAATTGGAGCCTCTCTTCGCACGGATAATGAAAAGATATTACAAAGAGTGGGGGATATCAGGATAACAGGATAAAGCCACAAGCACATGGCACAATGGTGCACACCCTCACCCACAGGATAACAAGGACCAAGTTAGACAGCATGAGGGAGCCTCTCTGGGGTCAAATACAACTAATCAAAGCCTAAAACAACACCCCAAAATCTCTGAACAATGAAAGGATACCACAGAAAGAGGGGAATTTGCCTACTTTTAAAAAAAAATTCTGTTTTCAATATCTTTCATTCCTTCCCTGAAGGTGGTGACTCATTTTAAGATACATTTTTCTGGGCAGTGGGAGCCTCTAGTACCTCTTCAAGTTATCATACTTCAGCTTTGAGCTTGAGAGTGTGGGAAAACTTTGCCACATGGCACATTTTAAACATAATTCGATGGCATGTGCTCTCGAGAAGTGATCGTGTGGTACAAATCATTCAGGGAGTCTGGATTGCTGTGGCAACATGCACTTTTACATGCATGTTGCAATCACATGGCTAATCAGGAATCTCTCCCGCTCTTACCTCCTGCCATTGCAAGTGTTGGAAGGACTTGAAGGTTGATACTTAACTTCTCTGGCCATGTTATGAATGCATCTTACTCGGCCTGCAAATTCCGGGGTGGGTCTCAAACATGGACCTTTTGGCTCAGAGGCGTGGTGCTACTCCCTGTGCCAGCTGACCTACTCTCTGGAGAGGTAACCTTCTTAATTTTAGCCGAACGTGAGGGCACCAAGCCCAATTATAACATATCCACCATTACACTTGCTATGATCAGCAAATATCAGGAACTGGATTTTCAAACACCCATAGGCTGAAGTTTGGTGCTTTCAAAATGGCGCTCCTGGATGGTGTGTCAGTTTACTGATGTCCCGAGGGGGGGAGCAGGGAGGGAAGCCAGCAACCTGCCCATTAAGCTTGCTGAAGAGCTTGTTAATGGGCCAGAGAAATTTTCAAAGTGACGAATGTGAAGAGGAACCATCTGAGACGTATTAGTGCACATCTGTCAGGAACACTGCGGGAGCCGTATTATGATGTTGCTGCTGAATTCAAGTGTTGAAAAATAGAGTTGTTCAAACAGAAGTGCTCAAGCAGTGGCACAAAGTTGCCAGCGCTTCCACAAAGTAGGTCATGTAGCTTATTAACCAGTTGGCCACTTGTATGTACCATGACGCTGCTGACCCTCTCTCCTCTCTTTTCTACTCCAATCTACAAGGTAGTGGCAGGTCCAGTCAAGACTGCCATTTGATTTTAGGTGTTGCATTCCAGAGCCATGCCCTGCCTCCATGCAATGCCCAACACCACTAACCAGGCACAGCTCGCCTTCAATCCAATTATGGGCTTTGCATATTGAAATAGAGTAACATCAGCGACCACAGAAGCAAAATGGGATCAGGACCTGAAAACGGGCTGACAAGTGGCAAGTAACATTTGTACCACACAAATGCCAGGCAATGACCATATTGTAAGAGATACTGTAACCACCGCCCCTTGACATTCAGTGGTGTTACCATCACTGAATCCCCCACTGTCAACATCCTTGGGGTTACCATTGACCAGAAACTGAACTGGACTCACCACATAAACACAGTGGCTACAAGAGCAGGTCAGAGGCTAAGAATACTGTGGCAAGTAACTCACCTCCTGACTCCCTAAAGCCTATCCACCAACTACAAGGCACAAGTCAGGAGTGTGATGGACTACTCCCCACTTGCCTGGATGGGTGAGGTCCAACAACACTCAAGAAGCTTGACACCATCCAGGACAAAGCAGCCTGCTTGATTGGTACCACATTTACAAATATTCAATCCCTCCAACACTGACGCTCAGTAGCAGCAGTGTGTACAATCAACAAGATGCACTGCAGCAATTCACCAAAGATCCTTAGACAGCACCTTCCAAACCCACAACCACTTCCATCTAGAAGGACAAGGCTGCAGATAAATAGGAACACCACCACCTGCAAATTCCCCTCCAAGCCACTCACCATCCTGACTTGGAAACATATTGCCATTCCTTCGCAGTCGCTGGGTCAAAATCTTGGAATTCCCTCTCTAACAGCATTGTGGGTCACAGCACATGGACCACAGCAATTCAAAAAGGCAGCTCACCACCACCTTCTCAAGGGCAACTAGGGATGGGCAATCAATGCTGGCCCACCAGCCACACCCGTGTCCCACGAATGAATTTTTTTTTAAATCCAGGTGTTGATTCCCGATCCTGGATTGACAATCCAGTTCCAAGAATCAAATCTGGGACCTTCGTCTGTACCACATACTTCATTTACTTGTGGTATTTCCTATCTTAAAGCTGTAATTGCACTTCAAAAGTGGCTGTAAAATATTTCAGGACATTCTGTGGTTTTGAAAGGTGCTATATAAATGCAAGTTTTTCACTTATAATCTTGGGGTCATTGCATTTTTATAAAAGCAAATAGCTTACTTCTGGTGGTAGTTATCTGGAAATCAGCCATCCAAGGTCCAGAAATGGATATATCAATTAATTCTGTTGTATGTATTTGCTGTTTGGGCTTTATAAAAATGTTTCCAACTCTCCAGAGTTCAAGTAATGTCCTTGGCTCTTATTTGAACAGTTAAGCCACTTGAGAGGTACAAAATGAATATTACTGCGGATCAGTTCACATCATTTGGGTTCTGTCAACAAGGCCTTTAAGGTAAATTTAAGTCATTACATTCCTCTTTGTTGCTAAAATAAACAAGTAAGGACAAGATTAATAACTGTTTTATAAAGCAGAAAACATCTTTTTTCCATTTCCTATTCCACAGCCTGCATCAGTATTGAGAGCTGGTCCCAATGAAGTTATCAGCAGCACTTGATGCACGAGTAGTAATGTTCAAAATCTCTACAGAAAAAGGACATGAAAATAAGCTATAATCATCAGAGTTTATAAAGGATGGAAAGTACTGCCTGAATTATTGAATGCGCTTAGGCTAGATGCAATTTATCTTAAGATTTGCTGCAGCGATTGGCTATTGGCATTAGAACCAGTTGTAAGCATCTCTGTTATGCACTCCTAATCTCTTCCTGAACAACGATCACAGCGTGCAGCTGCTGCATATGATAAGTATGCACAGATCCTCTTATCAATGGAATGCAGATTCAATACCCAAACTGACTGGACCCATGCTGAAAATTATTCCAAACGTCAGTGGGTATAGGTACATTTTTAAGAGATGAATTTACAGAGAAATGAGAAAAAGGGTTTGAGGTCAAAATGAATCGCTACAATCTTACTTGGCATTTCAGTTGCATTCATTCCTTCTCCCATACTGGTGTCATGCATGTACCTCGTAACAGGCAATATCAAGAATGTAGCAAAACTAACAGTTTAAAGTCACCAGCGTTTAAAAAATGCATTTCATAGGATGAGAGTCTCCCAGGAATGAGATTAACAGTTGTAGAATGTATCGTTCTGCTAATAGGAAACACCTTGGTTCGACATCTGCACCACCCAGGGGAGACATACATATGTTAATCTTTTAGAGCCACAGAAGTAGCCCAGAAGAATACATCGCCCTGCTAATAGGAAACACCTTAGTTAGATGATTACACTATCAAGGGGAGGCAAGTATATGTTAATATTTTAGAGCCATGGAAGTTGAGGTGACAGACAGGAAGTACAGAGAGAGAACCATCTAGGGGGAAATGGTATGATTGCCAACTTTTTTTGGAGGTAAGGAGGCAGATTCCACCTAGCAGCCTGTAAGTGAGTTCCAGCAAGCAGACTAGAAATAAGACTGCGGAAACCTTTGTGGAGCCAGTTAAAACCATATCTTTGCTGAACCAAAAAAAAGGCGTTTCTCAGAATTTCTCCTCACTCGTATACAGTTTCAGAATCCCTACTGTGCAGGAGGAAGCCATTCGGCCCATGGAGCTTGCACTGACAACAATCCCACCCAGGCCCTATCCCTGTGACCCCAATATTTGTGATGTGGAGATGTGGAGCCCCACCACCAAAATAGACCCCATCAGTCTCGCAGCAGACACAGAGGAATTCATCAGGCGAATGAGGCTGAGGGAGTTCTTCCACAAACCCCAAGAGGCCAACAACGAACACAATGAGACAGCCAATGAACTGGAACAGCCGACAGAGAGATCCGCAGTGCATCCGAAGAGGAAAGAGTCGAATTGGACTCCTCCGGAAGGCCGCTGCCCTCGACTTGACATGTATGCCCAAGCCGTCAGGAGGTGCGTCAACACCAAATTCATCAGCCGCACTCACAAGACAGCCCCGAACATCACCCAAGCACAACGTAATGCCATCCACGCTCTCAAGACCAACCGCAACATTGTCATCAAACCAGCAGACAAAGGAGGGGCCATCGTCATACTGAACAGAACGGATTACTGCAAAGAAGTGTACCGACAACTCAACAACGAGGAACACTACAGACAGTTACCTGCAGATCCGACCAAAGAACACACCCGTCAACTCAACACTCTGATCAAGACCTTTGATCCGGACCTTCAGAACACCCTCCGTGCTCTCATCCCACGTACTCCCCGCGTTGGAGATCTCTACTGCCTCCCGAAGATACACAAGGCAAACACACCCGGCCGTCCCATCGTATCGGGCAATGGGACCCTGTGCGAGAACCTCTCCGGCTATGTCGAGGGCATCCTGAAACCCATTGTACAAAGAACCCCCAGCTTTTGTCGCGACACGACGGACTTCCTACAGAAACTCGGCACACATGGAGCAGTTGAACCAGGAGCGCTCCTCGTCACAATGGATGTCTCAGCACTCTACACCAGCATCCCCCATGACGATGGCATTGCTGCAACGGCCTCAGTGCTCAGCGCCAACAACTGCCAGTTTCCAGATGCAATTTTACATCTCATCCGCTTCATCCTGGACCACAATATCTTCACCTTCAACAACCAGTTCTTCATCCAGACACACGGAACAGCCATGGGGACCAAATTTGCACCTCAATATGCCAACATCTTCATGCACAGGTTCGAACAAGACTTCTTCACCGCACGAGACCTTCAACCGGTGCTATACACTAGATACATCGATGACATTTTCTTCCTTTGGACTCATGGTGAACAATCACTGAAACAACTCTATGATGACATCAACAAGTTCCATCCCACCATCAGGCTCACCATAGACTACTCTCCGGAATCGGTTGCATTCTTGGACACGCGCATCTCCATTAAGGACGGTCACCTCAGCACCTCACTGTACCGCAAGCCCACGGATAACCTCACGATGCTCCACTTCTCCAGCTTCCACCCTAAACACGTTAAAGAAGCCATCCCCTACGGACAAGCCCTCCGTATACACAGGATCTGCTCGGATGAGGAGGATCGCAACAGACACCTCCAGACGCTGAAAGATGCCCTCATAAGAACAGGATATGGCGCTAGACTCATTGATCAACAGTTCCAACGCGCCACAGCGAAAAACCGCACCGACCTCCTCAGAAGACAAACACGGGACACAGTGGACAGAGTACCCTTCGTTGTCCAGTACTTCCCCGGAGCGGAGAAGCTACGGCATCTCCTCCAGAGCCTTCAACATGTCATTGATGAAGACGAACATCTCGCCAAGGCCATCCCCACACCCCCACTTCTTGCCTTCAAACAACCGCACAACCTCAAACAGACCATTGTCCGCAGCAAACTACCCAGCCTTCAGGAGAACAGTGACCAAGACACCACACAACCCTGCCACAGCAACCTCTGCAAGACGTGCCGGATCATCGACACAGATGCCATCATCTCACGTGAGAACACCATCCACCAGGTACACGGTACATACTCTTGCAACTCGGCCAACGTTGTCTACCTGATACGCTGCAAGAAAGGATGTCCCGAGGCATGGTACATTGGGGAGACCATGCAGACGCTGCGACAACGGATGAATGAACACCGCTCGACAATCACCAGGCAAGACTGTTCTCTTCCTGTTGGGGAGCACTTCAGCGGTCACGGGCATTCGGCCTCTGATATTCGGGTAAGCGTTCTCCAAGGCGGCCTTCGCGACACACGACAGCGCAGAGTCGCGGAGCAGAAACTGATAGCCAGGTTCCGCACACACAAGGACGGCCTCAACCGGGATATTGGGTTTATGTCACACTATTTCACATAAATATTTCTGCTTTTTTCCTCCTGAGTCTTTATCATGCGATCCTAGAATCAGAATTTATGTCACACTATTTGTAACTCCCACAGTTGCGTGGACCTGCAGAGTTTCACTGGCTGTCTTGTCTGGAGACAATACACATCTTTTTAGCCTGTCTTGATGCTCTCTCCACTCCCATTGTTTTGTTTCTTAAAGACTGGATTAGTTGTAAGTATTCGCATTCCAACCATTATTCATGTAAATTGAGTCTGTGTCTTATAAGTTCTGTTTGTGAACAGAATTCCCACTCACCTGAAGAAGGGGCTCAGAGCCTCGAAAGCTTGTGTGGCTTTTGCTACCAAATAAACCTGTTGGACTTTAACCTGGTGTTGTTAAACTTCTTACTGTGTTTACCCCAATATTTCCCATGACTAAGTGGCAATTTGTCATGGCCAATCAACCTACCTGCACATCTTTGGACATCACATCAGTATGGTAACAATAAGCTGGCCTTTACTTATAGCCTTTTGAAGTGGATGCTGTTTGGGAAGAGGGTAGTCCTGAAAGAGTTCAGATCTCGTAAATGTATTTTGGGTCAAAAAGGATAACTTCTACATAAACTGTGTAGGTATGTTTAGTAGTTCCTAGCTCTTTTAGATCATTATAGTCCTGTTTGTGTACATGTACCTTTTCTTTATTGTAATAGTCTTTAATAAATGTTATACTATGACTGGACTGGTTACTGTTCTCGTTGGGTCTCACACATGGCTCCGCATACCATTCCTGTAAACAAACTATACACCGCCATGAACCAGTATTCCAGCTTGGGACACCCTCACATAATACATCAACTGGGTTCATGACACCTAGTTTTTGCTCAATTTAGAAATTCATTAGCAAAGTTGGTTTTCTTATTAGAAATAATACAAGCTAAATAATCAGATGTTAAAGATGAGACTGCACTTCATAATTATCTGGGACATCCTAGAACTGAAAAGGAAACAGATTTCTTACTGACAAGATGCACAACTTGTAAGTAGCAGTCAGGTCACGCTCTTTGCAAGGTCCACACCAGACTTCCTGGCTTCCTGTGACAGATCTCCGAAGCTTCACAGTAAGAATTTTAATAAGATCACTCTCACATATTTCACTTACCTGCATATATTGTTTACACAGCCTCAAGCAGAGTCACTTTGATTTACAACACTTATTGAAGGAAAAAGTTCAGAAGGCTGCTGCCTCAATGTTGCCATAATGTCGAATTTCCAGGACAGTGGACTCTGCCAATGTTTTATGAGGATAAGCTCCCAAACGAAGAACATATTCTCTATAATTAAATTCTGATCTTCTGGCGCATTATAAAGATACTAACCAGAACTCGAATTTATACAGCACCTTTCACATGTTTGTCTACACATACTTCAAGGCTGAAGTAGATAGATGTTTGAAAGACAAGGGAGTCAAGGATTATGAGGAGGCAAACAGGAAAGTGGAGCCGAGACCACAACCAGATCAGCCATGATCTTTTTGAATGGTTGGGGTAGGCTCGAAAGGCTGAATGGCTTACACTTGCTCCTTCAAAAATATAATTGGCATCCTAAAGCAACCAACTGAGCTACTACTTTGAACACTAATCTGTGACTCCGACTAGAAAGTACATGTGTGAATATTGGTGGAGGACAAGACTGTGTTTTGGTGCTGCCCGACAGAAGAAAAGTCTGTTGACATTGGCTTCTAATACATGAAGCCGAGTCAGCAGCTCCATGAAAAAACGAGGGGAAAAGGCCACACACTGAATCTTTAGCTTCCGTAATATTGACCACACAGAAACGTACACTCATTCTTTTAACTCGAAGGAATAAAAAGTGATACTATCTGCAAGAGAAATAAAACAGGAAGCCTGGAACCACTTTACAAATCAATCAACAGCCATTGAGACATGGACTACAGATATATTGACAAATACACTGTACTTTTTAAAAGTAGAAACATTAAGTTTAACTTGTTTGTCAGTGAAGGAAAGGATCAAATGATGAATGTTTGTGCCTCAGCAGGATTTCTTTGCAGAGTAAGTGTCTGCAAACTCCAACAGTTCACAGAGATGGGCAAATGATAAAAACACAGCTTACATTTTACTTTCTTGCATTCTGAGTAACATATTTTTGCTGGTAAGTCCAATTACCACAGACTGTTTGTTCCTGGAATGTTTGCTTGTGTTAAGAGTTTGTAACAAATACATCAGCAATCCACAGGAGTGTTAAAATCACAATGGTGGAGAAGTGGTTTGTTGTAGAGATCGTAAACCTTTCACAGAAAACAAATTGCACCACAAATTACTGAAATCTGATTGGTTATCTAAAGGGCCGCTGAGCTATATTAAGCACACCTGATGCTCTAATCAGGTGTCACTGAATTTCAACACAGCCAACAGGGAGAAACGGATGTAACAAAATGGATACATTGTCAGTTTCTATCTACAAAATATGGAGTAAACTTAACATTTTTAAATGAAATTAACTGGAATATAACAGATTTATTCAATTGCAATGCATGTAACTGGTATGTAGCTGTGGTTTCCTTTGATTGCGTTGTCCAGCCTTGGTTCACATCATTTTCTTCAGTTTAACCTGATTTTAGTTACGTGAAATACAATATTCCGATTGGCTAAATATTGCACATTAAATTCAATACTATGGTTCTCTTATCATGGGCTGCAACACATACTACACACCAATTGATAGGGTATAATGTCGAGCGAAACTGAGGATAGGCAGGTTTCAATACGTACTCAATCTAGTCTTTGAAAGATTGCTACTTAATTCTAACAGGAACGCAGGATAAGACCTGGAGATGGATAGGAACTGGGTGAAGTATAGGAAGCAGTTGGCACTGCTTAGAGATTAATGGGGATATTGGGATGGGGATTGCAACTAATGCTGGGATTACTATTTTGAATGCCATGGCTGACATTAATGATGTTGAAATAATCAAGGATGAATTTGAAACAGATTTTGGGGGAGCATTTAACTGGCATGTTACTTTACATGTCCAATTAGGGCAAAACAGCATTGAATAAAGGAAATTGAAAGTTGAATTACATAGCCAAAACTGTAGAATACAAGTAAAATTGTATGATGCCCCTGGTCAGCCTATACCTTGCATGTTGGGTCCACTTCTGGTCACTGAGACACAAAAGAGCTATTTAAGCACAGAAGATGGTAAAAGCTGCTGAGCTGGTCCCCAGAATCAGAATACTTAGGAGAATGGTTAAGCTTGTTGGCTTTTACTTGTGCGGTCTTCTAGCTGGATGAGATTCCTCTTAACTGAGTGACTTAAAACTATCTATTTGCAACTATTTGTCGGGTTGGATCTCAAACAATGACGAGACAGAGTAAAGGAATAAGAGAGAGAATCTGGTGAACTGGCGCAGTAACAATAATCTCTCCCTCAATGTCAACAAAACGAAGGAGATCGTCATCGACTTCAGGAAGCGAAGGGGAAAACATGCCCCTGTCTACATCAACGGGGACGAAGTAGAGTTGAGAGCTTCAAATTTTAGGTGTTCAGATCACCAACAACCTGTCCTGGTCCCCCAATGCCGATATTATAGTTAAGAAAGCCCACTAATACCTCTACTTTCTCAGAAGACTAAGGAAATTTGGCATGTCAGCTATGACTCTCACCAACTTTTACAGATGCACCATAGAAAGCATTCTTTCTGGTTGTATCACAGCCTGTATCCTGCTCTGCCCAAGACAGCAAGGAACTACAAAAGGTTGTGAATGTAGCCCAATCCATCACGCAAACCAGTCTCCCATCCATTGACTCTGACTACACTTCCTGCTGTCTTGGCAAAGCAGCCAGCATAATTAAGGACCACACGCATCCCGGACATTCTTTCTTTCACCTTCTTCCGTCAGTGAGGTCACGTACCAACAGACTCAAGAACAGCTTCCTCCCTGCTGCCATCAAACTTTTGAATGGACCCACCTTGCATTAAGTTGATCTTTCTCGACACCCGAGTTATGACTGTAACACTACATTCTGCACTCTCTCGTTTCCTTCTCCATGAATGGTATGCTTTATAAGAACAGTATGCCTAATATAAGAAATCTTTTATATTCGGCAATAAACAGTCGAGAAAGCTGAACAAGATTTTCTGTTGGAGTTACAGCAGTTGCTGATATACCTCTGGTGGAATATGAAGGAAACTTCTTCAGGGGCCAATCCAGCAGTCACACACCTGAGTCCACCATTTAGAAGTGACATCAGATTTATAATACATCTGTCCATATACATTATACGACATGTTCCTAGCATTTGCCCTCATTGTCATTTCTGACAATGTAGCACATCCCAATACGGTCATCCTAGATTACGTGGTCAAATGCTGAAGCGGGAGTTAAAACCACAATTTTGTCTCAAAGGCGCTTTGAACTAAGCCAAGTTGACATAATGGACGATCAACACGTTGAATGGAATTCCAAATGTGATCCAATCGACAAACAGTTGGGGTGGACAGGGGTGGGTTCAAACCTCTTTCTGGGTGCATGAGGCAAAACATGTCAACTGGCCTCCTGAACTTCTCTGTCTGATTTGTAATCTGGCCCTGTCCTTCAGTAATTCTTCTTTTCCTCAGTTCCCCATTAGACCACATGCACTCATCCATTATTGCCTTAATGTGACAGTTATGAATTCAAACCAACAGAGCTTTCAATCCTCTTCCCAGTTTTTTTTCCAACAATGATTAAGTATCATTAGTCTAAATCACTGGAGCATGAGCAACATTTTGTTAATGGTGACAACTTTAATGAGTACATCTGAGTAATGGGTGTACTGCTGCTTCATGGAGGAGCTATTTTACTAAAGTTTCAAAGTTATTTTGTGCCCTGTTTCATATCAGTCAAACTAATACAGCAAACTCCCTCAGATTAATAGTACCTATTTCTTTCCCATCCAATGAAGAAAATGCCTTGGGGATAGGAATTAGCCTGAAAAAAATCCTGTTGTCTCACTCAAATGTAATAACATAATTTTTCTTGACCATTAAGGACGTGCACTCAGGACAAGTAATGACGATAATAGCCATACAAAACTGTAATATGCTGTTAATTCATCTGAAGTGCCGTTAATTTTAACATTTTTAGTGCTCCTGTGTTGGCCACTGATGGAGCATTTTAGTATCAAGTTGATGACCTTTTTGCACCCTCTTCCCACACATGTAATGTCGTCACCTTTTCTTGCACACCCATAAACTATTATATCTGGCTGCCTATGGTACAGAAATGAATACAGGGATCTTTAGTCAAAATCTGATCAAATTATTATTCACAAGATTCAATCCAGCATACCACGACTCTATTGTTACTGATTTCGTGAGAGAGCACGTGAATGGATTTCAACAAGGAAACTTGAGGTAATAAGATATGGGCCGCAATTCTCCCAGGACTGAATTCTCTGGGCCCGTTAACATCTCCCAGAGTGTTTCACTCTAGTGGGGATCACAGTAGCTCCCCACTTTGCAGCTGGAGTGAGGGGGGGTAATCGGGGCCCCTCAGGTGGTCGGGTGGCGGGGGGGCGGCTGTGCCCCCTAGTGCTCATGCCCAGGGGGCACCTTGGCACTGCCCATCAGGCATGGGGCAGTGCCAAGGGGGCAGGGCCTATTAGGGGCAGGGCCTAGGGGGCAATTGGTGGGGGTGGGGGGTCCCACTGCCACTCTGCATAGGGATCGATGGGGGCTGGAGGGAGGCTGATGATCGGGGCGGGCTGGGGGATGGAGGGGTTCTGCCTGAGGGAGGCTGGGGGGATCATCACTGCTGGGGGGGTGGGCCGGGACGGGGAGGGTGGGCGTTTTGGGGCTGGGGGGGGGCAGCATTGTGGAGATCCTGGGCTGGCCAGCAAATGAGAGGATGACACTTCGGGGCCACTGCGCATTCGCAGAGGCCTGCTTGTTTCAGCCTCTCCAGCGTGAATATGCCCTATCCCCTGAAATCTAATGGTATTCACACTGGTGGCCTCTGCATCGCACAGGGTGTGGTAGACTCTAGTGTGAACTCCCACTGAAAAAACCAGTGTGAATTACTCCAGTTTTCACGCAAAGTGTTGATGGAGCTGCAGTCATCCAGACAAGCAGAGACTATTCCATCAAACTCTTGACTTGTGTCTTGTAGATGGTGGACAGGCTTTACGGAAGCAGGAGGTGAGTTATTCTCTGCAGAATTCCCAGCCTCTGACCTGCTCTTGTAGCCACAGTATTTATATGGCTGGTCCAATTCAGTTTCTGGTCAATGGTAGCCCTGTTGATAGGTGGAGGTGGTAGATGGTATCCAGTAAGAGGATACCTTGTCAATGTTTGACCTGATGCCTTGAGACTTCATGGGGTCCAGAGCTGATGTTGGGGACTTTCAGGGCAACTCCCTCCCAACTGTATACCATTCTGTTGATACCTCATATATTTTTACCTGTTGATACCTAATATATTTAAGTTGAATTGCTACCGTGGTGTGACAGGACATACCCAGGGGTGCTGAGGGTGGTGTTTTGGACATTGCCTGTAAGGTATGGTTCCATGAGTATGAATATGTCATGCTTGACTAGTCTGTGGACAGTTCCACCAATTTTGGAACAATCCCCCAGATGTTTGCAAGGAGGCCTTTGACATTACCACACCCCCTAGCTTAGAGTGTTGTCAAAGCTTTATCAAGAAATATTTCTTTCAGAAGAGGTAGTTTTAGGATTTCTCCATGACAAAAGTGATACAGCAATGATTGCCAAAGGGTATGACTTTATAAACTAGCCTTTACTTCACTGGTTATGATTTACTTGTTTTTGGCTGCAACACCAGACAATAGCACAACCACATAGTTCAAGGGAAAGAAGAAATTGACGGCACACCATCACCTCAATTTTGAAGCAGCACTGACAGGAGTTATGGACATTGCCAGTGCTCAAAGCTTCCTACCTTCCTGGCTAAGATGAATGTGCAGAGGGTAAAGACATTGGAAAGAATAGCATTTCAAAATTGAGAGAAGTGGGTGCCTGAAACAAATCGGGTGCCGAGTAACCTGACTTGTGACAGGCACCAAGTCAAACATCTACTTATTATCAATTGCAGCAATATGTTGATGCCTCAACAATTTGCATGCAGTAGCAATTTTTGTAATAAATCTGCCCACTCAGTAAGAATTTTATATTACAAACCTCTGCAGCATTTTAGCATCTTTCCAAATCTCCCAGTGACACATACTATTTAAAGATTTAAGTTGAACTGTTAATTTAGCCGGACAAACTCCTTTATTTGAAGCTTAATTGAAGACATGCTCATGTTTGCTAACAAATCAATTACTAAGCTATGTTTCCATGTACTTTAAAGTAAACAATTAATGCATTAGATTGTTTATTAGTTGTAGATTAGTTTTATTTTCCCCTTTGACAACTTGTAGCATAATTGGAAATACTGTACTGTATTATACAGTAATAATAATGCTAACACTGAGACTCACACACCTAGGACTTATTGGTACAACAAACCATGGCACAAGGGACCCTCAATTCAAGTCTAAATTGTTGGAGCAGGATATAATTAGAAGGATGAAAATTCTACGATGCTCCTAATTATTCAAGTGGAATTATTAACTATTTTTGTTGAGACTGAAGGGGAAGATCAAAATATTTTTCAAACACGAAAGTCAACTTGCACTTGAAAATTTCCAATGAATGCTGAGTCCTCTGTAGGTGTAATTCGCACAGTTTCATCCAAACTTTCTGAATGTATAAGGAGGTGTGAATATGTAGAATTACACCAAGATACCACTTGAATGTGGCACTTAATTGAACGAGGAGAAATGCCTTTTAGCCAAGATTGGTTTAAGAGGCAGCAAAAAATTTGGACATAATTAATTTATTGCCAGTTATTCCATAGTAGTTGAGAAATGTACTCTCCAAAGGAGGATTATGATTTTCTTCCAGAGAGGCTTGGCATCCTGTTGTATTTTTGTGTAGAATTGAATTTTCTCTAAGTTCACAAATTATAAATTGACATTCAGAGTTCCAAATTACTGGACTCAGTACCTCAAATGGAGAAGCTGCAAAGCCAAAATGGACGCAAATTTAAAATAGAAAGATGCAAAATATACAAAAAATACAATATTTCTGGTATGGTAAAATTTCTGTTATCTGGCACTGTACCAAGCAGTGTGCTCTAGTAACCCGATTTGTTTTTGACTGGAGATGTCTTTCATCCCTGGCAGTAACATTTGTTGCCGAGTGGTTACGTTCACTGCTCCCCATCACTCTCACACAATCACTAATGACTGCGGACATCACGAGTAGTTGCTATCTGCAGCTAGATTTCTTTTACTCTATTCTTAAAGTTACAAAGCCAATGCTCAGAATGGACCAGGCAAACCCAAATCCATTCCTTGCTTGCTCCAAAAGCCAAATTCAAAATCCAATTGATTCCAATTCATAGTTCCCACAAGGGAGACAAACAAGGTCCAAGCTGACAAGATGAGGCATTGTACCCCATCTTGGGCTTGATCTGACATTCTCACTCTGGTCTCTACCCCACACTGTTCTGCAGCACCAGGTTCCCTTGGCACCATTCACTTAATTTGCGCGCTCCTGCACCTCTCATGAGACCTCAACACCCCTATCACCACAAGACCACAAGAGCTTTCTGATTGGATGAAAACACAAAACTCACATTATATTCTGGTTAACCATTTTTGATTAAGTGGCCCCTGCTATGCCTGCAACATACCGGTTAACAGATACTTTTACTGTATTAATAATAAGAATATTGAGAAACATTCTGTTAATCCCATCAATTGTTAAACTTCAAAACAATCTGCTACATTTCCCTTTTATTTTCCTCCTATTGCTGTTAACTTGGCTGCACATTAAATGTAACCTTAATCAGAATTTGGGGAGCTCTCCAAGGCAGACAAGAGAAACCTACCTATAAACATAACTCAAAATCTGGCCTGAAGGAAGACTGGACTGAAGGAAGGAAGGCAGACAGGCAGCCTTACAGGGAAGGAAGGAACAAAAGGTGTGCCAACGTTTTTCACATTAACTCAACTGTGAAGTGTAGTCACTGTTCTTTTTTTATTTGTTCGTGGGACATGGGCGTTGTTGGCTGGCCAGCATTTATTGCCCATCTCTAGTTGCCCTTGAGAAGGTGGTGGTCTGCCACCTTCTTGAATTGCTGCGGTCCAAGTGTTGTGGGTTAACGCACAATGCCGTTAGGGAGGGAATTCCAAAATTTTGACCCAGCGGCTGCGAAGGAACGGCAATATATTTCCAATTCAGGATGGTGAGTGGCTTGGAGGGGAACTTGCACGTGGTGGTGTTCCTATGTGTCAGCTGCTCTTGTCCTTCTAGATGGAAGTGGTCGTGGGTTTGGAAGGTGCCATCTAAGGATCTTTGATGAATTGCTGCAGTGCATCTTGTAGACAGTATACACAGTTGCTACTGAGCATCGGTGCTGGATGGAGTGGGTGTATGTGGATGTGGTGCTTTATCCTGGATGGTGTCAAGCTTCTTGTGTGTTGTTGGAGCTGCAGCTATCCAGGCAAGTGGGGAATAGTCCATCACACTCCTGACTTGTGCCTTGTGGATAAACTGTGGGGAGTCAGGGGGTGAGTTACTCGCCGCAGTATTCCTAGCCTCTGACCTGCTCTTGTAGCCACTGTCTTTATGTGGCGTGTACAGTTGAGTTTCTAGTCAATGATAACCCCAAGGATGTTGACAGTGGGGGGGATTCAGTGATGGTAACACCATTGAATGTCAAGGGGTGGTGGTTAGAGTGTCTCTTATTGGTGATGCTCATTGCCTGGCATTTGTGTGGCATGAATGTTACTTGTCACCCCAAACCTGGATATTGTCCAGATCTTGTTGCATTTGAACATGGACTGCTTCTGTTGTAACATAAGCAAGCACAACAACCAATCAGAAGACAAAAAGATTCCACAAATTGCAATTAGTTAAATGGCCAATTTTTCTTTACAGATTAATATTGGTTGAAGGAAGAATTGTGGCCAGGTACACAAAGAACTTCCTTAAGGGTTACTTCAGGTGGCAAACGAGTCCTTGGATTAACATCTCCTCCAAAAGATGGCACTTTTATCAATGCAGCACACCCCCAGCACTTAAGTAACAACCTAGATTATGTGCTCAAATCCCTGGAATGGAGGTTGAATCTGGAACAGTCCCTGCAAACTGGAGGGTGGCTAATGTCACTCCAACATTCAAAAAGGGAGGTAGAGAGAAAACAGACTAGACCAGTAAGCTTAACGTCGGGTAGTGGGGAAAATTCTCGAATCCATTATTAAGGACTTTATAGAAGAGCATTTAGAAAACAGTGGCAGGATCAGACAGAGTCAGCATGGATTTATGAAGGGGAAGTCATGCTTGACAAATCTGTTGGGATTCTTTGAAGACGTAACTAGTAGAGTTGATAAGGGGGAGCCAGTCGATGTGGTATATTTGGACTTTCAGAAAGCGTTTAACAAAGTCCCGCACAAGAGATTATTGTGCAAGATTAAAGTGCATGGGATTGGGAGAAGTGTATTAAGATGGATAGAAAACTCTTGGCAGAGAGGAAACAAAGAGTAGGAATTAATGGGTGCTTTTCAAATTGGCAGGCAGTAACTAGTGGGATGCCACAGGGATTGGTGCTGGGACTCCAGCTATTCACAATATATATTAATGATTTGGATGAGGGAACAAAATGTAACATCTCAAAGTTTTCAGATGATACCAAGTTGGGTGGGAGGGTGAACTGTGACGAGGATGCAGAGATCCTTCAGAATGATCTGGACAGGTTGGGTGAGTGGGCAAATCAATGGCAGACGTGGTATAATTTGCATAAATGTGAGGTTATTCACTTTGGAAGCAAAAACAAGGAGGCAGATTACTATCTGAATGACTGTAAATTGGTGGAGGGGAGTGTGCAGCGGGATCTGGGTATCCTTGTGCACCAGTCACTGAAAGTAAGCATGCTGGTGCAACAAGCAGTAAAGAAGGCAAATGGTATGTTGGCCTTCATTGTGAGAGGTTTCGTGTACAGGGACAGGGATGTGTTGTCGCAATTATGCAGGGCCTTGGTGAGGCCACACCTAGAGTATTGTGTGCAGTTTTGGTCTCCTTTTCTGAGGAAGGATGTTCTTGCTTTCAAGGAAGTGCAGCGAATGTTTATCAGGCTGATTCCGGGGATGGCGGGACTGATGTAGGATTGACTAGGTTAGGATTGTTTTCGCTGGAGTTCAGACGAATGTGGAAGGATCTCATAGAGATTTATAAAATTCTAACAGGACTAGACAGGGTAGATGCAAGAGGATATTCCCGATGGTGGGGGAGTCCAGAACCAGGGGTCACAGTCTGAGGGTTCAGGGTAGACCATTTAGGATGGAGGTGAGGAGACATTTCTTCACCCAAAGAGTGGTGAGCCTGTGGAATTCATTACCACAGGAAGCAGTTGATGCTAAAACATTGAATGTACTCAAGAGGCGGCTGGATATAGCACTTGGGGCAAGTGGGATCAAAGGTTATGGGGAAAAAGCAGGATTAGGCTATTGAGTTGGATGATCAGCCATGATCGTAATAAATGGTGGAGCAGACTCAAAGGGCCAAATGGCCTCCTCCTCCTATCTTCTATGTTTCTATGAATCCACCTCCTCTTTACTCAGTGCTGTCATTGATCCAAGGCTAATACCTCAGTCAGAATTTCCTAGTCAAGAAGCCATCTCTACCATTCAGGTGGTTAAAAGATTCTATGGCATTATTCAAAGCGCAGCGTGTTCATCTCTCGACCAATGTCCCTAAACACATTACCTGGTCATGTACAGATTGCAGGACCCTAGCTGTACAGAAATTAGCTGCTGCAATTCATACAAAATAACAAAGGCTACGCAATAAAAGTAGCTGATTAAATTCTAGAGATTTGGAAAGTGCTAAATAAATTAAAGTTCTTTCCACCATTGATGTATTTAGACCAGTTAAAACCTAACAAACACTGCACTAAAATTATTTGACAATATAAAAAAAGTGTTTGCCCTGCTGAGAGTTACCTTTGATGGTACTATTTCTATGATAATATTTTAAGAGCTGGATGTATAATCTTGAGCAAGGATATACATTGAGGGGGGTCATATAAGCCAAGAAAAAAGTTTGAAGTCCGACCAGCTTTTGTAGGAATGTTTACGACATTAATACTGTCTTTATAAGTGATATAGAGGCTATACAATTGATAATGCTTCTGTTTTTTTTATTCTGGTTGAACCTTGCAGGAATCAATCATCACAACTAATTCGAAACTGACACTGTAAGGAAAACAAAGAGTCACATTTAAAATATTCTCCCCAGTAGGAGTCAAAGTTTCATGTGGACATGTATCTTTCATCACAGGAAGTATTACTGGTGTTTGTTTAAAATTCTTAAAAGTATTTGCACAATTTCAAAAAGGCCATAAAAGTGAAAAGTGTACTTCGAACTGCTGTCGAAAAGTGCTTGTGAGACAAGAATGAGAAGTCTGAAATATATTCAGAGGACAAGCTAAGAATTAATGATAATCATAAGATTCAGGGTCAGTTTAATACAGCATCAAATGAATTAACTTGATGCATTCTGTAAAGGAAACATCTGCACCTTGGCAGTATTTGTACGCACCAAAAGACACCCAAACACTACTGTCCTATGTTCTCAAGTCCAAAGTTCACCTGCAGTTCTATTAACCTCGTGTTTGTTAAATTCAACTAGTTTTTTGTGACCCAGCAAAATAATTTTAAGATCTGTGTTCAATCATTCACATCTCTCCATGAGTTTGTGCACATTACCTCAGTGATCACCTGCAACATACATCCCGATATACACCTGCTATTCATTTGGTCTGTTAGGAAATGACGATAAAATGAAAAGAAAGGAAATCCAGTAATTGGGAATATGTTCTAACGATTGTATGTTTAAAAGAACAAACTATTTTAAAATGGAAACTGTAGTAGAGATAGGTTGGCTGGATTGGTGGAACTAGTGTTGATATGTTGATATGTCTAGCAACATCGTAAATGGATGTTTACTTTAGGTAAATTGTTAACAATGGAGGATAGAATGTCAAAGGTGAAGATGTCACAAGTTCAAAGGGAAGTGATGAGGTGAGAATTTCATAATTACATTCTAAAAAGTGAACTCACAAAGTCAAGGTAATTAGGAGTGACTTAGTTCAGGTAAGGTCAAAAGGGAAAAACAGTACATCAAGGGCAAATTCACTCTGTGTGAACTAGCTGTTTTTGAGAATGCAGCCCATAGCAGGAATCTGTGTCAAATCCCAACACAGTGGGCCCGATTTTACCATCGCGTCACGCCCGTTTTCGGGCGCGAAAACGTGGTAAAGTCGGATGTGAGGCCGGTAACACGATCCACGCCCACGTCCGCTTTACCGGAACCTGGGAATGGCGGCGATTTGATTCGCGCCCAAAACGGGCGCAACGGTGATTTAAATGCATTTGCATGCATTTAAATTGAACTAATGAACTGCCCGTCCAACTTTATCAGCATTTCCCCCTTTACCACCACGTTTGCCAATCCGGAACTGCGCCGTAATGGACCTGCTGAATAAAAGTCTGAATCGGGCGCTCCAGCTGCTGAAGAGCGCGTTCAGAGCTTCCAACGGCTCTCTGACTCAGATCGGTAGTGGGGGAGGGGGGGGGGAGGAGGAGGCAGGTCAGATGTATCTCTGGCGGGGGGGGGGGGGTGGAGAAAGAAGGCCGATCGTTGTCTGGTGGGGAGGGAGGAGGAGGCGGGTCAAATCATTCTCTGGTTGGGGGTTTACAATTTATAAGTTATAATCATCTAGAAAGGAATAATTTGATTAGGGATAATCAGCACAGTTTTGTGAAGGGTAGGTCGTGCCTCACAAACCTTATTGAGTTCTTTGAGAAGGTGACCAAAGAGGTGGATGAGGGTAAAGCGGTTGATGTGGTGTATATGGATTTCAGCAAAGCGTTTGATAAGGTTCCCCATGGTAAGCTATTGCAGAATATACGGACACATGGGATTGAGGGTGATTTAGTGGTTTGGATCAGGAATTGGCTAGCTGTAAGAAAACAGAGGGTGGTGGTTGATGGGAAATGTTCATCCTAGAGTTCAGTTACTAGTGGTGTACTGCAAGGATCTGTTCTGGGGCCACTGCTGTTTGTCATTTTTATTAATGACCTGGATGAGGGCGTGGAAGGATGGATTAGTAAATTTGCGGATGACACTAAAGTCGGTGGAGTTGTAGACAGTGTGGAGGGAAGTGGCAGGTTACAGAGGGACATAGATAAGCTGCAGAGCTGGGCTGAGAGGTGGCAAATGGAGTTTAATGCGGAAAAGTGTGAGGTGATTCACTTTGGAAGGAGTAACAGGAATACAGAATACTGGGCTAATGGTAAGATACTTGGTAGTGTGGATGAACAGAGGGATCTGGGTGTCCATGTGCATAGATCCCTGAAAGTTGGCACCCAGGCTGATAGGGTTGTTAAGAAGGCATACGGTGTGTTAGCTTTTATTGGTAGAGGGATTGAGTTTCGGAGCCAGGAGGTCATGCTGCAACTGTACAGTTCTGGTCGCCGTATTATAGGAAAGATGTGGAAAGGGTGCAGAGGAGATTTATCAGGATGTTGCCTGGTATGGTGGGAAAATCGTATGAGGAAAATCTGAGGGGCTTGAGGTTGTTTTCGTTAGAGAGAAGAAGGTTAAGAGGTGACTTAATAGAGGCACACAAGATGATCAGAGGATTATTTAGGGTGGATAGTGAGACCCTTTTTCCTCGGATGGTGATGGCTAACACGAGGGGACATAGCTTTAAATTGAGGGGTGATAGATATAGGACAGATGTCAGAGGTAGGTTCTTTACTCAGAGACTAGTAAGGGCGTGGAATGCCCTGCCTGCAGCAGTAGTGGACTCGTCAACATTAAGAGCATTCAAATGGTTATTGGATAAACATATGGATGATATTGGAATAGTGTAGATTAGAGGGGCTTTAGATTGGTTTCACAGGTCGGCGCAACATAGAGGGCCGAAGGGCCTGTACTGCGCTGTAATGTTCTATGTTCTAAATGGGGGGGGGGGGGGGGGAGGGGGGAATGAGTGAGGCCAAGTCGTTGTCAGGGGGGAGGGGGGTAAGTGAGGCCAGACCATTCTCTGGGGGGGGGGGGGGGAGGTGAGGCCCGATCACCCACTGGTTGGGGGGGGGGGTCAGATGGATCTCTGGTGGGAGGGGCGGGGGATCTGCTGCCACTCTGCGGGTGATCAGTGGGGGGTGGGGGGGGGGGCAGGGGTGGCGATTGGTCTGGGTAGCGCAGGGTGTTGATAATGGGGACAGTGATGTCAGTGGGTAGTGGGGGGGTGGATAAGGGGGGCAGTGACGTCTGTGGGGGCCATCGCTCCCGCTTTTCGCTCCTGGGCCGCTTTACCCGCTTTCTGCGGCCTGGAAGCGATCCGACATGGGTGCGCTTTTTCAAATTTTTTTCCAACTGCGCATGCGCAGTTCAGAGTTCCGATCGTTTCGGCTGCGCTAAGCCCCGCCCACAGCGCGAATGGGACTGGAGATGGCTCAGTGCGTATGGGGGCGCCTGAATGCAGATTTCTAAATCGGATCTGCATTAGGCCCAGGTTCAGCACTTAGCATGAAAATGGTAAAATCGGGCCCAGTGTTTAGAGCAAAGCCTGCTTGAGAAACCTGTTGTTCTATCCCAAGTTGAAGGCAATTCCAAAAAATACAGGTGTGGTAACTATTGCTGGATTTTGCCCATAGTTTTGAAACCTATGGGATGTTGTTTGGTGAGGTTCAGCTCAGAAGTTAGTAAAATAGAGGGATTTGGAACTGGATATATTTAAAGATACAGAGTCGGATTTTCCACACCCCCCTCCCCCCATGGCGTGTTTTACGTGTTGCAGAGACAGCTCGACATTGGTCAGTGGTGGGATCTTCCGGCCCTGCTGCTGTCAATGTGTTTTCCCTCCGCCACTGGGGAACCCGCAGCAGAGTGGTCACTGTCAGTGGGACTGGAGGCTCCCACCAGTGGTAACGGCCAGAGAAATTTGGCCACTGTGTATAGCCATTAAGGTAGTTAAGTGTATTTCTAGTTTACTTTCCTGTTGTGTGTTTTATTGTTTAATAAACATTTATTTTGTTTAAAATCATCACAAAAACATCTGGGACATTCTTCATATCATTCCTCACATTGTACCAGATAGTAAAACATAGCTGGGAGCACACATTCTGAGTTTCCCTTCTGGGATTTGGAATACCTTGCTTTTAACAGATTGATCTTTTAGTCATTATACTGTTGTCATCTCTACCTCCCTCAGTCTTAGCAACTCCCTTTCTTTATCAAAAGTCACTAAAAGTCCACCCTTTTTGACTCTGCTTTTAGCTCCACCTTTAAGCATTTTTAAATCCCTTCCTGACAACATCCAGCTTTTCCCTCTGCTTGGTAAAACAAACTAAGATGTCTTATAGCTAAGATGCTTTTCGTGCTAGTTGTAGTACTCTTTCAGATATAATCAGATTCCCTATGAGTCTTTCCATAAAAAATATCATTGGAATCCAGTTACTATTTCCATAGTAACACCACAAGTTCTCTGCAGGTGTTGCTGTGGCAACATGTTAGGCCACCTGTTACTACTTTAACAGTGTCACCGTGGGTCACCCTGTTAATATTTGCAACATCATGAGACACCTAATCAGTATTTCCATTGTAACATCAAACACTCTCACAGTATTTCCACCGTTATGCACAACCAAATACAGAAATAAGAAAAACCTAAGGAACAATTTTTAAAAAAAGCTGAAACAGACCCACCCCACCTGTAAAAAAAACTTCCAGTTCGAAACCACCCTTAACTGTTGGGATGGTGTTGGTTGCAAAATGTGTCTGTTAAAGAAGTCTTCGTAGTCTTCCATGCAAGGGTTTACCAACTGCTTGTAACGATATACAACTATACAGTAAAGGGTTCAAGTATGGAGCTTCTCTATCTTTGGTCTTATCACATTTCTGGCCAACATCACTCTGGCTCTAGGTCATGTGCCTTCTTACACCACTGTGTGGGCAGTACCGTACTCAGTCCCACATTAACCCTGTATGTACCAGATCCTTCTACTACATTAATTATGCCGATGGCATGAGAACAAGTAATAACATTGATTGTGCAATGGGGTATGTGCTTGTAACTTATATGGTATGTGCCCCAAATTTCCTTCACTTATAGTGTTTGAAATAAAACAGTATAGAGTAGAAGAGTTTAAGGGGAAGTGGCAAAGCTTTATATTTTGGCTTTGACGAAGGGTCATCCAGACTCGAAACGTTGGTTCTATTCTCTCTCCACAGATGCTGTCAGACCTGCTGAGATTTTCCAGCATTTTTCTGTTCTTGTTTCAGATTCCAGCATCCGCAGTATTTTGCGTTTATCTTTATATTTTAGGGTGATTTTGACATTTTATTTGGTGGATTTGAGTTTTGTGGAACATATAATGAACAAGAGCTTTGCATTTTTTAATGTTGAAAGGGCAAAGCTTCCATGGGAAATGTAGGCTTTTTGCACTAAAAAGGGACATTTTGGAAAATTTTAAGTATTTGTATACTTTGCAAGAGTTGGAATTTTGATCTACCAGGAGGAAAGAATTAAGTGACATTTAGGTTTTCAAGTAATCAATCAGCTTCCCCAACAGTTACTGTTGAGGCCCCAATGGCCTCAACAGTTACTTACCCGCTTTTAAACCACTCCTGCTCACTTCACAGAGACCATTTATCCCCTCATCCTTGGAGATCTATTGTCACGAGGTCAAAATCTTGGAACCCCCTTCCTGACAGCACTGTGGATTCCTGCACTACATGGACTGCAATGGTTCAAGAAGGTGGCTCACGACCACTTTCTCAAGGGCAATTTGGGATGGGTGACAAATGCTGGCTGTGTCACTGATACCCATGGCCTGTGAAAGAATAGAAAGCATTGTAACTCATCAAATACCCATATCCTGTCCACAGAAACTTTCTACTCTCTTTCCTCTCACTGAGTTCAAGCTGGTATTCTTCTTCTCCAATTTAAGTTGCCACTATATTCCCTTCCGACATCCTCCTCCATTCATAATGCATTCCCCTTTTTTTGCCTCTTCCTGGTTAATGTTAGCAATCTCCTTTCTTCCTAACCCTCAATGACACAAAGCATCAGCTTCTTTCTCAAAGTCGCATTCTTTACTGCTTTACTCCCCTCACAAAAGTGCTACTCTCACCTCCTCCCTCCTTAGTGGGCTACTCTGAGGCTCTCATTTTGCTCCCTCAAAAATGTTGTTCCTGGCTACTCTGCCATCTAACGTACTATCTCTTATTTATCCCCTCTCTCACACCCAAAGAAAACTCCAGATTTCATAACTTCTGGTACTCCTGCTTTGTGATTGATGTTGCTGCACATGGTGGGTGGGAATTTATGATCTGATGAATATTTTGACCCAAAATGTGGAGTGATTTCAATCACTTCGCTCAGGAGTGCCAGGAGATAGGTGCTAGTGATACATAGGCAAGGGTTTGGTCCCTGCTGAAAGTCAGCACATACGAGGATACACAAACCAAGGCCTCCAAAAATGCTAACAGTCTGTGTTAATGCAGGTAGTTCACACTGATGTTGTTACACCACTGGATACCATGCCAGCATTCCCATTGTAACATTAACAGACACCATGATGATATTTTTAAACTGACACTATCCTGATCCCATCTTTGCCCAAAATCCACATATCAGCACTTTCCAGTAATGATCACTTGTAGGGGGAATGAGGATGAACTTCCTCTGTGCCTGAATTCATAATTGTGGTAGTGTGGCCTCTTTAATGGACCATCCTTCGTAGGCCACGTGACCAGGCCATAACCAATGGAGTGCGAGTGCGCGAACCTGGGCCTATAGAGAGTGAGGGCAAGCATCCCTGAGGCTGGGAGACTGCAGTTGGAGTCAGGGCATTGTTGGGATTAAAACTGTATGGTTGTACTGTTAAACCCTTCATTGTACACAGCTCTTCTCAATCTTGCCACATCAAGGTGCCTCAAGTTACTACAGTAACAAATAAATCATGTTACAATTTTGCAACACGACAGCTGACTGCAAAAACATGGAGACTGATCAAGAGCTGTAAACTGGACCTTTCTGCCTACAATTTGTATATTTTGTAAACTGTGTCCCTGTGGGGTTCACCATAGTAACATTTACATAATCTGCTTATTGAATGCAATAATGTTTCTCACAATCCTTCTAATAAAAGTAAATCACACAAATGAAAGGTTTACAGGCGAAAGTAACTAATATCTTTAATTACAATTAAAAACTAACAAGCAGCACAAAAATCAGCAAATACTGGAGGGCATAAAGCAGTAAATAATGCCTATCCCTGCAACAGAACTGGCTCAATGAGTGTGTTTAGCAAACAAGGCAGAAGTTGAAATTCTCAGATTACAAAGCCAATGCGCGGAGTGGATGGGACCAACCCTATATCTCCTTGCTTGCTCCAAAAATCAATTCAAACTAAAATTGAATCAAATTCATGGGCCCCTCAAAAGAGACACACTCGGTCCAAGCTGACATGAACGGGCAATTCACCAGATCTCACGCTTGATATTAGCCAAAAGGCCGAGAAGCAATATCAGTTGCTGTCAACTGAAAAGAGTAAACTTCCATTACATGGAGTGCCACTGATTTGTGTGGGATGCAACATCAAGATTTAGCAGCACTACTTTAATGTAAAAAATGCCTCCATTTGGAATAAGCAACACATTTCAGAAGAACTGTTATCCTGTTTCTAACTCCTGTTTTTAACTTCCCAAGTGTCAAAACCAACACTTCTGTTAAATCCTGCAATGTAGAAATTCTCAGAGAAACTTAGAAATATTTTATTTGTAGAAGCAATTAACAAGAAAACAGGCGTTTACGATGCATGCTCTGAAAAATATGTAATGCTGCCAATCATATAATGAAATAAAACGAGTGCCTTGCTATCAAAGGAACAACATTATTTGTTAAATCAAGGAAATGGGTCACTTTCATTTTATAATAAAACCAACCACTAGGGCAAGAGACTGGAGGGCACCTGCAGAAATGCACAGAATTAACCCCTTTAGGAGAGAGAAAAAATAGATTAGAGGCATAGCTTCATAATTTCCAGCCACTCATAATTGAATTTGCTCCAAATGTTTATTATTGGTAATCTGAAGTGAACATAAAGTTTATATCCCATGTTAAATGATACAATTTGCCAGACAAAACACTAATGTTAAAATATCTTGAGCCAGCAAAATTCAAGGCGACGTTAGTGAGAGAAATCTGGATATTTTGATGTGCTATGCATCTTTACATGTGATAAGTGGTTGTGTTTTAAGTTCAATTACTTTCATTGAACCTCAAACAGAGTAAACTATCAATACCTTCAAGCACATCTGTCTCACATTTCTAAAAGCAGCAGCAGTTTAAAGTGTTCTAATTAACAGTGCATGAAATATCGTCAGCTGGGTGAATTCTGCAAGATAATTCATTTTTAAATATACATGCCGGTTGCTGACTTGCAAAATAATGCATTGGTTCAAAGGGTATTTGATACAGACAAGGCAGAGAAAGGCCTATTAAAAACACGCCAACTGTTATAATGAGGACATAGAGAGCGAGGCCTTGATAGACAACCATCTGTTTGCTTTCAGGCATGAAACTCTTGTGGGAATCATGAATTTCAGATACACCTCCCCCAATTCCACCCCACCATCATCACCACATTATCACTATCTAAAATGTCTCACAGCAATTCTGAGCAAACCTAGTTTGCGCAGAAACAGTGAACTTGGTCAGGAAATGTTAATGAAATGCAGTGTTACAATTAAAGTCTGGAAGGAACAAATTTACCTCAGATGGTTGGTTCTGAGAGTGAATTACCAATTTCATTTCTGTAATAGCGCATAACATGAAACTCTGTGGCTTCGTCAATTTTGTGTAAAACTTTTGAAGAATGTGTTAATGCTACAGATCTTCCACGCACGCAAAAAAATGTAGATCAGGTTCCTGCCACATAGCATTGCCTCAAGTCCAGAGCATTGGTGGGGGGAGTATTCCCAAGCAAATGGAGACAGGTTTGAGTGCGATGCATACAAGGACGCACAAACCAAGTCTTCCAAAAATACTAACTGTCTGCTAAAGATGACATTGGGTCAGGATCCTGACATCATCCTGTCCTCTCTGCTGGGTTTCACCGTGTGGGGTGAGGGAATATTGAAGGAGAAGAGGGCAGTCCCTTGGATCTAAGATAAAGGTAAATACTGTGGATGCTGGAATCTGAAACGAAAACAAAAATTGCTGGGGAAACTCAGCGGGTCTGATAGCATCTGTGGAGAAAGTATAGAGCCAACATTTCGAGTCAGGATGACCCTTCATCAGAGTTGATGGCAAAGAAAATCAGACAAGATTTATACTATGAGGGTGGGGGGGGGGGGGGGGGGGGTGTGTGGTTGGGGGGGGGGGGGTTTGTGTGTGTGTGTGTCAGTAATCGGACAAAGGAATGTAAATGGTGATATAGGCTGAGAAAGGTGCTATAAGCGTCCATTAAATGATCGGAATGTGTGAATGGCAGAACAAAGGTACAGATTGTTAGGGGATTACCTAGGAATGTGGCAGTTGGCCCAGAGTGGGGGTGGGGGAGGAGGGTTTGGAGACAGGATGGAGAGCAGGATTTCAGAACTGGAATAATAAAAATAAGAATTAGAAGTGATAAAAATGGATGAATGAGATGAAAAGAAAAACATGAAATAAATGGAAATGGGGTGAAGTTGGAGGGGAAAGTTCATGCTCTGGAGTTGTTGAACTCAATGTTCAGTCTGGAAGGCTGTAAAGCGCCCAAGTTGGAAGATGAGCAGCTGTTCCTCCAGTTCTCGTTGGGCTTCTTGGATCCCCTTAGATCTGTTGGGAAATGAGTTAAGATACTTAAAGAATCAAGTATGCACTTTTTAAAGCCTCAGTTCTGGATATCCCAGCCAGGGTACCCACTTCCAGCAGTACCAGCTACCTTCTCTTCAGTCACATGCTTGTCCACAGGCAGAGGGGATGGACACCGTGATCCAGTTCGAGAGAGGCAAGGTTCCCAAGGCAAGGACATCAACTTTTCCATCATATTTGAGCAGTGTGTCGCAGAAGGCTCAGGTTTTTAACAGCAGGTTGCTGCTGACACCTGCGGTCTCCTGAAATAAGGCCTTTATACTCAAGGGTCCGTCCATCTCTATTCTACCTGTAGAGTAGAGCATTAACATCAGGAGCACTTGACACTGAATTAACTATGATGCAACATCACATGATCTGGTGGAAAGCAGAAGTACAACCTCATGTAGAGTATGGAGATAAGCAAGGCCTGTAAATAAATTGTTTTTATGAATAACAGCCTATGGTAGCATTCTTAGAGTAACAGGTAAATCCTAAAGAAACCCCATATTGTACTTGACCTCAAGACAAAACATGATGGCAGTGGATTGAGCATAAAGACCAGAAAAACTCCAGGAGAAGACTGAAAGATCTGCAAACCCTTGGAAAAAGGACAATACGAAGAAAAAAGACTGAAGACTCACCTGAGTTTGGAGCATTGAACATCATGGGCAGACAATCAGACCCCGAGTCCAGACTACAGTGAGTGCAGATCACAATCTAAAATCCAGCTCACTGAAGCAGCAGAAGATCCAGAGATTAGGTCAAGTATAGAGTCTAGATTGCTAGTCCCAGAACCGTTCCGAAATGCTTAAGCTCACAACAGCTCAACACTAGGACAGTTGGAAGAAGAGACTCTCCAGATACAGAACCGCTTCAGATTTGCATAAGAAGGAACAAGGAGATCAGGTCAGTACTTTATTCTATGAAGTAGGGATTTTGCAGATGATTGCAGGAAGACAGGGGGTTTGGATTTTTCGGCCATGCTCACCCCAAAACCGGAAAATCCTGCCCAAGATCAACTGACCGTTGCATGGTCCGCACCCCCACCCGTTATGATTCCCATGGTGGGCTGGACGGAAAAATTCCCCCAGAAAGTCAATGAGGCTTCAAGCTCATGTTCAAAAATATTTGATCACTGAGCAAGCAAAACTTAGTCAGAGGGAAATGACCTGTACAAACTTACGGAGAATTGTGACTGTGGGTCCTCAGGATGAATTAATACACGATTGTATAGTAGTTGGTGTTTTAGATGAAACCCTATCAGATCTCTTGCAAATGAGGGAAGATTTAACTCTTTCTGCAACAGACTAAGCTTAGGAAGCTAAAGATAGTAGTTGTTTGCAGGGAAAGTGATGTCCTTTGGAAAAAGATGAGTGAAGCCTTTCAACATGTCAGACAAAAAAGAGAAAGTGCAGTGAAGCAAAAGTCCACAAAATTGGGAAAAAGAGCAACAACTGCCATCTTAAAGTGCTCTTGGTATGGCAGGAAAACCCTGTACAAGCAGGAAGGATGTCCAGCACAAGGAGCAGAGTGCCACAATTGTAGAAAGTTAGGACATTTCAAAATGCCTGCCGATCTAAAATACAAGTAGTTTACAGGGGAAAAAGAAATTAACAAGACTAAGTCAAAGCCACAAAATGAAAGAACCGCAGGAAAACACAACCACCTTTCTAGGAGAAGTTAATGAAACAGAAAATTATTGTTGGAGCATTAAATTAGAAGTTGATGGTTATCCCACATAATTCAAGCTAGATACTGGAGCAGGTATTTCAGTTTTATCTGATGAAGTAAAGTGGCTTAAAAATATTACATTACAACCAGGCCCCATTCAGTTGCACAGTTCAGGAGGGACTGCACTGAATGTAATAGGCCAACACTTGGCAAGATTAAAACATAAGGATAAAGAAATTATCGAACCTCTGTATGCTATACAGAACCAAGAGTCATCATTACTTAGCAAAAGAATATGCCTGCAGTTGAGGCTGATTTAAAAGGCTGATGAAATTGCTGATGAGCAGTTCAGTAACGTATTCAAAAATGAATTTCCATCTTTGTTTTTAAGCTGAGGAAAGCTAAAGATGGAATATCATGTAACCCTAAGGGAGGATGCTCAGCCCTTGATAGCTCTTCATGGCAAGGTAGGTCCATTACCCACTTTTGGAAAAAGTCACAAGCGAGATTGAACAGATGTAACAAGAAGGGGTTATCTCTCCAGTAACAATGCCACTGAAGTGGTATCTGGAATGATCAAAGCATTAAAGCCTAATAGCTCAATTAGAATCTGTGAATTAAACAAGTCGGCAGAGCACAAGATCTACCTGATGACATCAGTGGATGAAACTCTGGCCAAATAAGCAAAAAATCACTCTCTTCACAGAACCAGGTGTCAGCAATGGTTTTTGGCAGTTACTTTGGACAAAAAAATTCAGATTGCTAACTACTTTTACCACCTCAATGGTTACCATTTGGAATCGCTTCTGCATACGAGATATTTCAAAGAACATTGTCTCAGACCTTGGAAGGCAGGGATGGAGTAAAATGCCATGTGGACAACATTTTCGTACATGTTTCATTGAGGGAAGAACAACACCTTTGAGTGAGAGTGGTCCTCAATGTTCTACAAGAACCAGGTTTGACATTAAACAACAAATGTGAATGGTAAAATTCTTAAGGCACATTGTGCAAGTGAACTGTCTGGGTTTACTACAATCTTCATGCATAACTGCTGACCTGCTGAAAACCAAGGAGAGTGAGTGTGTGTGCGTGTGTGTCGTACAATTTATGGAGGATGACTGTGAGGCATGGGTGCAAGCAGGCAATAGGACGAGTGCGAGTCTTGGTTACCGAAATGAAGATATGAGATTCATGTAGAGAGAAGAAATTAGTAGAACAGCGAGATGTCCTGGAGAATGTTTTGAAAATCAAAGTGTGGGACTTGGCACCTTAAAATGCTGTGCCACTTACTTGTCATGCCCTCCTGAGGCAAAAACAGAAAATGCTGGAAAATCTCAGCAGATCTGACAGCATCTGTGGAGAGTCTGGATCATCCAGCTGTGTGGGTGGATGGGAGGTGCGGGCAGTCTTACCAGGGCGCCTCTCTCTTCCTGTAGTTGTTGCAGCCTCAAAAATCCAAGAGTTGGTGAGCCTTTGTAACTAAGTTCATGGATCCTTCAACTGGAATTCCTTCCCTTGAGAGAATGGACACATCATCTCACTTGCCTTCTTTGACTGGACACAGGAACCTGGAGGCAGGATGCCATGGCTCAATAAAAAAGCTCCTTCACCATCTGTGTTGCGCACCTACAGATGCTGCCATTTTGGCCGCGATTAATTCTGAAAAATTCTGTGCATTATTGCTGAAATATTCATTCAAAAAAATAGTGGACTGGATTTCACAGTCAGCAGTGAACAGTCTGGATTTGCTACGATCTTCAAGAAGAGCTTCCCACAAATACCTAGGGATTTCTGAGGTGTGGATTTTCTCTTTCTTAAAGACAGTTTGAATTTAACATCAAGTTGAGGGCATCTTCAGGAATGTTTCATCAAGTAGTCAATCACAATGAAGTATTTTGACACACAGACAGTTTTTAGGAAGTAAAAACCATTGATTATCCTTCATTTCTGATTCAATTTTACAAAGAGAAAAATAAACATGTGGAATGTATACATGATATTAAAGAAGAAACCGAAATAAACTTCACCATTATGGAGAAATTTGAGATTTCAAAGTACAAAATTACTTTTCTAAGAACGCAGTTGTTCAACAATAATACCCTGTTAAAAATGAATTACTCTTCATTCAACATGGTGTGACTTTTCAAGAGTTTTTACAACAAGACTAATAGTGTAAAAGGGTCTCATCAGTATTGTGACATAAAATTGATTGGGGTCTGGAAGGCCTTCA
This sequence comes from Mustelus asterias, assembly GCF_964213995.1. NCBI lineage: Eukaryota > Metazoa > Chordata > Chondrichthyes > Carcharhiniformes > Triakidae > Mustelus > Mustelus asterias. The sequence continues at coordinate 60,014,651 of NC_135819.1, forward strand.
ATAGAGCGCCCTGTGGGAAATTGTTGAATCACCGACTGCAAATTCTGGATTTCCATGTTTAACTGTGCATGTACGGACTCCAGAGGTTGTTGTCAGTTTCAGAGGAGTAATGATGATAAATGCTGGCAGTTTTACCACCATAGCTATGACAAAACACAACCATTAAAAATGTATTCATGTTTTGGAAAGATGAAATAAAACTTTTTAAAAATCAACGTGGAAGTTATTAGAATTCAATTATTAAGTCCTCAAGTGTTAAATATCAATTTCAACATTAGACTCTGGTACTTGCAAAAATGATTTTATCACTACATAAGTTGTTAGTAGCAAATATTTAATTAAGTCTGAGAATGTGTGGAGCCAGTGAGAAATCCTTTCAAAAGTAGAATTCTCAAGAAGAAAAAAAAGTGTTTTATTTAAGTAGTTTGGTGCAAAATTCTCCAATAGTTTTAAAAGCGATTTTGTAAAGCAAGAGTGCTGCATATATTAACATTTAACATTCTGTCAGATTGTCCTCATATATCATCTGTTTGACAAATACTCTCAGCATAAACCAAAAGCCCTGAGGAATACTAAGTAAAGGACGGAGTTAAATAGATGTTCACATCTCTGCAGGTAAGATCAATTGTGCCATTACTCTCAGAATTGGCATTTGGTTTTTAAAAATGTTCTACGTTTACTTTGAGTTTCTGATTTAAGACTGATTGCGAAGTGACATATCAAACCAGTTCATTATATATTCTACGACAGGGATAAAACATTCTGCAATTTTACGTCACTTAAACAATTTGAATGGCATGCACTAACATTAGGTAACATACAACCTGATGCAGACAACATGTGGTATCCAAATGCTGTTCATATTGTTCTATGTTCTATATTGTTCAACGATTGTTCTATGTTCTATATTTTTCCTCTGATGGAGAAATCCAGCACGAGGGGGCATGGCTTTAAATTGAGGGGGGGTAGTTATAGAACCGATGTCAGGGGTAGGTTCTTTACCCAGAGGGTGGTGAGGGATTGGAATGCCCTGCCAGCATCAGTAGTAAATGCGCCTAGTTTGGGGGCGTTTAAGAGATCCGTAGATAGGTTCATGGACGAAAAGAAATTGGTTTAGGTTGGAGGGTCACAGTTTTTTTTTTAACTGGTCGGTGCAACATCGTGGGCCGAAGGGCCTGTTCTGCGCTGTAATGTTCTATGTTCTATGTTCTATATATGATCTACAGTCACCCACAGTCCAATTTATCAGTTATGTATTTGTTCAACCCTAACTTAAAAATTCATCCCTCTGTAATCTATTGGTGATGCTGGCTACAATTTATTACATTTCATTCATTTCTAGAATGTCCTCTGTCCTTATAGCGCATTTAAGATGTGTATTGTGGGATTATTTGAATTAAATACACATTGTTTACATTCTGCTCTGTTGAGCTTGGTCAAGGGAGTGTGTTTCATTCCATTAAAGATGCAATTTCAATCTCCTCAGCTTTTATCTTGGACACTGATAGCTGTTAGTTATTGTAAAGGAAATTTGTGATATAGTGCTCTATATAGTGATGATGAATACTAACAGCCAAATTAAATAAAGCAGGTTTGTGGTAGATTTCAGTCATATAGTTTTACTTTGTTAAAAAATAAAACTAGATTTCTTCCATTTTATTTATTCATTCATGGAACATGGGCATCAGTGGCTGACCAGCATTTCTTGCCCATCCCTAGTTACCCTTGATGGATACAACTGAGTGGCAGAGGGCAGTTAAGGGTCAACCACATTGTTGTGGCTCTGCAGTCACATGTAGGCCAGACCAGGTAAGGACGGCGGATTTCCTTCCCTAAAGGAAGCTAGTGAACCAGATGGGTTTTTCTGACAATCAACAATGGTTTCACGGTCATCAGTAGATTCTTAATTCCAGATTTTTTTATTGAATTCAAATTCCACCATCTGCTGTGGTGGGTTTGGAACCCAGATCCCCAGAACATTAGCTGAGCTTCTGGATTAGTAGTCTAGTGATAGTACCACTAGGCCATCGCATCCCCATGTGCAATGATTTAAGTTAGACTTCGACTAATTATTCCTGTAATATTCATGTTCTTGTACTTAGTAGTTGCTTCTGGCTTTAATCAGCTCTCTGCCTTCAATTCCAGCTTTGAACAGATGGAGATTACTTTATCACCATTATATATACAAGATAAGATTCTCACTGGAATAAAGTGCATGTGTAGCACGAGTTTTAAAAACAATACAACTAATTGTGCGCATCACAGAAGCTTGTAGTCTTTTAACTACTGACATTAATTTGCAACTATCCTATGTAGCTCTTCATACACTTAATTCTGAATTTGGAACTTTTCTGCAAATAGCCTCAGTAGTTTGCTCTTCTCCAGTGCACATAAATAGACTTTGATATTCAATTTTTAAGTGCAAGAACAATTTTTATTAACACACCTAAGAGCTATAATTCATTACAGCTGAACTTTTGGCAGATTACACTCCTGTGATACACCGCAGGATGTTCCTCTATGTTAAAGGTGCTAAATAAATGCAAATTGCCGTTGGTGTATACAACTAACCCATTTAAACCAATCAGTTTTGAGTAAACAAAACATTTTTCCTTTTTACTGATTAACAACTACCTCAAAGTCATTTCAAAGGTAAATACATATAATGTATATATCAGCAAATGTTGGTATCTTAAACTGGTCGAGTTTGACAGAGTAAATTATCGCTTAAATTATGGAAGGATCAAGTTTGCTGGACTTAATTTCCCTTTTTAGTGTGATTTCATTTCCAAGGTTTGGAAAGTTCAGGAAATCAAATGAACAATGTGCATATTGATGCAGTCCAGATGCCACAGTTTCCTATTAGTAGACACAATTTAAAAAAAATTCCATTACAAATAATAAAACCAAATCGCAGACATTTTGCAGCTAATCAACACTGGATCTTCCCAGGAGATTTAGCCTACCACATGCTTGGGATATTTTCCATTCCTTTTTAAGGAAGTAATAGATTCATGTTAATCTGTCATTCTGCACTGTAGTGTTAGTAACATGCAGGCAAATGTTGCAATTGAACATTGAGATGTGATAATATTAGTTGTGAAGACCCTAGACTTTTCTGGAATCAATAACCACAGTTCAGTACTTGGATAGCCAAATAGACATCTTTGAAGTGCACACTTAATTAAAAGGGGGCTGTCAGCTATGATTGATTTTAGTGCAGGAATGAATTGTGGTTCCAAAGTGCATTTGCCTGAAGAGTGATTGGGATGTACAACTAGCATGTAATTACTGAAATACTAATGCACACAACAAAATTCAATCATCTTTGAAACGGGACTGATTTCACAGTGTGTATGTAACCATTCCTTTCCTGAAGAGTCTGACAGTACTTAATACAAAAAGCAGGTTGAGTACTATATATGTTAGCAGCTAGAACATTTTTTTTATATAGGTCAGAGATTAAAGAATCACAGTAATTATGATGCTCCCATGCAGCGCAGGAATAGCAAACATGCACTACTATTGGAACTACATAGAGACAATACAAGCCAAATTGTTTCAAGTGTCACACTTGCATGCTCTGTAAAGCTAATTTTTTTAATGAAAGAACTACCTTACTCGCACAGAAATGACATGGCTAGCTGTCTAAATGTATTCATTTGCAGCTACCCTAGCCTATGGCTAGTAAATATGTAGCTGAGAGAATGAGTTTTACAGCATGAGAGACATGTTCCCTGCGGCAAGGTGTTTTCAAACATATTAACTATGAAAATGAATTACTGTAAATAAACAATCACTGGCATTCAGATGGGAATTCCAAGCAGCCAGTATTTTCTCTTGGCAATTTTTCTTTTACCTTGTCCTCTCACAAGCCCCAAGATGGTAATCAACAATAAATCAAATTCTCTATTTCAAAGATGTATGTATTTAATTGATTATCATGTGTCATGACTGGAACTGTTGCCCTTCCCTCCTCCCCCACCCCCCCAACATGATGCCACATTAAGATTTAAACAGTTTTAACTCAGCCCTCCTGAACAACGTGATGGTTTTCAGTAAGCACTTGTCTTATGGGCACCTTTCATCACTGTAATGTGAGGAAAAAATGTAATTTCTCCAGTCATTATTAAATGATAGCACAGGGTGTTAAACAAAAGTTTACAATAATTGTATTCTTGTTACCTGACAATGAAAAAGAAAAAATCAATCCACTCTGCTATCACGTACAGATTTGATTGGCTCAATCTTTCTAAAGAGAAGATTTTAAAAAATGTTCCCTCCCAACTTTCCCTGCAGGTTAGGTGCATTGGCCATGGTACGTTTTCCCTCAGTGTACCCGAATAGGTGCCGGGGTGTGTCAACTAGTGTCAGGGGATTAGCAGGGTAACTTAGCATGGCCAATGCACCTAACCAGCAGGGAAAGTGGCAGCATGGTGGCACAGTGGTTAGCACTGCTGCCTCACAGCGCCAGGGACCTAGGTTCAATTCCGGCCTCAGGTCACTGTCTGTGTGGAGTCTGCACGTTCTCCCTGTGCCTGCGTGGGTTTCCTCCGGGTGTTCCGGTTTCCTCCCACGGTCCAAAGATGTGCGAGTTAGGTTGATTGGCCATGCTAAATTGACCCTAGTGTCAGGGGATTAGCAGGTAAACGGGGCCATGCTAAATTGACCCTAACGTCAGGGGATTAGCAGGGTTAGGGGAATAGGGCCTGGGTGGAATTGTGATCGGTGCAGACTCGATGGGCTGAATCGCCTCCTTCTGCACTGCAGGGATTCTATGATTCACTTTCCCTTCTGCAATCTCCCTTCAATAGAAAAGGGTCACATGAGAAAAGGTCAGTGAGATTCACCCTCCAAACCAACCTCCTCCTGCCCGCTGGCCCTGCCCCATTAGGAAGTTCCCCATCTTTACTGCATCATATGTGAGGTCAATAACTCCATCCATGGGAGTTCATGTTCCCCACTGGTGATTGATATTTATTCTTCTGCCACACGAATGGCAATTGTAAAAACAATTTGCATAATTAATACACTTTCATTAAATGTGAAAGCATTTAAGTTAGGTACTTGGAATTAGAAACAACATGTAAATCAGTGCGCCCCACATCCTAAAGCAGAACACTGTAGATGCTGGAAATCTGACAGAAAAACAGAAAATGCTGAAAATACTCAGCAGGTCAGGCAGCATTTGTGCAGAGAGAAACAAGTTGATGACCTTTTGATCAGGACCTTTCTATTTCTAGCATTTTCTGTATTTTTCCTCACATCCATGTTATTCATTTCAGCCAGAAAAGTGGGACAATGTTTTTAAGTTTATTTATTAGTGTCACGAGTAGGCTTACATTAACACTGCATTGAAGTTACTGTGAAAATCCCCGAGTTGCCACACTCCGGCGCCTGTTCGGGTACACTGAGGGAGAACTTAGCATGGTCAATGCACCCAACCAGCACGTCTCTCGGACTGTGGGAGGAAACCGGAGCACCCGGAGGAAACTCACGCAGACACGGGGAAACGTGCAGACTCCACACAGACAGTGACCCAAGCCAGTCCTTGGCGCTGTGAGGCAGCAGCGCTTGCCATTGTGCTACCATGCCTTGCAGATTATAGATAGCTCAACAAACATGGCCAATGTTTCTAGTTGGTTGATATCTGAGAAGGTAAAGTCCTGCTTTCTCTCTCATATGTACACAGCTGAGTCTAGTGAGAGTCACCAATGAAGAATCCCAAGTATGAATAACGGATGAGACTTCATCTTATAATCAAGTCCAAATTTTTGACATTGTAACAACTGGGCAGCATTAAGAAGGAAGTGGCATTCCTGGTTCATTTTAAACTGTTTCTCACATCCATGTATGAGCTGATCTGCTTCCAGGTTACATGGTGGCATACATTATCAATACCCCCAATACTGAAATATGACTTTAGTAAAGAACCCGCCATTGTGTACGAGATTGCAATGTTGACTTGAGGTGTTATACTTCAGTAAGGCAGCCTCTTCTTTATTATAGCTTAGTACTCTTTTATGCACAAGAAATAATCAAATTACTCTCTCCCATACTCTGAAATTGAATGGAATCGGAGAAATAATCACTGTGATATTTGGTTGCAAATACAGCTACAGGATGCAAATCACTTTGCCCTATGTTCCCTTTCTTTGAATTTCCTCAAATCATATATTAAAATTTCAATTAAAGTTTATTTTTGACCTTGAACGAGAAATAATTTAAGTTTAAGGGGTAGTGAAACTTACCAAGACCAAATGAACCGGGACCACTGACACTTTGCGGGGCTTGGATGCTTGTCGATGTGTAGAGACCAGTTACCAGTAAGCCATCAAAGTATGTGCTGGTAGAAATAGTCACTGAAATACATTAAAATAGAAGTTTGATCCATTAATAATTGTGAAATCAGATAAGACACACAATATAAATCACTAGGAGCATATCTTGGGATATGATGGTCTCATCTAGGCCTACTGCAGACATAATAGCTATTCAGTATAAAAAAGTGGATTACACGTGCAACTCAACAACATGACAAGATATATGGTTATAGTTAGGGTACCAGATCAGGAACGGCAAGGTATATTATGAAGTCAGACTAGACCCCAACAATTTTCTATTTTGGCATTAGTGTGAGAATAAGATGTTTCATTCCAGGCACGATTCTACTGACAAACTGGGAAGCTTTTATCAAAACAAACTTTATTTAACAACACAGTTTAATTATAATACATGAATTAGCTTAATTGTTAACAATTTTACAATATTTAAACATGACAAGAGACAATTCTTAACTGCTAACCCATCACTAAGAGTTCCAACAGGCAATATTCCTCTTATAGACTTAAACCCCTCTTTAAAATTAGTTAGCAAAACACAGGCATACTTGCTTTAACTTAGGGTACCAGGTTTGGAGCTTTTAGAAAGCTTTTGGAGAGAGAGAGACAGAGACACTGTTTTCTTCAGGCAGGGTGTGGAGATGCCGGCGTTGGACTGGGACGTCAGGCAGCTCAGGCAGAAACTACTTGTATTTTAAAATAAAAATGAAACTGGCCTTTCCTGTAAACTTAACTCCTCCCATTAATCACCTGACTGCCCCTGTCAATCAATCTAATCAAAAACTCTCATGACTCTGCATACCTAGTCTAAAATCCCAGGAGAACCTAAATAAACAAAAGGTCCATTAACTCTACACAGCAACACATTCCTAAAATCAGTTATTGGACTACATTCTTAGTATCTGCGGCATGTTTACCAGACCAATCAACTCTTGTAACAAAATACTTTTAAAGTAACCCTACCTTACACATAAAATATATCAAAATAGCACACTTTTACCAAGGCTATCATGTGTTGCAACATCATCTCTTAGTCACTATGTGTGCTGAACCAATGTTACCAGGCTAGCCAGATAATAATCAGTGATGGTTGTGCTACCCTTCAATACATTATGGACAGAACATTATAATGAACAAAGATACATGCAATAGATATGTTACTACTGCCTTCTCAGGTAAAGGTGAATGCTTCTTTTAACAAAATTTACAACAAAAATCTGTGAACAAATGCACTGAAGTTTTAATTGAATTTAACAGTGAAATTGCCAGATAAAAAATGCCGAATCTTTTCAAATAATGCTTGGCAGTTAACTGTCAGTCACCATCAACAGTCCCCAACGTAATGCCTCTACCAATCAGAGTCCATTTGCTGACAATCAGTATTCTCTTCTCAGACAGTATAAAATTGTTGTATACCCTGACATTTCTTTGCTCAGGAGCTTGATTTTCCGAGAAGAATCTTGTTTTTTATTGTTAAATACACTGTATAAGTGCTGTTGACTGTGAAAGACTGGAGAGAGGCATATGTATATAGCAAGGTGGGCAGATAAAGAGCTAATGCAGTTCAATGTTGATAACTTCATTTCTCAGAAATAGGAGCAGGAGTAGACCATTTGGCCGCTTGAGCCTTTCCGTCATTCATTAAGAGCATGGCTGATCTGATTGTGGCTTTACCTCCACATTCCGTGACTTTGTAGATCGAAGGTTTGTCTAAGTCAGCCTTGAATTTATTCAAAGCCCCAGCCTCCTTGACCTTCTGGGGTAGGGAGTTCCAAACCCTCAGAAAAGAAATTCCTCATCTCCAACTTAACTGGAAGAGCCCTAATTTTGAAAGTGCTTCCGTGTTCTATAATATTTTGCAAATAAAAGAAGAAGGAAGTATATCTTAAGTGGCCTGATTTCAAAGTATGTAGACAAGCAGAAGGACTTAGGAGTACAGATACAAATGGTATTAAAGACAGCAACAAAATTAGGTACAGCTACAGAAAAACAAAATCCTTGGTTTTCTATCTAGATATGTATAATTTAAAGGTAGGGAGGCAATGTTGAATTTAGCAGAAATTTGCTTAGTTAACTTTACGCTCCATTAACTTCAGCTCATCCAAAACTGCCTAAATGCTTAACACCAATAAAATCCACCCATCTCCAAATAGCTCTTTGTCCTTCAGTAACTTAAATTTTAAATTCTCACCCTCATGTTTAAATCCTTTCATTGTTCACCCCTTCCTAACTCTGTTAGAAAACATTTATTTGCATAGAAGATGGAACTGTCTTCCACAAATCATTGTTGAAACAGAGTTCAAAAAAGCAATTTTAATAATTGCTTGAAAAAGCAGAACACTAAAAGGTTGGGGAGGAGAAAGAGCATGAGATTCAAGCAGGTTGAAGTGCAGAGAAACATCTGTGCAGGCTTGATGGGTGAAATGGTCTCTTACAATGCTACAAAATGTCATGGAGTATATCATGACTTCATGTGATTGATATCAATAGGAATAAAAATCAGGAAGGCATAAAACAGGCTGCCAACTTCTATCACCCTTTTTACACCATTGCACAATGTCAAGATCTACTCCTGTGTATCCACAAGCACAGCAATTTCATTGCTCAGTGTCACTTAGTAGCTAACAGGAATAGTGTGAATATAAAGTGAAAGATCGTTAATAATCCAGGTATGTGAGAAAGTGATACTTCAGAAGTGCAAACAGCATGGCTTGAGATTAACATAATTGCTGGAAATCTGTCTGCTGTTCTTCATTTATTATGTATTTGTTCACAGTAGAATGACAGAGCACTTTCAGATGTTTAGACTTTCACAATAACACATACTGACATTTGTTCCTGTAATCTGGGTGAGGCAACAGAAAGTATAGGAATACAGCCTATTCGCCCACATGTTGCCAAACTAAAGTTAACAAGCTAGATTGGAATTCAACTTTACTATTAACTAGGCTGATTATTCAGGCAACAGGTTCCACTGCAGAGATTGAAGAAGTTGCTGGACTGACATTGGAAGAAGGTATATAAAATAAACCGTGTATCATCAATTAACGTAACTTTTCGCAAAAAAGGTGCAGTTAAACACTTTTGATGCAAAGTCATGGAAGTGACAATCAGAGGTTATTTTTCGCATTATGAATTAATCTTTCAATCAGCAACACTAATGCAATAATTCGTTACAACAGAGCTTGCGTAACAATCATTACACACAGAATCAAAGTTGTATAAATCCTACCTAGCTAACGAGAATGGTGTCAGATTGTCCCCTGTGCTCTGTTAGTTGGATATCACTCATTCATGCCAATATCAAGTATTGTTCAAACAGTGTGAAATGATTTTATGTTGTTCCCATTAAAACTTTTGAAAACTGCAGCAATCCAACTTGTACTGGGATTTCAACTTTCGATTCACCTATAGAACAGGTGGGGTGGGCGGGCAGGGTATTTATTCCACCTGCCCGGCAGCTGCAATAGCACGCCCGATCCAGAAAGCAAAGAGTGGGGGTAAATGGGCGTTTTTCTGGTTGGTGATCAGTGACTAGTGGCGTGCCTCAGGGATCAGTGTTGGGACTGCAATTGTTTACGATTTGCATAGATGATTTGGAGTTGGGGACCAAGTGGAGTGTGTCAAAATTCGCAAATGACACTAAGATGGGTGGCAGAGCAAAGTGTGCAAGAGGACGCTGAAAGTCTGCAAAGGGATATAGATAATCTAAGTGAGTGAGCGAGGGTCTGGCAGATGGAGTACAATGTTGGTAAATGTGAGGTCATCCATTTTGGTAGGAATAACAGCAAAATGGACTATTATTTAAATGGTAAAAAATTGCAGCATGCTGTTGTGCAGAGGGACCTGGGTGTCCTTGTGCAGGAATCTCAGGGAGTTAGTTTGCAGGTGCAGCAGGTAATTAAGAAGGCAAATGGAATTTTGTCCTTCATTTCTAGAGGGATGGAGTTTATAACCAGCAAGGTTATGTTGCAGCTGTATAAGGTGCGGGTGAGGCCACACCTGGAGTACTGTGTACAGTTTTGGTCTCCTTACTTGAGAAAGGATATACTGACACTGGAGGCAGTGCAGAGGAGATTCAGTAGGTTGATTCTGGAGTTGAGAGGGTTGGCTTATGAGGAGAGACTGTCGACTGGGGCTATACTCATTGGAGTTCAGAAGAATGAGGGGAGATCTTAAAGAAACATATAAGATTATGAAGGGAATAGATAAGATAGAAGTAGGGAAGTTGTTTCCACTGGCGGGTGAAACTAGAACTAGGGGACATAGCCTGAAAATAAGGGGAAGCAGATTTAGGACTGAGTTGAGGAGGAACTTCTTCACACAAAGGGCTGTGAATCTGTGGAATTCCGTGCCCAGTGAAGCAGTTGAGGCTATCTCATTGAATGTTTTTAAGGCAAGGATAGATAAATTTCTAAACAGTAAAGGAATTAAGGGTTATGGCGAGGGGGCGGGTAAGTGGAGCTGAGTCCACGAAAAGATCAGCCATGATATTATTGAATGGCGGGGCAGGCTCGAGGGGCCAGATGGCCCACTCATGCTCCTAGTTCTTATGATCCATTTTAATAATTGTACCCCACTTAAATGTAATAATTGAGGTACCAGCAATATACGAGTGTTGATGGGCAGCTTCCCAATTGGAAGACATGGGAAATTATGGTAAATGAAAGCCAGACTAGGCGATCTGTCATGGAGGTTGGAGATTGGGCTCGAGATTCAATCTTTGTGGGGCCAGTAGCATCATTCTTACCTTTAACGTCTTTTGAAACAGCTTCCTTGAAGGACCACTTGTTAAACCGCTTCTGCTCAAGTACCAATGAGCATAGCATGCCTGACTTATGCTGTGTCCTTTGAAACTTCAAAATTGTATTGGGTTCCTGTAGGCATCATAGGACCCTGAATTACATAACTAATAAGGTGCCTGCCTGTTTCCAGCAGGAACCTGGGCTGCCCACTTCAATATGGCACCAGGTGAAACGGCAGCAGATAATCGCCTTTATAGTTTGAAGTGCTTTTCATTGTATTCTCACCCCGTTTCCACTCACAGGTAAGGACAAATATCATTCTTCTGAAAATAGTTAATTGATTGCAATTTCAAACAATTTTCTTCTACTTGCTTTTAGCTTTCTTTTTGGAATTCTCAAAAAACTTGAGTATGTCCCAGGGGTTCAAGTGCAGTTGTGAAATGCATCCTGGTGTAAGGGCTTGTTCCGTTATTTGGCTTTAATCTAATCCCTAAGTGCTGCTTAAAAAAAGTGTACCATTTTTCAGTCTCAGAGTGGGATCTTTTAGTTACTTGAGGACATTCCATAGCCCCTGTGCTTGATTCCACTTTCTTGCTGGAGGAACAATGCTAGTCAGATCTTTATAACAGTATTGCATATTTCCACAAAATACCCCATTAAATATCTTGGTATAAATTATTGTCCACTACGGCTTTGCATATTAAGAAGTGACACTTTGCACCTGCAACTGAGACTAGCAAATATTTTTGTAAAATGATAATATCAGAATTAAATTGCTTAAGCTACAATTCAGAAACCAATACTTTTATAATCATGAGCATTCTGAACTGCTAAGTTTTTCCCTGATGTTAAAGAAAAATTAAAAAAAACCATTTAGTTATATTGGCAAATAGTTGAAAGCAACATAAAAATGTAGTAAATAGTTCATAATACAACAAGAGGATGGGTGTGTGCGTGGGGGGGGGCAGGAGTTGTGGTGCATTGGTAGTGCGATTGCCATCATGGGCCCCATTTTGGGCCATGGAGCATTTGTGAAGGAGGGCCCCCCCTTCAGGGACCCACTGGTAATCTGCCAAAATTTACCTGATGGTTTCCTCATTCAGCAACGTGACGCAGACGAAATGCCCACAGGGGCAGGAAGTGGCCCTTAATTTGCCACTTAAGTGGTTCAATTGGCTGCTGGCTGCTGAGCCAAGAAATCTCAGCTCATTGTGTTACCTAAACACTGCTTGTTGCTAGAACTGGCTTTCTCTGCTATTTGTTAACCAACACAAGTGGTGGCCTGCACCACGGTATTCCCCTTAGTTTCTCAATAATAGTTTTTTAAAATATAGAATATAAAACTACACAGTTGAGATCTTACAAAAACAACCTCCAAGCACAACCTAATAAAAATCTTTTGCCAAGATTAAAGTGCTGGTGGGCTGAGCAAGGTGGTGAGACTTTGAGCAATGAAGCAACGTTTTATTACGTGCAGTTTTATTTTAATTTTTCAAATGTTTTGGAAAAAAAAACACTTCAGTCTCGCAAGTTCATGTTTAAGTCTGGGTGACACTGATGATAGCAATGTTGCCTCTTTATAGTTCAAAGAAATTTCATTTTGCTATTGGATTATGGAGGGAGATAGAGGTGAAAATAAGGAATAAAAATATAAAGCTGAACATTCATGGCAGGCTCCATAAATAGCGAATAAAATAAGCTTGTTCCTATAGTAATGATTTCTTATCTGAGGACTGAATAGTAACTTTGCTTCATTCATTCTCTTAAAGAATAGACTATATTAAAAAGTCTTGCCTCAGTGGTAGCATTCAGAATGTTGCAGGTTTAAGCCCCATTCCTGAACATCTGATCTCAGCAGGCACTTGAGGGCCAGACTGACAGTGTGCTGCATTCTCACAAGTGCCATTCAGATGAGACATTAGACTGAGGTCCTGTATGCCCTCTCACGGACATATATGACCCCATGATCAATATTCCCTCTAAGCAACATTGCCACACAGCAACCCAGAAATTTCCACCTTGGCTGCACACAAGTCTTTCCTTTGAAGTTACTGGTTCTGCACAGCTGCACAAAAGAATTTAAAAGAGATGTGTATTTAAATAAATCAGCCACACACCCAAAAAAAAAGGACCATTGCACATGACATTCTTCAAAGAAGAGCAGTTGAGTTCTCCCAATGCCCTGGCCAATATTTTTTTTTCAATCAATATCCCTATATTAGTTTATCCAATCATTTAACAAATTGTTGTTTATGGGACTTTGCTGCGAGAAAATTGTCTGCCCCATTACAATAGCGATCTCATCCCAAAAATACATAATTGTCACTGAGGTGTTTTGGGACATCTTGAGGATGTGAAAGGTGCTATATAACTTTGGGATCTTCCTTTTACTTTGCAGAAAATTCACCAACTGGCAAGAAATTCGCATCGCCATTGCAACTCTCAAACGTGTATCTGTGCTGATTGGGACTGAATAAGATGACGAGACTTTGAACAATCCAGTTTATCTTTGTTACATCGAGTGGAAGAAGGATGGAGTCAGTGGCAAGGGCTAAAGATGATGGTTTAGGTCCGTTCAACTGTTGGCTGGAGGAAGTTACACCTCATCCAAAACTGAATACCAAAAGTCTCATGGTTCAGAGCAGTGTTAAAGACACAGTAAACAGTTGGAGCTGGGTGTCATGTGGAGGCTGGAGTGGAAGCAATTATTAAAGATATTCCATGATCAGGTTGGTAAGTCTGGAACCAAGCAAGGCAAGTTTCATTAAGTTGGACAATGGAGGCTGAGGAGGAGAGTCACAGTTGTGTACTGTTGGCAGAGAGAATTCATATTCAATGCTTACTCAAAAAATGAACATCTTAGATTGCATTTTTATTAAATATCATTATTAACAATGCAAAGTAATTGCTTTGGGATTATACTGTTACTCATGAAACCGAAAATAAAACATTCAAAAAGCATAACTGTGAAACTGCAATTAATTCACTCATCACTGGAATGTTACAGATGCAATTAATATTTTGTAATTTTTTTCATTTTTGGATTCCGAGGATACCACTACTATGCATATCTTGCTTAGTTTTTCTAACAGCTCCAAGTTAATAGATTCAAGATATGTTCTAGAATAACAGCAGCACTCAATCAGCTGAACAATATTAAACATTGCTGATTTTTTGATGAAGTGAAATTGCCCCTGGCAGATCCTGTCAAAAGCTAATAAAACTCTTCACAGAAAAGTTGTTCTCAGTACACTAATCATATCAAGTCCTGCAATTAGTATGGAAGACCTTGTCTATTTGATGAAACTCAAATTTTTGTACGTCTTTAATAAATGTAATTTGTTGAAATTGTAAAGGTTAATTATTCTTGAGGGAATCTAGCTTATTGGAATTCTTAAGTAATAAAATGAATGAATTATGTCATGAACAAATTAAAATCAGACCAGTTTATTTTTAATTTAGACACAGTTATGCATGCTCTGGTAATCAAGATATATAGCATATCAACCAATTACTCTGATGTCAGTTTATTGAGGGGCCTTGTAACTGGGCCAAAATAAGTCACAAAAAGGATAAGTGAAGACATTACAGCTTTGCTTGTGTCCCCTTCTCCATGAATGGAGTTTTGGAAATCATATCTACTGTCACTACACTACAATGAATCTGTGCAGTTTCAGAGCACATGAAAACTTTCGTTAACTTCCGCATCCTTGCAGAATTCCACTGAAATGAACACGATGAACTATCCAAACCATTCACTTCATTCATACCAGGTGCCACTCTTTAGCAGGTTGACCTAGAAATGAGCACTTCGTAAACTTCAAAGTAATATAGAAGACTGATGATATGGTAGGTTGATGTACCAGTTTTCTGAGCAACAGGGTGGGATTTCCACCCCCCCCCACCTCCCCCCCCCACACCCCCCACCTCCCCCCCCCACCTCCCCACCCCTCCCCCCCACCCCCTACCACCCCCCCCCCCCCCCACCTCCCCCCCTTTAATATATTTAAAACAAAAGGCTGTCTGTCCAAGGGAAATCATGATGTGGAGATGCCGGCGTTGGACTGGGGTAAACACAGTAAGAAGTTTAACAACTCACTCACCCACACCTGAAAAAGGGGCTTAAGGCTCCGAAAGCTTGTGTGGCTTTTGCTACCAAATAAACCTGTTGGACTTTAACCAGGTGTTGTTAAACTTCTTACAAGGGAAATCATACCATAGGGCAATGAACTGCTAGATCATAAAGGACACAGAAAACTGTTAGTTTTGCCTGCGTTTTCCCCCCCTCTCTTTAAAAGAAAAAAATAAACAGGAGGTGGCGGTGGCATCTTATTTCACTGAACCTGTAACCTAATGGCCCAGCATATCCCCCACTCTACCATCACCACCAAGCCAGGGAAACAACACTCGTTCAATGAAGAGTGCAGGAGGACATGCCTGGAGCAGCACTAGGTATATCTAAAAATGAGGTAACAACCTGCTGAAGATATAATGCAGACTACTTGTGTGCCAAAAAGCATAAGCAGCAAGGATAGACAGAGCTAAGCGAACCCATGACCAATGGATCAGATCTAAGCTCTGCATTACACAAAAGCAGGATAGATCCAGCTCAGCCAATTACCGCCCGATAAGTCTAATCTCAACTAACAGTAAAGTTATGGAAGAGGTCATCAACAGTGCAATCAAGTGTCACTTGCTCAGTAATAACCTGCTCAGCAATAACCTGCTCACTGGCACTCAGTTTG
The DNA here is from genome assembly GCF_964213995.1 of Mustelus asterias. NCBI lineage: Eukaryota > Metazoa > Chordata > Chondrichthyes > Carcharhiniformes > Triakidae > Mustelus > Mustelus asterias. The sequence goes on from NC_135819.1 coordinate 60,030,482, forward strand.
GGTTCTAAGGAAGATGGTTGGGCATCACTGCTGGAGTTCCTCAGGGTCGTGTCCTAAGACACCCCAGGTTTCCTCTAATTTTTCATATTGTCATCAAAACCTTTTAGTAATGACAAAGAGCACACGTCCTTACTTCAATAGAAGATTTAAATTATTTATGTAGTTCCTGGATGAAGGAAGCTAAAAGCTAGTAATTCTGAGCAAAAGGGTCATAAAACACTATTAGCGATATAAATTATTCATTTGGGTCACAGAATAAAAGAGTTGCACTGAAGGTAAAATAATTAATTTGGATTTCTGTCTGAAGTGGCCCAAAGCATGCTCTGTTATCATGGAGATGGGCTGTGAGGGTTAGAAGAGTAATTTGTTTATTTGATCCGGGGGTTTCTAACAGAAGGCAGTTGCAGTTTGGTCTTGTGTAGGCTACAGCTCACTTGAGTTGAGAAAAAAGGAGATGTCTTTATAAACTAGTCTTTATAAACTATAGCATTAACTTGATGGTGTTTGCTTTGTTTAATTTCTCTTCATATACAATCACATTTGTTTTCATTTAAAAACATGAAATCTTGTGGCATAATTTCTTTCAGTTAATTGCTGGGTGTTCAGATTTCTCTTTCAATGTTAACAACTTCTAGCAGAACCATAACAATACTGGGAATATAAGGCTGATAAACTTTCCCAGATAGGCTAGTTCAAGAACATGGAAGCCTTTAAACCTTTAGGCCCTGGAACCAATTTGCTCAGACACCATAGACCAATGGAGCTTGGCAAAGGATGGGGTAGGGCGGGGGTGGATAACATTGGCTTGCAAGATTTTATGAAGCTGAGGAACTGGATTAGCTGAACTCTGGATTGACTGAACTCCGTAAAGGAAAGGATAGGGAGACTGATGAAAGTGGGTGGGGGGGGTTCTTTCAATTATATCGCTCTTTTCATAACCGCATGATGTTCCAAAATGCTTTATGGCCAGTGAAGTACTTTGAAGTGTGGTCACTGTTGTAACACAAGAAGCATAGCACCCAACTTGCCCATGGCTAGGTCCCACAAGCAGCCATCAAATATTTAATTTGTTTTATTATTGTGATATTTATCGGTATACAGTGAAAAGTATTGTTTCTTGCAAACTATACAGACAAAGCATACCATTCACAGAGAAGGAAAGGAGGGGCTGCAGAATGTAGTGTTACAATCATAGCTAGGGCATAGAGAAAGTTCAACTTGATGCGAGGTAGGTCCATTCAAAAGTCTGATAGCAACAGGGAAGAAGCTGTTTTTGAGTCGGTTGGTACGTGTCCTCAGGCTTTTGTATCTTTTTCCCGACGGAAGAAGGTGGAAGAGACCCCAGGGTACCTGGGGTCCTTAATTATGCTGGCTGCTTTTCCAAGGCAGCGGGAAGTGTAGTAGACAGTGTCAATGGGTGGAAGGCTGGTTTGAGTGATGGACTGGGCTTCATTCACGACCCTTTGTAGTTTCTTACCATCTAGGATAGAGCAGGAGTCATACCAAGCTGCGATACAACCAGAAAGAATACTTTCTGTGGTAGATCATCTGTTCTAGGTGTTGATCGGAAGCGGGGGTGTGGGGGGGTGAAAACTTTGGTCATGATACTGGGCAAACTTCCTTATTATTTTTCAAACTGTGCTACAAGATCTTTCACATCCATTGGAAAGGGTTTACAGGTTTAGCATGACCCTCAGACAATGCAGCAGTACTTCAGTACTGCATTGAAGTGTCAGCCCAGGTTATGTCATCATGTCTTTGGAGCATGACGTGAACCATCTATGAGCTAATGCCGATCCCTTGAATTTTGAGTAATTGATGTGATAGAGGATGGTGAAGCTTCAGGGGCTGTCAGTTAAGGGATGGGCATAATCAGGCAATGTTCAGAAGTTTGAAGAAGGCAGTCTTTATAAAAGGCAAGACTGAATGTGGGGCTTAAGCTTGAATTTAAAATTAAACAAACTATCCACCACTGGGTTTAGCATGAGTGAGAAGCCAGAGAGATTGACAGTCAAAACCAATGGTGTTTAGATAATAGTTGAATACAGGTTTGATGTTGTTGACATAGGACTGTAGGAAATTTCATTTAATTCAGGGCTGTTGGCCTGAATAGCACAGAAACAATGCTCGACAATGGTGAAGGCAGGGAGGTAGAAGTTAGGTGCCATTGGCATTCAACTGGAATCTGTTTGTGGATGATGATGCCATGGGACAGTGCACAGGTGATAGGCAGGAAGGGCTGGGGAATTTGCTTTGGAGCACACCAGAGGTGATCAGTGCATAAAAAGAAAAAGACTCAAAAATTAATACACTAGGACAAGAAAGAATGAAGTTGAGATTGGCACCAAAAAAAAAAGGTAGTAACTGGAATTTCTACTTTTTGCAGTGCTGTCCAAGGATGCTATTCCAACCAATACCTGGCCACAACTACATCTGTAGTCCCTAAAGAAAACTCTGATGATGAGCAATTCTGCTCATCACACCAAACCAGGTGCAATTAAGTAAAGAAGCCTCACGTGTCTCAGAACACTTTTGGCTGCCTATTTACTGCAAGTGGGTGCAGCAAGTGTGATTTATTTCCTAAAGTCCAAAAGGGGAGATTTGGAAAAAAATGTTTACAAGAAGTTAATTAGAATGTAACATTCTTGCAGTAGGGAAGGGTATGGGAAGCAAGGGGAGAGAGAGAGAGAGATTATGTTGGGTGGCTCAAGTTGAGGAAATCACTGGCACGCACCTGGATTGACAGATGGCCTGTTTCTGTGCTGTACCATTCTATAATTCAAAGTCTGTATTACTACACAATCAGAAGGCTCACATCTTACAGTAACACTTGTTCTCCTAGGTGCACCACCTCTTGAAGACCTGCAGTTGTTGGCCTTGTGACCCACTTGTGTAATTTAAAACATCTAACTCTATCTCTGTTCCTGTGCGTTCTCCTTGATTGTGCCCAGATAGGCTCATAGTTGGTTCAGTATCTCAGCAGCTGGACAATTTGGGTGTTCAATTTCCCTCCCAGTTGATGTCTTGCTGTTCCAATCAAGCAACCATACTCCTGGATTATTTGCAACCAATTTCAAAAACTTCCATATTAATTGATGTGGTCCCTCAATATCAACTAATTGTTCCTCATCTAACCACAACTTCTGAATAGCCTTTAGCTCTGTGCCTAATTTTCAAGAAGTCCCATATGGAGTTTCTGTAGTTATTTAATTCTCCACTGGCATGCTTCAGGCATTAAACCATAAACAGTAAGAACAGCACATATTACCATTTAATTGACTACACTGTTTACTGGATCCACATGAGAGAAATCCATGAGCCCTTTACTGCTAAATGATAGTACAAGCCAGCCTACCAAAACATCTGTGTTTCAGTTATGATGGCTCGCTAATAAATCAAACACCCATTAAAAAAATGATTTACATAATCTCCTTCTTTAAAATGTAATTTGGCTTAGTTCAGCCTTGATGATGAGATGCATATCTCCACCAGCTCAACTGTGCATCAGGGCATCTTCTCTTTCTTTCTGTCTCAAATTTGTACCAGCACCTTTCTCATTAGCCTTGACTTGAAGCACTTATAGAGACCTATAAGATAATGAAGGGGCTGGATAGGGTAGAGGTGGAGAGATTCTTTCCACTTAGAAAGGAAGCTAGAACTAGAGGGCACAGCCTCAAAATAAAGGGGGGTCAGTTTAGGACAGAGTTGAGGAGGAACTTCTTCGCTCACAGGGTGGTGAATCTCTGGAATTCTCTGCCCACTGAAGTGGTGGAGGCTACCTCATTGAATATGTTTAAATCACGGATAGATGGATTCCTGATCGGTAAGGGAATTAGGGGTTATAGGGATCAGGCGGGTAAGTGGAACTGATCCACTTCAGATCAGCCATGATCTTATTGAATGGCGGGGCAGGCTCGAGGGGCTAGATGGCCTACTCCTGCTCCTATTTCTTATGTTCTTCTGTTGTTCTTCTCATGTTTGCACTGTTTCCTTTCCCTCAAGCTTCTCCTTTGTAGTCTCCAACTATAGCATTTTAACAGGTGGATTTTACCTTGTTAGTGTCTCTGGCTCTCTTTCCAAGTCACTCTGATGTACTGTATTCATTTTTTACTACCATTTTTGGCTGTTTAGTTAATATTAAGTTAAATAATTTGAATAGACTTTTAGATGTCAGATACACACTCAATCTCATAGCACTGAATATTCTCCTTGTTTACCCCACCATAAGTGGACCTTGTGTTTCCTGTGAATCAGAGTGTGATTTTACCTGCCCTTCATTTAGATAAATGTGGCAAGACTAAAAAGACAAACAAAGAACCTTTGCTCCTGTTCTCTGGAATCTATCATGCAATCTCCTTGAAATCAGAAGATGGAATAAGACAGACTCTATCAGGCTGTAAGCTAAGGCAAGAAAACAAAGTTTGTTTAACATTAGATATAGTTTATTTAACATTAAACAAACTGTTCCAGTACATCTACAACACTGGCATCTACCTAGTTTTGTACAGGTATATCTGTCCACAAAAAAGTAGGGCAAATCTGGCCAATTACTGCCCTTTAGTCCACACAATCATCCACAAAGTGGTGGAAGAGGTCTTTGACAGTGCTAGCAAGCAGCACCTATTCAGAAACAATCTATTCACTGATCACTGATGCTCAGTTTGGGCTCTGCCAGGTCACTCCACTCTTGACCCCATTACAGTCTTGGCTCAAACATGGACAAAAGAGTTGAACTGCAGGCCACATTTGACCGAGTATGGCATCAAGGAGCCTGGGCAAAACTGGAGTCAATGGGAATTGGGGGAAAACCTCCCACTGGTTGGAGTCATACCTAGCACAAAAGAAGATGGTTGTGGTTGTTGATGTACCAAGACATCACTGCAGGAATTCCTCAGGGTAATGTCCAAGGCCCAATCATCTTCAGATGCTTCATCAATGACTTCCCCTCCCTCATAAGATCAGAAATGGGGATGTTCACTGATGATTGCACAACATCCAGCACTATTCAGCCTCCTCGGATTCTGAAGCAGTCCGTGTACGTATACAACAAGACTTGGATAACATTCAGACTTGGGCTGATAAGTGGCAATGTAACATTCGCACCACATAAGTGCCAAGCAGTGTCCATCTCCAATAACAGAGAGTCCAACCATTTCTCTTTGACATTCAATGGCATTACCATCGTGGAATCCAACACAATCAACTTCCTAGAGGTTAACATTGACCAGAAACGGAACTGGACCAGCCACATAAATACTGTGGCTAGAAGAGCAGGTCAGAGGTTAGGAATCCTGTAGCAAGTAACTCAGCTTCTGACACCCCACAAGATACAAGTCAGAACTGTGATGGAGTACTCTCCACTTGCTTGGATGATTGCAGCCCCACCAACACTCAAGAAGCTTGATATCATCCAAGACAAAGCAAACAGCTTGATTGGCATGACACCCACCACCTCTACTATCCCTTCCCTCCACCGGTGGTATACAGTAGCAGCAGTGTTTATCAAAGATGCATTGCAGCAAGTTACCAAGGTTCCTTCAAAAGCACCTTCCAAACCCGTGACCTCGGCCACCTAGAAGAATATGGGCTGCAGACACATGGGAACAACACAACCTGCCAGTTCCCCTCCAAACCACACACCACTCTGACTTTGAACTATATTGCTGTTTTTTCACTGTTGCTGGGTTAAACTCCCAAAAGCATTGCTGGTGTATCTACAGCACATGGACTGCAGTGGTTCAAGGAGGTGGCTCACCACCACCTTCTCGAGGGCATTTAGGGATGAGCAATAAAAATGCTGGCCTCATTAACTCCCATGAAAGAATAAAAAATGCAAGTAACTGAACAATCTTCAGTATAAACAGTCATTAGAAACTTTATTATTCCTCTTGATATATCAGAATACCAAAGACACTTCTCCTAAACTGTTTCGCAACATTAAATTGATCCTTGAACTGTTAATGCTTCTTACATGGTGAAATACCACCATGAGGGCTTTGAACAGTCTCTATCATAAGAACATAAGAAATAGGAGCAGGAGTAGGCCATCTAGCCCCTCGAGCCTGCCCCGCCATTCAATAAGATCATGGCTGATCTGACGTGGATCAGTACCACTTACCCGCCTGATCCCCATAACCCTTAATTCCCTTACCGCTCAGGAATCCATCCATCCGCGCTTTAAACATATTCAGCGAGGTAGCCTCCACCACCTCAGTGGGCAGAGAATTCCAGAGATTCACCACCCTCTGGGAGAAGAAGTTCCTCCTCAACTCTGTCTTAAACCGACCCCCCTTTATTTTGAGGCTGTGTCCTCTAGTTTTAACTTCCTTACTAAGTGGAAAGAATCTCTCCGCCTCCACCCTATCCAGCCCCCGCATTATCTTATAAGTCTCCATAAGATCCCCCCTCATCCTTCTAAACTCCAACGAGTACAAACCCAATCTCCTCAGCCTCTCCTCATAATCCAAACCCCTCATCTCCGGTATCAACCTGGTGAACCTTCTCTGCACTCCCTCCAATGCCAATATATCCTTCCTCATATAAGGGGACCAATACTGCACACAGTATTCCAGCTGCGGCCTCACCAATGCCCTGTACAGGTGCATCAAGACATCCCTGCTTTTATATTCTATCCCCTTCGCAATATAGGCCAACATCCCATTTGCCTTCTTGATCACCTGTTGTACCTGCAGACTGGGCTTTTGCGTCTCATGCACAAGGACCCCCAGGTCCCTTTGCACGGTAGCATGTTTTAATTTGTTTCCATTGAGATAGTAATCCCATTTGTTATTATTTCCTCCAAAGTGTATAACCTTGCATTTATCAACGTTATACTCCATTTGCCATATCCTCGCCCACTCACTCAGCCTGTCCAAATCTCTCTGCAGATCTTCTCCGTCCTCCACACGATTCACTTTTCCACTTATCTTTGTGTCGTCTGCAAACTTCATTACCCTACACTCCGTCCCCTCCTCCAGATCATCTATATAAATGGTAAATAGTTGCGGCCCGAGTACCGATCCCTGCGGCACGCCACTAGTTACCTTCCTCCAACCGGAAAAACACCCATTTATTCCGACTCTTTGCTTCCTGTCGGATAGCCAGTCCCCAATCCACTTTAACACACTACCCCCAACTCCGTGTGGAGGAATTTAAATATAAATCAAAAGAGGAATTTCTCCCCCTCTTCTTTTCAATTATATTAGATGATAGGTTGCCAATACATAAGATGTTGGAACTGAACAGAATGGCTTGGTGCACTGACCTCTATCAAATAATGTGAATGGCCAATCTAGTGGATTTCAGTCTAGTGTGTCAGCAATAAAGTCACGGAGACGATAGTTTTTCAGAACAATCTGTGTCTCTGCTTTTCCCTAACGTACAAAAATTAACTGGACTGCAATATACCTTCTATCCAATTAGCAGAAATAGATAGCATTAACCTGTGCACTGAAACAAAAACAGAAAATGCTGGAAAATCTCAGCAGGTCTGACAGCATCCGTGCAGAGAGAATAGAGTCAACGTTTCGAGTCTAGATGACCCTTTGTCAGCATTTTCTGTTTTGTTTCAGATTCCAGCATCTGCAGTATTTTGCCTTTAACCTGTGTACTGTGTGACTAACGTGAAAGAATCCAACTAGAACTAGAACATTTCCAAATGATTTGGCTGATCTCCATCCTGGACAATGTGCTTACCAACAGAGGCACAAGGGAAACTTTTTAAATTAGGACAGTACTGGCACAAATGCATCAGTAGAAGTGGACAATTGTGGTTAATTTAATTGAGCTGCTTGTTCAAGTAATTGTCAAGTTAAATGTAATTTTACTTTGGAAGTGGAACCCATCTCAACATCAAATACTGTGATACTGGCATTTCCAGACACGTACTACAATCAAGAGATAAGCTAAAATTAACAACCCGCTGCAACATTATTAGAATGCTCCTAGACTCCTATGAAAGTAAAATCCTGCCACCGACTTTTAGGGCTCAGATTCAGGATATAAATGAGTCCTGTTTGGCCCCCATGGTTTACGCTGGACTTTGTGACTGGATCTAACTTCCTCGTAGGAATGTGTGCTAAAGAAGTTTTCATTACAATGAAAGTTCAGGCAAACCAACAAATAATATTTTTCAAGAGTGTGTAGTTAGCATGACTTAGAAAATGCGTATAGCAATTCCACAGAGGAAATATATATGCAATGCCTTCCCTTGCGCAGAATTTGCTTTGCTTTCCAGATTTCTTTTGCCACTTTGTATCTAAAGACACTTACTGAGCACAAATTCAGCTCTGCGAACTATACTGTTCTTTGTGATATAAAGTAAAATGGAAACTTGAAATTAAGCAGTGCTGCCTTGTTCATTGTGCTGCTACAGCATTTTGAACATTCCTGTGAGTGTTTCCTCATCAGTTTACAAAAGCCTTGTATATGAAGCACTCCTGGAAGTTGCTTTACATTTTTCTGACAAACTTACTGGTATTGCTGTTAATGCAAAGGGACAGGGGATTGAATATCTAGGGCTCACGAAAACAACATCAGTTTGGTTCGCAGAGACTTCTAGGGTTTACGTTCACTGAAACAGTAAAACGAACTGACAAGCTTCGCAAATTGCTGAAGATCTGAGCATTGATCGTGCTGACAGTCACTGTGCATATATATCAGCATTTTAAAATGAAAAGGAGTTAATGTTGCTCCAGGGTCGCCAATCTGCTGTTAACGACCAACTGGAATATGGTAACTGATGCATAGATAGCACCAAAAACAAAGCACCAAAAGATAAAAGGATAGAGATGGTGGATTGTTAAAACCAAATTCATGCAGACAACCAGTTATTTAAAACATATATAGAAAATCAGCAATGTAAAATGTTTATTTCAGATTTCCAGTTTCACCTTGTTTTTCCATTTGTATAGCAATGTAGAGGAAAGTTGAATGCATTCTGTTTTCTAAGCATTTAGCACATAATTTCCAATATTTATCCATTTGAATGGGAGAGAATATTAAATGTATGGTCATAATAATCACAATCTAATTGAGCTATGATATGTTAACTTTTGCAGAGTGGTTGTCAAAAATAATTTCCACGAAAATGAGAACAAAATTGAGAGGAAGGTAGAAGTGGAGACATAAATCTGCCTCAACATGCAAATATTTTTGAAGATTTATCTAACTGGACAAGTGATGAGCCTAATGAGCAATATAAAGTAAAACAAGAACTTTAACTGAGTAAGTAAATTTAAAGGAACATTATATTCATTAAAAAGGTACAGAGAAAACGATTGCACGTAGTGATGGAGAACAGCTAGAATACAAATTTGAAGGTTATCATCATGCTAATATTATGTATAAATTCTAAGTTTGAAGTGATTGACATTATTTCATTTTGTTTATGAAGGAAAACGTTTTCCAACATTCATGCAGAAGGGGTGACACAGTGGTTAGCACTGCTGCCTCAAAGTGCCAGGGACAAGAGTTTGATTCCCGGGTTGGGACACTGTGCAGAGTCTGCACTTTCTCCCCGTGTCTGCCTGAGTTTCCTCCGGGTACCCCAGTTTCCTCCCACAGTCTGAAAAGTGCATTGGCCATGCCAGAAATTCTCCCTCAGTGTACCCGAACAGGTGCCGGAGTGTGGCGACTGGGGGATTTTCACAGTAACTTCATTGCAGTGTTAAAGTAAGTTTACTTGTGACACTAATAAATGAATAAAGCACAGTACTATTTCTGACACATAAACAAAGCAAGGAAGAACAGAAGGGACTTTGGTCTATCATGTTCAGTTCTTCCTCAGACGATGTACAATTCACTCTGTCATTGACTCCATCCAATCTATCAAATTTCCCAAATAATGATTCCCAAAAACTTCATTCTGTCCCTCAGAAAAGGCAAATCCACCAAACTTCCAGAATATTGGCATCCTAAGTTCCATCAGTTCAGGAAATATTATATTCCACACAGCATTCAGCTACTTCTGCTTAGCACCTAAGGACCAAATACTTTGAGTGGAATTTTATTAATTTTTTTCGAAGTCTTATCTCGGGTGGGGAAAGTGAAGGACAGCCCACCAGCTGCCTTGCCAGGGTTTCCCACCAAATTTTCAAGCACTTTGAAAAGCAAATGGAAGCGGTGGGACCTAAGTCGAGCCCACTCTGACAGCAACTTCGGCACCTGACTAGTCAGGAGGACGATCAGAAAAAATAGTTCTCAAAACCGTTTGAGGACTCTCACTGGTTTCCTGGCTCTCACTGGCTTTCCCGTCCGACAAAAATGGGGGAGGAAAAAAATCCCTTTTTTTTTTGCACCCTTCACCTTGCTTGTATCTTCAACCTATTGAAACATGGAACTGAATTTCCCTCCCATTTAATTATCTGATCTAAAATGATTCTAGCCAACCTACCAGGCACAAGTTTTTGATGCTAAATGCATGCTCAATATTCCTCATGACTCTTGGTGTTCTCTAGACAGTGATACTATCCCTAAAATTGTCAAGTGATAGATTGATCAATGTTGCTGCAAGTTACCATTCTCTTTTTCTTTTGACTCTTCCAATACTCATTTTCTTTCTCCAACTGAATTGTGCTCAATTCCCAAAGCCATTTTTGCTTGTACATTTTTAAAAGGGCATCAGGTTACTTTTGACCTTTCAGGTATGTACAACCACTGAAATTTCTCAGATAAACTCCTACAATTCTATGCAAAGCTTGCAATCCCATGAAGCATTAAAATTTGAAGCTCTGATAAAAAAATAGAAAGTTTTGTGTGAAACCTGAAAAGAGTACCAGCACATAAAGGATGCAATCCAGTTATTATCATAAGAGTCTTCTCTCATTAACCCACATTATTAAAATGCCATGTCTGCAGTACTATATGGTTAATGTAATTTTGATTGAGCTACTAATGTTGCAAGTTAATCTATGTTAACCATATGACACCGCTAAAAAATCTGATCCCTTCTTTACATTTTTTAAATTATTTCCCTACGTTTAAAAAATTATTTCTAACTTTCTTTGAATTATTTTTCTTCCTACAGTTTCCAGCTGCTCGGTCTTTCTGATTTCCAACCTCATCTCTCATCCATACTCAGCATCATGCCGAGTCTTGTTCAACCTGTGTCACATTTGGATTCTCTGCTTGACTCAACTCCATTCAGCCTCTTCTTGACTGAGCAACCAAACCTGGCACCTGCCTGCCCACTCAATCCTGAATGACATCTGGTGTAGCTTCCAGCGTCCCCTCGAGCACTCCCTGGCTGACAACCCCCACTTCAATAAATTAGTTTTTCCGCCCATTTTTGTCCGTACCAGGAAATGAGAAGCCCAGTGGGTGTGAGTTTTTGTCGCCTGTCCCTTTTAGATGTGCTGGGACACAACAAAAAGGAAAATCATAGATGCAGAAAGAAGCCCTTACAGGGTGGAAAGAAAAACTAGAACAGATAAAAAAACAAAGGCACAAGGTAAATGGAAAAGAAAACAAAGTGTGGTGAGTGACACTGGATTTTTATAATGATGGAGGCAGCTAAGATAGAGAGGTCACTTGTGCCTTTATGGTACCAGGAACTATTGAGGAGCTGGTAATTATTGTGTTTTGAGCAGTAGATAAGCTACATACACTATCAATGGTTATCACATTTCTAGGAACCTATTAATTACAATAAAGCATCAGTATTTTGCAGCTAATATTCTTATTTACGTAAAAACAAAACTAGTTTTAGAGTGCAGGTCTGCTTTCTATCTCCCTCCTGCAACATTTTCAGCCGTTTTGTTCCTCCTCTGTAAAACCCTCTTAAACTTAGTTACCTTTTTCCTTATTAACAAAGGTCTCTTCAAGACCTACCTCCACAACCATGCTTCAATTTCCACTAAGTGTCCTACCACTGTAGTATAAGGGCCTGCCGCATATGGGACTGAGTACAGTACCACCCATACAACGGTGTAAGAGATCACATGACATGCACCCAGGGTTAGTCTAGTTTTGGACAGATCCATGTGCAGCAGCAAGCATGGAGACAGCTCCTAGCTTGTATCCCTTTACTGTATACTTGTAAATAATTCTATGAGTCAATAAAGATCTAAGGTTAACCTATGTAAAGACTTAATCAAACCTACCAAACTGTAGCCAACACCATACAACACTGCACAGTAATTATTCTTGACTACATTATGCTTCACAGTTATTTTCTTTTCCTCACTAAGGTGCTAAGAATGTGTATTTTCTTTCTTCTTGTAAACTCAGTAATTTTTGATGGGCCTCCTTTTACTTCTAGCACAAGCTTTGAATCCAATCAGACTAAAGGGTTTCAAGTCCCCATACCATGCCGTTACAACTGTTCATATGAAATGTTTCCGTGCAGACTCAAAGCAGTTTCTATCAATTGCAGTGGGTACAGCACAAAATTAGGAATTTTACTGAGACAGGCTGCAAGAGTAGCTGATGGGGAGGAGTGTAGGTTCACATGTGCACAGTGAAGGTGCAAGCCAAGACTTTCTTAATAGTTAATAGAATGAAATTGGAAGTACGGGAAGAGATCGCGCTCACCCTCAATGCCACTGATTTACTTTTCTTGGAAAAAGAAGCTCTAATCAAAAACTGGCAAGATGTTCATTTAAAGATAACAAGAATTAAATATACTGCATGTATGACTTTTGCAAGAAATGTGACACACTCATCTAGTCATCTTCATATAAAATGGGTTCGGCCTATTGGAAAATGCATGGGAAGACAGATCCAATAGAAATAATTTCCCTTTCACTTTCCAATACCAGCCCTCTTATATGGTGTTTTGTTCTTGCTACCAAAGTATCTATATTTCTACCCTAGACAAGCCTGAAACCTGTTAACAACCCTAGTAATGCAATGTAGCAAAATCAATTCAAGATTTATGAAGCCCAAACTATTTACAGGTGTAAGCTCTGTAATTTATTTAGATCATTGGAATTTGTGATTTCTGAATCCACATTGATTCAGTGAGTAGCACATAAGGCTCCCATTATCAGATTTCAAAGCAAAGTTCGATAGGTAAATCTCATTCTGAAACCACTTGGTTAGTATTATAATCTAACACTTTCATTTCTATACACATTTTAAGTCAGAATAAAATTGGAACTTTTACAATTCTAATGGAAGATGATTTGCTATTCAAAACAATATGATATTGGGACACAGTCAAGTGTAACAGTTTGCTTTCAGGAATTAAGAAGCTATCTGCACAGAAACTCACACCATGGGCCTGATTTTACCATTTTGAGTCTAAGTGCTGAATCCGGGCGTCAAATAGATCAGAGCCTGGAATCCTCTTTCCAGTGCGCCCATACGTGTTTTGCCGGCTCCGGTCCGATTCGCGCTGTGGGTGGGGCTTAGCGCTGCCGGACCGATCAGAGCTCTGAACTGCGCATGTGCAGTTGGAAAAAAAATCCGAAGCAGCGCGCCCGGGCGCGAAAGAAAAAAACAGAGAGAGCGGCTCTCTGGCCCAGATCATCTGGGGGAGGTGGGAGGAGGAGAGGGGGCGGGACCCAGATCACCCTCTGGGAGGGTGGGGGTGGGAGGAGGAGAGGGGGTGTGACGGGTCCATCTGGCTCACCAAGTCAGTTACAATACTACGGTCAGCATCTACTGAACCATTTTGGATACAAAGGATAATGGCATTAGGGTTCTGCATGTAAGCCTTGCTTATGCTAAAAATTATATCCTTGGTGTCGGCAGCCATTCCTGATGTTACAGTACCGATAGCACCAGGAAGATCAACCAGTACCATTCATTATCCTTTGTATCCAAGATGGTTCAGTAGATGCTGAACGCTGTATTGTAACTGACTTGGTGAGCCAGATGGACCCACAAGGCAGAAGGACCATCTTTGTGTTGACCTGCTTAGGAGTGAAAGTAATAGGGCAATTGTTATGGGGGATTTTAACTTGACTAATATTGACTGGAATTGTTATAGCTCTAGCTCGTTAGAGGGGTCAGTTTTTGTTCAAAGCGTGCAGGAAGGTTTTTTGACTCAGTATGTAGACAGGCCAACTAGAGGTGAGGCTATATTGGATCTGGTGCTGGGAAATGAGCCAGACCAGGTGCTAGACTTGGAGGTTGGTGTGCATTTTGGTGATAGTGACCACAATTCGGTTACGTTCACCTTAGTGATGGAAAGGGATAGGCATGAACCTCGGGCCAGTGGTTTTAGCTGGGGGAAGGGTAATTATGAGGCTATTAGGAGAGAATTAGGAAACATAGGTTGGACTAGGAGATTACAGGGACTGGGAACGTCCGACATGTGGAGTTTTTTCAAGGAGCAGCTACTGCGAGTCTGTGATAGGTATGTCCCTGTCAGGCAAGGAGGAATTGGTAGGGCTAGGGAACCGTGGTGCACCAAAAAAGTTTCTTTGTTGGTTAAAAAGAAAAAGGAGGCTTATGTTCGGATGAGACGTGAGCACTCGGGTAGTGCACTAGAAAGCTTTAGATTGGCTAAGAGGGAGTTGAAGAGCGAGCTTAGAAGGGCTAAAAGGGGACATGAGAAGACTTTGGCGGATAGGGTTAAAGAGAATCCTAAGGCGTTCTATAGGTATGTCAAGAACAGAAGGTTGGTTAGGGCAAGTTTAGGGCCAGTTATAGATGGCAGAGGGAAGTTATGTGTGGAACCGGAGGAGATTGGTGAAGCATTGAACCAATATTTCTCTTCGGTGTTCACGCAAGGGGACATGAATATAGCTGAGGAGGACACTGGGTTGCAAGGGAGTAGAATAGACAGTATTACAGTTGATAAGGAGGATGTGCAGGATATTCTGGAGGGTCTGAAAATAGATAAATCCCCTGGTCCGGATGGGATTTATCCAAGGATTCTCTGGGAGGCAAGAGAAGTGATTGCAGAGCCTCTGGCTCTGATCTTCAGGTCGTCGTTGGCCTCTGGTATAGTACCAGAAGATTGGAGGTTAGCGAATGTTGTCCCATTGTTTAAGAAGGGGAACAGAGACTTCCCCGGGAATTATAGACCGGTGAGTCTCACTTCTGTTGTCGGCAAGATGTTGGAAAAAATTATAAGGGATAGGATTTATAGTTATTTGGAGAGTAATGAATTGATAGGTGATAGTCAGCATGGTTTTGTGGCAGGTAGGTCGTGCCTTACTAACCTTATTGAGTTTTTTGAGAAAGTGACCAAGGAGGTGGATGGGGGCAAGGCAGTGGACGTGGTATATATGGATTTTAGTAAGGCGTTTGATAAGGTTCACCATGGTAGGCTTCTGCAGAAAATGCAGATGTATGGGATTGGGGGTGATCTAGGAAATTGGATCAGGAATTGGCTAGCGGATAGGAAACAGAGGGTGGTGGTTGATAGTAAATATTCATCATGGAGTGCGGTTACAAGTGGTGTACCTCAGGGATCTGTTTTGGGGCCACTGCTGTTTGTAATATTTATTAATGATCTGGATGAGGGTATAGTTGGGTGGATTAGCAAATTTGCTGATGACACCAAAGTCGGTGGTGTGGTAGACAGTGAGGAAGGGTGTCGTAGTTTGCAGGAAGACTTAGACAGGTTGCAAAGTTGGGCCGAGAGGTGGCGGATGGAGTTTAATGCGGAGAAGTGTGAGGTAATTCACTTTGGTAGGAATAACAGATGTGTTGAGTATAGGGCTAACGGGAGGACTTTGAATAGTGTGGAGGAGCAGAGGGATCTAGGTGTATGTGTGCATAGATCCCTGAAAGTTGGGAATCAAGTAGATAAGGTTGTTAAGAAGGCATATGGTGTCTTGGCGTTTATTGGTAGGGGGATTGAATTTAGGAGTCGTAGCGTTATGTTGCAACTGTACACAACTCTGGTGCGGCCGCACTTGGAGTACTGTGTGCAGTTCTGGTCCCCACATTACAGGAAGGATGTGGAGGCTTTGGAGAGGGTGCAGAGGAGGTTTACCAGGATGTTGCCTGGTATGGAGGGGAGATCCTATGAGGAGAGGCTGAGGGATTTGGGATTGTTTTCGCTGGAAAGGCGGCGGCTAAGAGGGGATCTTATTGAAACATATAAGATGATTAGAGGTTTAGATAGGGTGGATAGTGATAGCCTTTTTCCTCTGATGGAGAAATCCAGCACGAGGGGGCATGGCTTTAAATTGAGGGGGGGTAGTTATAGAACCGATGTCAGGGGTAGGTTCTTTACCCAGAGGGTGGTGAGGGATTGGAATGCCCTGCCAGCATCAGTAGTAAATGCGCCTAGTTTGGGGGCGTTTAAGAGATCCGTAGATAGGTTCATGGACGAAAAGAAATTGGTTTAGGTTGGAGGGTCACAGTTTTTTTTTAACTGGTCGGTGCAACATCGTGGGCCGAAGGGCCTGTTCTGCGCTGTAATGTTCTATGTTCTAAAGTGGATCTAGCTGAGGAACATACAGCTTATCTTGCTAATGGAAGGATGGTGGAGGGAGACCAGCGATTGAGGTAGGTTGGGGGTGTGCTCTGCCGAGGGGGGCCTGCCTCCCAGAGGGGTCTGATCCGGGGGGGGGGGGGGGGGGGGGGGGGGGGGGTCTGCCGGGGTGGTTAGCGGGGGGTCTGCGAAGGATGGTCGAGGAGGATGGTGACTTCACAAGGGCAGAGAGGGCTTCGGAGGTTCCCCTGCAGAATAGAAATCCGCTTCGGACTTTTATTCTGCAGGTCACTAAAAGCGTGGATCTGGAACGGGCTAGAAGACGGTAAAGTGGGATTTGGCGGTAGGGTTGGGCGTGCGGTTCATTAAGTCAATTTAAATGCATGCTAATGCATTTAAATCATCGGGCTGCCCGATTTGGGCGCGGGCCGGACCCGCACCCGAATTGGGTGTCGGTAAAGCCGCGATCTGCTCGGAATCGGGTGCAGGTCGCGGTATAGGCTCAACGCCCAACTTTACCGTGATTTCGCGCCCGAAAACAGGCGCGAAGTTTTGGTAAAATCGGGCCCTATGTCGCACCTATTCTGGAGTTGAAGCACTTCGCTGGTAGGACATATTAAAGGATCATAAGTGAGAACATTTTCTTCCACAAATATATTGGACAAGACCCAAGTTTCCCATTTAATAAGCCTTCAGATAGTGAAGATAATATTAAGAAGAACAGTATTGTTCTTCAATAAATTACTTTAAGATTTTTGATGAATATAAGCAGAAATATCCAATTCGTATCATAAGATATTGATCGTCATAGCATCACGGCTGCATCAGAACACGTGATTGAAATCTATTGTCCTACCATGCCATCTTTCCTTTTTGAAATCTTATTGTTGTGAAATGTTTTTATTCAATAGACAAATAGTGTCACCCATTTGACTTCATTTTAAACCCATCCTATAATTTTCACTGTTTTGACACAGATTTGATAAAGACAACACAGCGAATGCGGGTCAGCAATATGTTTCCATAAATATCACCTTTAAATGAAAGCTGGAACACCATGATCGGGATCCTCCCGAAAAAAGCCGAAGTGCCCAACAGGAGGGAAAACGGGAGGTTTTCCCACAAACTTTTGGATGTACTTAGTTTTACGAACCTCCGGCACTCTGTGCATCACGGAGAGATTCATGCCGGAAAGTAGGAGGCAGAGCCTCATCCCACTGGAGAAGCTGGCATCAGCGTGCTGACTGGGCCACTGCGTGTGCACCAATCTGTCAATGGGGAGATGGTGCATGAGCACTGTCCCCCACCCTCCCCCCAATCACTGGCTTCCCAACTTCCCAATGTTATCCCCGACCTCCCCCCATCCTCAGGCCAGCGCCCATGGCCAACCCCGATCTCCTCCCCCCCGCCCCCTCTCCTTATTGGCCAACCCCGACATCTTATTCCCCATCTCCCTGCCAGCCCCGATACCCCGATATAGCGATTTCCTTATGGTAATCAGCCCCGCACCTTACATCAGAGAAAAGGGGCCTGGGCTACTCCCGATCAGCTGGACGCCAGTGGCAAGTCCCGCTACAGGTTCCCTGCTGATGTCTCCCGGCCTGCTGCGCTACTCGAGCAGCGCAGCGGGCTGGGAGAATCCTGATCTATGTTTCTTATCTGTGAAACATCAATCTTAACTTTCACATCAAGTGTTTGTCCCACGGTCAGCAACGTTTATGATCACACTTGTAAAACAAAATATCCAGTAATCAAATGCTAAATTAAAAATGTTAAACAAGTGACCTGACCTCAAGGGCTCTGAGAAACTGATCACAAGATGATTATTTTTCTACATTACAACAGTGACCACACTTCAAAAGTACTCCACTGGCTGTAAAGTGCATTTAAATGTCCAGTGGTCATAAACGGCGAAACGTCTTCCTTTTTGATATTTAATTAGGTTTATACTGGTATGTATAAAACAGCAGCTTATGTTTAGTTCTTACGACTCAAATATTGTGGATTTGTGCCAAGGCAGAGTGGTAAAGCCAGCCAGTGGAATGGAAGTTGTTAAATACAATGGGTTCTATGATCATTACCAGTAAAATATTTTATACTAAATGTGGCCAAGCCTGGGGAAAATAGTCAAGTCCAAACCAGCTGTCTGGCTTTGCTTTATTTAGGATGTGAGAACAGTTTCGTTGCTTCCTACTCACAAGAAATTGGTAGTTCATGCTGTAAGGATTGCATTACAGAATATTTAGAAATTGAACACAAAATCTTTTGTTTTTCACCCTCTTCCTCTATTTTCAAATTTTTACTCCCCTTCAATGCCCATTCACATTATCTTTGGCTGGGATACAGAACCAAAAATACTGCACTTCTGGACACCCATAATATCATTACACTTGATTGTCAAAGCCTTGACATAATCTTTTACTTTTCCTCCAATATTGCCCTCTCCCTACAAAGCAACACCTGGGGCAGGATTCACCACTCAACCAGCCCACTATTGGCAGGCAGTGGGATTGGTCTTGTTGCTGTCAATGGGGTTTCCCACTGAATGCACCCCTCACTGCCATGAAGACTGCAGTGGGGTGCGCCTTTGGCAGAATAGGAGGATCCCGCTGGCATCAACAGCTGGAAAGTTCCAGCCCTGATCAGAGTTGGAACTCGGTGGAGTGGCAACTCAAATGTGCACTATACGATTTGCAGATATGATAGTGAGTTTTATGGGGCGCCTGGACAAATACATGAATAGGATGGGAATAGAGGGATATGGTCCCCGGAAGGGTAGGGGGTTTTAGTTCAGTCAGGCAGCATGGTCAGTGCAGGCTTGGAGGGCCAAAGGGCCTGTTCCTGTGCTGTAATTTTCTTTGTTCTTTATACTGCGTGTTAATATTAAAACAAGCTATTCTCTAAAACTACTTCAGATGGTCATAATTTTGGTTAAGAATATGCAACTGAAAAGCAGCCTGTTTGATTTGTTTCCTTTGTGTGATACGTCAAGCACAAAACATACTAAAACTGAAATTTTGAAAGAGCATGAGGATAACACAATGAAAGGAGTACATTAATGAACTATCTTGTTCTCCCTCCCATTTCCCAGATTTGAGGTGGAGATGCCGGCGTTGCCGGCTATTTCCCGGATAGTTAGCTCTCTATCTTAGCCAGGTTAAGGAAGACATTGGCCTGAATTTTCCAGCAGTTCATGCCCTGCCACCGCTGCAAGCGAGGACAGAGAACTTGGCACTCAGCCAAATCTCCAAATCACTACAGCGGATCAGAAAATCCCGCTGGCGTGAACAGCTGGAAAGGTTCGCCGATTAAATGGAATGAATCTGCTTCTTGGGGGGGGGGGGGGCAATATGGAAAATCATTAGGAGATTCCAATTTGTACAATTCAAGACATTGGTAGGAGTTTGTAAACAGATCTAGTATCCCCAACCTCTTGCTGAAATTTTTGAATAGCAATATAATTAGAACATAATTCCCGATCTAGTGTGAAGATAGTAAGTGAAAGTAACTCTCTCAAACATGCGTTGTTATCTATTGTGTTCAGTAGTAAAATATCTGTTGAAACTGCTTCATTTCAGAATTTCACGGGCTTAATCCCAGAATCACAAAAGTTTCAAAGGCAAAACAGTTTAATTATTAACTTGGTTCTTTAATCATGTGGCGCAGCAGAAACAATTATAGGCAGCAACTTGTTATATCTAATTATTGAATTCAAGTCTTATTGGCGGCCAGCCCAGCATCGAAATAATAGTAGTTAGCATGCCTATCATATGTTTAGATGAGTTTAGGTGTCAAGAAGCCATTTTTTTTCTATTTGCCCCCTATAACTTTGCATAGAGTTGGTTGCCTTTTGTATTTTAATTCTAACTTCTAGCCCCAAACTAGACACCTGATCTGGCTAAATCTTGAAAAAGGTCTGGTTTCCTTGCCCATGTCAATATTGTGAAGGTGAAGCACCAGCTATAACATTTTAACCTTCATTTAAAAAAGTTTTCACAAAGCCAATCTCTCTCAACTTTACAGCAGTACGTATCCTGGATGCTAATCAACCTGAATCTGGGTTCTTTTAGAATGAACTTCAATACTTAGCTGTAGATTGGCTCATTCGCCAGAAGACATTTACCCTCATCAACTACACCGGACAAAAATGCAGTCCGGGTTATCATTATCAGTTGTTCCCCAAGTGAAGATTGTACAATTGTCTGGAATGCTCTCCATGCTTTATTTATTCTGCCTATCCTTTAATTGTACTGAAATGGTAATTGAATAGGGAACTAAACATGCTTCATGTTTTAAAATAAAATATTACAACCTTCCAGGAAAATTGCAGTGTGTTCATCTTACTGTTGTTTCCCAGTAATTAGTCCCAGTGGATGAACAATTGCCAGTACTTGAACTGAATTGGTTAAATATCATGTTTGAATACAAATAAATCATCTGATTCCATCATATTAAGGCAACCAGTATATGTAATGAAAGGGAAACCTTTTTGCAGGATTACACTTTGAAATTTAAATCACTGTACTTTCTTCTTTCAGTAAAATTATTTTTAAGTGGGTAGTACAATTATTTAATTTTTCCTTTTGAAGATTGCCGGAATCTCCTGTGCAGATACAAGATTGACACTTTTGCTTCCTAATGCTTTAGTCAAGCTGGTTTTTTCCATGTTAATTCAACCCCATGCACAGCTGACCTGAACTCTCACTTTTGGCTTACAGGGAGCAGTCTGCTGTCTTTCACACATGTACAGTGGAGATACTGCACTGGGCATTATGTTATCTTCTCACTGATCACGAACACAGTCGGCAGGATAGAAATGACTTGCGAGTGCACTGTATGCTCTCACATTAGAAATGTATCCACTTTATTTTAAAACGTAGACTGGCCTGGGACTGACAGCTGTCCCAGCAAAAGGCTTTTACACTTGAGTTGAGCCCACACACAAAGCATACTCAGACCTGCCAGCTTAGTTTAATACATCCAAGTACAGACCCTTTGAAGGACAGAGATTTAGAAACAGAAAGGGAATGGTTCGCAACAAAGGAGGAAACCCCAAAGGATTAATTTGTCTTCATAACTCATATCAGCAAGCATGCTGATGGTCAAATAAATCATGTTAATATGATTCCATTTTTAACCTTGCTTTTCTTGTAACGTAAACATTAAAATATTAAATACTCCAGTGTCTCTGAAAACAAAGAACTGCTTATTTTAAATATGCAGACTGTAACCAGATGTATGCCAATTTTATCATATGTATTTTACACATCACATCATGTGAAAGAACCATACTTTTTTCACCCAGGAAATAACTATTATATTGTTATGTTAAACTGGACACTAAAACCCAAAAGCAACATCCAGTTAATTATAAAAGTGACCTACCATGATATTCTTGACCAGGCACATAATATCCTGGGTTTCCCACAATATGAAGTGACATCAACACCTCTCCCTGTTCTCCATCGCCCTCCAGCTCTCCATGGTGGGTACAAAGGAAAAAGAATGGGGCAAACCTTGGGTAAAACCCCACAGATCCATACACCGAATCTGGCAAGAATATTCCAACCAGAAACAGCAAAGTCCAAGATTTAAAGCATCGTTGTTTATCCATATCTCCGTTCTCTTCGTATTCCGTTCTGCTGGGAACCCGGTTCTTGTGAATGAGAGTTTTTTTTTGCTGTATTAAAGAGATTACAAGTTTAATGTCAGGGAGCTTCTGTTGGGAAAGTCATAAGCCAGGAACTGTAGGAACTGCCAGCTGTCAGCTGTTTCTACTGCATTCTAATACATCAGCTTCATAAGCTGCAATACAGCTTTCGAACACGTCTTCTTCAGAGCATATTGTATTCCACTTTCCAGCCCCCTCCCACGTGCCTCAAGGCGCGTCTTTTTTTGTTAACTTTGTTTTAGGAGGCAAACGCCTTCCCTTCAGTTAGAACACTGACTAAAACTGGAAGCTGATCAGGCATAAGATTCAGTCACTGGAAATAATTTATTTCCCCTGCCGTTTTTACTGGAGTGCTGGAAAACTCCACCTTCTCAGATTAACATCAGACAGAGGAAGCCATTCCTCACTCATTCTCTCTGACTGTCCAAAGCTAGAAATCTCTTATTTACGCCTTGTCTTGTTACTAAATAGACAAATGGTTAAATCTGAAGAGCAAACACCAAGCATTGTTAGTCCAATGGCATATACACTGAGAGGCAGCTTAAATGCTGTTTCAGTTCTAAAGTGCTGACCACCAAAGACCTTTATTAACGTAATTAATGGTTTAATTTCACTTTTGTAAAAAGTCTGCTTGACGCACAATGGTCAAAAAGCTCTTGAAAATCAGGATTTGCACCGGGCACTTAAAACAAATTAAACTATTAACTGTGGTAGCGATTGTGTAAATTTAAAAAATGTTAACTTCCCTTGTTCTTAGATCTTTTTTAGATTGAATACTGAACTGCCAAAATAATCATATGATATTCAAATATTAACCCTTCCTGCACCATTACAGAAGCAGTACAATTATATAAAATTGCTGTGTTATTACCTATATAAAGACCTGGAATTCAAGTTCTAACTTCTGTCTCAGCATTAGCTCAGGATATCAAATAAAATAACCAGTGGATACCAAGCATTAGGAAAGGAATTCTCTGTTGATTCAGCCAGCATAATATTTTGGATGATCACATAAGGTAATAAATTAAAACATTAAAGCTCCATATAGACACATCCAGTGGATTACAAGCCATATGGCAGCTCAAATTAAACAACTTAATGTGTTTCTAATAAAACATTAGGCCCACCTTATTTAGTTTTGAGAGAGCTAGGTTTAGCATAAGTACCTGATGAGGAAAAGTTTACATTTTTGCAATTCATGAACTCAAAACAGCACCCTGAAACAAAAGTCGACAAATGGTTTTGAAGTTCAGCTACTCTGACACATTCCACTGGGGGTTGAGGGGGTGGTTAATGTTATGCTAATTATTAATGCCATGTCAACAGAACTTTAACCTCACAGCAAATAAGTTTACACAAGTACCAGTACACATTTCATAGTCAACTATTTAGCATGGCTGAATTAGTCATAACGGCTTCATTAAAAGAGATTTCTGTTAATTAGTATCATAACTTCTAGGCTGGAGAGACAGCTCCTACATACAAGGTAGTTCACTTCATATTACCTGTAGAATAAATAGACAACTGGAAAAGTACCTGTAGAGTTGTTTGCAATTTTATTTTTTGTAATACAGACTAACTAAGAGAAAATCAGACTGCTCTTTGTTTGAATGCTTTCTCCAGTCCACCTAACAAATTCAAAGATATTTAACCATTTCATTGGCCTGACATTTCCTTCCTCCTGCGCTGTGGATGGTTCTAAATGAGGCTCATCAACAATGTGTTGTATTTGTTTCATGATATTACCTTACAGATGCTGCAGAATGTGAAGACCAATTAACTGAACGTTTATATTAACTGATACAAACTATAGTAAGATCTGGATTGATTTCATGTTAGAAACTGATCAGAAATAGGATTCATTAAAAAAAATCTCTCAGTAAAGGGGCAATAATTGCACTGGGCAAAAACAATTGTTAATTCAATTGTCTAATAAAGGTGGTTAGTTTATTTCCATTTGTGTGTTAACGGTTACAAACCAACTGACAACTCTTAGGCTATATTTTATAATTGTGTACAAGTTAAAGAAAAAATATTTTACTAAACTATTACATGATACTTGAAAAAGTAACTAACTTTTTTTAGCATGCACCATAATAACCAAGTTAGGCAATAGCTTCCGCAGTGGCGAAGTGGAGCAGATGGATTAAGTGGTTAAGAATGCATATGGTATACTTGCCTTTAATAGTCGAGGGATAGAGTTTAAGAGTAGGGTGGCTCTACTGGAAATATAGAAAGTGTTGGTTATGCCACAGCTAGAAAATTATGCGGAGTTCTTGAATGCACATTATAGGAGGGATATGATCGCACTAGAAAGATGCAGAGAAGGTTTACCACTATGTCGCCTAGGCTAGAGAGTTTTAGTTATGACGAGAGATTGGATAGACTGGGGTTGTCTTCCTTGGAGCAGGAGACTGAGGGGGAAGATGACTGAGATGTATAAAATTAGTAGAGATAAAGATAGATAGGAAGAAACCTTTCCCCTTGGTGGAGGGATCAATGACCAGCGGGCATTGATTTAAGGTAAGGGACAGGAGGTTTAGAGGGGATATGAGAGAAAACATTTTTCAAAGGGTGGTGGAGTTTGAGACACTGCCTGAAAGGGTGCTGGAGGTAGAGACCCTCATAGCATTCAAGAAGTATTTAGATGTACACTTATGATGCCAAGGCATACAAGGCTATGGGCCAAGTGCTGAAAAATGGGCTGTCAATGACCCTCTGGGCTTTCCGCTGAACTTTGCTAGGAGGCAGTCTTCAATGATGTTAGTCATTGATTGGTGTGCGTCACAGCTGCAGTCGAGTTCCCTGCAAGGCCCCACTTGTGCCAATTTGCTACACAAGGGCCTTGGCTATTGCAGAAACAGTTGAGAAGTGCCCAATGTTGGCATAGCAAGTTGAAGCCAGGTGGGTGAGCTGTGGGATCTGTGATGAGGATATGGGTTTTAATGGTGGCGTGTTGATTCCACTCCTGCTGCCATAGTGGCTCTGCTGTTATTCCTTGGCAAGGTGGTCTTAGTCATACAGACTGGCATGATGGGAGGAGAGCACCAGGTGGATTGGTAAGGTCCTTGCTTAGCAGCAGACTTGGGTTGATGTAAACTTTCTCCAGGAGCTTTCTTGTTGCAATATCCATCCTTATGTAATGGGGTGGCATGTTGCTCAGGACTGGGAGCCAGGGGGGTTGAGTTGACCTGCAGGTACCTGAAATGACATGCATTGTTGAGTTGGGTATTGACAAATCTGGTATGGGATGCATTGTACCATTATGGTGCACAGTACTCTGCAGTCAAGCAGACGATGGCAAAAGCTGGGGTTCTTAAGATGTGTGTATTTGCACCCCATGAAGAGTCAGCAAGTTTACTGAGGAGTTTATTTCATGTTTTGATCTTTGCTGCTGTCTTGTTCTTTTATATGAGAGTTTGGTCAAAGGTAACACCAAGACAAATGGGATGTTTGTGATTCAGTCTCTTGCCCTACAAGGGGATGCTGAGTTCCTTCTTGGCGCTGGCATTGTGGAGGTGGAATATACTTGAGACTGTTTGGTTGCTGCTGGGCTGAAATCAGCATGTCTTGCTGTAATTGGCCAGCTTTGCAACATCATTGTTTAGTGTCGCCTCTGGTTTAGAAAATGTCCACTCCTGAGAGGCACAGCACATGCTTTCAGTATAGATGAACGTCTGAGGCAGATCGTTGATATCGAGATTGAAAAGGGTTGGGTGTAGAACAGATCCCTGGGGAAGCCTGTTGGACTGTTTCTTCCAGGCACTTGTCTCATCACGCACGTGCACCCTCAACAGTCTGTCTTGGAGTAATAGTTCGATGTTGTCAGTAACCCACAGAGAACTCCTGTGATTTCGACAAGGAGACCAGTGTGCCAGAACGTGCCATATGTTGCAATGAGATTGAGAAAGACAGCGCCTGTTTTCAACACCATTCTCAATGAAGACTGACTAACTTGTTTTTGACAAGTGTCATTATGTAAATATTTTTCACTTTGAGAATAACTGATGGTACAATGATGGTGTGTCTTCAGAAGCAATCTTACAAGCAGAGCACTAGAGATAGCCAACCTGTTGGTCACCAAATTGTTGGGACATAAAATGGGCTGGTTGCAACAATACTGCTCTTTTGTTTCAGCAGTAGGTATTTCACACACTGCATAGATCCTTCCAAGTTCCCCTGCTAAATATGAGATACTACCAAGTAATAACCTTAACACTGCTTAGCTTTTCTACATTTATTTTTGGCTGCTCTGGCATCCTTTATTATTCTGCACTACCTCTCCATCATCACATTTTGAGAATATAATGCAGCATCTACCTCTTCCCTAGGGCATACTTTTATTTGTGATTGAGAAATTTGAGATCTTCATACATGGTATTGCAGAACCAAGTTTTCACATCGAATAAAAATAGATGAAAAAATAGGTTTTATTACCTCATTAGATTTGTAATCAAGAATTCTAGTAGAGCACTTACTGCAGGAATGCTCAGTGGAATGTATTCTTTTATTCTAGATGGACCCGCAATTATATATATATTGCTCATAACTGAAGGACTACTTCACCATGTGCATCGACCCTTCAGGAGCACAATTTCACTTCCAGCCTCTTGTATGATTGTAATTTTCTGTGTAGCGTTTAAGACAATGCAGCACAACGCAATAAATTTTTGCCAAAATATACAATAGTGCATCACTTCTTTTGATCAGAGAAGAAAATCATTTTCTAGAGTGCAAGAATGAGGAAAGTGAAATTAGATATTAGTGTAATTTATTTAAAAATTCTCAGGATCTGGATACTGCTGGCAAGACTGCTGTTACCTGCCCAACACAAGTCACCCTGATACAACCAAGTGATTTGCTAGAAACAGTTAAGAATTCAATGTCAGTATGGGAATAAGGTCATAAGTCTTATTTTCCCTAAAAATATACCATATGCATTTATAAAAGTACATTACATGATGATATTACATAAGGTGTAAACCAAATCAGTTTCTTCCAATACGGTTATTATTCACTACATTTATTACAAGATTCATTGCATGTCAAACATGCAGCCCAATGGGTTTTACAGTTTCCAGCCCCTGTGTACTATGGCTGAAAAACCTTATAAGAAGTCTCACAACACCAGGTTAAAGTCCAACAGGTTTATTTGGTAGCAAATACCATAAGCTTTCGGAGCACAGCTCCTTCGTCAGATGGGGTGGATATCCACCCCATCTGACAAAGGAGCTGTGCTCCGAAAGCTTACGGTATTTGCTACCAAATAAACCTGTTGGACTTTAACCTGGTGTTGTGAGACTTCTTACTGTGCTTACCCCAGTCCAACGCCGGCATCTCCACATCATGAAAAGCCTTAGACAGTGGCCTTTTTCCATTGAGTCTTTGCTGCAATCGCTTCACGCTTTAGTGCGTCCCTTAGCATGTAGGGCCTTGGAATATGCTAGCCTTCAATACTCGGCTGTGGACAAATCTGCACTGGAAGATGCACAAACCACAGAGCATCTTTCACCAAGTTGATTATCCTTCAGCAGCAGTTGATGTCCATCTCAGTGTGCGTCCCTGGGAACAGCCCACAAGAGTCCTGCGACACAGAGCTGCTCAGAATGAACCTTGACAAAAACCACTGCATCTCTTTACAGAGGTGACGAATAAGGTAGACCAGGGAAGGATGGCAGATTCCCTTCTCTGAAGGACATTAGTGAACCAGTTGGGCTTTAATGACAATCTGACAGCTTCAAATTCACATTTATTGAAGCCAGCTTTAATTTCCCAATCTAAATGTGTTGCCCATTTATGCCCAAAAACATTAGCAATGATGATTAATTCAAAAGCCACTAATAAAAAGGATACTGTATTTATTTTTAACAATGCAAAATTTAAATTACTAATTAATGTAAATGTTCACTTGCTCCATAGTGTTGAGCATTAGCAGATCCTGAACTGAGAGCAGTTCAAAGGCAAGTAGCTCAATCTCAGGTTGCACACAAGAACAAGCTGAAGTCCCAAAGGACATGTTGCTCAATTCAATCACAGCGACTTTTTAATCTGCACAGTACGCAGTCACACAACATGCATTTGTTAAATTTTCATCGGCTATAAAACAAGCAAGCTGAATGAAAAAGCACTGTTACCTAGTTGCCAAATCATTAGAGTATACACCATATAGAAATGAATGCTCTGATCAGGTCACATATTGATTATTATTCTGAGCTTGGTCACCAAGTTGCAAAAGAAACACCCGAGTCCTGGATGCGGTGTACAAAGGATTATTAATTGACCTCAGGTAAAAAGACTGAGTTAAAAGGACAGACTGAAGAAAAATACCACTACTATCCTGAAATAAGGCAAATGAGAAGGAAATTCTCAAGGCATACTAAGCAGAAGAATGACGGTAGGTTGGGAGCAATATTTTAAATTAAGATCCTGCTAACGGGACATGAATAAAAGCAATAATTGAGCAACATGTCCTTTGGGACTTCAGCTTGTTCTTGTGTGCAACCTGAGATTGAGCTACTTGCCTTTGAACTGCTCTCAGTTCAGGATCTGCTAATGCTCAACACTATGGAGCAAGTGAACATTTACACTAATTAGTAATTCACTGACATCAAGAAGCACATCTCCTCCACATTGTATGTGAGAGGTATTGCAAGAATGTGCTCATGAAACCTTTAAGAATTGTATGTGTAATCTTCCACCATTTTAATAATTGTTCAATGCTAGTGAGCTTGCCAGTTCATTTATTGTCTCCCCTTTCCCTGGTTTCAAATTGTTTTTGTTGCGGAAGCCAATTTAACAGTATAATGCTAGTTATGCAATGAAACAGCGATCTTACCAGAATTTGCTGAGTGTTCGTTTCCAGTGAGAAAAACGACATGTTTCTCACCAGAAAAACAGTTCAGTTTTTTCTCCAGATCTTACCACACTCCATCAAAAAAAACAGCTGGGCAAGTTTCACGACACATGTAGGGGGCAGGGCTTAAACACACCAACAAAGCCTGGCTGTACTGAAATCGGGGCACCATGTTTAAAGGGTGTCCTGATCAGTACATGAATAAACCACATCCCCTATCCTCAGCCCACCATGGAGGTCCACAACCCACGCCGCTCCCCCCCTTCAGAGCCGGCACTTCTCCTTCCAATCAGAGCCGGCACTGCTCCCCCCCCCTCTCAGAATTTTCACTTCTCCCCAACACCCCACAACAGTCACTGCCGGCACCCTTCCTCGTCCGAACATCAGACCCCTTCGCTCCACCCAGAATCACTGTTGGTAGGACTCCCTCGTCCCCAAACATTGGACCACTCCCCCCCCCCCCCCCCCCCACACAATCATTGTCAGCACCCTCCCACCCCCCAAATGGCCATCACTAGTTCCCAGCCACGACCATGCCACATAAAGATGAATTCTGTCCCCCACTTCTCTCCCCACGAGGCTCCCACTGGGATCCACTCCTGGCAATGCCCCCTGACAAGGGACACTGCCTGACCATATCCCTCTACCCCGGAAGCTTTATTCACCTTTACACCCCTGGGCGGCCTCCATGACAGGTTCACATCTAAGTGAACCTGTTATAAAACCGTGCGAATATATGGTAGGGGGTCAGTATACAGCAAGAGGGTGTGTTAATTATATTTAAATCTATTAAATATAATTAGATCAGGTTCTTATCCATTGTGGGTGCGAACCTGATTACGACACCAGCAAGGAGTGGCGAAAATTGGAAACCCACACAGACATGGGGAGAACGTGCAGACTCCACACAGACAATGACCCAAGCCGGGAATCGAACCTGGGTCCCTGGCGCTGTGAGACAGCAGTGCTGACCACTGTGCCACCGTGCGTATCTGTTATGACATATTGTATTTGAATTCCCTCATACAGCTTGTCTGTTGCATTTGAAATTAATAGGGCACAAATGTGCTGCTGATATTCAGAAACACGATCTAAAAACACAAGAAAAACCTCAGCCATTGAACAGAAATACCAGTGTTGTGACCAGTAAGGTGACATTGGACCACAGCTTTCCCGATGACCCATAAGAATGTAAGAAATAGGAGTAGAGCACAGCACATGGCCCCTCGAGTCTACAGTGCCTATCAATATGATCATGGCTGATCTTCTGCCTCAACTCCACTTTACGGCCTGCTTCCCATATCCCATGATTTTTTGAAATTAAAAAAAAACCACAGCCTTGAATAATTCAATGATGGAGCATTCACAACCCTCTGGCTAGAAAATTCCGAAGATTCACAACATTTTCAGAGAAAAAAATTTCTTCTCATCTCTGTCCTAAATGATCAACCTTTTCTCCTGTGTTCTATATTCCCCAAGCAGAAAAGTCAAGCACCTCCAGAATATTATGTTTCAATGAGGTAACTCTTCATTCTTCAAAACTCCAGAGTAGGCCCAATTTATTCATACTCTCATCATAGGACAACCCACTTGTCCCAGGAATCCATCTAGTGCCCCTTAGTGTCCTGAGATGTGTAGGTTAAAGGGATTAGCGGGTAAATGTATAGGGACATGGGGGTAGGGCCTGGGTGGGATTATGGTCGGTGCAGACTCGATGGGCCCAATGGCCTCTTTCTGCATTGTAGGGTTTCTATGATTTCTAGTGCAGCATGGTGCAGAAAAGTTACTGGAATTTTATAGATTAGAAATCTGTAAGAATTGTTACCATCAAAAGGGGGTTTAGCTCGGAGTTTACTTGAGCTAAAATATTTCAGGAAATGTTTGGAAAGTACTGTTGACTATGTAAAAGTGTCCTTATGTTTTAAGTTTTTAATACATTTTTAATTTTAATACAAAATTATCATAATTGGTCTGAGAGTTACTTATCTTGACTTCAGAAAACCTCCTAACACAAGTTGCAAAACCGTTCTGGCAGCTGTTTCAACTTTCCCTTTGGGGTTTGGGCAGCCTGGCACTTACCATCTGCTGTTCCATAACAGTGGTAGCAAGGCTTCCTTGTTCTTGTACTCCAGTCCTCTTGCAGCAAAAACCAACAGACCATTTTCCTTCCTAATTGCTTGCTGTGCCTGCGTGATAACTTTGTGTTCGTCGCAAAAGAATCAGTGACATAACATTTTTTCTCAGCATGTGGTTAGGATGCAATGCTTGAGACTGTGGTGGAGGCAGGTTCAATTGTGCCTTTCAAAAGGGAATGGAATAAGCACCTGAAGAGAAACAATTTGCAAGGCTGCAAGGATAAGGCAAGGGAATGGAACGAGGCCGAGTTGTTCTAGCAGATAGCCGGCGCAGACACAATAGGCTGAAAGGCCTCCTTCTGTATTGTGATCATTCTACAGCCCGATTAATCTATAACTCTACTTGGAGTTGGGTGGCATGGTAGCACAGTGGTTAGCACTGCTGCTTCACAGCTCCAGGGACCTGGGTTCGATTCCTGGCTTGGGTCACTGTCTGTGTGGAGTTTGCACATTCTCCTCATGTCTGTGTGGGTTTCCTCCGGGTGTTCCGGTTTCCTCCCACAGTCCAAAGATGTGTGGGTTAGGTTGATTGGCCATGCTAAAATTGCCCCTTGGTGTCTTGAGATGTGTAGGTTAGAGGGATTAGTGGGTAAATATGTAGGGATATGGGGATAGGGCCTGGGTGGGATTGTGGTCGGTGCAGACTCAATGGGCCAAATGGCCTCTTTCTGCACTGTACGGTATCTATGATCTATGAGTTACGTTGAATGAGAATATCCAGATGCTAACCTATTTTGATAGCCACAGTATTTGCATGGGTGGTCCAAGCAAAGTCTCTGGTCAATTGGTAATTCAGGATGTTAATGGAGGCGGATTCATTAATTATAATGCCAGTGAATGACAAGGGGAGATGATTAGATTTTCTTTTCTTGAAGATGGTTATTGCATGGCTGTTGTGAAATACTAACCTTACTTGCCACTTATCAGCCCAAGATTGCATGTTGTCCACATCTTGCTATAAACTGAGGAGTTGCATGTTGAACTGAATACTTTAGCCATCATCAGCAAACATCCCCTCTTCAGGCCTTATGAAGGAGGACCGGTCATTGATGAAATAGCTAAAAACGATTGAGCAAAATTCATTACCCTGTCAGAACTCCTACAGCAATATCCTGGGGTTGGGTGATTGGTCTCCAACTACAACCATTTCCTTTTAGGCGAGAGATGACTGCAGCGGGAGGAGAGCCTGCCATCTGATTCACATTGACTTCAATTTCACTTGGACTCCTCATTGCCACAGTCGATCAAAATCTGCCTTGATGTCAAGGGCAGTCACTCTCACCTCAAATAAAAGCAAAATACTGCGATGCTAGAAATCTGAAATAAAAACAGAAGATACTGGATAAGCTCAGCAGATCTGGCAGGATCTGTGGAGAGCAACAGTTAATGTTTCGGATCTAAATGATCCTTCCACAGAACTGTAGAAGGATTCAGGGACATTTAGATCCAAAACATTAACTCTGCTTCTTTCAACAGATACTGTCAGACCTGCTGAGCTTATCCAGCATTTTCTATTTTTATTTCATTCTCCCCTTTGATTTATTATTGTCACAAGTGTTAGTATACAGTGAAAAGTATTGTTTCTTGCACGCTATACAGACATTCATAGAGAAAGAAATAAGAGAGTGTAGAATGTAGTGTTACGGTCACAGCTAGGGTGTAGGTAAAGATCAGCTTAATGCAAGGTAGGTCCATTCAAAAGTCTGATGGCAACAGGGAAGAAGCTGTTCTTGAGTCAGTTGGTACGTGACCTCAGACTTTTGTATCTTTTTCCTGAAGGAAGATGGTGCAAGAGAGAATGTCCAGGGTGCATAGGGTTCTTAATTATGCTGGCTGCTTTGCTGAGGCAGCGGGAAGTGTAGTCAGAGTCAATGGATGAGAGGCTGGTTTGTGTGATGGACTGGGCTACATTCATGACCTTTTGTAGTTCCTTGCAGTCTTGGGCAGAGCAGGAGCCATACCAAGCTGTGATACAGCCAGAAAGAATGCTTTCTGTGGTGCATCTGTAAAAGTTAGTCTGAGTCTTGGCTGACATACCAAATTTTCTTAGTCTTCTGAGAAAGTAGAGGCATTGGTGAGCTTTCTTAACTATAGTGTCGGCATGAGAGGGACCAAGACAGGTTGTTGGTGATCTGGACACCTAAAAACATGAAGCTCTCGACCATTTCTACTTTGCCCATATTGATGCATGATGTGGAGATGCAGACAGGGGCACATTCTCCACTATGCTTCCTGAAGCCGATGACAATCTCCTTCGTTTTGTTGACATTGATAAAGAGATTATTGTCACCGAACCAGTTCACCAAATGCTCTATTTCATTCCTGTACTATGTTTCGTCATTGTTTGAGATCCGACCCATGAGGATGGTGTCGTCAGCAAACTTGAAACTCGAGTTGGAGGGGAATTTGGCCGCACTGTCATAGGTGTATAAGGAATATAGTAGGGGACTGAGAACACAGCCTTGTGGAGCACCGGTGTTGAGGATGATCGTGGAGGAGGTGTTGTTGATTGTAGTCTGTGGATTAGGAAGTCCAGGATTCAGTCACAGAGGGAGGAGCCGAGGCCCTGGCCATGGAGTTTAGAGATGAGTTTTGTAGGAATAATGGTGTTGAAGACTGAGCTGTAGACAATAAATAGGAGTCTGACATAGGTGTCTTTGTCATCTAGGCGTTCCAGGGTTGAGTGCAGGACCAGGGAGATGGCGTCTGCTGTGGGCCTGTTGCAGCGATGGGTGAACTGTAGTGGATCCAGGCAGTCTGGGAGGCTGGAATTAATTTGTGCCATGACTAACCTTTTGAAGCACTTCATAATGATGAATGTCAGAGCCACCGGACGATAGTCATTAAGGCACACTGCTTGCCTTTTCTTTGGTACTGGGATGATGGTCGTCTTCTTGAAGCAGATAGGGACTTCAGATTGTTGTAAAGAGAGGTTGATGATGTCTGCGGATATCCCCGCCAGTTGATCTGCGCAGGATCTGAATGCTCGTCTGGGTATCACATCCAGGCCAGTCGTTTTCCGTGGGTTGACCTTCAAGAAAGCTGCTCTGACATCTGCAATGACAACCCCAGATACAGGCTCATCAAAGAACAAAGAAAATTACAGCACAGGAACAGGCCCTTCAGCCCTCCAAGCCTGCACCACCATGCTGCCCGACTTAACTAAAATCCCCTACGCTTCCGGGGACCATATCCCTCTATTCCCATCTCATTCATGTACTTGTCAAGACGTCCCTTAAAAGTCACAACCGTATCCGCTTTCACTACCTCCCCCGGCAACGAGTTCCAGGCACCCACCACTCTCTGTGTAAAAAAAATCTGCTTCGTACATCTTTTTTAAAACTTGCCCCTCTCACCTTAAACCTATGCCCCCTAGTAATTGACTCTTCCACCCTGGGAAAAAGCTTCTGACTATCCATTCTGTCTGTGCTTCTCATAATCTTGTAGACTTCTTTCAGATCGCCCCTCAACCTCAGTCATTCCAGTGAGAACAAACCAAGTTTCTCCAATCTCTCCTCATAGCTAATGCCCTCCATACCAGGCAACATCCCGGTAAATCTTTTCTGTATCCTCTCCAAAGCCTCCACATCCTTCCGGTAGTGTGGCGACCAGAATTGAATACTATATTCCAAGGGTGGCCTAAGGTTCTATAAAGCTGTAACATGACTTGCCAATTCTTAAACTCAATGCTCCAGCCGATGAAGGCAAGCATGATGTATGCCCTCTTGACTATCTTCTCCACCTGCACTGCCACTTTCAGTGACCTGTGTACCTGTACACCCAGATCCTTCTGCCTATAAATACTCTTAAGGGTTCTGCCATTTACTGTATATTTCCTATCTGCATTAGACCTTCCAAAATGCATTACTTCACATTTGTCCGTATTAAACTCCATCTGCCATCTCTCTGCCCAAGTCTCCAACCGATCTATATCCTGCTGCATCCTCTGATGGTCCTCATCACTATCTGCAAATCCATCAACCTTTGTGTCTTCCGCTAATCAAACCATTTACAATTTCCTCCAAATCATTTATATATATTACAAACAGCAAAGGTCCCAGCACTGGAATGCCACTTGTCACAGCCCTCCATTCAGAAACCCTTCCAGTGCCACCCTCTGTCTTCTTTGACCGAGTAAGAAGTTTAACAACACCAGGTTAAAGTCCAACAGGTTTATTTGGTAGCAAAAGCCACAAGCTTTTGGAGCCTTAAGCCCCTTCCTCAGGTGAGTGGGAATTCTTTGACCGAGCCAGTTTTGTATCCACCTTGCCAGCTCACCCCTGATCCCGTGCGACTTCACCTTTTGCATCAGTCTGCCATAAGGGACCTTGTCAAAGGCCTTACTGAAGTCCATGTAGACAACATCCACTGCCCTACCCTCATCAACCATCTTCGTCACTTCCTCAAAAAACTCGATCAAGTTAGTGAGACACGACCACCCCTTCACAAAACCATGTTGCCTCTCGCTAATACGTCCACTTATTTCCAAGTGGGAATAAATCCTGTCTTGATGAATCCTGTCCAATAATTTCCCTACCACTGATGTAAGGCTCACCGGCCTGTAATTACCTGGATTATTCTTGCTATCCTTCTTAAACAAAGGAACAACATTGGCTATTCTCCAATTCTTTGGGACCTCCCCTGTAGCTAGTGAGGATACAAAGATTTCCCTCAAGGCCCCAGCAATTTCCAGCCTTGCCTCTCTCAGCATTCTGCAGACTTGTCTACCTTAATGTTTCTCAAGAACCCCAATACCTACCTCCTCCTTTTTGATCTCAACATGACTCAAACTATCTACACACCCTTTCCCAGACTCATCATCCACCAAGTCCTTCTCTTTGGTGAATACTGACGCAAAGTACTCATTTAATACTTCACCCAATTCCTCTGGCTCCATGCATAGATTCCCTCCCCTGTCCTTGAGGGGGTCAACCCTCTCCCTAGTTACCCCTTTGCTCTTTTTATATATATAAAAAGCCCTGGGATTTTCCTTAATCCTGCTGGCCAATGCTTTTTTGTGACCCCTTTTAGCCCTCCTTACTTAAGTTTCTTTCTACTTTCCTTGTATTCCACACTTGCTTCGTGTTCCCAGCCTCCTAGCCTTGACAAATGCTTCCTTTTTCTCTTTGACTAGGCTCACAATATCTCTCGTTATCCAAGGTTCCCAAAACTTGCCATACTTATCTTTCATCCTTACAGGAATGTGTCGATCCTAAATCCCTATCAACTTACACTTGAAAGCCTCCCACATGCCAGATATTGATTTGCCCTCAAACTTCTGCCACCAATCTACATTCTTCAGTCCTGCTTAATATTGTTGTAATTAGTCTTCCCCCAATTTAACACCTTCACTTGAGGACTACACTTATCTTTATCCATCAGTACCTTAAAGCTTACTGAAGTGTGGTCACTGTTCCCGAACTGCTCCCCTACTGAAACATCGACCACCTTGCTGGGCTCATTCCCCAATACCAGGTCCAGTTTGGCCCCTTCCCAGTTGGACTATCTACACACTGTTTCAAGAAGCCCTCCTGGATGCTCCTTACAAACTCTGCCCCATCCACGCCCCTAGCACTAAGTAAGTCTCAGTCAATATAGGGGAAAAGTTAAAATTTTCCACCAAAACAGCCCTGTTACTTTTACACCATGCCAAAATCTGCCTACATATCAGTTCCACTATCTCCCGCTGGCAGTTGGGTAGCCGATAGTAAACCCCTAACATTGTGACTACATTCTTCCTATTCCTGAGCTCTACCCATTTTACCTCAGTGTATGAGCCCTCCGAGGTGTGCTCCCACAGTTTGGCTGTGATATTCTCCTTAACCAGTAGTGCAACTCCCACCCCTTTTACATCCCCCTCTATCCCGCCTGAAACATCTGTATCTTGGAATGTTAAGCTGCCAATCCTGTCCTTCCCTTAACTAATCTCTGTAATGGCAACATCATCATAGTTCCTAGTACTAATCCAAGCTCTAGGTTCATCTGCCTTATCTGTTACATTTCTCACATTGAAACAAATGCACTTTAGGCACCAGATCCTCTTTGATTAGCAACCACACCCTGCCGGCTCTTTCTCTGAATCTTACTGGCCCTACTCTCTGCTTCCCCTTCAGCTAATTCACCTTTGCTTTGGCTCCCACCCCCCTGCCAAACTAGCTTAAATCCTCCCGTGTGACACTAGCAAACCTCCCAGCCAGAATATTTATGCCCTTCCAGTTTAGATGCAACCCGTCCTTCTTGTACAGGTCCCACCTGCCCCAGAAGAGGCCCCAATGGTCCAGATATCTGAAACCCTCCCTCCTACACCAGCTGTTTAGCTACATGTTGAGCTGCCCTATCTTCCTATTCCTAACCTCGCCAGCACATGGCACAGGAAGTAATCCTGAGATTACAACCCTAGAGGTCCTGCTTTTTAACTTTCTACCTAACTCCCCAAACTGCTGCTGCAGGACCTCTTCACTTTTCCTACCTATGTCGTTAGTACCAATATGTACCACGACCTCTGGCTGTTCACCCTCTCCCTTCAGAATGCTTTCTGCCTGTTCAGAGACATCTTGGACCCTAGCACCAGGGAGGCAACATACCATCCTGGAGTCTCTTTCACGTCCACAGAAGCGCCCATCTGCAGCCCTCACCATAGAGTCCCCTATAACTATTGCTCTAGTGCTCTTTATCTCTCCCTACTTAACAGAGCCAGCCATGGTGCTACTGCTTTGGTTGCTGCTGCTGTTATCCCCTGATAGGCCATACCCCCCCCCCCAAATGGCATCTCGTGGGCTTTTTGTATAAACAGACAGCATATACCCAAGCAATTTTCCCACACTGTTGGGTAGATGCCAGTGCTGTAGCTGTACTGGAAAAGCTTGGCCAGGGGTGCACCTAGTTCTGGAGCACAAGCACAGCTGGGAAGTTGTCAGCATGCACAGACATTGCTGTATCTTCAATATGTATTTAAATTACTGAAACACAGGCATGAATTAGTTTTACTATCTCCTAAAGGTGAAAAAACATACTCCTGGATGGATATTTCTCTTCAAATGTTTAATAAGATGAACAACAATAGAACACAATTATTGCATTGTATTTATTTCTATAAACTAAAAATAGAAGATTTTTTTACAAAATGAATAATTACCACAAAATTCCTCGGAGGAGCTATATTACAGCAGTCAACTCAAAAAAAGACCCATCGCAAATAAACGGCTGCCACACCACATTTTGAGAAAAGGATACTTCACAAAGGAAAATAATTGCAAGTAAATACATTTCAGGTAGCGTTTGTGCGAATATAATGTTATAATGTTGGAACAGATTGTGCTGAATTCCTGCTGCTAATAATTAACACTTAGCTCCAAAATACTGAAGAGTCCCTGGTAAATAGTTCATTGTAAAGATCCATTCTGACCAATCATGATATTTTCATCATATCCCATACTGTGCTAACACCTGCTTGGACAAATCCAATGCAGTCAAAATGCCTCTACCACTTATCAACAGAGTAGATAGAGCAGTATGAATTGGTGCAAAAGCATTGATCAAAGTTTGCAGTATCCATATGGTTGTGCATCTGGTCTCACAAGAAATCATACAGGTATCGCACTATGTCAAAATTCACAGTCCTAGAAGGAAGAAAAATGAAACAATAGGTTATTAATCACCGCACTGGGTTTGACCAGTTAATATTGTAATGAATTTAAATCTTACCTACATTAGAAATTAATCTTGTGCATGCTATAAACCTACCTGTTATTACTTGGTCCAGTTACATTGCACCTTCTTTGTAGTCTTAACATTGGATGCATACTACTTGTTGGTCATATATATTATTGGTTTTGTATGAAGTAAAAGGAAGTACTTAGAATTAAATATTTTAACCAGAGCCTAATTTTCATGTCCCTGGTAAACATCCTACACAGAAAGACGCATTGAAATTGGCTACCTGCCAGCATTCAGGTCAAGTGTACAACTGATGCTCTGGTGATGAAGGGGTATCACAATTGAAAATCAGGGGAGTGCCGAGGTTGAATCCAGGGGCAAGAGGCCTAAATTTCCCTGTCTGGCCTGAAGAAGTACGTAGTTTGTACAAAGAATAGGCTGCCTCTGGTATATTCCTTTGCAGGTTCAGCATTTTGATAAACTGTGTTATCCAACTATCAACACATGCCACTCGATATTTCTGTCATTTATGCCTATTGGTGGCCACAAAGATGTGGTCTGTTCAAAACATTTCAGAATTCAGCAAGGCTGTTGCTTGCATCTATATGATCTGTAACACTGCGATGGGTAATTCAGTTTGCCGCATCCAGAACCACTGTCTTGCTAGTCAGCTATAAGGCATGTTCATCCTTGTCCACCTTAGTTAGAAAAATTCTCAAATTGCTGACAGCAGTGTGGTGCACTCTGATCTCTTGTTTTGTGGGTGATGGTCCATTCATAGAAAGTCATTTTACAATGAAACATTTTAATGGCTACAGTTGTGTGTTTTTTTTTATTGACCGTTCATCTGACTGTTCCCTTGCCCACACCCACCCCCCTACCACCACCTGGATTATTTGCAAGACAAAAATAGAAAATGCTGGAGAAACTCAGCAGGTGTGACAGTATCTGTGAAGAAACAATAGAGCCAATGTTTCGAGTCAGGATGTTTCAGATTCCAGCATCCGCAGCCCTTTATCATGTTTGTAAGATACTTCCATATGGAGAAGTCCCATCCACATTGAGAGCAAAGCATAGAACTGTAACAATAATTGTAAATATTATCTGTGAGATAACAGATCTTTGGTTAATTGTAAGAAATGTACTAGTTTGACGCATATACTGACTATCCTGGGAAATAATGTTTTAAAATGTTTCTCCTCTTGAGGTGATGGTAGTGGTTCACTGAAAAATAGAGGTCGAATGAATGAAGAAAAATGTAACCCTTTATTTCAATCACTAAATTACTTTAAAGAACTGTTCAAATGGAAGTTGCTTGCTTAAATATTTCCTCAAGAGTTAATATCTCATCGTTCAGAACCCTCCAAGTACCTTAACTAAAGCAGTTCAATTTGAAATTCAATTACAAGGATAGACAGAACCACATTTATTTTTTCAAGTGATAAAACAAGAAATTTAGCATATCTCTTCATGCCATGACTACCTAATGAGACTTAGCAGTAATATTATTACAGAAAATTTGAACTAAGCTCATAATTGGGTATTATGTAAATGTAATTTGCATTCCATCTGTTTGCAAGACAAGTCCAAGCAAATATTTAGAAGTTCTCTTGAGGCATGATCTGTACCTGGTATCAGCCAACCAGCTTCCTACTTAGTGCTGAAATCTTTCACAAATTGGCATACACTATGCTTCCAAACATCAACAGGCTAGATTTAACGGTCAGTGGTGAACTAATGCCACCTACCGTACATTACACTTTCCCACAGACATTGCATGAAATTTGCACTGGAACTTGTGATGAGAGTCATTTCAGCACAACATCCTCTACAAGAGATTTATGACCTGTGAGAACAGAGCAAGCAACTATCTCCTTAAAGAAATATTTTATTTAGCACCCAGATTCTGAACTAGGAAGTGTAAATTAAAATATTTAATTCAATGTCAAATCCTGCACAGAAAACAAAACAGAGGAAAAAGAACAATGGTATTAAGAGATAAAAAAGAAGAATTTTTAAAAAACCAATTGTTATTTTTTTTAAATCTCTAACAATAATTAAACTCTGAAGGGAAGAGTCACCACAATCATAGTTCATTATTTCAGTACCAGAGAGGTTGCTTAGTAAGAATTAAGACTTCTCATGCCATTAAAAAAATATGTAGACAAGTCCTATCATCATCTACCTATTTAGAATTTATCTATCGCCTGCGTGCAGCAACATCACACTATTCCAGGCATCTCAATGCAGAATTTCTCAGCAAGCTACTACTATAAGGCAGTTTCTAGAGAAACCTGGTAAGTTAAAAAGCAACTTCCGGTATAGTTGTAGAATGTTACTCTCCAATTTATACTTTAGTAGCAATGAGTGCCAATAGTCTAACTGCTATTTTTATTGCAAAATCCAGGTTGAAGTTCCTATTCATACATTGAAATTCTTCCTTAAATTTTGGAAAACTCCCAGAGGATTGGAAAACTACCAACGTAACACAGGGCGGCACAGTAGCACAGCTGCTTCACAGCTCCAGGGACCTGGGTTCGATTCCCGGCTTGGGTAACTGTCTGTGTGGAGTTTGCACATTCTCCTCGTGTCAGCGTGGGTTTCCTCTGGGTGCTCCGGTTTCCTCCCACAGTCCAAAGATGTGCGGGTTAGGTTGATTGGCCATGCTAAAATTGCCCCTTAGTGTCCTGAGATGCGTAGGTTAGAGGGATTAGTGGGTAAAATATGTAGGGATATGGGGGTAGAGCCTGGATGGGATTGTGGTCGGTGCAGACTCGATGGGCCGAATGGCCTCTTTCTGTACTGTAGGGTTTCTATGGTTCTTCTATGGTTATTCAAAAAGGCAGACAAAAAACAGGTAGCTATAGGCCAGCTAATATAACATCTGTCATTGGGAAAATGTTAAGAGTCCATTATAAAGGATATGAAAGCAGAACTTTTAGAAATATATGATATAATCAAGCAGAATCAGCATGGATTCATGGAGAGGAAACCATACCTGACAAATTTATTAGAATTGTTTGAAGTGGTAATGAGCAGGATAGATAAAGGGGAATAGTAGATGTAACATACTTGGATTTCTGAAAAACATTTGATAAGTTACTGCACAAAAGGCTACTTAATAAGATAAGAGTCTATGGTGCAGGAGGTTGTATATTAGCATGCAACAGAGGATTGGCTAACTGATAGAAGATAGAGAGCTGGGATAAGAGAGGCATTTTCAGGATGGCAACCTGTACCTAGTGGAGTGCTACACAGACTATTGCTGGGGCTAGAATTATGTATAATATATATTAATGACTTGGACTAGGGAAGTGAATGTACTATTGCCAAATTTGCGGATGACACAAAAATTGGTGGGAAGGTAAGTGGTAAGGATGACACAAAAAGTATTTATAGGGATATAGACAGGTTAGATGAGGGGCAAAAAAACTTGGCAGATATAATATAATGTAGGAAAATGTGAAGTAATGCACTTTGGTAGGAAAATTAAAGGAGCTAAATATTATTTAAATGGATAAAAACTGCAGAAAACTACAGCAGAAAGGGTTTTGAGGGTCCTCATGCATAAATCACAAAAGTTAGCATGCAAGTTCAGCAGGTAATTAGAGTAGGCAAATGGAATGTTAGCCTTTATTTCAAAGGGAATGGAGTTTAAAATTGGCACTAGTTAGACCACACCTGGAACACCGTGAACAGTTTTGGTCCCCTTATCTAAGGAAAGATATACTGGGATTGGAGGCAGTCCAGAGAAGGTTCATTAGGTTGATTCCAGGTATGGAGGGATTTTCTTATGAGGAGAAGTTAAATAGTTTGGGCCTGTACTTTTTGGAGTTTCAAAGGATGAGAGATGACCTTATTGGGATATATAGGGTAGTCAAGGGCTTGACAGAGTAGAAGCTG
The DNA here is from genome assembly GCF_964213995.1 of Mustelus asterias. NCBI lineage: Eukaryota > Metazoa > Chordata > Chondrichthyes > Carcharhiniformes > Triakidae > Mustelus > Mustelus asterias. The sequence continues at coordinate 60,073,036 of NC_135819.1, forward strand.
AGAGGTTTTTTTCTTCTTGTGGAAGAGTCTAGGACCAACGTAATATCTCAGAGTAAGGGGTTTCTTCTCTCAGAGGGCAGCGAATCTGTGGAATTCTTTATTACAGAAAGCTGTAGAGGCTGGATCATTAAGTATGTTTAAGACTGAAAAATACAAATTTTTAATCAGTAGGGAATCAAGGGTTATGGGGATATGGCAGGAAAGTTGAGGATTATCATATCAGTCATGATCTCATTGAATAGCGGGGCAACCTTGATGAGCCAAATGGCCTACTCCTGCATCGTATGGCCCTGATTTGATTTAATTTATTATTGTCACATGTATTAGCATACAGTGAAAAGTATTGTTTCTTGCGCACTATACAGACAAAACATACCGTTCGTCGAGAAGGAAACGAGAGAGTGCAGAATGTAGTGTTACAGTCATAGCTAGGGTGTAGAGAAAGATCAACTTAATGCAAGGTAGATCCATTCAAAAGTCTGACAGCAGCAGGGAAGAAGCTGTTCTTGAGTCGGTTGGTATGTGACCTCAGACTTTTGTATCTTTTTCCCAAAGGAAAAACGGGCTGTCCAGCTCAAGGACTAAACTCTCATAATCACGTGACTGATCTCAGTTATATGCTAAAGAGTTCTCAGAAATATTATTTCAAATCAGCCACAATAATTAGTTTTCCAATTCCATCAGATATTTTAAGCTGCAGAATTAAAAGGCAAACCAATTGCAGTGAGACCTGAAATCGCTTTAACCAGAGTATTACATTTCTCCTGAATCTTTTAAGCTAAATACAGAATTTCTATTTATTACATAATACTGACCAGATGTGCTATAAATTTTCACTGTATTAAGTTCTGGTGCTATATGAACTTAAATTCTAATTGAGTTCATTTAAGACTTTAACCAGACATTTTGAGAAGTAACTCAGGAAATGCTAAATAACTTTAATTTAAAGATTGCAGGGCAGGACTTCACTAGCAGATGACGGCACATGCTTTCCAGCTCAGCCTTGAGCACAGGTTGACACTTGGTCTCTGCTCTCTCCCCATAACTTCTGCTGCTCTGTGGTCAGTAGGTTCTTTGACAAACTTACTCCGCAACTTGCTCAGTGAAAGCTGCTGCTCATTAACTCTTTCCAAGCTACAACCCACAACTTGATCAATTCTGTTATTGCATTCTGAGTGGCCTAAATGAGGCAAGGCTAATTCCTATTTGGTTTCAGGGATGCATGATCAATTTGTTATTGGCTTCTCGAGGGCGATGGCCATCTATTGATTGCATTTCCCATTGTCCCCGACTGGCCCCCCCAAGGCTTACTTGGTCCTTTACTTGGTCCAATTACTTGTGGGACCATCCTTCTCATTAAAATTTGTTTCTGTTACTTCTTTTAATGATAATGTTTATGATATCTTCATTGCCCATTTGTTCAGGATAGGGCAAACATGCAGTCATACCCTCATGACAGGCACTTTGAGCTCATCATCTCAGACTTTGTATAATTGGTATTAAATCAGACGAATGATTGTTTTTAGAGGTCATTTTGCTGGGTGATGTCTTTCCCTTTGCGATCACTTGGAATGCATTAGTTTACTTTTAAAACAAGGGATTGATAAATTGCTTATAACCTTAAAACTAATAAAGAAGTTTACAAAGTGGGTAGTACTTATAATTTGAATAGGGTATGCATAGAATATAGGTGAGAATGGTTTCAATGTCTGCTTTTATTTGAGTTAGACAGCATGTGATGTCTGGGAATATGGATTCATTGGTCCAGATGTTTAACTGATCTATAGGTACCAGTATGTCCTGCAGAACTTCATTAAAGGTGTTTATCAATGTGTTTTTGTGAGAGAACTGCTTTGCCATAATATGCTTTTGTTGTATATGTCAGTGCTTGGCATAAATCAATTAAAATAAAAAATAGTTTTAGAAAACTTAAAGTTACATAAATTACACAAAGTTTATATAAAATACATTTAAATTAATGCTTGAAACTGATTGGTGTGCTAAATATAACAACACATTCAACTAACACATTAAAATGTTAAAGAACTATGGAGTAACAAAAGCTAATTATAGAACTTAATTCTAAATTTACTAAATCAGAGATAATTACTATGAAAGAAAGTGACTTATTTTAAACAACACAAGTTAAACTGCACTAATTTAATGTACAAGACTGAATGTTTTAACACTAGTTTTTCTTTGCAGAATAGGTCTTTAAATTACAGGATGAAGCTGATAATTCTAATTGCTAGGGAGGTGGCTGGTTTCACATAAGTACTTTTGGGGCGGCACGGTAGCACAGTGGTTAGCACTGCTGCTTCACAGCTCCAGGGACCTGGGTTCGATTCCCGGCTTGGGTCACTGTCTGTGTGGAGTTTGCACATTCTCCTCGTGTCTGCGTGGGTTTCCTCCGGGTGCTCCGGTTTCCTCCCACTGTCCAAAGATGTGCGGGTTAGGTTGATTGGCCATGCTAAAAATTGCCCCTTAGTGTACTGGGATGCGTGGATTAGCGGGTAAAATATGTAGGGATATGGGGGTAGGGCCTGGGTGGGATTGTGGTCGGTGCAGACTCGATGGGCCGAATGGCCTCTTTCTGTGCTGTAGGGTTTCTTCTATGGTTTCTATGAACCTTGATGTCTTGCATCTTAAGGGCTATATGTTTTTCTCCCTTGTCATGTTTGACTATGCTGCTCAGACAATGAAATGAGCTAATGTCCCAGAATTCAGCATAAAATCATATTGGGTTGGCATACAGATTATTTGACTAATGTCCATAACTAAACACAAACTAATTGTAAATAATCAAAGTTAAACTTACTTACACTGTGAATATTGAACACAAATATTAGGCAGATGTATTGTACCAAAATGCCTTGCACCCTCCCTCCCATTATACTCTACATAAACTGAAATATTATCTAAAGCATCTAACAAACATATTTTTAATATTTCATCAGAATACAGCCAGCAGCTTAAAGATTGAGCATCATTTTTAAAGTTTATGAGGCGAGATAAAATCAAATATCTAATGGCAGATAATCATCAAAACTAACATATAGAATATACTCATCATACCTAGAGCCTCCACCGTGCAAAAGGATAACCTGATAATTTCATTCATATACCTCAGTTCAAATGTTTACAATTCAGCAGAAGACATGGTCATGTACCTGGCAATTGCTCTGATGAAATCAAGACTTGCTGTGCATTTATATTTTGGCCCATCCAGTTGATCATCATGACCAACATGGGTTAATAGTTGAAGTGCCACCAGCGAAGTGATCTGAAGATGCAAATAACAATAAGGATAGTTTCAAATAACAATAAGGATAGTTTTTTAACCGCATTCCATATTATTCTATAAATATTAGTTAAGTTGATAAACAAAAAGAAGCTTACAAAAGCTTAGACTATGCAATTAAAATATTTAGCAATTTTTCAGAACAATTAGTTCAACTAACACATTAAAATGTTAAAGAACTATGGAGTAACAAAAGCTAATTATAGAACTTAATTCTAAATTTACTAAATCAGAGATAATTACTATGAAAGAAAGTGACTTATTTTATCATCATGACCAACATGGGTTAATTGTTGAAGTGCCACCAGTTTTTTAACAAAGGATGTTTTTCAGAATGGAGATCTGTACCTAGTGGTTTTCAGTGCTGGGACCTCTGTTGTGAGGTGCGAGTGAGCATGCACCTACAAGCGCGAGTGCACCTGTGAGCATAAGCACGTGTGCACCTGTGAACGAGAGCACGCGAGTGAGAGGGTGCATGAGTGAGATTGTGTGTGAGCAAGGGTGTGTGTGAGTGTGAGTGTGTGTGTGTGTGGGAGTGAGTGTGTGTGCATGAGAGCAATGAGTGAGTGAGTATGCGAGTGAGAGCAAGCGAGTGTGTGCACGAGCAAGTGTGTGAGCATGAATGTGCATGACTGAGAGAATGTGTGAGAGAGAGGGAAAGAGAGAGCCTGGCTCACTCTCACATAACAACATACACTAACTCACACGGGGGCGGGGGGGACAGGATTGGAAACAGGAATTCCTGTGGCAATCTGATTTAGGTTGGCAAGATTTAGTGTTCCGATTTTCCCAGCCGCAAGCCAATGACATTGAACATCAGGATCCCTATTTGAATGTAGTTAAATGTAATTATCAGGCCTTTGTGCCTGATAGCTCCCCCCCCCCTCCTTCAATCTCTGTTGCGTTGGGGGGTGGAAGTTTGTTCTATTTTTACTTTTTTGTATTAGCACACCCTTTTTCTCCGATCTCTGAGCCTGCCTCACCAGCGTGATGTCGTCAGATCTGGCCCAGTGCCTAACAATATGGTAATTCTGGTGGTATCCATGTTGTTTTTCCCACATGCTGTCACTATTTGAAAAATAGAAAATTCTGTCCTGTGGGTGTGGGTGAAGGCGAGTGAATATGTATTCTGAGACTGAGCCAGTAAAACATAAATTGACCCTCACGCTCCATTGGTCATCTTTATTACACATAATTTAAATTATCAATTTAAATTGCTTTATTTTTGCTCAGCAAGGTGTTTATTTTCTTCAGACCACAATATTTTATTGAAATTCATATTTAATGTAGCACCAAATCTTATCTTTCGAAATTTGTTCATTAGCTTGAGTGAGGAAAAAATTGAAATGTGAGCCCCACACAAAAATATTGGGCAAGCCCACCTCAGATGCATTGTTTTCTTCTGCAACGGTTTCCAACTAAAGGTAGTGTACTCATTTCGATCCTAGTCACTGATAACTGCACTGTTGTCCTCTTGGTAATTGCCAAGCATTTAGAGTAATCACACCATCCCAAGCAGCTTGCAAATTTTTATCCTGGAGTCATATTTTGGTATTTCTTTCAGGTTCTGCAGCCATTGTGCTTCATTCAATCTTTAAAAAGGTTGAAAAAGAGGCAGAGACTATTTGCAACCACATTTTGAATAGCAATTTTTGACTCCCATGCAACCATTTACATTTAAGTGGTCAGTTCCTCTTACAAACTTCCCAAGAGCACTCTGTAACCTGTTGTCTCAAGCAACTTCTGTATTACCCCCATTTGGTGATCTCCCAGTGGTCCACAATATGGTCTGGGAGTTCATCCAAGTATTTAATTAAGGCCAATCACTGAAACTCCCAGAAGATTGGCCCACTTCCAAATGAGCAAATGTTATGTTCGCTGATCTGTTTTAGTCCCTTTTTAAAAAAATGTATTTTGCCAAATATACTTTACAATGGAAGTAATCCAAAGACCCATTTGCTAGTTCAAAGTACTGAAAGTTATTTATTCCAACCTTGAGTTCGCTTCTGGGAGGGCAGCAGAAATGCACAGAGCAACTATATTCCCTCTGTTGGCATTCCTGCCTCAGTGAAAGGAAACCTCCATCCATGTTCATGAAAGGAATAGTGGGTCAATGAGGTTACAAACTTGGATCATTAGCTACCACTTCACTCCTCTCCCTGGCCAACTCTGAAGCTGAACCTAACCACTGACAGTCTTGGCGTTGTATACGACCCCCGCACGTGCTTCCTACCACACATCTACTCCATTATTAAAACTGCCTACTTCCAACTCAGTAACATAGCCCAACTCTGCACTTGCTTCAGCTCATCTGCAGCTGAAACCTTTATACCAATGTTGACCTAGCCAGTCTACCATCTTCTACCCTACATAAACATGAATTCTCCAAGACTTTGCTGCCTGTATCCAAATTTCCATCAAGCCTCCTCATTCACTCGTTCCAGTGCTCGGTGTACTAAACCGGGATCTAGTCCAGCAACACAGATTTTAAAAATCTCATTTACCATTTCAAATCCCTCCATGGCCTCACCCCTCCTATCTTTGAAACCATCTCCAGCTTTACTATCCTCCTACATTTTGTATTCATCCAATTCTGGTGTCTGGCGTGTCCCCCAGATTTAATTTCTCCACCATTGACAGCTATGTCTTTAGTTGCCTAGGCATCCCAAGCTCTGGAATTCCCTTCCTGAACCCCTCTACTTCTCTCTCCTCCCTTTGAGATGCTACTGAACATCTACCTTTTATTTGTCTTAATATCTCCTTGCGTGGCTCAAAGACAAATTTTGTTTATGTACCTGTAAAGCATAGATACGTTACTCCATTAAAAGTGCTATATACATGCAAATAGCTATAGTGTGGTTGACGATGTGCGTATGTATGCAAAAACCTCTGTCCTCGTTCGCGGCTGTCTCTGGTGCTGCTGAAAATCACAGAGTTTTGGCTGGAACGCCAAATTCTCCATTATCACTTGCAGACGGGTGGGCACAGACAGGATCACAGAATCCCGCCTATAGACTTTCAAAGGATATAGACAATCTTGTTTACAAATTTGAAGTATGTGGGACTAAAGGGTCAATGGCAGTGGGGACATGAAATCAACTCAGGGACAAAAGCAGAGTCGTAGTGAATGGTTGCTTTAAAGATTTAAAGTAATCATAAATGTGGTTTTCTCTGGGATCAGTATTAGGACCACTGCTCTTTTTAATATATATTAGTGACTTGGGCTTGGATAAACTGAATAATTTGAAAGTTTTCAGATGATGTTAAACTCAAATGTGGTAAATAATGAAGAAGACAGCAAAGACAGTCTGACTGGTAAAATTTGCAGACATATGGCAAATTGAATTTTACATACTGAAATGCCAAGTAATGCATTTTGAGGGAACAATGAGTACAGAAAATATAAGCCAATCAACGCACCCTTAAAAGGGGTGCTGGAACAGATAGCATGGGGCGCATACACACACATTTGTGAAACGGCAGGAGAAGTTGAGAAGACTGTAAAAAGCATGCAAGATTCTTGGCCTCTTTAGTATAGGAATAATGTAAAAAAAGAATAGAACCAAAGCAAAATACTGCACATACTGGAAATACTCAGCAGGTCTGGCAGCACAAGAGGAACAGAGTTAACATTTTAGGTTGTCGACCTTTCAACAGAGCGACTGGACTATTCCCTGCGATAAACTTTTAGGAAAGATGTTAAGGCCTTAGTCAGGGTGTTGAAGGAGATTTACGAAAATGGTAGCAAGTGTGAAGGACTTCAATTATCATAGAAACCCTACAGTACAGAAAAGAGGCCATTCGGCCCATTGAGTCTGCACCGACCACAAACCCACCCAGGTCCTCCCCCCATATCCCTACATATTTACCCACTAATCCCTCTAACATACACATCGCGCGACACTCAGGGCAATTTCTTTTTAGCACGGCCAATCAACCGAACCCGCACATCTTTGGACTGTGGGAGGAAACTGGAGCACCCGGAGGAAACCCACGCAGACACGAGAAGACAGACTCCTCACAGACAGTGTCCCAAGCCGGGAATCGAACCCAGGTCCCTGGAGCTGTGAAGCAGCAGTGCTAACCACTGTGCTACCGTGCAGTTATGTGGAAAGACTAGAGGACTTGGGGCTTATTCTTCCTACAGCAGGGAAGGTTAAGAGGAGATTTGATCAAAGTGTTTAAAATCATGGAATCATTTGATGGAATTTATAAGGAGAAACTGTTTTCAGTGGCAGATGTCCAATAACCAGAGGACACAGATTTAAGATAATTGGCAAGCGGTGGCGACATGTGGAAATGTTTGTTTTAGGAGCAAGTTGCAATGATTTGAAATGCGCTGCCTGAAGGGTGCTTGAAGCAGACCCAATAGTAACTTTGAAAAAGAATTGGAATAAATCTTTAAAGGTAAAACTTTACAAGGCTATGTGAAAGGTTCAGTGGTTGGATAACTCCAAACAATGACCGGCACAGGCCCAACAGACAAAATGGCCCCCTTCTGCACTGTATCATTATGATTTTAAAGACCAAAAGATGAAACAAAAGATCTTAAATGTAAAATGCATCTGTTTACCAGTTAAGACTGCAGGACAGCACGGTAGCACAGTGGTTAGCACTGCTGCCTCACAGTGCCAGGGACCTGGGTTCAATTCCTGCCTCAGGTAACTGTCTGTCTGAAGTTTGCACATTTTCCCCGTGTCTCCGTGGGTTTTCTCCAGGTACGCCGGTTTCCTCCCACACTCCAAAGATGTGCAGGTTCGGCAGATTGTGTGCCGGGGGATTAGCAGTGTAAATACATGGGGTTACGGAGATAGGGCCTGGGTGGGATTGTGGTCAGTGCAGACTCGATGGGCCAAATGGCCTCCTTCTGCACAATAGGGATTCTATGTTGCACCATTTAAAAGTCGCATCCTTATTTATCCATTGCATTTTTCTAGTGTTTATTGAAGTGTATTAATCGGGTTAACTGAACACATTTTCCAGATGGTCCCCATTTGAAAATATAGCAGCGTTAAAAAATTTAAAAATAAATGTTTCAACAGAGATTTTATCACTACCATCCTCAACGGAAGGTAGAGAAACCTTCCTTTACAATACTTAGATCAAGAGCACAAAACATCGAGCACTACAAACACTACGTTCTCATAACTATTTGAAATGCCTGCAATTGAACACCAAGAAAGAAAACTCTTGACAGTTATCAGCAGACCCCAAAGTACAGAGCATTCTTTCAAGTCTACATTCCAACATGTTTCCACAGTAGCAAATTTTAAGAGTTAATTTATTTAAAAAGAAATATGTTAGGATTGCTGTGATGCAATACTCTGACTCACTAAATGACAAGATACAAGATTTGTATAACAGAAGAATAAACTGCAATGTTTTAAGTATGAAATAAAAATAAAAATACAGGGAATAAAAGAAACTTGCATTTATATAGCATCTTTCATGACCACAGGGTGTCCCAAAGCGCATTAACCAATTAATCACTTCTGAAGCGTAGTCAATGTGGTGATGTAGACAAACATGGCAGTTAAATTTGCAGGTAGCAAGGTCGCACAAACAGCAGTGAGATAGTGGCCAGATCATGTTTTCTTATAGTCATTAGTTAAGAGATAAACAGTAGCCACCCCTTTTAGTGCAAGAGAGAAGATATGTTGACTTTCCACCTTGGTGGAATACCTTGGTAAATCTTTGGCTGTCATCCCTTGCCACAAAGCACTAGGGTTTGCCTTGAAGCAAGCTTGCTCCAGGGTAATGAGGAGTTGCGTACATTGGGAAAATGAAAGTGACTCGGGCCCATATTGAGGTCAGGACCAGTGTCATGCAATGTGTCACACCCAGCACCCGGTAAAAGGGGAACATGTGAAAATTGTCTTCTTCATTTCAGAATTCTGTCAGCCACAAATTCTATTGTCAAATGGCAATAGTGTGCCAATTCACAAATGGAAATATTACCAAACATGATGGTGACATTTAATTAAGGAAATTTGTCGCATAGATAGGGTGCTTTGAACATACTGCAATTGCTGCCTTTCTCTCCCTCTGGTTTCGTTGGTCAAATTGAAAGGTCTAAGACACTTGGTTAAGGTTGAACAGTGACATATACTCTCACACATTTATGAAAATTAGGTCATATAATTTTCTTAACTAAAATTCTGCTCTTCCCTTTATGTGGATCTGGTATTTCTGCTCAATCATTATTACTTGAGTTGGGCCTCAACAGCGAGCGTCAATAGGCTATTCTGGCATGGAAAATCACAGCCTAGCCAATGATAGCACTTTCACTGCTGTTCTGGCTGAAATTACTCAGAATAGAACATGGGCCCTTCTTGGGTCCATCAGGGGAAATCCATAAATGTCTCCATAAATCCAGAGTCTCATACCCTTTATATAAGCCTCTAATAATTCGTAAGCTATTTCACTCAAGTCTGATTGTAAAATAATAAAACTGCTTTAATTAAAAAAGGGCTAATGAGGTCTCTAAACATAGAGGTTTATCATGCAACAAACCCACACTGCAGAGATTCTGATGTGTGTTCAAGTGTTGAAACAATTGAAATAACTTTCCAAAAATCATATTCAGAAATCACTATGAATCATCATCTTAACAAAAACAGATATAACCTATCTCAACTAAATCACTGTGCTTAAAATTAGGTGAATGATGATCACAGATAGATCGCAAATTACAAATGGAGACAATTTCACTCATGCGTGCCCAACTGTTGAATTAAGTATTTTTCTTTTAAATCTGCACTTTATATATCATTGCAATCCACTAGCTTCATAGAATCATAGAGTAGAATCACAGAATCTCTACTGTGCAGAAGGAGGCCATTCGGCCCATCGAGCCTGCACTGATAACAATCCCATCCAAGCCCTATCCTCTAGCTAAGGGACAACCAAGCCTGCACACCTTTGGACATGTAAGGTCGCTTTGGCTCCTTTTATAGTTCCTAGCCCTTCTTGGAAAACTTCCAGGTATTTGTGCAGGACTTCACTCAAGCAGCCATTTTCTAACTGGGAATTGTATACCTAATCCAGATGGATTTCTCTCAACCTGTTTTGCTCTATTAGGCTCGGGCCCAGCCCCCCACTATCATTAATGGTAACCGAACCAGTAGCGTTTCGTAAGAGACAGGACCAAAGGTTATACCCACAATTCTCAGGTTTCCCTGTATAAGTTCTCAGTTTTGCCAAAGTCTTGATTAAAGTTAAAGGTTGTAGTCCGGTGTGAATTTTACTGAACACTGATTGTCCAACCGTCGAAACAGCTGCACCTGTATCGATCTCCATTAATACTGAATGTCTATTTAACCATACGGTTATCTTAATTGGACATTTCTATGCAGTTTAATTGTTCCACATCAGATGTAGGTGGACCTTCCAGTGTGTGCACTCTCCTGGACATAGGCCTACATGTTGTTTGCCTAAATTTAGGACTTGAAGGTTTGCTTTGCTGTTCCGACTCCACATACCAGCAACAATTACAATGCCTTGCGGGTGGGATTTTGAAGGGACTGTTGACTGTCCCTTGGCTTTGCTTTGGGGTTGTACTGCAGGCAGACATGGATTTACCTGTATCCGGAGGCTATGTAATCACCTGAACTCAAGTGGTGGTCCCCAAACATGGTTTATATTAATATTTTAGAGGAAACATACAACAGATTTGTGAGCGAAGTAAAATGGAATAAAAAGGGAAGTAGCAACATGGATACAACATTGGGTGGGGAAGAGTGAGTAGTAGTTTGGAAGGTTTGTAGTGGAATTTCCCAAAGGTCAATGTTGGGACCCTTGGTTTTCCTGATATACATTAAATGACTTAGACCTTGGTGTACAGGTTACACTTTCAATATTTGCAGATGATACGGAATTTAAAAGCATTATGAACTGTGAGGAGGATAGTGTAGCACTGCCAAAAGACAGGTGGCAGATGACATATAATGCAGAGAAATGTGAAGTGATTGATTTTGGCAGGAAGAATACGCAGAGACAATATCAAATAAAGGATATAACTTCAAAACGGGGCAGAACAGAGGGGCCTGGATGTATATGTACATATCATTGAAGGTGGCAGAAAAGATTGAGAGCATGGTTAACAAAACATATATTAGTCTTAACTAATAAGAGAAAATGCAAGAGCAAGGAGATCATGTTGAACTTGTATAAGACACTAGGTCAGCCTCAGCTGGGTTGCTGAACACAGTTCTGGACATCGCACCTTAGGAAGGATATGAAGGTATTGGAGAGAGTGCAAAAAAGATTCAGGAAAATGGTTTCAGGGATGAGTAACTCTAGTTATGAAGATAGATTGGAGAAGTTGGGGCTGTCTTCCTGATCTGATAGAGGTATTAAAAGTCATAAAGGATCTGGGCAGAGTAGATAGGGAGAAATCGTTCCCATTCGTGAAATGATTGAGAATGAGGGGGCATAGACTAAAAGTAATTGGCAAAAGAAGCAAAAACGATAAGGAAAAATACTTTTCCATGCAGGAAGTGATTAAGTTCTGAAATGCACTGTCTTAGAGTGCAGTGGAAGCAGATTCAATCAAGGCATTTAAAAGAGAATCTGAAAAGAAAATGTGTGCATGGATATGCGGGAGGGTGAGAGCGCCCGGGAGGGAGGGAAGAGTGCCATGAGGGGGGCGGAGAGGAGGGGCGGGGGGGCGGAGAGGGGGGCGGAGGGACGGGGGAGGGGGGCGGTGGGACGGGGGAGGGGGGCGGAGGGACGGGGGAGGGGGGCGGAGGGACGGGGGAGGGGGGCGGAGGGACGGGGGAGGGGGGCGGAGGGACGGGGGAGGGGGGCGGAGGGACGGGGGAGGGGGGCGGAGGGACGGGGAGGGGGGCAGAGGGACGGGGAGGGGGGCGGAGGGACGGGGAGGGGGGGCGGAGGGACGGGGGAGGGGGGGCGGAGGGACGGGGGCGGAGGGACGGGGGAGGGGGGCGGAGGGACGGGGGAGGGGGGCGGAGGGACGGGGGAGGGGGGCGGAGGGACGGGGGAGGGGGGCGGAGGGACGGGGGAGGGGGGCGGAGGGACGGGGGAGGGGGGCGGAGGGAGGCGGAGGGACGGGGGAGGGGGGCGGAGGGACGGGGGAGGGGGGCGGAGGGACGGGGAGGGGGGCGGAGGAGGAGGGACGGGGAGGGGGTCGGAGGGACGGGGGAGGGGGGCGGAGGGACGGGGGAGGGGGGCGGAGGGACGGGGGAGGGGGGCGGAGGGACGGGGGAGGGGGGCGGAGGGACGGGGGAGGGGGGCGGAGGGACGGGGGAGGGGGGCGGAGGGAGGCGGAGGGACGGGGGAGGGGGGCGGAGGGACGGGGGAGGGGGGCGGAGGGACGGGGAGGGGGGCGGAGGAGGAGGGACGGGGAGGGGGTCGGAGGGACGGGGGAGGGGGGGCGGAGGGACGGGGGAGGGGGCGGAGGGACGGGGGAGCGCGGGAGGGACGGGGGAGCGCGGGAGGGACGGGGGAGCGCGGGAGGGACGGGGGAGCGCGGGAGGGACGGGGGAGCGCGGGAGGGACGGGGGAGCGCGGGAGGGACGGGGGAGCGCGGGAGGGACGGGGGAGCGCGGGAGGGACGGGGGAGCGCGGGAGGGACGGGGGAGCGCGGGAGGGACGGGGGAGCGCGGGAGGGACGGGGGAGCGCGGGAGGGACGGGGGAGCGCGGGAGGGACGGGGGAGCGCGGGAGGGACGGGGGAGCGCGGGAGGGACGGGGGAGCGCGGGAGGGACGGGGGAGCGCGGGAGGGACGGGGGAGCGCGGGAGGGACGGGGGAGCGCGGGAGGGACGGGGGAGCGCGGGAGGGACGGGGGAGCGCGGGAGGGACGGGGGAGCGCGGGAGGGACGGGGGAGCGCGGGAGGGACGGGGGAGCGCGGGAGGGACGGGGGAGCGCGGGAGGGACGGGGGAGCGCGGGAGGGACGGGGGAGCGCGGGAGGGAGGGGGAGCGCGGGAGGGAGGGATGGGTGAGCGCGGGAGGGACGGGGGAGCGCGGGAGGGAGGCGGAGCGCGGGAGGGAGGCGGAGCGCGGGAGGGAGGCGGAGCGCGGGAGGGAGGCGGAGCGCGGGAGGGAGGCGGAGCGCGGGAGGGAGGCGGAGCGCGGGAGGGAGGCGGAGCGCGGGAGGGAGGCGGAGCGCGGGAGGGAGGCAGAGAGAGAGAACACGGGTGGGAGGGAGAGAGAGAGAGAGAGCACTTGATATATGTATGTGCGTGGAGGTAGCTGTGAAACACTCTTGGCCCAGAGCAGAGGGCTATTAGAAACCAAGGGTGTTTCTGTTTTGAAGCTACGAAGCAGGAATGCAGTGTGGTCCAGGCTCGAGATGGAGAGTCAACAATTGTGAGGTATTGAAGGAGAGTTGGCAGGTCACTCATCCAGATACTAGTGAAAGAACTAAAATCCAAAGTGAATTCCCCCAAAACTGTGGCATACTTTGGTTTGGTCTCAAAAGTGAATTTGTGGAGTTTGCACATTCTCCTCGTGTCTGCGTGGGTTTCCTCCGGGTGCTCCGGTTTCCTCCCACAGTCCAAAGATGTGCGGGTTAGGTCGATTGGCCAGGTTAAAAAAATTGCCCCTTAGAATCCTAAAATGCGTAGGTTAGAGGGATTAGCGGGTAAATATGTGGGGGTAGGGCCTGGGTGGGATTGTGGTCGGTGCAGACTCGATGGGCCGAATGGCCTCCTTCTGCACTGTAGGGTTTCTATGATTTCTATGAATTAACTTTCAAGATTGTGTAAACTATAGGGAAACTCTTGGAATGCCAGTAAAAGTTGAAAGGGGTTAAAAGATCAATAATTACTTTTTGTTCAGATTTGAGTCTAAAGTATAAGTATTTACAAATTTAGTGCTTGCAACGATTAAGTCATGTACAGTGAAGTTTTGATTAAAACGCAATCTTGTGGATTAATTCTTCCAGTTAATAATTTCCAGTTTTAATTCCTCTTTAAATATAATGGTCTTTACTGGAAATATAACAATATAAATCCAAAACATTTCTATTGAATTTGGAATTTTGAAAGCAGTATGTATATTCCTAAAATTTAAATCTAAAAACATGAATTAGGAAATGGAATGCATGATTAAGTTGTTTTCTTTTTCTTTGGGCTGTTCATTTTATCACTGAGGTATTAAGTTAAATGGTATTTTCATCATGTTCCTGTATACTTTGAAGACATCCATATGATGGTTAAAGGAAAACTTTTTTTCAGTGTCTTTTTGAAGACTCAGTGCCGTTTACCCAGGGATTATCCACACTCTCCCAATTCTGCATTTGATCATAATTCACAAGCACAACGTGCCTGGCTATTGCACAGTGCCCTGACGATCAGGTTATTAAAGGGCTGCCAAAAAGTTAATAATCAGATTATGCTAAACCTTAAATCTATGACAATCCAGTTGGATGAGGATTGGTAAGTGATGGAGGAAAGTACAAGAGCGGATACTCAAAAATTACAGCAAAGACATTATGCTTAAAGGAAGCCATTTTACCTCTAATTATAATTAAAACGAAAGCCTGTAATGCTGAATCTTGCTGACTGCAGCATGTGACATTTCCAGAAGTGCACACATGCTTTAATAACCATAAATCTCCGTTAAAGATATATACTTTGACCATAATTGAAAATGTGATGTTTCAACAAAATAACTGCACCAACCAGTTAAGCTATCATCCTTCAAGTCATTCCTCTATCTGGCATTTGAATGAGAATACAGGCGCAGTTGGATTCCCTACTTAACACATCCTTTGAAA